>NC_134707.1:5210000-5842500 GCF_043290135.1 Rhipicephalus microplus
TATGTGCTTCGTCGACACCCCGATTCCCCAGTGTCTGCATGCAAGACTGCTGATATTTCTACTGAATCAAGTGCCTTCTAGTAATCTATGAAGGCTATGTATAGTGGTTGGCTGTATTTCGAGCATTTTCCTGTTACACGACTGATAGTATGAATGTGGTCGATTATTGAGTAGCCTGTTCGAAATCCTGCTTGTTCTTTTGGTTGATTGAATTCTAATGTTGTCTTACTTTTGTTAGCAATTACCTTTGTAAATAGCTTGTATACGAATGAGAGCACGCTGATCGGCCTGAAGTACTTCAAGTCCTTGTACCCTCCTGATCAAGAGACACTTCGTAAACAGGGTGGCAAGTTTTTCCAACACAATCTGTCCTCGGTTTTTCAGAAGATCTGATGTTCCCGATTCTCACCAGCAGCTTTGTCTCTTAGCATTCACTCCAAGGATTTCCTTTACTGGTGGGATCCCATCTGGGTTACCGCTAGTTCTCATCCTAAGGTCGTGGTTGTCCCGACTACTGTACAGATCTCTGTAAAACTCTTCCGTTACTTTAACTATCCAATCCATATGGGTAGTTACTTTGCCTTCCGTGTTCCTTAGTGCATACATTTGGTTTTTGCCTGTTGCCAGTTTCCTCTTCACCGTTTTGACGCTTTCTCAGTTCTTTAGAGCATGTTCCATTCGCTCCACGTTATACTTTCTTACATCGGATACCCTACGCTTATTAATCAACTTCCAAAGCTCTGCCAGTTCTATTTTGTCTGCTGCGCTTGAGGCTTTCATGCTTTGATGTTTATCTGACGAGTATCCTTACAGAGTGTGCAATAGAAGTTGGAGGCATGGTGGTTACACAGAACACTGGCAAGCTGTCCCAGGAGACGAGGAATCTCATTAACGACCCCTGACAGCATAAGTCTTGTCTGCGATTTTTTACAGTAGTTTGTAGCATTGCATCTGGTAATGTCGAAATTATGTCCTAAGTACTTTAATGCATCTTATAATCAATACTACTGGCATTTATTCATAATGATTTTGCGTCAGTTCGAAACGCCCGCCTAGATACCGTAAGAAACTAGCGCCCCACAGCGAAGCAGCCCCTGAGACCCGGGTGCAGTGAAGAATGAAACAATGTGGGAGCTTTGAGAATGTCCCCCTCAGAAAAAAGAAAAACGTTCCAGGCGTAAGCAGCTGAAACTACCTTGAGAACAGCCCGACAACAGAGAGAGAGAGAGGCAAGGAACAATAGTCCTCATCTGGTGCCAGTCGGGGTATTGTGTGCACGCCGCAAATGTTGGCCCTGCAACGTCACAAGGGGAGTACCGGTCTATGTGAAACCACAGAAAATGTCGATTGGACCTCAATACTCGGAAGAGCACGCACTCCTACCTTAAAATCAAATTAAAATATCCTTTAGGCTACGCTCGCCACTAATAATCGATCAGAGGTGGCCCCACATGCATAACTATCACACAACACAAGTATCTCGAGTTTCCGAATTTGGTGTCAGGGGTCCTTCAAGGAACACTATGAGCACTCGGCTACTAGCACGACACACGATGCAATGTTTTTGAGTAAGATCATACAATAGAAAAACATTCTCTACGTGGTTGAAGTATGCACTAGGGACAGGATGTCGTTATCGCATTCAACTCCTACAGGCAAAGTTTAAAAGCCAACTCTGGTGATGTTTTTAGCATGTTAGGGTAATGGTGTTTTTATGTTCTTGAGAACATTATTGTCATGCGCTTGATAGCCGAAATGCTCAACAAATTCGAAAACACCTTTTTTAGCAAAAACTGCACTACTGAAAAAGGCCAGTGCAACTTTTTTTTCTCCGAATCACACCTCCCCTTATTTTAAAGTAGTCAAGAGATATTCGTGCTCTAGCTCCAATCCTGTGCGGCAAGCATGAACTGCTGCACGGATTTTGCTTTCGCCAGCGGCTAGCACTCCCCCCTTGACTCTTGTGTCAGACAACTAGATGCTTAGGATTCACAAGATTGGCCTCTCTCTCTTCTATGCCTGCTTTCCTCTGAGACACTGAACGGTCCGCTCGTGGTTGGGTACGTCCACTGGGAAACCCACACAGTCTGTCTCTCACAAGTGCCAGCCCTTTACGTTTAAGTGCACGACTGCTTCTTCAAAGTCTATGCGACAAAACGTTCTAACCAGGCAATAAAGAACGCGCAATTCTCACCTGCACATGACAATCACATACGCACGACTTCAGTTAGCAGTACGTGCTGCGGCTGCTGCAATTTTGGAATGATGGTGTTCGTCATCAAGAAGTCTGCTATCCTGCTCACCACTTTCTTACCATCCAACACCGCCATCACCACAGGCTTGCTCTTAAAGGGCCGTGGAACAAGTTTGGAAGCGTTGCCAACGTGCCCCAGAAATCCTCGCTGTTTAGCAATCATGCCAGAGTCCAATTTTGTCAGAAAATTATTTAGCCTCTGAGCCAGGACAGCGCCGTATAGCATCTTGGGGGCTCGTTGAAGCCAACGGCGTCATTCTTGGTACAGCCAGAGCTACAGTGCCGCTACTGATCCATGCTGTAGCGTGGCGTCTCCAGTGAGGACAAGGCATAGTCCCTGGTGAAACCCTGCATGATGTGCACCGGGGGCGTGACCTGGTACTTGCCCAGCGGTGGCACGACGAGTAGGAGTAGCTGGTCATAGACAAAACTAGATGACGAGTGCTGGCTCACGTCGGACAAGTCTTTGTAGAAGGTGTCGCACTGGCGAGGGGTGGGCAACAAAAGAACGTTGGACAGCCAATCGACCGAGGAGGCATCACTGTCGATGAACCCATAGTTGTGATCCACAAACGCACTGTACATGCTCGACGAATCCGAGTAGTGTCCTGGCCTCCGGCTGTGAGCCCAAGTTCGGTGATGGCGTCTGTTCTGGGCGGCTTGGCCACTCTTCAGATTGCTTGGAGTACACTGGAACTGGTTGGTGTGTGAGGGCTGCTGATCGGGGCTGTTGATGCCACTTATGTTGTTGCTTGGTAAGCTTAAGTACAGTGTGCCGCCGGACATTTCGCTCGGGACATTGATGTTGTTCTGCCCTCCCTGCAGTATGTGGCAGCTATCATCGAGAGAAGCTAGTGCAAGGCTGCGGTTGTTACCGATTCGGTCTCTAGATTGGGGAACTGGAACATAAACACATCTGTTCAAGAGCATGTGCTAAGTAAAATTAGCTCGAAGACTGCGTATGGTTCAGCATACCTTACTCTTTGCATCTATTTTCTATCAATACCACAGCATTTTACCTGTACAATTAAGCACTATTCTGCAAGCTGATTTGTTGATAAGGGAACTATTGATATGCTGTAAAAAACAATCAGCTTGAGGTATCGAAGAAAGCATTCTTTCTGTTTGTGTCTTTTTCTGTGCATTACAGTGATTTTGTGAAGTACACTAACTATTTCAAATGTTATTAACTCATTTTGTTCTTTGTTGCCATGGTCCATTTCTTATCATGGAAGCAGGGTTGCCAGGTCGAAAAGATAAATACAATAGAACTTTTAGATATGTTTTTCAACGGACCGTGTAGGAAAAACGTAGCAGTCGAGAAAACGTGAGTGAGGAAAAATCCAATAAATGAATGACAGCACGGGTGCTTTGACAACAAACAATTTATTTCAGTAAGGAGAGCCTAAGACTTCAAATATTCAAAGATAGTTGACAGCCACTCTTTTCACTTGCTGGTAAACAACAGGCATTTCTCAATAATCTGGAAAGCTACACTGCTTTCAGTGTTGCTTTGGTATGTGACGTGCCTGCGAAGGTAGTCCAGGGCTTCGTCGGCTTCTCTAAAGCCGAGATCGAACAACTCCACAGCCAATTCTTTAGAATCGTGTGGCTCGTGCTTGTTGTCGTCATCAATGTCCCAGTCCTCAGTTGCGATCGAGTTTGCAATGATCTCCGCAATTGTCTGGCACTCTGATGCCACGGCGGCAGCATCCACAGCGACGTAGTTGTACGTCCTAACCGTGACACCCAGTGCATTCATTGCCTCAATGAGCTCCTGCTCACAACAAGCTGCTTCCGATTCCTGAAATTTGATGGCAGGCTTTCCTTCGCTGTCCATACGGAACCCACACCTCGTGAAGCAGTGCTCTACAGTTGACGCGCTCACTGCACTCCACGTTGATGCCACGTAATGCATGGTGTTGAGTACTGAAGTTGTCGTAAGCTGCTGTCCACGATCAATACGCGCGAGAAAGTTTTTGACCGTGCTTTTTCTGTACGAATGCTTCCCATATTTTATGAACCCAGCATCCTACAACTGCAAGTGGCTTGTCGTATTTGTTGGAAAAAAAAAAAACCAGCCTGATGTTTTGTAGAAACGGCAGATCTCTCGTGTGAGCAGCCCAATTGTCCAGAAAAAGGAGAGCCCTTCTGCAAAGTGAACCCATCTTATCATCAAAGTATCGAAAAAGCTCTTCGAACAAAATGCGGCTCATCCCCGCATAACTATTACTTCTGTAGTGGCACGGCAGCAAGCAAATGTTTTTGAAGAACCGTGGGTTTTTAAACTTGCCGATCACTTATGGCTTTAGTTTGTCCGAGCCGTCCATATTGCAGCAAAGGAGCACCACCAGCCCGTCTTTGCTGCTTTTGCGTCCATGGAACGCTTCGCCTTTTAGGCTTAACCATTTTGATAGCTGCACAAGAAAAAAGAGGCCCGTTTAGTTGACACTGTAAATATCACCAGGCTCGTACCCCACAATTAAAGCAGATAATGTCGACCTCCAATCATCAACTGTTTCCACGTTCACCCTTGCCACTTCTCCTCTTACCGTTTTGTAAGCGATGCCATGCCTCTTGCGGAAACGGTCGATCTGGCGATTTCACGCCGCGACATCAGCAATGCTTAGTCTGTCGGCTTTTTTCGTTGCCTCCTCGCGTAAAATGCTGCCTTGAAATTGATACCAGTAGTGAGAGCTTGCTTGAACCGGGTGAGAACGGCCTCGTCGAGGTTCCCAAGCTTGGCGCCACGAGCTCGCTTGGCTTTCAGGCCGAAGAGAGCAGCATTCCTTTTAATAGAGGTTTTTAGTCAGCCTGTTGCAGCACAACACGCAAAACACTTAGCGTGTACCGGAATACCGAGCATGAACTGGGCATGCGCGCGCCTGCAAAACATGGCCGTGCCTCTGAAAGCGATTGCCGTCTACCTCGAATCTATTGTTACAGTGGCTAGAATAGGAAAGTGTGATTAGCGTACTCAACACTGCAATAATTAAACAGTTGACTCTGAATGCCCTCTTGCATATGCAGGAACCAACTTATTGATTCTGAATCAGATATACCTTCCTGCTCAGTTGTGTTAGATTGGGAAGGCCTTGCTTCATTATCGATAGAAGCATCTGTCTGATGTTCGGCAGGCTTATTGATTGAAGCACTAGGAGGTTGGATACGGTTAATTATTCGATCATATACGCCCGACATCTGTGAATCTATAATATTATTGAGCGAGTCGGACAGATTGAGTAAAAATATTTCGAATACTTTTTCTACGGCCTTTTCTACCATAGCTGAAATGGACTGAGAAAGAGATGCATCCATAGCAAGAGGTGGACGAGCTGCTATGCCGGCATAACCTCGATTTCTGCTATTGCTTCTCTACGAGAGCATCGTCTCCTTTGAACTATTTTAATCACCTGAAGTTCCTTTGATCTTGCAGGGCAGTATGTCTGCAGCGTGATTTGCCTTGCACAAACAGCACGTCTTATTGTCTGATTGGCACTCAGGAGTACTATGACCGGCCCCTATATGGCCCCACATATGCGGCATCGAAGGTCCGATCGACAACCTTTAGTATTGTGTCCAAAGCGCCAGCATTTAGCACATTGCAACAGATGGGGAGCTAAAGCTACGACCCTATAGGTAAGCGGCCATGCCTTGATCTCCAAAGGGCGATCCGTTCCAACGAATGTGGCAATTACAGTTTCAGTGGGAACTTTCTGTTTGTTTTCCTGTTTGGTACAGCAGTCAACAGAAATAACACCTGCTGGGGAAAAGATGTCCAAGACCTCTGCTGGGCTCAGAATTGCGTCTACCCCCCGAACCAATCCTTTGCAGCAAGCTAGATGAGGTGGGATAAAAGAGCTCACCGGATATGATGCAAAAGCAGTGAACTTCAGAAGGTCTTGGATACAAGCCTTGTCTGGTGAGCAGCATAGTATCCCCTGCGTCCAAACTGACGAACCTCTGTTATCAGTAGGGAGTGATCGCACGAAGTTCCGTTTGGATTGTCTTGGGATTGTTCATACGGACGAACCCACCAGTGGTCAGCACCAAAGCGACAGGAACGCTACGGGTTCCATTGCAGAGAAACAACTCCAAGAGCAGATCTTGAGGGGGAACAGAGGCTGACCGGAGGGTAGGCCTCTTGTCCGGAGAAGAATCAGACATGAAATAAGATGAAGTTACACTTAGCAGTGCACTCGAAACAGTTGCGGAACAAGAGGTAGATCTAATAAAATAAAAGTAACCGCCGGCTACTTGACCGCAACCCTGAAGACTGAACAAGGAACGTTGAGACCTGCGAAGCAGTAATACGCTCCGTTCCTTGTTCTTGTTCACTTCGTCCGAGGTAACTACAGGAGAAGTTCTTCGTCGTCATCGCTGCAAAGGTAGGCTGTAAGTACATACTGTACTGCATGTAAGTGACTAGGCGGCTTTTTTCTAGCTATTCTCAAAGTTAGCGATTGGGCACGTATCAATCACTGATGTGGCGCCCAGCCCATGGCATTTTCTTGCCGCTGTTCACTGGATCGGCAGCCAAGTTACCGACACGTTCGTGTTTTTCGCACCTGAAGTCGTCCTCACTGTACCTGATCGCGTAAGCTAAACACTGGTTTATCTTACCGTCGCTGAGCAAGCCCACCACACGCAGGCATTCAATGCAGAGCTGCTGCAGCCGTCATGATGATTAACGCCAACGGAAAAGTTTTGTGCGCGCACCGCACGTGCATAAGACTTCGGTGAGGCATGCTCACATGTTGGGCCAGTGAGCACCGCAAACTCGGTAGTACGACGCAGATTCGTCCACATCTTCGGGACGAATTCCTCTCAGCCATTGAGCTCTGCGCCTTGACCACAGCTCCGTCGTCTTCGCACACTCTCGTAGTTTGATTTTTGGCACCTCATAGAAGTCTACGCGGTGAAAATTTTCGTCGTTGAACTTGCTGTTTGTGCTCTTGGTCATCGTTGATTTGTTGTACCTCGACCAGCTACTAACTTACTACTGCCCAGTCACAAACACAAGTCTGTACAGCATGCCAAAGTAGAGGAAACTTCACACGCTGCAGTATTATAAATGGAACACACAAGAACACGGAAAGAACACGGAACGTCAGCTATTGAGCTCCCACGCTCAGTCAAACCAACGCCTCCTCTAGAAAGATGCCTGCCACAGAACACCTACCGTGCCTGCTTATTTCTCTATGCCTGCCGCATGAGAAAAAAAAAAACAGATGCCACACCCTTTTCCTCCTTCATTTTGAAAATGTTCTCGGTCGCTAGCGTCACCTGTGGCGTATGGTGCAACAACGCAACACTTTGCATAGCCTCCGAAACAGTAGTGCACAGTTGCAGGTCTCAAACAACTCTCGACTGACGCGCTTATATGGGCCGCAGATGAAAAACGCTTGGCTGGTACCCCCCGTCACCGTGATAATAGTGTCGGTCGCGAGCGCCACTGCGCGGAGCTTGTTTAAAACTGAAGGCAGGCCAACTTCGTTGGGAGCGCGAACCATTTCTCAGGCATCTTTCTAGAGGAGGCGTTGGTCAAACATGGCGGCGTGACCGTTTTTACTTGATTGGCTTGATGATGATAAGTGTTGTGCCATATTCTTTAAATGTGATGGACGTGGAGACCACGCCATCGCCAACAAAGCAATCTACTGCCTAACTATTAACAAAACAAAACAAAAACGACGAACACGCAAAAAAGTAGAGAGAAACGAGAGTACAAGCACAGCCTCCTAGATTTCTTTTGCCTGCCAGATAATCGGCGGTCACTTGAGAAGCGACCGTCGTCAGAAGTTCAGAACTGCGGTAGTGGCGCCACTTAAGTAGGGTTGTCTTCAAGTAAGTTTTTACGTTTTTGGAGTTTATATGCAACAAAAATAACGTAAAAAGTTTTTCAAAGGCGTAAACGTATATATAAGCATAAATAACTCTACGTAAATGACGCCGCCATAAATAATGGGCATTTAGCGCTCATTGAGCAGGCAACCCCTTCAATACAAGGCATAGCCTCTAAAATTAGCAAACGCCAAAGTTGCCAGTTTTAAAAACCAAGTACAAAAACCTCTAACCCTACGTAGGTGGCGCCGCCATAAATGACGGCCGTTTTGCTTTTATTTGGTAGGCCAAAAAAAAAAAAAAAAACATGTAGGAGGTTATTGTACAGGCAACGCCTCCTAGATTTCTTGTGACTGCCGGATTATCGACGGTCACTTGGGAAGCGGCGGTCATCGGAACTACGGTGGTGGCGCTACTCAAATAGGGGTGTCTTCCTATTTGCACCTATGTGCAACAAGAATAACATAAAAAGTTCTAAAACGGCGTAAAGGTAATTAAAATTGACCTTACGTAAGTGACGCCGTTATTCAGCAAGCAACTTTTTTTTTATACAAGGCATCCTTTAAAATTAGTAGCAAACGCCAAAATTGCCGATCTCAAAGGCCAAGTACAAAGACTTACATTTACGTAGGCAGCGCCGCTATAAATGACCGGCGTTTCGCGTTCATCCGACAAGCACAAGAAATCTAGGAGGCGTTGGCACAGGCATAGCCTCCTCTATAACTTTGTGCCCGAGCGGTCGGTCCCTCAGCGCCGTCCCCCGAGCTATTATGGGATGCGAGCGCTCCTGGCGGAGCGCCGAGGCGCAAAACGAGAGAATGGATGGCAGCTATGGAGAATAAACCGGCTTTGAGTAACTACCGACTAAACCAAACACCTCTGCGCCATCGGATGCATTAATTAGGCACCAGGACAGAGGTGGACTCCTGTATCCGTCAACTGAGCTCGTAATGGTTCTAAATTCTCTAAAGAATTACGCGGAAGTTTTCCTCGCAAGAGCGAGAAAGATGAATCAGCCACTGAAGGCTGCCGTTGACAACGCCGCGCAAATACTACAGAAACGTGACAAACTCAAGTGCTCGACCCCGGGACATCATAAAAAACTTTTGGAGGTTGTGCTCGTGAAGTTTCTCCGCCCACTTTTTCTGAACTTCGCGACGAGTGTGACTGACAAACACGACTTGGCAAAAGATTTTCATGTCAAACCATTGTCTCGAAAAGTGCTCAAGCTTTGAGCGCGAAATCAAATAACAAAGCTCACATTGCATTCTGCATACAGTGCTTGTGTTAAAAATTTGGTGTGTGCGCACTTCTTAACGTATACGCATAATCCAATGCAATGTAGACGGTTTCTAGACCGTCATAAACGCAAGCGTGCATAGGCCGCGTCGTCTGCTGTTATTATGGGATCAGTGCGGCATCTGGCGGCGAGCGCCAAAACTATAAGGGACGGATGGCGCGTATGTATTTAGCGCTAATGCGCGGGCACAAAATAATATAGGAGGCTATGGCACAGGAAACGAACGCCCAGCAGGAAACATCATCATGAAACGACTGCATGCTCCATGGCGACCAGCATAGCGACCCGTCCAGTCTAGACGCGCGTCGACTACGCCGGGTTACCAGCTGCACGTGGGAAAGCACGCCGTAGTGTGTGACGTGCCTTCGCCGCCCAACGCCAGTGAAGAATGGGGCGGCCAGCGCGCGGGCGCAAGCGGCGGGCCGCGGCGGCCACTCCGAAGCTCTCCAAGAAAGACAGAACGCATTGGGTCAACTTTGGCGAAGACCATCCGGCCAACGACCGACCGTCGGAAA
The DNA here is from genome assembly GCF_043290135.1 of Rhipicephalus microplus. Classification (NCBI taxonomy): domain Eukaryota; kingdom Metazoa; phylum Arthropoda; class Arachnida; order Ixodida; family Ixodidae; genus Rhipicephalus; species Rhipicephalus microplus. The sequence continues at coordinate 5,219,914 of NC_134707.1, forward strand.
GCGATCGCGTCGCCGTAGTTGTTCCATTCAAGGCTGCCGCCACAGCAGCCGTGGACGAAGAAAGCTCTCGCTCGACGGCGACTGACTCTGGCAGCGAGAGCGACGATGCCGTGTGCAAACTGCTGGGCACCTTCGATAACCGCCGAGCCGCCGCCAGCTGCGATGAATCGACGGACACCGACGAAGCGGGCAGTGAAGACTGGCCGCTGGACGATGAAGACGACGACGTCGCCAGTGCCGCCGAAGACGAGGAGCAGGAACAGGTACAGCTAGCCGTCGCGTCAATAGTAAAAAAAAAAAAAATCATTTCGAAATTTTATTTAGAAAAGAACTCCTAGAATTCCCAGATTATGCTTTCCCTCCTGCTTAGTCACCTGCGAATTTCATAATTTCACAAGAATTTCTTCGTTATTTCTTTCCAATTGAAATTTGGTACTGTGGAATTTCTCACTAAGTGATTGTTTCTAATATTGTATTTTGTTCTTTAATGCTACACAAATAAGTCATTCTTCAATTTGTTTTTACCTTCGACTATTAATTTATTCCCAATATTTCATCTCAATTCAGAATTTTTTCCCCTGATATAAATTGCCAATTACATGACCAATCCTTCATAGTGGGTAGGAGCCAAGTATCATAGAGCAAGCAAGCCCTCATGTTTACATAATGTTGTAATGATGTGAAGAAGCTGAAATAGCACGTAGATTAGAAGAACACGGGGCATCGTGCAGCTGGCATGTTTTATTCATTGACACGGTAGTTGTAATGACCAAGTCTATCGCTTTCTTAATCAGTATTAAGTTGGCCGGCCATGCAAGCCGCCTACCTCGCAAGCTGTGCTGAGATGACGAGGAGTATTTAAGAGAGTGGTACGTATTCAGGAACGGTCCTTGGTTTTACCTTGACTTGCCTCAGCCTACAATGCAGCACGAACGCGTCTCGAACGCAGTGTCTTTAGTTGGTGCCAAGGCATGATACACAAATGCGTTCCAAATGCGCTGCATCGAAGACTGTGACAAGTGATGTTCAAGACAAAAATGATTCTGAATATGGCGTTTAGCTTCTTGCGAATGCCGCCACGTAAATTCGACACTTTGCTCGAGCTGCTGCACCCCGCCATCTCCAAACTCGTTTGTATCTGGCGGCAGAAGGCCAGCTCAACGAAAAAACAAAGAATGAGGCTGCATATAAAAAAATGCTGGTGCCACTTCTGGGCATTGCTGATTGGTTTCAGCAGCTTTGCGACTGCAGTCGTGCGACTGAAAAATCGGTCAGGAAGCGACTAGCCAAAGCGACCGTTAGTGACTAGACGCAAATGGTCGCGCGACCGCTGCTAGTCGCTGGTGTGAACCAACGATTACTCTCACGACAGTGAAATTACCCCCAAGATACAACAGCGCTGGTGGAGCTGAGACTGCTAAAAGCCCAGACTTTAGACTACCCACATCGTTCTTTGTGAGAACGCGTAAAAGTTGTTCTTTTTTTTTTTTTTTCACAAATAAAATTGGCCTTTTGCTTTAGCACACTGCTTGCCTTCCGTGTCCCTTTAAGTACCTTAGGGAAATGACTTTCATTTCAAACAGTGTTCCACAGTGCAGCGGTTCATGCAGCAAATAGCACTATGTTGAAATGCCTTTGACATCATCCGCGGGGAGCGCTTGCGCTGTGGTCGCCATCTTGAAGGTCCGCGCTCTTTCTGCACGCACAAAAAGCTTGCTGCAGGTGCTGTGTCCAAGATCCGGTGACTTGAATGACTAGAGATCCCAGACATCTGCAGGCCAACATGAACAGTGCACATGAATGGACCTTCAAAATGACACTGCGATGTTGTTGCCACCTTGCAGGTCAAGGCTCAGTGCATACTCCCCATACGTAGAGGCATGTGCCGAGTGAAAATAACAGGAAAGGAATGCCCCTACATGCACCTTTTTTTTAGGGCATTACAATGCAAGTTGTTCTGATTTATTCAGTTGTATGCCTTGTTCACAAGCCGCTGTCCAATTTGTCTTAGGCTCACAACTGCTGAAAACGCTTTTTCAGTACATATGCTCGATGAATGCAACAAGGAGTAGCTTGATAAAAGAGCACCACTGTGGTGTGCATGAGTACATATTGAAGGAGTCTGGTAAGAATAGACGGTTTTAGAAGGACTATTGCTAAGATAGATATTGTTGCAGTTGACTGCTAGAGGATAGCGTATCATGGATGCACAGTGGCAACAAACGCTAATGCAAAGCTTTAACAATACCTTCGTTTGGGCTAGGCTTGTGCAAATATTCGAACGAATATTATTGTATACGAATTCGCTTTGATTCGAATTTTAATTATTGAAGATTTCCAAATGAACAAATAGGTGTATCCACATGTAACCCCTTGTAAAGGTGGTTTCATTGCAGTGAAGGGGTGCTAAGCCACTAAGCCATAAAATCACCTGTACAAATGTATAACAGTTTGCATGTGACCTTCTGTAAAGCTGGTTTCACTAGAGTGAAGGGGTGGTTAGCCAAAGACACGTGTCCAGGAGAAATTTGCACTGCCACAAAGCCCTACTTCAAGGTTAAATGAACATATTGTTACGTGGACATAACAGTAGGCAGTCCACAGCCACAACACAGCTCACAGACAACGTCCACTTCTTCGCTCTGAAGCAACCTTTTTGGGTATGTCGCACTATGTCCTGTTACAGTCAGCTGAACCCACATCACTTTTGAAGTTTCAAAACTTGTCACACCGGCTTATAAGCTCTAAGTATAGTAATTATACTAACAAACTTGCATTCTATCAAAAGCAAAATCCTGCTACTATTCCAAGTTGTTTGTACTTCGTTTGAACCAAAATGAATGGTGTTTGCATAAGTTTTGTTTCAATTTAAAAAATATTGAGCAGGCGAGTTGGGTCACGCCTAATGTGCCCATTTTTCTTGATTATATGCAATAATTACTATTAGAATTTGATTGGGAAAGATTCAACCGAAATTGCTATTGGCTTCACTTTGAAGCTAAAATTCACTATTTGCACCAGCCTAGTTTGGGTGAGTTGGTCTATTAGAGAAGGCTTGAAAAGCACAAATGACAAAACACAAAAGCACCAGTCCTGTTCATCTTCATCATTTGCACTTTTAAAGTTTTCTTTAGCGAAGCTTTGCACACGCTACCGTAAAACTCCGTAGTATGTCCGAGTAGAGAATTTCATGGGTGCACCACATCAGTGTAGTGATCGCTATGTGGGCTATCGCTTTCTTCACTTGAGGCATGGCAAGTGACATGGCATTGTAGAATACGACCATAGATTACCGCTTGCTATGTTTTGCAGTTTATCGCATGACAAGAAATGCCCTGCACAATGATGTGTGTTTGCTGTGCCTTCTTGACAACTGCAGGAACTTCCAGCACAGAACGATCCTTTCTTCGTGCACTTTGAGTGGAACATTGAAGGGGAAAAGTTTCCTCTTGAAAATGCAGAACGAACTCGCCAAGAACTGCACTGGCCAGCACTGGGAAGACTTAGAGCCACAAAAATCAAGGTTGGCTACCTTTGATAATTGTTAAATCACATGGCATTAGTTGAGTACTTGGCTATGTGCCTGCAGATAACATGAACAAGATCCCTTACTTTTGGGAAAATCAATGCACCATTAGTCTCAGTAAATCATTATCAACATCTCAACCAAATTATAGTCATGCACAGCTCAGAGTTCACAAAATAAATGCTAACTTGAATTCTTTATAAGCACACTGTTTCGAATAGAGGCCTATTGCCGGCATAGGGCTGGCCGTTTGCAGGAGTCTCCTAATAACCTTGAGCACACTCATATTGAAAGCCTGTAAATTACATGCAGCATGTAATTACATTCTTTCCTGCTGTTGCCTTGTATATTATCAGATGTGGTTACCTAAACATAGGGGTTGTAGTAAACGAAAAAGCAACACTTCATAATTGGACAAGCATTGCACATTTCCTTGAGACTTGCCACGTGCTGATTTTTTGCCATTGTTGCAAAGTAGGAATGAAATTCGCCAAGGGTAAAGTACCATTTCTTCAGAATGAAAGATGCTGACTTGGGCAGTGGAAAATGAAAACATTGCACTCATTATGGATGTTTTTAAAAAATTATTTCAGTAGTATATTTCTAAACGAAACTTAACTAATCCCTTAGCGTTTTGAATGCCTGTGCAAGCATATCTCATGCTATGGATCTCGGCAGTGCGCCTAGCAAAGCTACTTGGTCGATTATCTGTTTCACTCATGCTGCGTGCTGCACAAACCAATTGGTTTCGACTCCCAAAACCATGATGTGATTATGAGGGATGCCTTACCAGAAGGCCCCAAAAATTTCGACCACCTTTCTTTAACGTGCACCTAAATCCAAGTGCAGCAGACCTCAAAGATTTCGTCCCCAATCACACGCAGCTGTTGAAACCGTAAGGCAACCCCCATGACCTTTGGGTCAGCTGTTGACCACCATAACCGCTAGACCACCACAGCAGGTGCTCAAAAGCAAGTTGGTGTACTCTTAAAGCAGAATTGAAATCATCTCGCAGAGCTCTTGAATGTGGCTTCCACATTGTGACTGTATCGTTGTTTTGCCTTCTGTTTAGGAAAACACCAGAGAGGTACCTCTCGTACGAGCCTCGAGCAAGGATAGCCTGTGGCTCAAAAGTTCCCTGGCTGTGCCTGAAACGCCGACACCACTTCAGATGGAGCTGCTGTCTGTGCTGAGCTCTTATAGGGATCTACTTTTCACGGAGCGCACACTGACAAATGGCGAGGAAGTGCGTGCTGCCTACTGTCTGCACGCTCTCAACCACGTGCTCAAGGTGGGTGCTACGTAGGGATCACACAACTCGCAAACATGGGCCCTAGGAGATTGCAGTGGTACATTTGACAGTTGGCTTTCAAGGTAAGGACAGTATGGGAAAAAAGAAATGCTAACAAGGTCGTCCCTTGTGCATTCATCTAAGATGACCCGAAGGCAAAAGCCATTTTTTTCCTTCTCAAGTAATATAGTCGATTCCATTTATAATAGAAACTAATGTAAGAAACAAATGTGTGTAAGAGAGACCAGTGTGTCTACATAAAAATAGAGGTTAATAAAATGCAAATGTCCCGCCCTGCTCATAAGACACCTCGTGTAAAAGACTAGCTTTGCTCCCCAGTGCGTGTCTCTTATGAAGAGGCTCAACTGTATAAAGAAGCAGGGAACACTAGCCGTGGCTTCACGAGCCACTGCCAAGCACTGTCTTCATTTTCTTGTGTTGAGGTTGCGCCCTCTCCGGTTCTGTTCACTGCCCGAAGGAGAGTGCTACGACAGCACTGTGTGACGCTACGTCACATTATGTCACACCATCATTTGTAACACCATAATTAGGTAGGTCACAAATTTTTGCCATCTGTGACATATGATGAAGTGATATTTGCCACCCGAAGAGGACGACGTGTTACATGATGTCACGGCATAATTTGCAACACTATAATTAGGTACGCCACAAATTTTTGCCATTGTGACAGCATATGGTGACGAGATATTCACCGCCTGAAGCAGGGCACTACAACAGTACCGTGCGAACAGTACCGTGTGAAATCATGCTATGATTTGCAACACCATAATTACGTTGGAAATTTTCCCCATCTGCGACATTCATACGGTGATGTGATATTCGCCGCCCAAAGAAGGGCGCTACAACAGCCCCGTGTGTGATGTTATTTCACATGACGTCACGCTATAATTTGTGGCACCATAATTATGTCGCAAATTTTTGCATTGGTGACATCATATGGCAACTTTATCATGTGATGATTTTCTGCATCACTCATCCCCTGGGGCTAAAATCACTAAGGAAAGGTGGAACTGAGCTCTACCCAGTTCAGAACTTGAAGCACAGCTCTAGGCTGTCCATCAGGCCCACGACGCGGCGAAGGGGTAAGGTCTCTCTGTCTCAACGTGGGAGCGGCCCCCTGCTCGTTAAACACACGCACCAAAGGACCATAATAAAATTATTCATTTCCTGAATGAATAATAAAATTATTCATTCACTGTCCGACACTGCAGGACAGTCGCCGCCAGTAGTTGAATAGCCCGTTCGATGAAGCTTGATAAAGTGAGACAACAGGTATGAGACAGTACAAGCCGTATATAAGATCAGACATGTACGTTACATCGCTGCTGTGGCAGCATAAAAGCTGCAGCAGTGATGAACGTTTTAACCTAAAACTGCATTAAAACCCTTCAGGCAGAGGACTATATGGGGTGCTTCAGCTAACTGGCAGTAGTATTACAAAAACAGATGTCCTACGTGCGTCGATGGTACCAGTATTGTTTCGAGTCATGCGCAGCATGTCAGGATACACTTTCCAGTCCATAAAACTGGGTAATTAACATAGATTGCTAATTATTGAAAAGGCCTGAATTAAAAAATTGGCACTTCTGAAACATCTCAATGTTTCATCAATAGAAAGATAACTGCAAATCTGATAAGCTGGGTAATTGACAAATATTTCTTAATTAGCCCTTAAAATATTCAGTAAAAAAGTTACTGTTCAGTATGTGCACCAGTGCTAGAATCATCAATTTTCAATTTTACGATTACAGTTCACCGACTTGACTGAAACATCTTTGCGTAGCTTCACTGACAGTTTTTTTTTTACTGCTATGAACTGCTGGTGCATCGTGCCAACACTGTTCTGTTTTAAAAAAAGCACTGCAACACTTCTTCTAGTAAGCATTGACTGGCTTCATCTCTTTAATACCTTGCCCTCCTCTGCCTGCCACAGAGCCGGTCCCGCGTGCTGCACCACAACGCACGCTTGCGTCGAGGCGCCAGCTCGGAGATGCGAGACCAGGGACTGACACGACCACAGGTGCTCTTCCTGCTGCCCTTTCGGGAGTCGGCTTTGCGCACGGTTAAGCTTCTTGCCCAACTGCTGCCTGCAAAAGAAGTGGGCCACATGTCCCGGTCAGTGCCTTGACTCGTACAAGGTCAAATACACTTTACAATAAGTTCTCAATACAGTAAAAGCTCATCAATACAAATTTGAAGAGGCTATACAATTGTTCGAATTAAGTGGAGTTCAAATTAGCAAGAGGGAATTCGAATGAACGGAAGTCGCGCCACACTGCGCGGGCAGCACCCAAAAATGCCACCTCTGGACTCGCTGTCGCTTGTGGCAGAACATTTCGTTAATTAGATTCATGAAGCCACAACAGCAAGCAGAATTAATTGATCTGCCAGCGATATGCCAGAAACAAGCATCGACATGCACTCATGTGAGCAGAGAGGCTTATTGTTGAAATAAATATATGACCCTAGTTATGACTAAAATACGTTTATTTACACAACAGTGTTAATGCAATCGAAATGAAAAGTAATCAATAATTTTCACTTGCTTGGGTTTCTGCTGTCGCCACTCCGGCGTGAGCCTTCACAGCTTGCCTAAAAGCTCCAGTGCAGCGTGTAAATTCTCATCTGCTGAGAACTGCTGCTGTTTCGTTGTTTTGAATCACTAGTAAATTTAGTTTGGTTCACTTTCTAACACTTTGTGATTCTTCTGGGCTGACTTCTGCTGGGAGCAGTGAAAACCAAGCACTTCCAGTTCAAATTAACTCTTGTGGATACAGATGCATTCTAATTCTAAATCAATAACGAATTTCGAAGAGCAGTATCCCCTTCAAAGCAATGTGGATATTGTGTGGTGCCCTTTCAGACCTTGATTCCCACGTGGATACATGCCTTAACGCTCTCATTTGACTCATCTTCTAAGGTTCCTGAAAGAGTTTGGCTGCGAGGAGGAGAAGAAGCGTTGGCTGGAGCGTCCCGAGGACTACGAACAGACCTTTTCAGGCAACACTGACGATGCGTTTCGACTGGGCCTCAGCGTGTCGGGCAAGAGTCTGCGCTTGTACCGCGACTTCTACGCATCAGACATTCTGGTGGCCTCTCCTTTGGGCTTGAGGACCGTGGTTGGTGCCGAGGGCGAGAAGGACCGTGACTTCGACTTCCTCTCTTCTATCGAGCTGGTAGTGGTGGACCAGGCCGACGTGCTACTCATGCAGGTCAGTCACGTCTCTAATCACAGGAGACTTCTCGTGGCTATTAAGAGAAAAAAATTATTTCAGCTGTACAGTATTAGCAATACCATACAGCTGCATTGTGAAAAAGGGAAGAAGCTACCCTTTCTCTAGAAGAGATTTAGTAACCAGTGAAGGATGCAAAGGATTACAAAGTTAAGTTGAGGACAACGCCACAAGCAGTGGGAAGGAAAATAATAGGTGTAACCCTGAGAAACAAGAAGAGAGCAGAGTATATCAGTGAACAAATTGGTGTTAAAAACATCATAGTTGAAATCAAGAAAAAGACGTGGTCGTGAACAGGGCACGTAGCGCGAAGGCAAGGCAACCGCTGGTCAGTAAGGATCACAGACTGGATTCCAAGAGAAGGCAAGTGGGTGATGGGGAGACTGAAAGTTAGGTGAGCCGATGAGATTAGGAAGTTTGCGGGTATAAAGTGGCAGCAGCAAGCACAGGACCGAGTTGACGGGCGGAACATGGGAGAGGCCCTTGTCCTGCAGTGGGTGTTGTCAGGCTGATAATGATGATGAAGGACGCAAGAACAAAGGGCTTGTGGCATCACTGCTTCAACTTTTCAAACCAGCTTGGTGCCATTTTGTAGACTAGACGATAGTTGACCATTTAGATAGGTGTACGATTAAAGGAGAAAAGGCGAACCTGCATATATCAAACTCACATGTAACATATATTGTTGCACCGCTACGTTCAAAAATTCATGCACTCTTGCCCCCCAATTGTCCATGCTGTAAATCTTGACCCCACTTCTCGCCAGCTGGTCAGCCATTTGAGGCACGTGACTGTGTAAGTTGTAGCAAACGTGGGCCAAGGAAACCACTGGCAACTTATTGGCCTACTGCTGCAACAAAGCTGGCAAGTCGTGGCCGCAGTTAATTTCGTTCGCTCAAATCGCTGTTGAGAGCAGCACGATTGTGGCACACAAATGCACTAGTCAAGTTTCTTTTTTTCACAGGCTTTCTCTGCAGCTTGAAAAAAATTTCACATGTGAGACGTTCTTTATCGAAAATTTAAATGTAATGGGGGTTTCTGAGGATGCTCTCAGACTTTGCAAATTACATTTCTTGCCTGAACTCAATATTTAGCAATGTAGCTTAATAACCCTAATTATCCAATTAATTACTAAACAAAAGAATAGTCTTGTGTGCAAGGTGGCTGTCAGCAATATGCAACAGATTTCATTCGCCTATCTCCAATAATGCATTTTTTAACCCTTGGCACAAGTTACCTGTTACACTTGGTATATTTCAGCCACGAGTTATTGATATACTAGAGCTGTGAAACAATTTTTTTCTACACATTGCAGCAAAGTGAACATTAAGTGATTCTGTGTCTTCATTTTTTTTAAACCTTCACTTTATGCAACACCCACTCTTTTAAAACGATGGTCAGTGAAAACTTGGTGGCAAAGCAGGCATTGAAGTAGTAATGAAGGAATTACTAAGAAGCCAAATAAGAGGGCAAGACAGATAGATCCATTAGTATTTCTCTGAAAGAAAAGCTTCTAGCTGAAAAAAATTCATCCTGGTCATCGAACTCGATACCAAGACCTTTCCGGGCTGTCACTCTTCTGATTGAGCTAACCATTATGCTAGGAATTGGCAGCACAAGGGTAAATCATTCAACCACTCAAAGCACATGGACACACTATACTATACTGAAAATGAGTTATGTGGAATACTGCAAGGTGGCAAAAGGGTTATAAAAGGGGACAGTCAACAGATGCTTTTCTCTTCTGATAAATCCACATGGATTTACTTGTGGTTGCGGCTACAGTAGAGTGGTTATCAACTGTCCTTCCGTCGTCCTTTCACCGCCATGAGGGATTCCATAGAACTCGTTTGCCTCTAAGAAGTAGTTGCTATTTTATGGATTGCAGAGCTCTTTGCTAGAAGAGCAGTGGCAGATGTTCACGAGCGACTTTTTCAACTGTGTCAGTTCTCACACATCTCGTGCAGAACTGGGAACATGTAGTGCACCTCTTCGAGCACGTGAACCGGCCAGCTGTGGAACCCCACGGCGCTGATTTCTCTCGCGTGCGCCTTTGGTGGCTGCACGGCTGGGCACGCCGCTTTCGCCAGACAGTGGTGCTGAGCGCTGTCGCCCAGGCACCCATCTCAGCCCTGCTGAGCAGGCACGCCCAGAACTATGGGGGCGTGGTGAGCACTGCCAACGTCGTGGAACCGGGCTCCATTGCAGGTAGGCGGGCGGGAAAGCTGGGAAAACTTTGAAGGGTAGCTTGGGAGTAAAGGATAGACATCCTGCAACACTAGACAGCTTCATGTGAAACGAGGAATTCACTGTCGGACCCCTTCGTAAGACACTGATGCAGCAGACTATTGGGTATAAGAGACGCAAGTCGCAAGTGTGCTTACATTAAAACATGGATTGATAAGAAATTGCATGCGCGGTACCCTGCTTATAAAAGACCCCTCATATAAAACACAACACTCGCTGCCTGGTGCATGTCTCTTATGAAGGGGTTCAACTGTAGCGTAGCTTGCATGTACTGAAGGTATAAATATCAGACTGCAGACTTTTCATATTAGTCTTTTCAGGGAAATGCGTCAAATTCGCATGGCGTCATTCCAAGGCATTCGCAGGAAGAAAATAAATCAATGTGTTGATTTGTATGAGTTCCAGTAATTAATAATTAGCATGTTATTAAATATATAATTATCTTGCTATCAACAAGCTTCAATCCTTCCATGTCAAAAACTGAATATTAGGCCCAAAATGCACGCACAATTTGTTTTCTGGTTGCACCTATTTCCAGCAATAAAATAAAACACTCTTTAAAAGGACACTAAAGAGGAATAATAACTGTTTAGAGTTTTACTATCATAAGTTCATTATTAGTGGAGAAAATCAAGGCTGAAGTTCCATTTTCAAATTTCACGCTGAGATCTCTGTGCGTGACTTCAGAAATTTAAAAAAATTCTTGGTATTTTCATGGCATTGGCTGGATGAAATTTTCTGAAACTTTGCATGGTACATATAAGGGTACATATAAGGCACCCATAGATGACAATGTAGATCGTTTTTATCGATTGGAAGCTACAAAGGACTTGGCAGACACCTTCAAAAATAATATATAAATATTATACATTTGTATATATTTTGAGTCGCGGTGTTTGGTGTTGGAATCTCAAGGTGCCATAGCCACCCACATTCTTTTTACGCTTTTAAAAACGGTCTTTCTTGGGGACCTTCGACGGAAAAATTTTGGTCTGTCTGTTTGTACATTAGTCTGTCCGCCCTAACGATACGTTAAACCGCACCAAACGGCCAGTTCCATCCTCGGCGCTCACCAATATTGCTCAAGGTTTAGCGTTCATAGTTATGCAATTGTCAATTAAAAAGCAATTATTGCGTATATCTGAGGCGCCACAACAATGCTTCAATGTTTTCTCTGTCCGCCTTTATACTAGAAGCGGCACACACATGTAACTAAGGAATGTAGCGTTTAATTGCGCTGCGCTGAAAGTGCAACGCAATGCTCAAAAATGTGTTTCCAACACGTTACGACGTCACGGTGGTGGCACTTGCCTGATGCTTTGCGTTCTACACCTTATCATCTCCGAGACTGGTGCGCATCTTTCGACAACAAATAAACGTTTTGTTCACTCTCTCCAGACGCAAGACTATAGTCTTTCAACAACATTTACAGTGTAACATGTAGACTTGGGACAATTTTTTTTTGTAAGCGTCGTGTAGCGGTAAAAGTGGCATTTTCGGGATTGTGGAAGTGTACTTTAATAACATGCGACAAATAGTTTTGCTCTTTAGTGTTCCTTTAACATTGGTCCTGAAATGCGGCACGTTGAAAAATCATCCAGTGTGGTAGTGTCTCTGGCAAAGTGATCCTCTGCAGCTATACTCAGCACAATGAAGGTAAATGGGTCTTAGTTGTCCACTCATGAAGCCTTCACAAATGTGCACACTGTGTTTCAAGCCATTTAACAAAACGCATGGTACGTGATGTGCCTCCAATGTTTATGTGTACAATTGTTACGCACGACCCCTGATGAGGCTAAGGAGTCTTGTAACGTACAGCTGTAGGGCTATACACTTCGACCTCGTTATAACAAAGTCGCTTCTTACAAAAAAAATAAATTTGTTATATGAGAAAATTTGTTGTAAGAGTTATTCCTATCACTGCATTATATAAAGACTATTTTTTCATTTACTTCGTTATAATCAATATTTCATTATATTTGTATTGGTTATATTGAGGTTTGAGTGTAATTAAGGGGAGACGCTCCTCGAAAGCACTTTTTTTTTGTTATTCAACTTAGAGCTTCAGAAATTGGACCACTGATGCAGTTTTTCCTCCTGATTCCAAATCTGTAATCAGTTTTTACATAAGTGCAATAGTTTGGGAGTTGTGTTTCAAGTAATGGTGAAACTTGATAAGTTTTCCGGGAACTTTCGCGCATACTAAATGTTCATGCAGAGAGTTGTTCAATGGCTCCTTTTGCTCCCTATTAGCCATAGAGTGCCGATATCTAGCTAGAAATTGTGCTCCAACTTTGAAACTATGAAAAAAACATCTGTGTAGCAAACTACCCTTTTTTTTCCACTCGACCACCATTAAATTTATTAATAGATATTTACAGCTGATAGGTTGTGCTGATTCAAGTAGATATCGGCACCCTACGCACTCTCCTCAATGTGTGTGCCAAATTTCGTCGTCGTATGACCATTCTAAGTGCCCGAAACACTTCCCGCAAAAAATGCAAATTGGCCAAAATTGCGAAATGAGAAAAACGCGTTTGAAAGTTTGAAAGTCTGTATTTACAAAAATGAAAAACGCAGTAGCACGAAACTTGTGCTGAACACATACACACATGTCCAGAGGGAATATCAGTTGTCTAAAACTCTCCAGCACCGTAGGTTTTCCCTTCCCGGCTGGTGCGGCAGGACTCTTCCACCCGGGCCCTCTTGGCTGCACTGCGACGGTGTGCCCTCGCCTCAGCGGTCTGACGCACATTCATCTTGTGCATGCGCATGCTGTCTCGGCGGTCGCTGAGGGTAACCAGGGCCTCCGAAGGAAGCACCCCAAGCTCTTCCAGCACCTTTTCAAAGCTCGCGTGGCCCCGGTTGAACCACAGGACTGCAATGGCTGTGGCTGTTTCCACAGCAGTCCGGGAAGCAAACCGGGTCTTTGGACACAGCAGCCATATTTTGCTGTTCAAGGACTCGGCCGCGTTCTGTGTCTTGCCGTGGAGGCACCGGGCAAGCAGCTTCGCATCTGTGAGACGCTTGTAGATTGGGAGGACTGCCAAACCCTGGGCCTTGGTCAGGAGGGGGGTGTGGCACGGTGCAGGCTGGCCCTGCGCCTCAGCACGTCGGTGCTTGCACCACGAGTCTGGGCCTGCAGGACAGAACTTGTGACTTCCAGCACCGTCTGTTGAGCACGAGTGCAAACATGAGGCCCATATGGCAGTGTACATCTTGTGGACATTTCCCCGATTGTTCACAATGGCCACCTGAAAGTAAGTTTGAAGCTTCTGGATGGTGGTCTCCTTCAGCTTCTCCCCTCGTGGAAGTGGCGTTGGCAGCTTCCGCAGGCCGGTGCCCAGACGTTTCGCCACGTGGTTGGTGCACTCCTCTTTTTCAATTGGAGTGTCAGGGTACACGTTGGCATCACAGACCCCGTTGTAGGCCTTGCTGTCTCCATCGCTTAGGAAGATGGTGAACCGCAGGGGTGTCTCATAGTCCACAGTCCTCTGCCAAATGCGCACTGCAGCTTCGGCCTCCATGGCATGCGAAGAACAGTCGCAATTCTTCTCACAAACGGGATGATGAAACGCCTGCCATGTTTCTTCATCGCCTCCCATGTCGTTATGCAAACTGCACGCCAGGCAGAAGTTGGAAAGCACTTCATAGTCCAGGCACAAACCAGTGTCCAAGGACACTACAGTTCCCACACCATTGTGGCTTTTGTGGCCTCTTTTTTGCCATGTGCCGTCAAACATGACTGGCACGTCACTGTTACCAGCCACCTCTTTGGTGACGCTGCGTGCCCTTTGCATGTTTTCACAGACAGCCTTCACTGCCGCACTGTGAATCTTTTTGCCGATAGCATGGAAGGTCTTATGGTGCATAGGGTTTGGCAATCCAACTACTGCACAAAATCGTGAAAGTTGCTCATGCCCGATACCGACGGCACGCGCTGCAAGCACCACTTTCAGGTTCACGGCAAAGGCGTCACGCGAACTCCCGCTGTCGTAGCTTCTGCTTGCACCGCGGCCGCCATCTGACGCGACCCGCTTCGACGAGTACGCGGACGAAAGGATGCTCTCCGAGCACTCCGCATTCTCGCAGTGTAGCTCCAGAAACGCCGAAAGGCCTTTCCGCTTTTTATTCGGTGCCCGAACTGCGAGTTTACTCTCGTGACAAACGGGGCATGCCGCGCCTGCGACGACGGCCGTCAATGCACCCAACTCGCACAGCACTACGCTTTCGGCACGATCGGCATTCGGCCTGACGTCGTTTTCGAATAACGCGATCTTTTTCTGCGATGCACTCACAAAATTCACTGCAGCGTTGATCTCGTCGTCGCAGTTGCCATGGTCGACGTTGCCGTGGTCGATGTTAGGCCTACCGGCCGCTGGCCCGTCGCGGACATTTTCGTTGGCGGTGGCTTTCTTGTACGTCCTCCGCCGCTTCCCTCTGAACTTGTTCTTACTTCTGTATTTCCGATGGTCGGCAACGGCCTTTTTCGGGCTTGCCATCGCACGAAAACAGCGAAAAATAACTCCGGAAAACAGTGAAGCGAACTACGGCAAGAAAACACGGGTGCTGTCAGCCAATGGCGGCCCTGCGTTAGTGGCGCGCGGTTTGAAACGGCGGGAAAAGACTGTTTTTGTTGCTTTTTTTTTAGATTTTTCGTGAACGTACGAGACTTCAAGAACCGGGATCGTGGAGAGTAAGGACAACTCTACACGAGCCAGCGGCCGCAATATGGCGGACAGCTCTCTTCGCGGCCCCGCGAGCACGCGAACAGCAGCCCGTTTTGTGTAAATTTCGTGATGCCGCGCGTCACTGCCGCTCACTCAGACGCGTTTTTCACTGACTTCTGATGCTTATTTCGCTGTGATATTTTCAGATGTCAAAATATAATGTATAAAGATGATAAAGCAACAAAAAACAGAAAAGGTGAAATTTGGAAAAAAAACGCGACTTTTCGACCCGCGTCTCCCCTTAAGTACACTGGGTCTGGAGCAACTCCAGCTAGATGCTAGGCGCAGCAAAGAATGTGCTACAGCAAAACCCACAGGAAAGCTGTACTGTGCATAATATGCATTACAGCTGCACAATGCAGTACTATCCTGCAAGAAGAATTGTACTGTACAGTGCCAACACTTTTAATGCACTCGTGGAAACCACTGTACAAAGCTGCCTTATGCATTTTTTTTTTCAATATATATAAAGAGATTCAACATAAACATAATCATCAGTTCAGGTAGCACTAGAATGAAGCACGGTTGATTCGGACTTACAGAAAATACAATGTTTTGGCAGTCGATTGGTCATAGAACTATACCCTGCATACTTTTCTTTCGAATGTAAATTGTAATTTGGCTGTCATGAAGGTTTTCATTAATTGCTACAACCATTTTTTCTTTAACAGAGGTGACCGTTTCCCTGGCACAAGTGTTCCAGCGTTTTGAGACTGCCTCAGCCGCCGACGTGCCCGAAGCGCGTTTCCGGTTCTTCACAGAGAAGGTGCTGCCACCTCTGCTGCGAGAGGGCTCCCAAGGTTGCATGGTGTACATACGCTCGTACTTCGACTTTGTCCGGCTGCGTAATCACCTACGCTCGCTCGATGCTAGCTTCTGCCAGATTTGCGAGTACACGTCCGATGCCAAGGTGTCTCGAGCGCGAGGAGTCTTCTTCACTGGCCGACGACGACTGATGCTGTATACAGAGCGGTTCCACTTCTACCGGCGTTATCGAATCAAGGGCGTGCAGCGTCTAGTCTTCTACGAGCTTCCGACGCTGCCTCAGTTCTACCCGGAGCTCTGTCGCATGGTGGCCACTGGAAACAGCGGATGCACTAGCCTCTTCTGCCGCCAGGACGCGCTGCCCCTAGCGGCCATCGTAGGAAGCTTGCGTGCCGCACGCATGCTGCACGCCGAACGTGATGTGCACGTGCTCGTGTCGGAAGGTCAGTGAGTTATTGGTCAGTGATGCAGTCGCCGAGGGGTCTCATCTGACGAGTCGGAGGTATCAATGCCGGAGTCTGGTAGCTCGGAACCAACGAGCTCGGCAAGCATGCCGCTCAGCTGGTCCAGGAAGTTTGACACCCCATCGTAGCCTGGAAGAGAAGCAAAGCTCAATGACCTGAGGTCCTTTGTATGAAAATGGTATATTATACTTCCACGATTCCAGAGTGCATTTTTCTTCGCTGTACCTATCCCTCAAATTTGTGTGTGCCTTATATCCGAGCTCAAAAGTGACGTTGGCAACAATGAGAAACTTCTCAGTGTTGCAATGGGGGGGCACACTAGAATTTTGCGAACACAGTGCACTTGCTTACCGGGAAAGTTGTTGACGTCGATAATGCAGAGGCGACCCGTGTCCTTCTCGGCAATGATGTCGATACCAAAGAGTCGCTGGCCAAGCTGCTGCCGCATCGTGTCCACCATGAACCGAAGTTTTCGTGGGCATGGCATGGGCATCCCCTGGACATCGCAAGACAATTGTAGTCGCTCCACAGAACACACTATTTAGGCTACCTTCGGAAGGTCGCCTGCATAGACTTGCTGTAAGCTAAATTGTGGGAAATGGCCCGATTACGCCACCTGCAGTTCTTTATATGATGACACACCTGTGTCTTTGACCACATATCACATTAAACTGCATAATGCCATGGACATCAGTTAATGTGCTACCACAGAACCACAAACACCCGAAACTTTGTGCCATCTGCGATACAAAAACTGCTGGTGATGCTCAGTGAGTGAGAAAGACTTTATTTGGTGGTCCGGCGGATGATAATCCTAGCCTCGCGAGGGGAGGGTCATCGTGATGCGGCCTTACATCACCTCGGCATGACGTCCTCTACTCAGCGAGCCGTCCTTGCGACTCCCGCCTTCTGGCACCCGCGCCTGCCCCTGTGCTGGGGTGGTAGCGAGCACTTGGCGCTTTCGCTCGGGTGCTGCTTTTCTACGGCAGCCGACATCCACTGGACTGCCCGTGTTACTTTCTGGTCGCTTTCTGCGGCGGCCATAAGCCACGGCGGGATCGTCGTCACTGTTCTTGCCTCCCTCAGATTCTGTTCACAATACCACAAGATGTGGGCCGCCGTAGCTCTTTGAGTTCCACACATGCGACACAAGTCACTTGCGTATACGTTGGAACAAACCTGCTTCATGAGCACCGGCGTGGGTAGCGACACCGCCTGCAGTTGCTGGAACGCTACCGCCTCACTTTGAGTCAGGTCCAGGTGAGGTGAGGGCATAGTCCTGCACCTTAGTCTGTACCATTCCAATACTTCACTGAATTCTGTCTTTGGCTTCGAAATAGATAGAACAAGACTGGTGCTTTTGTGTTCTGCCATTTGTGCTTTTCAAGCTTTCTCTATAAGACCAACTCACCTAAACTAGGCTGTTGCAAATAGTGAATTTTAGCTTCAAAGTGAAGCCAATAGCAATTTCGGTCGAGTCTTCTCGATATGAATTCTAGTAGTATGCAGCGTATATAATCAAGAAAAATGGGTACATTTGGCGTGACCTAACTTGCTCAATATTTTTTTTTAATTCAAACAAAACTTGTGCAAACGCCATTCTTTTTGGTTCAAAGAGTTTTATGTAGCCTAAATTATGCTTCCTGGTGGACAACTGGCAATGCTCTCCCAATGCTTGGCGTCTTCTAGACCCATTTTACAACCAAACATTGCAACTCAAGCTACCCCAATTTACGCCCAATTTGCAAACTGGCGCAACTTGCGACACTACTACAGTCGATCACATCTTCAGAATGATTATTAGGCTCAGTGAGTGCATGGCTGATAATACTGCCTGCTGATGCTGAAGTACCGCAGGAAAGCAGATGCTAGTCTCTGTCTCAACGTATGCTGCCTTGATATATCTTCGGCTTTGCTGTACCATATCCGTGCTTCTTAACATCATGAAGCTGTACCGATAGCACTCTAAATATGGTAAGAGTAGTAGGCTGCATTGAGATGGCCTTGGAGTTGTTAATTACCACTACAGGGAGGATGACGAGCTATGCAGTAGAACAAGCATGTGTCCTAGAGACACAGTTAATGCACAGCAAGTTTCAAGAGTGTTATTATCATAAAGATAAAAGTTTATCCAATTATCACAAAGAGATAATAGAACAACACTAATGCAAAACAGCCGAGAAAAAGTGAGTGTAAGGGCAAATGCTCACAAAGTGCACACAAAGCATACGGATATTGTACGGCACTTGTTCAAGGCTAACAGTGAATAGCTAGCTGGCATGCGAAATTTCACAATCCATTTTAGCACTCTGTTCATAGCTACACTCTGTTTCATACATAAGGTACAATGCTGTGGAAACTATGCCAGAAATTTGGTCAATAGAATGTGTAAGCACACGAGTCTCGTGCTAGGATTTCGTTGTCGTAAATGTGGCCTCGGCGATGAGCTTCAGCTGTGCGCTGACGGAACCGATCCCAGAGACCAATGTACGAAAAAAACGACACGCTCGGCGATACTGAGCAACCTATTGACAAACGTATATATAATAGGGTTTGTTTATTTCTTAGGCACAAAGGACCTACACTTATTACTCATTCTAAAGACGGAAAAGAAAAAAACATAACGGGTAGTAAAATCGTTGTACTATTTCTTGATACGAGCTTACTAAGAAGTCTCGCTAGCTTCTATAGCGTTGCACCTGATGTATGAAACGAAGTACAAGTGCTTGTATTGGATGTCATAACCTTCCACTGCTCACATGACATGGTAGCCGCTGTCTGGAAGATCACTGCTCCAGTGATCTTCCAGACAGCGGCTACCATGTCAGTACAGTTGGATATAAAAACAGTAAAACATATCATGTAAAACATCCGAAGACTATCTATTCTAGCTTGTACTAGGTAGCACAGAGCAATTTGCCCACTTACAGCTAAGAAAGAAAAATGAGGGCGTAATGTTGGCAGTTCGTCGCAAGTCTGGTTATCGCACACTGGCATGTTTTCTTTACTCATGTAACATCTCAGTCGAGCCTTTTTTAAGAATTTAAAACCGTTCCTAATATTATTGTTGGGAGCCGCTTACTTTTGGCAGCTATGGTACACCTGCCTACTTCCACCCTCCTATAGCCGTGTCTTATTTTCATAGCAGACGCAAATTTTTTGGTGTCTCGGATATGAGCAGTGAAGATACCTATGTGTGAAATGGGGTATGGAGTTCACATTTGTGCCTGTTTGGACTTATTAGCATGCCAGTGTAAGTAAAGATATCGAATAGTGCAAACAAGCTTTTGAGTTCAGTCTAGTTATTTTCCTTGCAACTTGCAAAACCATAATTAGCAGGGGTCTAAAGCTGTTTCAAAGAACCTTTAGCAACACGAACCGTCAGCTCTTCGGAGCACTTTTAGCAACAAAACCGCTCAGCTGTTTAACCCTTGCAGTCCCAGAGATTCCAATTGGAATCGTAAATTATGTAGGTTCATCAGCAAGAATCTGGTAAAGATAAAGCAATGTTCTTCCTCAAGAGCACATGTTTGGCATCTGCCCTGCATGTCGTGTCAACCTGGTACACACAATAAAGCGAGGACATCTCTGAATGAAGAAATTACTGTACAGAAGTGGTCGTGCTGCTTGTGCATTTCGCTGAAGCAGCATCACCGATAGCACATTTTACTTAGTTCTGTGCTAGAATTTTAAATATTGGCTGTTGGACATTATGCAATCATACATAAATAAAATTATAAGTAATAAATGAAGATTGTGGAATCATTATTAAATAATTATTTATTAAATTAATTGGCACATCAACTATTGCTCAGTGAAAAGTAAGAGCAAAGAGTTTTTTTTTTTTTTGACTACCACAATCATGCACATATCAAAATGTAAAAACTACACTCAATCCTCGAGATAACGAAGCTGGATATTACAAATTATCAGTTATAACTAAGTAAATGAGGAAGCGCTCTGTAAGATACAGTGATACAAATGTCTCTATTATGAATTTTCGGATATAGTGAAATATTTTCGTGGCAGGTGCGACTGTTATAATGAGGTACGAGTGTAGTTGCTTAGATTGAAAATAGGCGATTCTGAACTGAAAAGGTTACAAGACCTTAAGTGGCACGACCCATTAGTTGCTCGAAGGACCTTTAGCAACACAACCCCTCAGCTGTTCGAAGAACCCTTAACAACACCCATTAACAGTCTAAAGGAACACTATCAACAAGATCCTTCAGCCATTCAAAGGAATAGCTGTATTCACCACAGCCCATCAGCGGTTCAAAAGACCTTTAGCAATACAACCCATCAGCTGTCCAAGGCACCCTTAGCAACGAAACCTTCTCGGCTGTTCAAAGAACCTTAATACAATTCATTAGCTGCTCAAAGGGCCTTTAGCAGGAAAACCCACCAGCTGTTCAAAGCAACTCACATCCAGAGCAGCTTGGGCATTGAGTGGAGAGCTGGAGTGTGGCTTGGAAACATCCTGGCTGTTGAAGAAGATCGTCGGCGAGTTGTTGGCCACAAAGTCCTTAAGCGATGGCCTCCATGTGAGGTGGTAGCGCTGTCCCAGCACGTACACCTTGAGCAGGCGTCCCTCATGAGGCACAAACTGCTGGGCCACGCAGGGACCCTGCAGGTCGGCCAGGCCGTGCTCGCCAAACACCAGGCACATCTGGTGGGCTTTCTTCATACCGTGCGACACAAGTGGCTTGCACACAATGGGAAACTGGACACCTCGCTCTCGAAGCACCGCTCGATCCGCCTCCACATTCGCTCCACTGAGCTCCACAAAGGGAGGCACAAATATCCATTCTGCAAAGAGAAATATGCGGGCCTAAAATGAAGCATCACAGCAATTGTAATGTGAGCAACGAAAGTACAGTAGGCTCTCGTTATATGGAAAGTGAATGAACCAGGAAGATATGTTCTACTAAACTGTAGCTCTAATTACGAAGAACTCAACAAGAGTGCAGAGTTCAAATGTGAAACCTATTGCCTTAAGTGCAGTTCATCTATTTAAGCAGCAATTTCGTTTAAGAGGTTTCCAATTGCTGAGAGTCTACTGTACTTTACAGATCAAGGCAAATTCACTGCCAGGAAATAGCCATTGTAGAAAAACATTACAATCGTTCCCTCCTTCATAGAAATTGTTCATGACGTAAAAGAAAAATGTGTGCATTGATGAACTTTCTGCTGTGTCGTATGAAAAAAAAGATTTCATAACGTGTATTGCTACTGGACCAGCATGATAGGCTTTAACATGTATGCACTTATGTTGACACCCACTGCCCTTCTCCAGTGACAGTCTCAAGTAACCTCTAAGTACAGGCTACTTGGTATACACCAGGCCACTGAAGAATGATGAGCAAGACATTTACTGTGTGGGGGAATGGGGGAAAAAAAGCATATTGTATGAACTCTTACCAGTATGAATGAACTATCTGCATGTCCACACGCTCTATATTCTAGTTCACTCTATACAATCAAAACACCTTGTGTGTAGGCTAGTTGGAACATCTTAGTTCAATAAGCAGCACTGCAAGATTTACAAAAAGATGCAAGACAAGAACATCACATACAAAGCACATTCAGCAACCGATTTTCATGAGAAAAAAAGATAGAAATGTGTACAGCCTCGGAGTGTAATGGGCAAGCAGTGCATGAGCAAGCACAGATGCAGAAATGTCTAAACCCAAGCATTCTTTGTTAGAATGGTGCCTATACATAAACCATAAATGCCATGTCAGAATGCTATATCAAACAAGTGCAGCACTCAAAGTCTGTATTTACCTAGGCATGCGACCTTCCTCTCCGTGAATGCAATATATGGGGAGCCCACGCATGCACTAAGCTTTTCCGATGGCATACCATTGTTTCCACACTTGACCTTTCAATTTTATCTCTGCTAGAGGCAGGCGGCATGCCTAGGTAAACACTGAGCACCGCACATGTTTGGTATAGAATTCCGATATGGTATTTATGTATAGGCAGCATTCTAGTAGAACAAGTGCACAGGTGGGGACCACTTTTTGCATCTATGCTTGTTCACATACTGTTCGCCCACAATGCCTATTCCCTTTTGCCATTTTCATTTTCATCGAATCAGTTGCTAGATACACCCTGTATCCTGTTGATATGCGAAGTATAATGCACTGCGTACGAAGGTGTCAAATTCACATATCCTAATTCCAAGGTATTACATTTTACATTTCAGCAAACAAAATTAAGTGCATGGATGAATTTCTTGATTGCAATCAGTATGTAAATACCATATTTACTCACGTAATGAATGCACTTTTTTTCTCACAAAATCAAAAAGTTGAGGGGTGCATTTATTATGAGGGACAAATTTTATGAAAACTGTTTCTGGATGAGCAAAAAATGCTGTATAGCAAAAAAAAAAAAAAAAAAAAAAATAGGTCGCTGAGCCTTTTGCAATGGACATACGCGTACACTGTTTGGAAACAGCTTCTTTGTTGCACTTCATGTGTTCAGAAGTTGATGGTGCTATCTTCTGCAAGCTGTTCCCACACCGCACACACACCCCATAAAAGCGTTTCATGGCTATCTTTTCTCCCAATCGTTTAACCGCAACAGTGGTATCTGTTGTTATCTCGAGTGGCCCCAGAAGCGTGTGATACGACGCGCTTTGCCAACTTCAAGGCAACCTCTCACGACGTCCACGACGACGTTGACATTGTAGCGTAGCAAGTAATCGAACATTGCTGCAAGCTACTACCGACGCGTAAAAGCAAACCACCGATAACAAGATTAACGACAAAATACAACCGCCGCCTCGCTGTCCATATGAGAAGGTAGCTTATAACTTGTGTTCCTTGAAGCACGTGCGAATAACAAGTACAAAGAGCAAGTTGCTACCGACGCGACACTTGGGGTGCTACCAGGCTGCGAAAATGGTCACTATCTTTTCTGGACGACAAGCGATTTTTTTTCTGGTTTTCCAGGAACCCGCAATGCACTGGCGATGAATGGCCCTTCGCGACAGTCATGGCGACAACAAATCTTGTTGTTGTCACTCGAAAATTGTGTGCATGTGGTTGGGCCCTAAAGTTTCGTATTTGCAGGCAGCTACCGTCGGTTGGCACTGGCTTTCGTGGCCTTTACTCGCTGTGCGCTTGTCAGCTGCGATGTCTCTACACTCGCACCTTTCATGAACCTCGCTGTGGCCCAGACGTGCCACGCACAGATAGAAAGAAAACAATACGATGCGCAGCAGCGGGCGAAGGCAGGAGAGCAAGCTGACGTGCCAAGGGAGGTCAACATAATAACGAAAAAAAAAATGCAAGAGATCTAACGAGCAAAAAGGCACCATGTGTCGGTTAGCGGGACTGCAGCGGATGAATGTAGGGGGTGCGTTCCTTACGCGAGGGCGGGGGGAATCCAAATTTTTATGACTGGAGTTGGGGATGCGTTTATTATGCGAGTGCGTTCATTAAATTTTCACGAGTAGATACGGTAAATATTCAATTGTTCTGCAGTCAGTCATGTTTCATTTTGACATAGACATAAAAATAATGAAATCATTGGAGCTGAATGTGTTCTCAATTACTTTTTTGTCGAACTCATTTTCAGAAAAAAAAAATTTTTAACTTTTAAAACACTTTTATTAGTGGTCCTGAAATGGGACACATCGAATAGATGGATGGAAAGCCTTTTAATGAAAAAGAGCGAGGCATATGTCCACTGTGGGGATAAGCGGGACTTTCGAACTATACTAATATTTCACAGCGCAGTAGGGGTTGCACTTATGCAAATCACAATCACTTGTACTGAGGCGGTGCGTGGTCAGTACTGTGGTTTATCGGACCCCCTAAAGCACTCTGATCAGGCTGCTTTGGCAATGATCGTCGAACACCATACTACTTTTAACAGAGTGATAGTCTACAGTAATACGCAGCACAGTGAGGTTCGGTCATGACATACTGGTTTATAGGGAAGCTATCCAATTCATTCAGTGGGCAATGTCTTGCTCTCTTTTGATCAGTAGTTGATACAACTATCATAAAGAAGTTGCAAACACAAACGTAGCCGCTGTCACTGGAATGGATATGCGATTGTTTTGTTTTGCATCTTTTACAGCAAAAGCTGTAATCAGATCACAACAAGGGTCGTGTGCACTGTAGTTGTCTGCCGGCGACGGCGCTACTGCCGGTGTACATAACCACTATCAAGCTAAGGAAAAAAAAACTTGGCAAATGAAAAAACCCAAGAACACAATAAGATTCGAAACGTCCGCCGCGTGCCAGCCCAGTTTTCTACCACTGAGCCTCGCCACAGCTTGGCACTCCTTTGCAAACTAGCTTTAGGTAGGCTTGATGTCTGCAAAGGAATCTCATTAATACGAGTAATGAAGTATTTTAGAACAGCAAAGGAACAACCAGGCGTCACACAAAACGAATTGCGTAACGAGTGGGTCGTCAAATGCTCCAACCTATTGCAAAAACTTCAGGTACAATTCTTCATTAAGAAAAGATTGCACGAAATTCCTTGCAAGTGTGTAGCGGGTGCCACGCTTCTGCGAAGAATGGTGAAGTACGGCATAGCGAATGCCTGGCCAATCCTCCACAGTGGGTATGAGACACAGGAGAATGTAAACAAGAATGTCTGCCTACTACACACAAAATACCTTGATTTATGGCGTAGTGGGTACCTTTAAAGTGGGCTTGCAGCAGCTACCCAAAGAGTGTTAAAAAAATGCTCTGAAGGGCCGCTCTTCTAGCTTACACTGTGAGAGTGATGGGCGTTCCACGCAGGCCTGGTGGTTTTCGTTAACTTTACAGTGCTGTCTATTCCACTTAGCACCATGACTGATTATTATTTCAAGATTCACAATCAACATAAAGGAACATGTGTGTGCAGCATTCGCAATCACAGTCGAACTCCGCTACAGCGAACGAAGCTTCAACAAAATTTCCGCTACCACGAAAAAGTCACGATTCCTCGTCAGCAGTTTATAGGAGTCAATGCATAAACATTGTCGCAACAACAAACACTATTTCTTCGATTGTCTCGCTTCAACGAAATTTTAAGATGCGATTCCAGGCTCAGCTACTTATTTCTATGTAGTAAAACCTATATTTAACATTTCAATACATTTTCGGAGCCTGAAAATCCATCAACAAAGTCTAAAACACGCGTCGGCACTACCTGAAACCGCTGCTATACCGCTGCTGTTCAGCAAGCATGGGCGCCACCATTGCTCGATAGCGATGGCAATGAGACTGCCCTGCTTTTGCCACTGACTTGCTTTTGAGCCGCTGACGATTCGAAGCTGAAGCTCAGTCGCTCAGTTCATGATTTCCTTCACGCAGCTGCTGGGTGCAACTGCGGAATGATGCCTTTTCCGATTTCGATGCTTATCAATATGTTCGCGCTTGGCCAGTGTGGTAACTAATCAGAGCGGCTGTTCGCCCGCATTATCAACAAAACCAGCTAGCTGCGAGTGATGGATAAGAATGGCATAGAATAATGCAAAAGTCACCGCTCCACGATACCTTGCCTCCACCTCGGCTTTGTCGAATACTTTTGACGGCAGACAGCTGCTGGTCTTAATGTGGTAATGCAACTGTTTGGTTCGTTCACAAAGGCGGTTTTAGGTGTTGTTTCAGCGTGCTTTTCACCATGGCCTTGCTATGCATGTGTAAGAATCACATCAGAACGCTGCTAGAAAAGAATAGGAAGCAGTGGACATTTTTTGAATTTCATTAATAAACGTTCCTTTGTTTTGCTAGCTCATAAGAGCTATATTTTTTCTATTTCACTACAACGAAATTTTCGCTTCAACGAATTTTTTTCCGCACCCCGTCAGTTTCGTTGTAGCATGGTTCGACTGTACGACATTGAGATACTGCCCTTGACATGATTGATAGATATGTGGGGTTTAACGTCCCAAAACCACCATACGATTATGAGAGACGCCGTAGTGGAGGGCTCCGGAAATTTCGACCACCTGGGGTTCTTTAACGTGCGCCCAAATCTGAGCACACGGGCCTACAACATTTCCGCCTCCATCGGAAATGCAGCCGCCATAGCCGGGATTCGAACCCGCGACCTGCGGGTCAGTAGCCGAGTACCTTAGCCACTAGACCACCGCGGCGGGGCATACTGCCCTTGACATCACAAAAGCATGTACACATGAAAGAAACAATCAGTCTACAGCTCTTGATGCTAAATTAAACTTGTGAAAATGAGCCATATGTACAGAATGGCTCGAAAGAACTGCATTGACGTTACGTTGTGCAATGGTAGCATCAATGCTATGGTAGCAATCGTCCTATTAGCACCTGACCCTGCATGCACACATTTCAGTTTAACTATTTTGTTGTCGAGGCTTGCTTGTGATCTAAAACCTTAATGCACTCACTCAATGAATCTCGGAATAATGCTGTTCCCCCTCCCCCTTCTTTTGTGACAAGTAGGGTATATATTTCAGATCAAACAAGAAACGGTGCAATCAGGGTATCAGCTTTCAATGTTTCATGAGATATTTGTATTACATATTGTCAGGAGTGGCAATGCTTGAGCAGAAACAAGAGATTAGAGAGTATCTTTCCAGCTGATAAAGTAATGCGTTAGTGACAGCACAGGCTTTTTGGTAAATGTGAAATTAAACTGGAACTGTGAGCCATCACGACACGTCCCGGTACAGTAGGGGGCGCTCCATGTCTGATAACATACCGCACCATTCGTAGCGTGGAAAGAAATCCGATTAGGGTGAGCCGATCCCGATGTTGCAAGCAACGACAACACTCATAAACATTCTGGTACGGTGTCCATGTTGCAAGAGTGGCGGTTTAGTGTTGCTGACACAAAAGCAACGTGTACTTAGCTAGGTCAACGAGGAAGCGAAGGTTGGCCCGCTGCTTTTTCTCAACAAATTACAGGGAAGTGGAGGTACCGATGGGCTTGATCAGTGTTGCCAGATGTATCATGGCTAACAAGCAAATAAGTGTCACAAAAGAAGCCCAAGAGAAATGATGCAACTTTCACAACGAAGCATATATTTAATAAATATTACATTCATAAAAATATATGCAATTATAATTTAAAAAACGCCACTCAAATATCAAAGGGTGATGAAAAAAACATGTTATATATATTTTACAGAGAGATATATGCGCAACTATGAGCGACTATGAACTCATTTACTGTTTAAGATGCATGTTTGTCATGGTACGATTAACGTTACTTGAGAATTCTCCCAATTCAGTGGCGTAGCCAGGTGGTGGGTCACCGAGCACGTGCCCCCCCCCCCCCCCTCCTGAAATTTTTTTTTACCATAATAAGCGAAAAATGGCCATTTTAAGGGGGTGCCCCTCCTGAAACTAGGGTTGTGCCCAAATACGCCTGCCCCAACGTATGTTTCACTTCAACATTCAACAACTATAACAAATGTTTTATTGATAAACATGATTAAACACAGTGAATGTGGTGAATGTTTCGGGCTACGGGGAAAATTCCAATAAGCCCCAAAAAATGCAACAAGCGACTGAAAATTCTACGAGTGACTCAACCAAAAAAAGGGGGTAGAAGAGCCCAAATCCTCTTTCTGTAAGCAGAACTGGAAACTAAGCTTAAACCCTACCCCTACCCCACACAGGAAGCTTGGTGCCCACGTTTACACTTCTGGGTTTATAGAAGCGGCACAAAGAGAAGAGGCCTCCGAGTCATAGGAGCCGAACATCGTATGCAATTTTTGGAGCAAAAAAATAACGATAAATCTGACGATTATGGGTTAAACCTTAGTCATGACCTACATTAAAAAAAATGTTAAAGGTCGTTGAGCATCGTGCATGCAGCCTCTCCGCCAAATGCACGGCAAATAAACAGAAGGCATTAGCCCTTGTATTCCCACATCGCTTTGTACTTCAACACATATTTAATTACTTAAGTAAACCAATGACGAATAGTCCAATTAATGCAATGGTTAGGAAAATGCCAGAAAAGTGTCCGACATTGCAAGATCAGCCAAGATTCAATCGTAACAAATGGGTTGTCATCTTGCAGCTTCTATTGTACCTGTAATTTTATTTTGCTTGCTGTGGTCCATAGGTGACATATATATCACACCCAGTGTATGATATATGCCTATGTGATCATTTCTTCATTAAACGGCGAATCACCAGTGATCATGTCACACGAGGTAAAAGTGACGATTGCGCGGAAACACTGTATTGCCGAATTTGAGGCAACCAGTATGCGGGTTTATCAACAAGGAAGCAAAATTTGCCCAGCTGCCTCGCCTCAGCTGTCTTATCTGTGATAGGGACACACAGAACATGTGAACTTGCTTCAAATGTTATCTCCGTTGGTCCTAAAACTGCAGCTACATGTGAGCA
This sequence comes from Rhipicephalus microplus, assembly GCF_043290135.1. Classification (NCBI taxonomy): domain Eukaryota; kingdom Metazoa; phylum Arthropoda; class Arachnida; order Ixodida; family Ixodidae; genus Rhipicephalus; species Rhipicephalus microplus. The sequence goes on from NC_134707.1 coordinate 5,248,547, forward strand.
TATTCCAAGCTCTTGGCACACAACATAGATAGCAAAGTACATTTCCCATGGTACAGCAGTTGTAAAGAACGTGCAAGGTAAAGAACCTCTTATGTAAGATATCCCCTTCAGATGCAAATTATGATGCACTGTCGACTAACGTGTCAAATTCTTGTGCTGTTTTTACAAGGCACATTATATTACATTCTAAGAAAGAAAATTAAGAAACTTGCTCTTATTTTTGTGTGTGTTTGTGAGAGCTTCTGTAGTTAATTGTAGTTAGCATGAAGCATTTCATTATTTTACAGTCAGTCAGGTTTCGTTTTGACATACAAGAATGAAATCAAAGGCTCCAAATGGTTTTTGGTTTCATTCACTTTGCCAAAATAAAAGTAATACTTTTCACGCTGGTAGTGGAACACGGCTTGTCTAACGACCTCTCAATTGTTGTAGAGACTTCAACAAAGCAGTCAGCTACAGTCATACGCAGCACGAGTTTAACTTATGTCATACTTACTATGCAGAAGGTTAAAGAGACACTAAAGAGAAACAATCACTTTGTTTCAGTTGACAAACTGCATTTTGAAAACTATAATACCACATGTTTCACTGTCATAAGTTCATTCTTAGCGGAGAAAATTAAGGTTGAAGTTTCATTTTAAAATTTCCCGCTGTAATCTCTATGCGAGACGTGAGGCATTCCACAATGTATTTTTCGCATTTTCGCAACAATGGCTCGACGAAATTTTCTAAAACCTCATATGCTAAGTCTATGGTACCCACAGATTACAATGTACTTCATTTTTATCAACTGGACGCTACGTAGGACCAAGCAGACACTTTCAAAACTTCTTATGTCACGGTGTTGTGTGCGAGAATTTCAAGGTGGTGGCGGCACCCACATTTACCTTTCGCACGCTTTCTAGCTTACCGAGTGTTGTGTCGCGGTAAGAGTTACGTTTTCGGGATTGCGTAAAATCGTTCTGCTCTTTAGTGTCCCTTTAAATTCATCCAATGAGTTTTGCTTTCCTTTGGCCACACAACTAACATAAAAATGTGGCACACACAAACGGAGCCACCTCTACTGAAGGGGATATGAAAGCAATACCGCTAGTTCGAGCGAAATGTGGGTTGCAGCTACGTCTTTGGCTCTGTTCTGTTAGAGGGGCATCAATATGAAAAACGCTCACCTGTTGAGGCCAGGGGGCTCTGCTCAACCAGGCGATACTGGTGGAAGCGGTTGAGCACCTTGCGTACATTCTCCAGAGGATCAACGACTACCACACTTGGGTGGGCCCGGCAAAAACGCTGCGATCAAAGACCTTTTCGTCAAACCATTGGACACTAGTTCCAGGGAGCAAACATGGGTGGATCAAAAAAAAAAGGGGGGGGGGGGGGGGGCAAAGAGTTTTCTAAAATAAACTAGAGAGGACTTCGGCACTGCGATTGTTCAGTGACTACGGAAATGATAGGTAGTACACGGATTTGCCTTGTCTTCATACTTGTGGGCCTCGAATGGCGCCTGTGGCTTTGTTTATTGCTGTGTTTTGGTTTTGTTTTGAATAAAAAAATGGACGGTTATAAATATTGTGTGCTGATTTGAAATAGTAAGCTTAAATATTAAAGTAGTGAAGTTGAACTGCTGAATATTTACTGATTGTCATTTCATGACAAACCAACTTCAAGCTAGGCGAAGCCAACCGGAGCTGAAAGTACGAAAATTGGACCAACCCATGCATTACCGATAATTTCCATGCTCACTGAAGCACAGTACGTTGCAGCTCCCACAGACACTAGCGCCAGAGTTCCCTCTAGAGTGTTTATGAAAACTATGGAGGAGGGGGTTCTAAGCAACTTGAAACTACTCTAGCTTTTACAGGACCGTCGAAAACGTTTGAACATGCCAATATAGTATGACTAGTAATATAGTGTGACGTGGCAATATAATTAATTGTGATTGATGGATTGTCACTACACCTCAAGAGGACGGTATATAACAGCTGCATCTTGCCGATAGTTACTTAGAGAGCAGAAGACTGGAGGCTTACAAAGAAGCTTCAGCTTAAATTGAGGACGATGCAGCGAGCGATGAAAAAGAAAATAATAGGGATAACTTTAAGAGACAAGAAGAGAGCATGGTGGGTCAGGGATTAAGGATATCATAGCTGAAATCAAGAAGAAGAAATGAACATGGGTCGGGCACGTAGCACGTCGGCAGGATAACTGCTCGTCATTAAAGGTAACTGATTGGATTCTCAGAGAAGCCAAGTGAATGAGGGGGAGACAGTAAGTTAGGTGAGCAGATGAGATTAGGAGGTTTGCAGGTACTACAAAGTGGCAGCAGCAAGCACAGGAATGAGTTGACTAGCGGAACTTTGTCCTGCAGTGGGCGTAGTCACGCTGATGATGATATAGTATGGTTAAAAAATAACACCCGAATACCTCTACAAAGAAAATTGAACTTGTTCCAATCAGGCTTTCTCCAGCGAATAATGGAATTCATTCCCTATGCATACGGAAGGTCACGTTGCCATATATTAGTAGATCCACATACCTCAAACTCAGCCGTGATGTGCTGGCACTCGGCGTCACCGTGGTCAGCACGCACAAGGATGTCGCAGAACTTGTGCACAATGGCCGCCAGTGGTCCCTGCTCCTCAAGGGACTTGGTCAGGTCCAACTGCCACCAGAAAACATGCACACACCACAGAGTATTTTCAAATGCTGCTGTTCCACAATGTTAGCTGGTCCGCTAACAGGGTTCAAGCTGCTACGCTCTTCTAGAGCCTTAGCTAATCGAACGCCCACTGGGAGGTCGGTACTCCAGTATCTCAACTACAGCGAATCATACATTGCGGATGCAGACCGGAAAACACGCATCCCAGTGGACGTTCGAGAGTCCCTGTCCATCGCGCCTATCCCGCACAACATGCACGCCACATTCCACAAAGGTAGACGAAAGGCTAGAGTAGAAGCTTTTCAACGAAACTTCAGGCAAGACCCGAATGCCCGCTATACCGACGCGGCCAGGTACCCCAGTAGAAACGCGTATGCTATCAGCGTCGTCGACTCTCAAGGCCGAAAGTTAGCGTCGGCCACAGTCACAGCATGCAACTCAGACGCAGCGGAAGAAGTGGCAATCGCTCTCGCCACCACCACATGTAAAGACGCCGCGGTGATTTTCACTGACTCGCAAGCCGCTTGCCAGAATTATGTGAAGGGCCGCGTCTCAGCCGAGGCAATTAACATCCTGCAACGGCAAAGCTTTCCACTTCCATATACCTGCGTAATCTGGGTTCCTTGACACAAGGATATACAGGGAAACGAAGCGGTTCACGCCGCTGCCCGCGAGCACGTCAGCCGGGCTGCCTTGGGACCAAAGGATACCCGATTCGTGGCTGCAGAGATGGAGGTAGTAGAAAAACACCTACTCGTCTCTACTTCAACACTACAAACTGGAGCAACGGGTGTACCCTCCACCCCATCCAAGACTAACTAAAGAAGACAGCGTCATTTTCAGACGCCTACAAAGCAATACTACATACATGGGATATTAATGCACCGCCTCTACCCAACGACAGATGGCTACATGTGCCCGCTCTGCAGCGTACCAGACACCCTGGCACACTTGCCCCCTGAATGCCAGTGCTATGCAAACCACGACGTGCAACTGGAGCGGGACCAAGCCCCAAGAATAAACGATGACCACCTAATGGAAACGTGGGAGGCCAAGCTCGTCCTCGAGGACCTGGAAGACCAGCAACAACTCGTCGCCAGAGCCAAGAGGGCAGTCGAAGCCAGAGGGTTCCTGGACTAGGGAACCCTCCCACCTTAGGGTGACACCGGGCCTTGCTCGGAACACTGCTTTCTAATAAAGGTTTACTCCTCTCTCCCTTTCTCTGGTGGCATTTGGCGCGAACGGTTGTCTCTCGCAGTGGGACCCGTTTGCCGGGGGCCCTTGTGGTGAGTCAAATGTTGGCGCTGCCGCCTTGTGTTTGTTATGTTGTTGAGTGTTGTGTAATTATATGTAAGGTTGTTTAGCGTGTAAATCACAGTTGTTATAATAATTCGGCTGACAACATCGTCGATCAAAAAGTAGTTAAATAAACATGTGTTGTTTGGTTTGTTCTGACCGCATCGGCTGTGTTCGTTCACTCCATGAGCGTGGTGGCAGTCTCAACATTCAGACCCCACAACGTCTGCATTCTTCGGGAAGTGATAGATACGTTAATTCTCATCTGTCTACTGCGATTCCATGCATTGTGGCACACTGCAATGGTCCTTTGACATCGCTTTCTTCTTTTTCGGGCTTGCGCGTATGGCATGGTTAAAATAAAAGAGATACGCGGACGCTTCTCAACGCGTGCAACGTGGTAAATTATCTCCTTGCAAGGTTGACCCTGTTAGCGCCGTGTCCCGGCATGGCCGCTAGATGGCGAGCACTCAGTTGAAGTCTCAAATACCAACCCTAGCTTCACTGTCTGCTGGTTTCATTAGGCTTTTTCTATGAAGTGTATGACCGTCTGGATTTTTAGCAGATGACATGATGTCAATGGTGCTGTAACATTCTAATAGCCCATGTTTGTTACACTGGTGTAACAACAAGAACAGAGCCAGTGGCCACTAGCCCGGCTGGCTTTTCTTATTTTCCTTTTTTCTCAGTTTCGTCCTGTTTCAGAAGAAGCAGAATCGAACAGCTCCTTTGTCTTGTCCATTACAAAGGTTCTTGATTGCCAAAGGCAAACCAGTACCATTTGTGAAGTAAGCAATCAGACAATGTACTGCTTCTGCATCCACACGCTACTACAAAGCGCAATGCCAAAAGCATATGAGCAAAATGCTTAACTTATGTTGCACAGGCAGCACAATGAGTTACACAGCCCTCAGCAATTTGTACACTTAAACAACAACACATGGCGCAATGTTGCATCATACCATCAAAAGGCAGTTTCCCATACCTTTACAAGTTCCAGACCATGGGATCTGCAAAAAAAAATGTGATAAAAGGCTTCAATGCACTGAACACACCGCTCAGACAAGACAGAAAAATACGACAGAACTGTGTGAATCACGAGCATCACGAGCAGAGAGCACGCGAGACTCGGAAAGCATATGTCAGCCAGCATCAGTATGCAATCAGTTTCATCCCATGACACAGGTCCTGCCTCAGCAATTAGCATTAGGCTTATTTTTATGGCTTCTTAATTCATCGTTTCACCATTTTAGCTATAAGTGAGCTAACCATAATTTTTATCCTTAATTGACGTTTTTGCTTTTCCCATTTAGAGGTACCCTCAGTTTGCCTGCTCAATGAATACAGGTGGCAACAGTTGCCTTGCTTTTTTTGTCTATTCTGGCATCAGTTGTGTAGTTTGCGATTTTGGCTACCCTATGTCGGTGCTTTTTCTTGCATAAGTGTATTTTTATTCCTCTAACAAAATGACGAGAACTAATAGACAATCATGCTAAGGAAGGAATAGGAGACGTTATTAGACCTAATGTCTGATGTAAATGTGAAGAAAGAAAAGTAGACATAAAAAATAACGCACTGCTGGCAGAGACTAAACCTGCGACCTTCGAAGCATGTGTCCAATGCTTCCCCAACTGAGCTATAGTGGCGGTCATCTCCCCTTCCACTTTATGCAGTATATATGTACATTTTAAAACTTGGAGTGTGAGTCAGCACCGCTAATAGCCATGATGGCGAGTGTCGAAAGCTCAAATTTTGCCTGTTGGACTCGCGCAGAATGTAATCTTACTACGAACTGGCAGATAATTCCTTGGATGCTATCTGAAAAAGTTTCCCAGAACGAGACCCTCGCCATGAATGAAGTGGAAATTTACTTTTCTTATTTCACATTTACCTTACGATTGCCACTAACAACATCCTCTATACTTTCCTTGGCATCATCATCTGATAGTTCTCATTATTATTGTGTCTAAAAAAGCAAAATTAGCCTTTAAATTTCCATTACTTTCCTTCCAATGAAATGATGTGTTTCGATGCCAACGTTTTCCAGAGACCTGTCATCCGAGCTGTTTGACTGGTATGTCAAAGTTCACCCAACTATGTCGCAAACAGTGCTCTTGAACAATGAACCTAGCAAGCATTTTTTATCAACAAGGGCATGGAGTGCTCAGTAGTATTGTCTAGGCACGATACAATAGAAACACAGAACTTGTACATAGTATTTTCGTCTGGTTTATCCCAATATCTCATCTACTCATAAGGCAGTGCGAACTGTCCAATTATCAAAAATCACACAATACATGAATCCAGCGGAATGTTAAGAGATACAACAGAAGAGTGAACATAAAGCAAAAACAAAGGAACATGTAAACGCATCTTTTTGCATTAATATGTTTGTCTAGGTGTAACGATTCATTTCTATGTCAAATTGAGAAATCTGAACATCAATTCACAGACACCAATTAAGGGGGGAAGACGAGCTGCCGCCTCCCCCCTTTCCCCACTAGATTGAGAACTCAGTACCTATGTCTAAAGTTCTGGCTTAATATAAATTGCACAAATAGAAAAAAAAATCTCCAAGTCACAGAAGCTGAACATAACACAATTTTTGGAGTGCAGGAACCACAGTAAATTTTAAGACTATAGATTTAATCTTAGTCATGGTCTACATCAAAGAAATGTTAAAAGTGACTAAGCATCATGCGTGCAAACTTTTTCCCAAATGCACTGCAGGTAAGTAGAAGGCAGCGCCAGTATTCTTGAACAGCATTGTACTTCAACACCTACTTGGTTAAACAAGAGAACCAATGACATCTAGTCCTATTTGTGCAACAATTATAGAAATACCAGGCATATTTTCAATATTGCAAGAGCAGCCAAGGTTAAGAAAACCAAAATCGGTTGTGATCTTATGATTTTTCTTGTGTCTGCAGTTTTTATTCAGCTCGTGATGGTTTGCATGTGACACATACCTTACAACTAGTGCCGTGTATATGCAATAATAACCATTTGTTTAACATTAACGTTATGCACCATGTGGCAAAAATCACTCACCTGCACTCGTGGTACATCTAAATGAAAAAAAAAAACTAGATGCGGTAACCATATAGAGTTAAATAAATTATGCATAAATTTAGCCCACCATTAACATTGACTCCTTCCTTACCCTGACAACAATTTCAAGGAGCTATGTGAGAGCAATGCTGCCTCAGCTTCACTGAGTCAAAAATGATTGCCATTCTGAAAAGTTGCACACATGACAGTTTACTGGTCCAGTTAAATAAGCACATTCCTTTGGTGAATCTGCACATACCTCTAAATATGTGATTCGTCCCACACTGAAAGCGCCAAATGCATACAACTTGAAAAACGACGTTTTTGTTTTGTGTGTGTGTGGTTAACGAACAGCGTATCATAATACGTGCCCTCTGCTGTGGTGAAGCAACTTTGAAAATTTGGCTGGCATTCCCTAAACTAATGTACGAACAGGGCCAGTTGCGGGCAATGACAGTTTTGTTTACCAAAAAGGCTGTCGAAGCACCAGTTTTCGCCAGGCAACAGGAGATCTGCCTTCGATTGAATTGAGGCACAATTGTAGCTGAGAAAAGTATTACCTTTCAAAAACATTTGTCCTCACACCACAGCAGAGAAATATCTTCATCTAAAGCACAGAATTAGCAACATATGAACACATCCTATGTTTAAGGTGTCTCACTAGTATCTGTACGCGTGATATTAATTTAAAATTAGGCGTGTCGACGGCTTTGAGCTCGATAGCGCTACTACTGCTGTCTCAAGAATAGCAACTTTAGAAGCGCGCATTCATGGCGCGCAAAATTTTTAACCCTGCTCTTAACTAAACTAAATGTGCAGCTAGTCTATTCACGTGGCGATAGCCCGCCACCCATAACCCCGTCCGCCAAACAATACTCGGCTGCCTAGTAATGCTAGACAGAGCACGGCACGGAATCTCGACGCCGCTATGGTTCGAACGCCGTTCAGGAGACACAGCGCGCGCGAGGCGACGGGGTGGGCGTGCTTACGCGCAGGCTTCCTTGAAGTCCTCGGTGCTCAATTCGCGGCTCTTCTTGCCGCCCCACCAGAAGCCGACGCGGGGGCGATCTCTGGACTCCATGTCGCACGCACGACTCCGTCTGTCAGTGCATCGTCGCGTCTGGCACGCAGCGAGCTCCTCCAAGCCGGCGGATGTCACCACATGCACCGGACGCACGGTGCTGATGCTGCGCGGAAGGCCATCACGTAATCCAACACGCGCGCCGATGGGGGCCGGTCGAACGCGTCCGGCCGTGGGCAGTGGCAGACGCTCCGAGCACGTAAAAACAGCTTACAACACAGCACGCACACACCACTTCAGCCTTGGCCTGTCAAGCTGCGAGCTCAGAGAACACGGCCAGACACGGCGAGCTCACAGAACAACCTACAGGCGAGCTGCTGCGAATCTGCCACGCGACTACTGAACATGCAAGAAGTGCAAACCTTGTCTTCAATTTCAATAAAAAACTGCACAAATTGTGACAAATAAACGTTTGCAGCGCCATCTGTTGACGTTATTATTAAACAATTTTTTGCATGTTTAAAACTTTTTTTGATAAAATGTTATTTTTTTCAGTCACAGATGACGCTGCAGCACAGCAGTTTTAAAACATGAAATAAATTTTTGTACGTTACAATCATCCGAGATTGTCAAAAATTTCGCAAGTAATGTGATGGAACGCACACACACCGCCGCTGCACGTGACCGATCGTGGTTCGCGGGTTTTCCGCGATCGCTTCATCGCACCGTTGTCGTTGCGCAATATTTTCGCAATAATTTCGTCAGTCCTCGAGCTTGGTTCAAAACAACCACATTCCTCTTCTTTCTTTGCTATGCCTCCTCTCGTCGCGAATCCGTAATCTGAGCGCGATGAAAGGTAGTACGTCCGTCCGGTGATGTACTGGTGGATAAAACTAGGACCCAGTCGACACGTGCCAGCTCTCTGTGCAAGCCACTTTCACGAATGAACGGAAAACGTGACGACAGAACAAAACAGGGCAATTACATGAACTATGTAGCGATTAAATGAGCTATCAGCTAGCTTGAATTCAGATGTGCCCGTTTTGAAACGCACACCGCAAACTGGAGTTGAACGAAATAACGGTGCCCCAGCAAGGCGTTTCCAGAACTGTTTTTAATGATGTTTACTTTATAAATAAGCATGTATATGTTATTTCGCAGCTCAAGAGTGGTCTTGCAATACTGGGGGGTTATTTACCAGGCAAAACTCTGGGATCGAACGCACGAAAATTGGCGGGTATACGCCCCTTACGTGCCAAGAGCTGTGGGGTGACGAAAGTGGTTGATTGAACATGAGGAAAAAGGGGGAACGGAGAGGGCGACGGTGTGAAAAGAGGAAAAGCCTAAGGCTACAGTGGCTAGAATATTGCAACCACTGTAGTAAGACAGAGCAATGGCTGAAAAACGGAAGTTACGGTGAAGGGGGGGGGGGGGAGAAAATAGCAAGGGAATGGGAAAGATGAGAGAGTGAGGAGCAGAAAAAGGTCACCAGGCTCGGTCCTCACACCACCAATGCTTCACTGCAATTTTGTTGTTTCAAATTATTTTTGCGAAGTGCAGGTCGATTTACCAATATTTTCAGAAAAACACGTTTACATATGGTCCGTAAACTAGTGTTATAATGGAATGTGACGCTTTGAAACTAGGACAGAAAGAAATAAATCAGCCGAGCCAGCCGAAAGAGCACTCAGTTCCCGCAAAGAAAAAAAAAATCCCGCATCTTCACGAAGCTATGTGATGACGAGTGGACGAAGCTATGTCCTAAGGTCCATAATGTGTATACGCTGAAGCCGCCGGCTAGTATAAGGACTGACGAACGGATGGCGCAGGTGCCATTATGCATTGTGCTGTCATATATTTGATGTGCACATAAAGTCGTTTTTTTTTTTACACAAATGTTTTCGTTTTTCATTGTGCAGGTGTTCGGTTTTGTGGAGCGTGACGGACGCGGCTCGGACCTAAGGAGCTTCGCACCGGATGTATGGATGGATGGATATGGCTGTACCCTTTAGATCGGGCGGTGACTAGCGCTACCAAGCCGTAATACTTAATGAATCAAAAACTAGATTTATTTTTTTTCTTTAAAAAGTGAGTTTGAGGATTCGTACTTTGCGGTGAAGGGTTTAATTTTCACTCGTGCCTTGACTTTAGCCACCAATCAGATAACCTCCTTCTAGTTAAGTCTACCCGCTTAAAGGCTATTTTGCCCTCCCGGTCCCTAAACCCCAGTGCTTTGAAAAACTCTGCGCCATCATGCTGAACTATAGGGTGAAGCCCTTTAAAGAACATTATCAAGTGTTCGGCAGTTTCTTCTTCCTCTCCACACGCACTGCATACTGTGTCTACCCCTTCGTATTTGACCCGATATGTCTTGGTTCGCAGTACTCCCGTCCTCCATGGCCTCAAACAGTAGAGAACTACCCCGAGTATTATCATAGATCCTTTCCTTGGCGATTTCCTGCTTAAAAGTTCGAAAGATCGCTAGTGCGGACTTCTTAATCATGCCCATTCTCCACATGTCAGTATCCGTTTCCTTCACTTTCTTCTTAACCGATAGTTCTTTTTGGTCTGGCCACCTGCTGTTTTCTAAGTATTTACTAGTCAATTTCCTGGTTCGCTTCCTCCATTTTGTATCGACATTCTTCATGTACAAGTAGCTGAAAACCTTCCTAGGCCAACGCTCCTCCCCCATTTCTCTCAATCGCTTCTCAAATTTTATCTTGCTGCTAGCTTCCCTGCCCTCAAATGATGTCCAATATCACCTTGTACTCTCTGATTTGGTGCATTCCCGTGAGATCATAAAGCAAGCCTACCTATTCCACGTTGCTTAATTTCTAATCTTGCTTGAACTTCTGATCTCATGCACAAGACCGCATTGCCGAACGTCAGCCCAGGAACCATGACCCCTTTCCATATTCCTCTCACAACATCATACCTATTGTAATTCCACAGTGCCCTGTTTTTCATCACTGCTGCATTCCTGTTACCTTTAGTCGTCCCGTATATTTCGTGTTCCCTCAGGTACTCGGTCCCATTGCTTATCCATACGCCCAGATATTTGTATTTATCTGTTATCTCTAACGTGAGCTCCTGTATTCTAAGCTCACTACCGTCGTTGTCATTGAAAATCATGACTGCTGATTTTTCCTTGCTGAATCTAAACTCTAACCTATCTCCATCATTACCGCAGACGTCCATCAATCTCTGCAAATCTTCCTTGTTGTTGGCCATCTTCCTTGTTGTTGGCGGTGGTTGGCCACCGCCACTTACCAACCGCGCCCACTAGCGGAGACATTCCGCACAGTTGCCGCGCCATGTTCGCGCGAGCCGAGTACGTTAGTTGTGGGGCTGGAACTTGGACATGCTCGCATCGTCTGTGGCATTACATATCGTTTGACGCCACTTTGTCAATGACAAGGAAAGACTCTGCATATCATCCAAGACAGCCGCGTTATGCCCCTAGGATTAACCAACTTCGCTGAAGGTTTTTATACTCGGCTAGAGTAAAATTATTTTTTTACCGTTACGGCTAGCTGTTCTTTTTAGGCTAATATAATCTTTAATCAAAGCTAGCTACTGTTTAATACAGAGCCGAGTCATGAATAAGTTGGGAGCCATAAAAATAAAGTGGATGGAAACATTCAACGCTACAAAACTCGTTAGATGGCAATTTCGCTTCAGAACATAAAATATTCAAACTCTCAACGACTTTCACTAATCGAAACATAGCGACACCTTTTAAGTAGACTTCAACGATAGCAGTGGGATGGGGCACATTCGCAGCACGTTTGATTGACCAATGAACAACCGGTCGATGAGCGAAAGCTTCAATTTACTCGCTGACATGCATCGAAATACCCGACGATCGAGTTGGTCGAGTTCCCGGCGAGCGTCGGCTGCGTGTCCAAGCGCAGGCAGCCCTCCTCACTAAATCACGCAGCGTAGTAAATGACATGCGAGCATCTTGTCGGCCACTGAGAAACAATAAAAAAATTAAGTATATATACCTTCGCACTAATGGTGTCAAGCTTGAAGAAAGGTTGCTTGGTTGACCTTATTCATTGAACCCACCATGGGGGATCGGCCAAGAAACGCTCAATACTCAGCACTTGTTTGTTCATTTCTTTGTAGCCTGGAATCCATGGCGCGTACCCACTCTGGGGGATCTCAGTACTTGTACACCCCCCCCCCCCACAGGCACAAACTCAGACCATACATTGGCGTAATAGATAGAAGCGCTGCGACTCGTGAAGGGGGAGGGGTTGTCGCAACGTCTGGCCCATACAATGACCTAATAGGGATGAGGGGGGGGGGCGCTGTAACAAACTCTCACCCCTCCCCCTGTATGTGAACCCTGCGCACGCTTTTGGTGGGAACCTAATCCTACACCCAGGGATGCATCGCGAAGAGAGCGGGACGAGTAGTGTGGAAATAAGTTGGCCTGCCATTGCCGACGCCAATGTCTCCCTCTCATAGCCCTTCTTTTTCCTTTCCTCCATGCCGTATCGACACCGTGTACGCCGCCCCAAGGAGAATCGACTTCCAGCTCACGCCAGTGGCGCACACGCACCGCGATGGCACTGGGCAGACAGGCCTTGGTTTTGTTCCTGCTGCTGACGTGCATGATTCCGGCGTTGATTCTGCGCGTGGTCGGCGAGCTGCTGTGTTGGAAATCCGAGCGGGACCAGGCCGTCAAACTCGACACCGCAGCTGTGGTTGTGCGCCTTATTTCAGGTACACAAGTGACAGGATGAAGAGGAGAGAGCACGGCGGTGGCGTAGCCAGGGGTAGCACACCAGGCCCGTATCCCCCCTCCCTCCCCAACCTGAAATTTTATTTCGCCATGACACACAGAACGGAAGATGACTATATCAAAGCGGTGTCCCCCCCCCCCCCCCCCGAAAATGTTATGGACCATCTCCCGATGGGAACCATGATGGGATGCGAAGCAGCATCGGTGCGCTCGCCATTGACCCGGCTGAAACGGGCGTCGACGCGGGTTCCGGAAGAACGGTTTGAAGCAAAATTCGGTGTAGCCTTTTCTCGAGTAAACGTTTCTTTGAAACGCAAATTCACGGGAGGCGGGTTGCGTTTCGTGTAAGTTTCATCGCAGATAAACGAGCCTTGCGGTCGAGCGTTGCGGACGATGGAGAGGGTGAAGCGAGAGAGAATTAATTTGTTGCGAGCGGGTGGAGGAGCAACTCCACCAGAGAGGAGCCGGCAGCCGCTGCGGGTGAGGAATAGGGTGACGTCAACACGCAGCTGCGACTTAACCTACTTGACATCGTTACAACAACTGGGGCGGGGGGAACGTGGTGGGGCGCGTTGGCACGGAGACACAGACAGACAGCGTTACACAGGCTAGTCAACGAGCTGCTTCGCATCTCAAAAAATTTCGCCTACGCTTTTGGAGTAAGGTGCGGGCATTACGAAGATATGGATGGTGCGACAAAAATAAGGCGAAAAAAAAAATAAGCTGTGGAACCTGAGTTTAATTGCCGGGGCCCCAAATTGACCTGTTTATATGCAAATCCTCACATTCTTTTTTGTATTTCATATAGGTGTGACTGGGAGTGCACGGATGATGAACGTGAGATCGTGCATGCGCAAGCGGTTGGGGATACGGGCCCCCGTTCTAAAACTTGCTTAGTGCTGCGCCGTCAAAGGTACTTAACAAATAAACTATATGTGTTCCTTCAATTGCCTTTTTTAACGCTAATCGCAAGCATAATAAAGCAGTGAGACAGTTATACAGTAAGACACAAGAACGTAGGGACTTACCACTTGGGGTCCCCGGCACGTGAGAGCTTTATTGTTTGAGCACGCGCTACCCGCAGAGACGCAACGTCTTCGTCCTTCGAGCGACGGAGATGGGCGGACTGGTTTAATCTCCGCTCCTGCTGCGTTCTTCGCCTCCACTCGTCCGCTGTAGAACATACGATGCGCGGGAAAATGTTATCAGTTCTTACCTTATACGAGACATGACGAAGGCAAGAAACCATCGAGATGTTTCTATATAGTTGCCATATAATGCTATATAAAAGCGTCGCAGGGCCCCTTGCTGCAGGCCTCCTGTGTGCTGCTGCTATCCGGCACCAGGGCAAGCGACGTTCCGGAGACAGGCGGCCGCCCCGCTGGCTGAGGTTGGCCGCGCTCTTTGAAATGCTGCTGTACGCGGTGTCGTACCTGCCGCACCTGCTGAAGACGTTCATACTCAACGACCAGGCCACGCTGGCCGGGCTGCTGATCCTCTGCATCGACCTGCGTCCCGGCAGCGCCCTGTCACTGCTCCTTCCCGTCTCGTGCATCGCCGACTACGTGGGCGTAGTGGCCTCCAGCAGCCTGCTTTGCTGGACGGCACTCGAGTTCCCGCGCTCCGGCCCGCTGCTTCTGGTCTGTGCCGCAAACAGCGCGGTGAGCAGTGCCGATAAACCGGTACAGGATTCCCTTACACGAAACGATATGAACTAGCGAGAGATACAGCATGTTGTATCCACAGAAGTGCGAAACTGTAGATTCTTAAAAAAACGGGTCACTTGTCAATGCCGAAGCAAAAGAAAATTGCGTTTAGGGATCGGATTCGTACGGATCCCGGAACATAATTTTGTCTTGTGTTGACATTGGCATGTGACCCGTTTCATCTCAAAAGAAATCGGGCATTTTCGATAGCCGTGCCGGGTGGGCATCACGGTGGCGCTGATGCAGGGCATCATGGCTATGTCGGTGCGCATAACTGCAGACGGTATTCCGTCGAACTCTCGACTACGATTTCGTAAGATGTGCGTTTGAATGGTATGTCTAAACCGATCCACTTATAGGTGGTAACAATGTCCACAGTTGGACCAGATGGTACATGATGAAATACCAGGTATAGAAAGGGAACAACGGACACAGAAAAAAAAAAAGGAAACAGATTCGCACAAGTGGCACCATGCCTGAACGAAGTGCACCAGGACACCCTTCTTCATTTCTCCTTGGTTTATTCTTTCTTTTCTCCCCTCTGTTACGCTCTCTTTTCCAGCTTTCCTTGTTTTTCTCTATTCTATTTCATTTTTCTTTCACGTTTTTTTCTGTATTTCTCTTCTCGCTTTCGACGACGACAGCATACGACCACCCCACTCCATATGCCCCTAAAAGAAAGCGACAAGGGAAACCTTAGCGGGTGCTTGCTTGGGCACCGCTTGATTGCATTGCTACGTACAGAAGGGGCATCGAAAGGTCATGCTTCCATAGTAATACTTATAGAATAGTGTCCATGGAAACATTCGACTTTTTCATCCACTGCCCGTTATTACGAACTACTTAGAGGACGAAGACAGAGCAGTCCTAGTCCTGTAATCGGACAGCATAGAAAAGACATAGCTGGAGTTGCTAGTTTGACTTTGTCCTGTCTTCTTTTCTCCGTGTCCTTTGTTTCCATGGTGGCACGTATTTGACCTCCAATCATGGTCTCGCATACACATGAACCACGGAAATGATTTAGTTCTGTTTTCTTTAAGGCGAAAGCGATCCCGTGGCTCGTTGTGCAATGATCTTGAGTGAAACACTGCATGCAGGCGCAAAAAAAAAAAGCGAGCCAAAAACCTTCGCGAGTCGTAACCTGCAAGCAAGCGTCATTGTGACGTCACGACATTCCGTATAAACGTTCTGTGATCTGTCGTTTAGTGAAAGGTGGGCCGATATCCACGTGAAGTTCAGAAAGCTTCAGAAAGAAATAGCGAAAATGGTGGTTGAGGGCGCTTGCCCTGTCATTGGCGCATATTGTAAATCTCTCGACAAAAGAATCTCTTGCTCGGGGTTTTGTGGTATAGAACGCTTTATTCGAAATTTTCGAATATTCGCACACCCCTATAAATCGGGCATTTTCGATGACCGTGCCAGGTGGGCATCACGGTGGCACTGCGGCAGGGCGTCATGGCCGTGTCGGTGCGCGGCTTCCTGTGGGGCCTGGTGCTGTCCTCGCTGGCGCAGCTGGCACACAGCCTGTGGCTTCTGTTGCTGCTGCTGCTTGCAGCCGATACATCAGCTGCGGCGATAGAACCTGCAGTGTACAGCCGAGCCCGTGGCCCCGTGGTCAGCACCAAGGTCCAGGCTCTCAGGGCCCGTGCTCAGGGATGCGTCGACCCAAGGCCCGACGCGATGGGCTTCTTCAGGATGGACCGCCGCTGGCTCTTAGAACTGCTCGGCGCCGCTTTTAATCTGGGCGTCGTCCTCTACCAGGTGAGTGCGAGCGCGCGGAGATTAGCAGACCCGTTCACGAGAGTGCTCACCGGGAGGGGAGACGAGACACGAGTCTCCTCGGCCGTTCTATCACTCAGTCGAACATCATAACCAATTGCATACTATTTCTATGTATGCTCGTGCGCGCGTTTGCACATGTAAACTATTTATGCACATGTAAACCATTTTAACAAAACTGAAATATCTCGCGTATAAGCGCAGCAATAGGAGTTAGTTCGTTGTAAATCTTCTTGGGTTATAAGCACGCTTTAAACGCACTAGGACGGACTATATGTACAGGGTGTTTCAAAAAATGTGTCCAATATTCCAACAAAAAAATCGGAAAAAGGCCCTATTTACTCGCTGTCTTCACAGTTGTTTTTTCTGTACTGGCAGGCATCCGAAGAGGGTTGAAAACATCATTTGTAACAGTAATTAGTATAGTTAAATTTATTAACTTTTTAATGACAGAGTTAAGGAGTTATGTCAAGTGGGTGAATTTAAGTTTTTCGGGCGAAGAACCTATTGCAGCTTTGAGATTTTGAAATAAAAAAGACCTCTAGTAATAATTGCGAAGTAAGAAAGCTCCTAGATTCTGCGACGAAACCGAAACCAAAGCACCGATGAGCACAGCAAGTAGATGACTACAATGACGTTACTGTTCAAAACAGCGGTTACAGATGTGCTGTTCTTCCCCGTTTGTTCACGTACGAGCGTCATGCGAGCTAATACTGCAAGTGCAGCCCAAACAACGAAGTCGGTTGATGGTCGATATATATCAATGCTTCCTCCTTTTGTACTTCCCAGACGGATATGGTATAGTTGCGCTCCTTCGCTGCGCTTTCGCCTCAGAATTAAGGAGAATTTCATTACTTCGCAGTTATTACTATAGGCCACTTTTCAGAAACCTCAATCTGCAATGGGTTCTTCGAATGGAAAACTTGAATTTTCTTAATTGACTTAACTATACCTAACTCTGCTATACAAAAAGTTAAATTAACTTATTTTATTACTGCATGTTGCAAATGATGTCTGCCCCGACAGAAAAAGCAACTATGAAGGCAGCGAGCAAGTAGCGCATTTTCCAAATTTTTTTATAGAATATTGGCCACATTTCTTCAAACACCGCGCTCTGCATAGACACAAGTAGTGTCCATCTGCGTTCGCGTTCTAAACATTTCTTAGTCTGCGCTCCGTGTCTGTGGTTTCTAGTGCGTCCTGGTACGTTCAAAGCGCGATAACATAAGATCACGGGAGGGGGGGGGGGTTGACCCCTTTCTCCTTCCCGCCAATCTGTCTTCTGCAGTCTGCGTCAGTGGGTTATCGCCACGCAAGCTTATGATGATGATGGCGGCCAAACGACCCGCAAGTTGCATTTAACCTTCGAAGGAAACGAATGACACCGATAAAAATATGAAGCTTCTCGGCTTCGATACACCTTTGTCACAGTGAGGCAAAATTTTATATAGGTGGCGCAAGCACTGCGTGTCGGACGATGCTTTTGCGATTGAGTGCCTGCCTTGATTCGAAATACAGGCGCGACTTCCAGTTTCTCCCTCCCGGCGATACTCGCGTTTATTCAGTCAGTGTGCGATCAGCCACGACTGCATGCTCGACCGGAGCATTAGATGCCATTTCTTTGACATCAATCTGATGCAGGCGCACGCGCTGTCCGAGGTCGCTGGTTTCTCTGGTTTAAACACTTTCGCAATCCGCACAAGAGATTTGCCTGGTCAGCTTGTGTACAGTCTCATGGGCGACTTCACACTTTGAGGAACAGGAACGCGTTTCTTCCGACACCAAGGAAGGCTGGGAGGGAAGAGACCTTCTAGTACGCGGGAGACTCCCGGACGCGCTGTGCTCGGAGGCAGCTGTGCAGAGCTGTACCAGCTGCCACGTTATCATAGAGGGCGGCGGCGAGATTTGGCCTGGGCGGAGCCTACGCCCCACGACGTCGCTACAAGCACCTCAGTATGCCGATCATGCTCACCGCTGTTTACAAACACAGAATAGCTATATACCATATGATCATACCATGTGGGTCCTATCTTCAATGCCTCACGTAGTCTATACCATGCAGGGCACTCCAATTTGGCTGAATTTACTGACAAATTACTTGAGCAAAGATACGATACAATATGCCCACGTATGTCAGCGCACTTTTGGCACAAATATTTTCGATGTCACTAAATGTTACAGTGGGTACGGGAACCAAAACAGCTGGTAATCTGCTTATCGCATGATTATCGAACGATTTTAGTTCATTTTAGTTTACGCCGCTGGCATCGTATGATTTAAGTCCATTTTAGTTTATTTTCTCTGTCATGATTACCCATCAATTAATGCTGCATAGATTTTGTCTTCATTATCTGTTCACTTCATATACCCGTATAAGACTTTCGAAACTTATTGCATGTCTTGAATAAGTGCGTGACTGGGATTAATAATCGATGACGATTTATAGAAGTTCGATTAATACGTATTCCGTCCATTTCCCGATTGCTGCTGCGAGCTAAGCCCCAGAGTATCGCTTTTGATATACATTAGTGGCGTATTGTATCAACAAGAAATGATTGCGCAAGAAAAATACAGCACGCAATCGCGCAGGTGTTCTTTCGATCAATTGTGTGCTTTGCGCAATACTTCATCTGCCGCTATGGCAAACGTTGCCCAAGCGCTCGCATCATGCCTCTTTTTCTTTGGTACGCAGCTGACGAGACCCCTGTCGGAGACAGAAGCCCGAAGATCACAGCTCCTCAAAATGGAGTGGGCCAAGGGACACTGCGGACCACGACTCGGGTGCGCGTCGTAACTTTTTTTCTTTCTTCGAAAGATCGTCAATAAACACGGAGAGGGAGGAGATGCAATTAATGCGTCGTCACGGGACTCGTGGACCGTTTCAAGCGCGGCAGCACGACCGCCGCGAATCCGGTCATGGAGCACGGCAGTTTGGCCGCCTGCTCCCACACGTCCTGCCGCATCCCGTAGGTGAGCACGTCCGCGCTAGCCTCGGTCTGATTGGCGTTCACCAGGCCGCCGAACAGCAGTATGACGTCGTCCGCGTTCACCACGCATGCGCTGTGTCGGGGCTGCGGAAGTGGCGCCGCGGTGTGCCAGACGCCCTTCTTGGCGTCGTACCAGAGCACGTCGGCGGTGACGTCAAGCAGGCAGTCTTCGCCCCTGGTCAGGCCCCCGACGGCGAACAGCTGGTCCATGTAGGAGACCAGGGCCAGGGAACCTCGACCTGAGGGCAGCTGGGTCGCTTCACGCAGCCACCGCTGGCACACCGAGTCCCAGTGTTCGACCGAGGGAACCAGAAACACCTTGTCCGTGCGCCGCCTGGACTGGATGACACCACCCGCGATGTGCAGGTAGCCGGCGTGGTACGCGGCGCCCAGGGCGGACATCTTGCAGCACAGCGGCACCGGACACTCGGACCACTGGTCCTGCCAATTGTGTCACGAGAAACAACCGTCGACTCAGAGGCGGCTTTTTTATCTCTGCTTTACGACTAATGCCACACGGTGCCGTTTTGGTCATAATTGAGTCCTATATCGGGATCATATATCTTTATCACAGTTGACTTGCACGAGAAGGGGGAAAACGACTGTTGAAAAATGCAGTGCAGCGCGGCACAAAGGAATTAAGGAAGCAATATAAGTTTCTTGCTCCTTATAACTCGGCGCCAGATTTCTTACTCCTTTCATATGTCTATTTTTGTCGCGCTATACAACATATCTCTTGAAACGATTATCACTGGACAACTTGGTGCACGACATGAGAATTGGGTTCAAGAGCGAAGCGAGGGATGACGCGGGCCCGAAGAATACAGGACCCAGTCATCTTCTAAGGCTACTTCCTATTCCTCACACCATTTAACAATGCAATTTCTGTCCACGGAAATGCTGTCCGACTTGCAGCCTGACGGAGACAAGATATGCCCACTTCCCCCAAGTGCGCCGAAATAGGCTAGGCAGACTGGTCCCTGCCTTTCCTTAGCAATTAAGCTACGGAAACACGGTACCACTCTTTTCCGGTCGTTGTGCTTTGCCGATGAAGGCAAGAACACCGCAAAAGCTTCTTCAAAAAAAAAATGTTATTCAAGCCCGTGGTGTCGCTATGATACACCACCACGGGTTCGAGCACTGCGAGCTCCAAGCTGGGGTGCCGCGTTCACGTTCGTCTGTCTCGCCGCTGCGCACGCGATGAAGGGTCTGCGAGCTCACGTGGCACTCTCCGTATGGGTGCTTTATTACGGGAAATTTCGTACACGTACATGACTCATTCAACATAACCAATCGTGGCATAATTCTGCAGGACACCAATTGGCTAATACAAGATATATAGAATAGTGACTGCGAATGAAGCACTCGTAAAACTAACCCAATTTGAAGCACCGAAGTAAACTTTGGCCAGCGCTCCCGCGCACCCCAGAGCAGACTGAGCAGACCACACACACAGGAACAGTTGAGAGAAAGACATGCACGATCGCGAGCCGCTGCCTCTGGACTGCCGATGCCCCAACGTAACCACCGGCCAGCAGCGACGAAGAACAAAGGATCGCCGCCGGCCGGAGGGGCAACCCTCCGAGGTGCCGAAGTGGTCTCTCCTGTCTCACGGCCCCCGCTTGTCGGGCGAGCACAAGCAAGGCCCGAATCCCGCCAAAATTAGGCCAATGAGACACCGTGTTTAATTTTCAGCGGCGGGATGACAGCGAAGTGGCGGCGATTTATGATCCGCCCCGTCGGGAGGAAATCGACAGACCGGAAAATGGCGACGGGCGTGGACGCCTCAGCTCCCGAAAGCCGCGTTGTTGCCTGTGACCCTTGTTAACTAACGAGGAACCCGTCGTTCGGGGGAAGCACTGCACCGGGAGCACAACAAAAGGGAAAGGAGGAGCGCTGCCGTATTTTCGTAATCGAAAAGAAGTTCAACATCACATACCTGCGTGGGGTCGTAAATCTCGACCGAGGCGAGGAACCGGTCGAACTCGTCCTGACCGGCGACGACGTACAGCTTGTGTCCCATGGCCACCGTGGCGTGGTTGCATCGCGCGTGGTTCATGTCGGCCACGCGCTCCCACTTTCCCGCGCCGGTCTCCTCGAGCGCCATGCGGAAGCAGCTGCGCGTCGCGTACTTGATGGCCAGGTGAGTGTTGCGCATGTCGAAGCCGCCCACGAGGTAGACGTAGCCGTCCAGAAAGGCGGCCGTGTGGTTGTGCCGCGGCTGAGGCAGCCGCCCGCACCTGGACAGCAAAATGTGAGGCATTCTGTATGCCTGCAGAGCTACATCGCATACACTGCAAAGAGTGTGGCTATATATTCTTCAAAAAGACGCACGAAATAAAGGAGGGCACAAATTGAAACAGCAAAGCGCGTGCGTCAGTGCAGGTTCCATTCTGCTTACGTCACCAGAAACTGACTTCATCAGAAGCAACATATATGTAGCAAAAAGTCAGCCAACTCGAAAGAAAACGTCGTGAGTTGTCACCATATTCCCTCATCACTCTACGGGTAGCATCAGGGATGGTTTGCTGAGATCGTATTCCCTTCTCCCATCGTGAACTGCTTTATTTCACCCGTTTTAAGTTCTTTTTTCTTCGTGTTTTTATACAATTGATGGGTTATAACGTTCCAAAACCAAGACACGATTATGAAAGACGCCATGTAATGGGATGCTACAGAAATTTCGGCCTCCTAGAGTTCTTTAACGTGCACCTATATGTAAGTGTAATCAGTCCTCGAGCACTTCCACCACCATCTAAAATATGGCCGCTGCGGCCGGGATTCAATCCCGCAACTCGGCAATCGAGCACCACTACACCACCGAGGCGGGGGGTGTTTTTTTTTCTTTAATAAACCCAGTTCGCGCTTGTCGTGCCTACTTCGTGCAATGTCCTCCCAGGGTACTCCTGCCCACCTATTAAAATTACGCACCTGCTCAGTTCCCGCTTCGTCGGGTGGTAGCGAAGCAAGGCGCATCCCGTCGCCAGCTCGTGGCTCTTTCCGGGCTCCACGCCGCCCAGCAGGAGCACGACAGCGCAGTCCGGGTCCTGCAGGGGTCCCTGGTGCCACGGAAGCGTTCGCGAGGGATACGTGTCCCACGTGACGGGCGGGATGGATCGGGAGCCCGGGTGGCGCACCAGAAAGTGTTGGTACGGGTCGTCTTCGTCCAGCACCGCCTCCAGCTCGACCACGGGCCGTACGCGGGCGTGCACGCGCTTGTACTGCCGCAACGCCAGGAACCGGCGGGCCCAGGCCTGGCAACGCGTAACCTGAACGAAGGGACATGCCGCTACGTGCCAGTGCAATGAAGAACAACAAGAGGACGACAAGACTCGCGCGATGAAGCTGTCCGTATCGGCAGCGCTGCTCGCCTATAGCTTCCGTAAAAAATACAAAGAGATGTGCACGTTCCATCACGATGAAACGAAACGCGAACAGCGGGAAGTGTGCCATTCAGATCAGTCCAAAGACGACTTGCCTTGACTGTCACTATAGGTGAACCTGTCCTTTCGGTAGGCGCCACCATAGCGCTAGACTATTGCTCAGGCTGAGGGGCAGAGCCTGGATAAAAAAATCACGCTTGGCTATCAGAATATAGACACGGTGCAGTAGCGCCAGCTGTAAGCAAGATTCTAGTGACACACTAACGTCATCTGAAAGCAGACTCGTCCGACGGCAGCTAAGGGAAGACGCTCGGAAGGATTTAGCTGTGCACGTGGAGTGCACTTTTCTCTTTAATTTCATTGAATCACACTCTTTCAGAGAAAGCATGTCGGAGTTGGACCTTGTTGAAAGGTACGCTGTTCGCGTTTCTTTTCAGCGCTATAATACGTGCACGGCCGCTCGAGATCGAGCGGCCGTGGCAGTAGCGTAGCCAGAAGTTATTTTGCAGGAGGAAGGGGTCAACTAAACTTTATGCATATTCGTGTTTGCCTGCGTGTGCGCGTATGTACACACGCAACAATGAAAAATGAAAGATAGCTGGTTGACAGCTGTGTATTATGAGCTACTTGCAGACTTGCATGCCCATCCTCACGTGTGGCTCGTACAAATACAAAGCCTTCCATGAGAGCACTACGAGACAAGATGCATCACAAGTCTGATGTGCCAGCTTCCGCTGACCTGCTATAAGGATTGTGGTTATAACAGGGAAAAGAAGAGAAAAGTGAGCCCCGTAACTGTCTGCATCAGCATGTGACACCTCAACAGTAGCTCACAAGGGATGGGGGTGAGGAGGGATTAAAAGAATAGGATTAAAGGTATAGAGAGAAAGAGAGGTGCGCTAGGACAGCGAGCGACGACATATGAGGGATAGGAGAGATAGGAAAGATGGAAACACGGTCACAGGAGTTCGAGGACGGGGCACCACTTGCGAGAGCTCTTGTCGGCGACAGGAGATGGCATAGGGCTAATCCAGTCGGCCAGAGCTGCGCTGACGTCGTCGTAGGGGACCGGCGGCAGGAGGTGGCGTAGGACGAACCCAGTCGGCAAGAGCTGCGCTGTCGTCGGAGATAGCGAGGGCACAACCGGTCGGCACGGAATCCAGCGAGCCAGTCTAAACTGGCAGTTCAGTCTACTATTGTTAGCCTGCTTAAATGTTACGCTTGTCTGAGTGATGGCGCAATCTGGCCCGCCATCGTCATGTGGTTGTCACGCGCTTTTCCGCATAATGTCATGAGCTATCTTGGAAGAGGAAGGATCAGGCGAAGCACGTAATCATAGATTCCTATAACGATTGGCAAAACGAAGATAATCGTTGGGGGGGGGGTGCTATCACCCCCTTTACGTTAAGTCGTTTGAGCCTCGTGGCACACACGTGTACCGCGAATAGACCACCATTAGGGTTAACAGCCACTGAGCGGTAGGTGGCTCTGCGCTCGCGCGCCATGTTCACCATCATCATCATTATAGTAAGCACGGTAGCGACAACAGTGACGACTGGCGGCGAGGCGAGGTGGTCACACAGAAAAGATTGACGAGCCTCTTTGGCATGTGGCAAGAATGGTTGTCCCAGCATGATCTTCACAAGATCCTTATTGCTTTACCAGCCACCGGTCCACCACGCATTATCATTTTGAAGATACGTTTGAAAATGTGGGGTTTCAAACATCT
Organism: Rhipicephalus microplus; assembly: GCF_043290135.1. Lineage (NCBI taxonomy): Eukaryota > Metazoa > Arthropoda > Arachnida > Ixodida > Ixodidae > Rhipicephalus > Rhipicephalus microplus. The sequence continues at coordinate 5,272,908 of NC_134707.1, forward strand.
GACTTCGCTGTAGAGGTTCACGTTTGCGTCTCTGATTTTAGATAAGAAAATTGAGTGCATTGGTTAGTTCCGTAAAGGATTCCGACACCACTGCTAAGCCAAGCGTAATGTTTTAGGCCGAACGATGAACCTTTAACTCATAATATGCATAATCTAGAGGCGAGCAGTTGGATTTACTAAACATTTGTGGTGCATACCCGTTTATGATGGACCGAGACGACGACATCGGAATCCGAGACCCTATATATAGGGTATACAAGGCTCACCCTAATACAAGCTAATACAAGTTTCGCACACAAAGCCAATGTTGCACGGAATTGCGGCGCGCCTGCCATTATTCTGTGCAGGAGAGCCTTGCAAAGTGGTTTTCATCCTATACAAACTGTGGGAATTGAGGCTAGCCCGCCGCCTTTGCCGCCTTTTCTGCCGTTCTCATGTCCCGACATGACTCCCATCCTCCGCTGTCTGCCACGCTGGGAGAGTGGAGTGACGTTTAACCCCTCTCACCTCTCCGGGGACGACATGGGGGTAAGCACGCTTTTCTTTTCCATCCGTCAGCTCCCTGTGGGGCTCATTCGAACTTCGCCAACAGCGTCTTGCACCCGCGGTGAACGCTTACCTTATGTCGCCCCCCCTTCCGAACGTTAGGCCGAAGATGGTGCGGGGTCCTAGTGCGTGGCCAGGCTACGCCGACCCGTATCTCTCCGAAGCCAACGCGAGCGCCTTTGCCCTCGCTCGAGCAACCGGGCCTTGGTCCCGGTGTCTCTGTGAATCACTTTTACCACGGAGACGTGCTCGTGGTACCCTGTGAGGTACTTTGCGCCCGTGGCGTGGGTAAGCCCATTTGCTTTCCCGCCGCACCTTTGCAACGGGCTGTACTGCGTTTGGTGTTGCCACAGGCAATAAAGTGTTGCGACTTTGAGCAGTACTGTGTTCTCGCCATGGCGACAGTTAACTTGTGCCCTGCGGCTCGCTAAGACCGGACCCACGCTAGTGGCCGTACTCATTTGGGAAACGTGTCACTACAAAGCATGCGTAAACACGACGTATATTATAAACTAAAAGTTCGTCGTTTCTAATTAAAATATCACGTTGCTTAAACTTGCCAGGAGTTCTCGACCGAAAACTAGTGACACATGTGCCTACGCAAGAGTCATCGTTACCACATGTACGGCAGATGCACACAGCATAGTTACATCCGTTCACCGCTTGTCGCTGGGTGCTCGTGGCGAGTGGCTCTCCCATAGTAGAGGCCCTTGTAGTCAAGCAAATCTAAACCGACGTCGTACCTGCTCAAATTTGGCTTCGTAGGGCGTGAAGTCGATCTGCATGTCCTGCGAAGCGTCGCGACGCACTTTGGTCGACAGCGACTCGCTGGAGTCCACCCATGTGGGCACAAACTCAGCACACGGAGCATCGGCCGCGCCCATCTCGGAATCCAGCTTGGGCAGCGACGAGTGCAGCGGCCAGCCGCGGTGGCGCCGGTACGCGTCCTGAATGCAGGTGGCCGCGTCGTGCCTGAGCGCCTGATTCTCGCGCGTGTATGAGCACTTCTCGAAGTTTCTGACGACACCCTTCTCGTCCCAGTCGATGGCCGGACCGTCCTCGGCCAAGTAAGTACGCGGACGGGCCCTGCGAAGCTTATACTATCACTATCGCATCCTGTCTTAGACACAATATTGATTGAAACTAACCGGCAAGAAAGCCAAAAAGATGTATAGAATTTATTCGTAGGTATAAATGCGAATAAAGTAAAGGTTACGAAAATATAACACGTCGCTGGCAGGAAACGAACTCGCGACCTTCGAATGACGCGTACGATGCTCTACCAACTTCGATACAATCCCACCTTGCACTTGATTGGGTATACGTAATGTGCATTTAAACCTGGGAGTGTCAGTCAGGGCCACTAGTAGTCATGACGGCGTGTGTGACCGCTCTCCACTAAGCCTTCATTGGCAAGGTGGCCACTATAGTGAACTAAAGTGGCAACATCATCGCCACGCCATTTTGAAGGCCCGTTCATGCAGTCCGTGCATCCGCGTTCAAGAGGAGTTCCGGATGTCTCTAGTCATCGAGGTCACGGTACAATCTCGGGCACAGCGCATGCAGCAAGTTTTTGCACGTGCGGCGAGCGCGCGGACTTAAAGATGGCGACCCCGCGACTAATGGGGATGAAGTCAAGTGCGTACCCTCAAACATTCCCTTCCACTACAGTGGCTAGTGTACTTCCACGTCAAAAAAATCTCACCTGTATTCATGCACCAGGTCCTCTCGGTTTTTCTCAATCGCCATGTGCAGGAAGATGGCCTTGACGATGCTCAGCTTGACGTTGGCGTTGACGGCCGCGCTGGGGCAGATGGGCGGCGAGAAGCAGCGCATCAGCGTCGCGTCCTGCATGAGCGGAAAGCGCACGCACTCGAGCACCTGTTCCTCGAGGCTCCGGCGCTTGTCGTACTCGTGGTCGAGCCACGTCAGCGCTGCCACGTACACGTTCAGCTCGTTGCGCGTGCCTAGCTCGTCGGAGCGCAGGATGCTGCACAACTCGGCTGCCGTCAGGTCCAGGAACTCTCGGCAGCGCATCACGTTGTCGAAGTGTTCCACCAGGAACTGGAACGCCACCTGCGTTGCGTCGTGGCGTGGAGGTTTCTATTAATTGGCCGCTATGAAGAGGAAGGCTGGTGGCGTAAATACATAAACATCACATGACGATGCACAAACACCTTGCAGAGTGGCCATCTTGAAAGTAAATTGAAAAGCAACAATGGGTTCCCCATCTCGTCATTGCATTGTCTCGGTCTGCCTCCGTGGAACTGTGGCTACAGTGCACGGCTGCTGATTCGAAGGTCGTGGATTCGATCCCATCTGCGGCGGTCGTATTTTGATGGAGGCGAAATGGTAGAGGCCCGTCTACCTAAGAAACACCAGATGATCTGAATTCCCAGAGTCCTCCACAGCGGTGTCCCTCATAATCATATCGTGGTTTTTGTATATAAGACAATATTATGTTATTAAGTACATTTGTATACATTGTGTCTTTAGTTTTCTCTGAAAAAAAAATCGAGTGGTGGTTGCGATTTCCGTGTAGTCTCACAGAGTTGAGCATTATTTAACATAAGCTAGAATTGGTAGTCGGTAAGTATTCGTTCCAGAAAGAAAGAGCGTGCAAACACTTCCGTGTCCTGACTTCTTGTGTTAGCACGCGACCTATCTTTTTAGACGGAGTACACTGCAACATAAACGGGGAATAAAGAAAAGTTTTAACTCTCAAGCCACTAAATTTTATGAAATTCAAAAAAATAAATCTTAAGGGGGACACCTGCAAGTGGTGCCCTCCCCATAAGAGGGGGGGGGGCAAGAGCCCTTCCCCACCCTTTGCATTGCGCAGCGTCTATAACGGCGTTCCGCGCGTGAGAACCCAAGGTTAGAAGGATGATGTTTTTCTTTTTTTTCTTCCACTGTGCAGCCAATAGTGCTGTCCGTCGCACGTGGCGTTTTTCTGTCGCAGAAACGTGGTATGCGTTTCCAGCTATAGTAGCTAGAAAGCACGGTTAAAAAATATTATGAAGCGAACAAAACAAACAGCATTCTCGGCCCGGCGTTGGTGTTTCACAGCGGCGTCTCGAGCACATATTTCGGATGTTCTTGAGAGGCACCCAGCCAGTGAACTGTAGATAGTGAGGCGCGAGCGGACAGGAAAGTGGGGCGCACGGAGCAGACAAAGCGAACAGCGAGAGAAGGAGTGGCGAAGTATTGCACCTGCCCTCTCCTACACTCTATTGCACCACATGCTCCGGTTGCTAGGGGCGAAGATAAGCGCGAGCACCTGCAGCTGTTCTTATGGGAGGAGTGAGGGCGACGAGATAACACCTGCCTGCGCGCGGACAACGCCGGATGCCTGACATAGCCCGACTAAGAAATTCATTGGCATTTAAAAATGCTCTTGGCCAAAACATACGTTCGCTCAAGACGACTCAGAGGCGAGAGCCATCTGGTTATTTTTTAAAGACGATAGTCTTTCTTGGGATAGAAATTTTCGTCGGTTTGTCTGTCTTTCTGTTGGTCTGTGTTGAACGATTCAACCACCCTGCGAAAGTTTAAGCCCGTGCTCACCACTCAGCCATCTTGATCTGCTTGCTGTTTTTATAACTGTGAAAATTGTCAGTCAAAAAGATAGTATTACGCATATTTGAGCCAAACATTAATACGCGAGTATTGGGTATTTCTTTATTTCTGAAATGCATAGATACACAATTACAAAGAGCGCAGTGCTTATTACGATGCGCTGACAATGCGACGCTATGAACAAAAAAGCGGCTGCTTCCTAAGCTTCACTAAAACGACATGGTGCACCTGCTTTCAACCAGTAGCTCTGCGCGTTCTAGAAAAACTTTTGTTTCTTTAAATTACTGCCAGGTGGCGTCCATGTCTCACCTATTCTCTCGAGCAGAACGTCAAATAAACGTTTTATTCTTTATCGTTTTATAGTTTATCAGGTGGACGCCAGGTGGTGTCCACCTACTCCCTGATTCTCTCGCGCGGGATGTCAAATAAACGTTTTATTCTTTATCTCCAGACAGAAGGCTATCGACAACATTTGCCAGCGAAGCACGCAAATACGCGGCCAATTTTTCATCTGTCGATGTGCTAATCGTTCCCCGCCCTTCTCCGAAAATTTTCTGCACTTAACACTGTTTCGCACGGCCTCCGTGGTCGGGCCACATTTGACCAAGCGGCAATGACATCACGCATGTTCCCGATCTGTGACGTCTCCGCGTGATAGCGATGATGATTCCTTGCATCATTCGTTCTGACGCTGCCGACGGTCAATTTTCACGCTTCATGAGGCATCTAAGGCTTGCCGCTTAAACACCGCACACGAAACGAATAAAAACACTTTCTTTTTAGATGCGAAGCAGCTCTTTGGCTAGCCTGTGCAACACTGTCCATCCGTGTCGCCGTGCTAACACGCCGCATTCCATTCCCTCCATCGCAATAGTTGAAACGATGCAGCTGCGCATTGACGTCACTCCCTCGCCCGCAGCAGCTGCCGGCTCCTCCCAACAAACCTAGGTATTGTTGCTCCTCCGCCCGCTCGCAACACACTTCTCGCTCGCTTCATCCTCTCTACTGCCCGCTATGCTCGACCGCACGTTAAGTGGAAACACTCTGTCGACTCGTTTATCTGTAATGAAATTTCACGCAACCCAACACGCTCCCGTGTTTTAGCGTTTCAAAGAAACGTTTACTCAAGTAAAAGCTACACCGAGTTTCACCTCAAACCGTTCTTCCAGCACTCGCGTCGACGCCTGTTTCAGCTGGGTCAATGGCGAGCGCACCGATGCTTCTTCGCATGCCATCATGGTTTCCTCCGGGGAGATGGTCCATATATTTTTTTAATTATTCTCAGGGACTTGCCCTGGCAATAAAGTGAAAGTTGCAGCATCGAATTACGCAAGTGCTACCGCCAATTAATGTACACGTCCGAAAACTGTATGCGTGTTTTCAACATTTCGAATAAAAAAAAATAACGTACATCACTTCTTCATTTGTACGAGTGAGAGTTAAGCAAGTGTTACGTTCATGAAAACCAGCAGCTGCTGATTTCCACTTATGTGAAACGCTGTGTCAGACAAAGAAACAAGCCTTCAACAATCCATTCCTTAATTGTTGCAACTTTCACGCGGACATTCTGCGTTTTCAAGTCAGCGTTTGTCTCCTTCTGGCTTTTCTGTTCATTCGGCTCAATTAACTTGCGAGAGACATAAAGTCGGTGAAACTTTGCCGTCTCCGGCTTTCTTCAACCATCGGGGAACCGTGCATATGCACACGCCTATGGTTGGTTCTTAAACAAGTCTGTATATTTCACATCGGTGCTCAGATTTTTTATTAGAAGGACTGACTCATGGTCTGGCGGTCCAATAAATATACAGACTGTAAAGAAGCACAGTACAAAGTTGGACGCAGACACGTCCCTTTTGCGCGTCTGTGGCTTTTCCTTGCGCCGCGCTTCTTTTTTTTATTCCGTTCAGCCCTTCGTGCCCGATACGTCAGCAGGCACGTGTTCAGCATGGGCTCCTTGGACCATGACGAGCCAATGTGGTTATCTTACCTCCTTCGCCATGTCTTTTAAACATGCGGAATATTTAAATATTTAACGTGCACTTAGTACACGAGCTTCAAGCATTGTCGCCTCCATCGTACATGCGACCACAGCGACTTAGATTCGATCAAGACTTTGATTTGGGGAGTTGGTACATGTTTAGCTGAAAACTGCGCAAAAATGATAAAAGGCGAGTACGTAGGAACACAGTATTCTTGCGTGCTCGTCCTTTTTTGTGCAGTTTTTTTTCCAGCTGATTACAACCTCGTGTCCTGTGGGTCAGCAGTCAGGCGCCATGACCACTACATTACCGGGGCGTGTCCCGTGGAGGGCTGCGCCACCGAGGAACAGTGCACCAACCTTCTCCTCGTCCTTCATGGCCACCTTGACGGCGTTCACGTAGAGCACCACGTGGCGTCCCACCTCACCGGACTCGGCCAGGTACTGCAGGCACTTGGAGATGAGTGCCCGGATGCGAAGCTTGTACGCGCACCGGTACACGTCCGTCACGTTCTGACATGTGATGCGGATGCTGCCCAGGTACATGTACGAGCGCAGCGCCTCGAAGGCCGAAGGAGACACGCCTTCGAGCTCGACCTTGATGCGCTGCTCGGTGCCGATCTCGTGCAGAATGTCGCGTAGGTACGGGCTCGCCGCCATCAGGATCTCCTTGTGCGCCAGGAACTCGCTGCCCTTGATGCAGACCACCACGTCGGGCTCGCCCGACGGTATCGTCTCGGACGCCATGGCGCTGCCCCAGCCGAAGGCCCACCGACGACGCTGCTGGCAGATCTACTAGGCCTCTTGTTCTTCGACACGCAATGGAGCGATGAGAGCGAAAGGTTGCGCTGCCGGTCCTTGGCTGTATGCCATTTGCCCACTACCACCACTACGCCACCGAACGAGTTCATGCAGTGCAGGATAAGGATATGAGCGCAGCAGACGAAAATATTGTGCGGACATCGCTCACTTGTGGAAATATCCCTATTGGAAAAAAAAAACGAATGGTGGGCATGGTGTAAACTACCACCCACCATTATAGTGGAATAATGTAGTGGGTGAATGGTGGGAAACGCCCACCATGGCGCATGGTGGGTATGGTGGGTGCTGCAGCGCCGGCAAAGCTTGAGCGCGAAATGGCGTCAGAATCACCGTGACGAGCTGCCACAAGAAAAATAATTCTATAAAAAGTATAAAAAAACACACGTCCTGTAAAAAAAAAAAAAAAACAGGGTTCCACGGAGAATCGAACGTGCAACCTGCAGATTTCCATTCGGAGGCACTAACCACTGCGCCATACCATTTTTTTTCTTTATTTATCCACTGCACCATACCAACATGAGGTTGGTTGTGCGTTAATTAGTTAGTTGGTATACAAACTTGCGGTTCAACTTCAGTTATGTTTGTCGTGTACACGACATAGACGAGATCTGCACCTGCTACTAAAAATTGCACATTTATTAAACACAAGCAACTGCTGCCTCTAACGATTGCCACTGTGTTAATGGCACCAGTGCTATTTTTTTACAATTTACAACTGCAAGAAAAAACAAACCAAGTGGACTGGGGAGCAGCAACAGTTTACCGGCGGGGTCTGTCAAGTTTAATATCCTTTTCGCGCTTGTTCTAAAGGGCGACATCTGCTCACGCTTTTTGACGCTTCTAGGCTCATTCCATCGATAAGCCCGCCTAATTTATTTGATTGAGTATTGGAATGCTTTTCGCACAATGTAGAGGGTGCACCCTCTACATTGCGTGCCAGCGCAACGCTGTAGCTCTTTCGCTAAAGCAACAACTACATAACGGCTTGGCCAAAACAAATGCAGTGTGCCGGAAACATTACGCTATCATATTGGTTCCCCAAGCATACGAATTGCCACGTCTGAGTTCTCGCACAAAAGCTAGAGAAGTGCCGGCGAGTGCGACCGGCGGCTGTCGGTGAGTTCGCTGGGAGTGCTTGAATCGCGTCGCATCGATGTTTGTTGCTTCTTGGGCGGACACCATACACAATGAAAAATGCTTCATTTAGGTTATTTGATTACATGACTGCACTGTATTGTCATTCTTAATTGTCGAAATCGTGTATTCTGAAACCCGGAAGCACGGATAACACAATTGTACGGGCTCGGTCGGTAGGCCTAACCTTTGGTGGAAATCATGGTGGTAGAACGTGTAGTGTACAGATCCCAGCTTGGTACACTATATAAATTGCCCGCCGTTATAAGTCCACTCATCATCTGCTTACTGCTTCCCAGCATTATCGCAATGGTGGGCAGAGCTTCTCAGCTTGGTACACCATGTGGCCCACCATAACAAGCAGCACCCATCATCTGCTTAGTGCTTCCCAGCATTATCGCAATGGTGGGAAGAGTTTCTCAGCTTGGTACACCATGTGACCCACCATAATAAGCACCACCCACCATATGCTAAGGGCTTCCCAGCATTATCGCAATGGTGGGAAGAGCGTCCTATTATTGCCCACTGTCTAGCCTCTGCTTTCCACCATCATTTCCACTTTACCCATCATCTGTACACCATACCACCCAGTATGTCCCGGCATATCCACCATATTTTCCACTACGTCCCACCATACCCATCATAATTTCCACCATGCCCACTATTATTTCCACTACGCCCACCATGTTTTCCAGTATCCACCGTGGCAATTTTTCCGCCAGAGATGTGTTTAAGAGAAACAGGCCGCTGCGTCAACACGTCTTAACAGCATGCAAATTCGCTGGGGAAAACACCTTTTCGCACTTGTCTAATGGTTAACAGTTATGTTATATTAATTGTTCACTGTCATTGTAATATTTTGCCTTAAGGGGTGGTCATCTAGAAGGGGGGGGTGCAGTGTCGGCCCCATTCAGTGAATTTATTGAAAGGGGGAGCTCCTCTCCCCCTCGTTGAAGGGGAGCCCTGCGCACACCTATGGACATGGGGCAAGATTATGTTACTGCCACCACCAGCTCCTTACTCACCACGCAACCCGAAGAGGGCGAAGAAGCTAGCATCGATTTAGCCTATATACGCGATGACAATCCATTCATGGCTTGTGGGTTGTGCCAGAGTGGGTTGTGCCAAAATGTTGAGGAACCAACCAGTCAACCAACGACTACCATCTCTTGCATCGTTAATGGCAGCAAGACAGCTATTTTTCTGCTTCACCAGGGCCTAATTTCACCGCAAGCAAACCGCATACTCGAAAGCAAGTCTCCGTCTCGTCGCCTTCAAGTTCATTTAATATGGGCTCCGGGCAATTTGGGCTATACCGGGAATGAAGCCGCTCCCGACGCTGCCAGAGAACTCGTCTACCTCATGGCGCATCAACCGTCATCAGAGCAACTACGATCTCCCGACGAGCCCAGCAGGTTGAGGACGAGGAAGTCGAGTCCTGGAATGTCGAAGCGAAAGCATTTCTATTTGTTCGAAGTTTTATCTTTAAACTAGTTTTCCGGATTGATTTTAGGTTAACAGTTCATTACTATAAGGATCCTGCCGTCCGGTTCTTGGCTCGTCCCCCTTTGCGAGTGAGCGCCATTCATGTGAGGTCATCATCATCGTCTTCAGGACGGGGTGATCACTGTAGGCGTACGCAGGGTTCCCTATCAGGTTAGGCAACTGTTCATCGCAGCACCCCCCCCCCCCCCAACTAAATCAATATATGGGGCAGGTTTTACGCCCCCATCTCTCTTAGAACTAAAGAGATGCGCATACACCCCTAGCGCACGCCTATATACGGTGGTCGCGTGTGGTGAAATTCTCAAGTATTACCTTAGGACAAGATTGAACTATCCTAAGTCACTAAATAAGCAGCAGTACGTCGTCAACATGGCGACCATTACAAGCGCGAACACGCTCCACACTCACGCTGCACATCCGCATATACCCAGACGTTTATACATCACAAGCACTAATATGTAACGCTCGCATGTCATGTTTTTTATTTGTCTGTTTTTCTGAGCCTCAAAACTGGGCAGTCCGGCTGGCCGAAGACGCCGCCAAGACCCAAGGTCGGACCGCCGCCTGAGGAAGGGGGCTCTAGTAAGGCCAGTCGCCCGGCACCCACTTCCTTTTGCTCTTTTAACCCCATGCAGCCAGGAGAAAAATTTCCTCTCTCTCTCAATCACACCTGCTGTACACGGAAGTGGAGCCTGTCCAAATCCTGTGGCGCATGCCCACCTGAGGAGTTCTGCATGATGGAGAACAGAGGGATGAAGCTACTTAATGAAAGACAGACACCTACATGCTACATGATAGCAACAGTTTCACTGTAGAGAGAATGAAGACAACGCTGGCCGGGTAATGATGATAATAGCTTTTACGATTAGTGACAGTTTTCGCCGCTAAAATTTTTCTTTGCCTGTTTTTTAGCCATCCGGGTTTTTGCCAATCCCTCAGCGTGAATGTGAATCACTGCAAGAATCAACAAGTACTTCTCTACAGCCTAATTATCGGCTCATCTTTCACTGTAGTTGCACGCGCCATGTTTGAAAGTATAAGAATCATCATCACTCCAGTTTTTAGGTACGTTCTCTCCTCTTGTTGTTAAGGTCATTTCCTACTTGAAAGGCAGTTTATGTAACCAATTCTTGACCGATCCCCCTGAGTGGGTATGACCCATAGATGGGGCACTATCATTATCATCGTCATCGCGGTGGTGGTGTGTCAACGGCAACTGACATGGCTGGCTCGGGCTTTTGTCGCATCCAATGGAGTCGGCGGCTCTCGTTGGCCGCGGCTTGCTTGGCCACACTGTTGGTGCTCGCGTGTCTTGCCTCAGCCTTCATCCTGCCGCCTTCGTCCGGTAGGTTGCTGGCCGTAGGCAATCGCATGATCAATGGGGTGCGGGGGGATGGTCCTCCCTAATGAAGTAAAGGGAGGCCCATGTAATTTTACCTTATCTAATGATTTGTCATGTTATTTTTTGTTTTCTTGGTTTTCCATTTTTTCTTTTGTTAGATGCGAAGCGTCTTAGGGTCGAGCTCAATCCGGCATGCGGCGTGACCATCCTCAAGCCAGTTGCGCGACCCTCCCGCTCACCCCTCGCCCCGCCGCGGTGGTCTAGTGGCTAAGGTACTCGGCTGCTGACCAGCAGGGCGCGGGTTCGAATCCCGGCTGCGGCTGCTGCATTTCCGATGGAGGCGGAAATGTTGTAGGCCCGTGTGCTCAGATTTGGGTGCACGTTAAAGAACCCCAGGTGGTCTAAATTTCCGGAGCCCTCCACTACGGCGTCTCTCATAATCATATAGTGGTTTTGGGACGTTAAACCCCACATATCAATCAATCAATCAATCAATCAACCGCTCCCCCCTCCCCCCTCTTCAGAATCATTGGCGAAGGCAACGAAGCGCCTCCTCAGCAATGCCGCGTCCACCCCACCCCTGCGCATGTGCACCCCTTGCCTCCCTATTTCTCCTCTCCTACGCTCCCCGTGGAAACGCGTTCCACGTTTCCGTGAGACGGACCGCGCCTACGTTGTTTGTGGCTATTGACCGTCGGCCCCATCTCGCGCGATGTGCACCCCCACCTCTCCCCCCCCCCCCGTGCAGCATCGTATCGCGTCATGGTCCCCTTCAGCGGGAGATCTGGAGTAATTTTTCTCTTTCGTTCTTTACGTCATCAAAAATTTGATGGTGTCTATTATTGTACTGTTACTATTGCATGATCGAATGTCAAGCTAAGTGATGTTAGGTGTACTTGTATGCTTTATTTTTTTTCTTGCACTGCTGTACAAGGCACGTCTTTATTTTGTACACATACGCGAAAAAAAAGTGTATGCACCTATGTAGTCTTAGATACATTAGTTCTTGAGGTCTGCCATCTGACGACTCTGCCCTTCACGCCCAATGAGGCTTTAGGAGGCCAGTTTGTATTGCTATACTGCTCTATCAAAATGCCAAGATCAATATTATTATTGTTATTATTATCATTACTACTACTAATAGTCTGTCAGGACTTTCACGTGAATTGTTAATGCGCAGAATTGTGGCTACGCGCATTTTTTTGTTTTTTGACGACAATGGCGACGCCCCCCAACTTGCATTCAAATGGCTGTTTACTTTCTACTTTGACCAAGCAAGCCGGTACCAGAGGTTGATCTTTACCAGAGGTTGACCAGTGACACCATGTGCTTTGCGCAGCGGGTCCTGCAGAAGCGTTGGTGCCAGCACACGCGCCATCCGCGGTAGCGCGGCCGACGAGGCGACCTCCGCTGCACTTCTGCACCTCGGCGCAGTGCCAACAGGAAGGTATGCATCGATCGAAGCGGCACGTTGTTGGAATGCAAAGCAGTGGTGAGGGCTGCACAAGTGGAGGGCGCTAATCGGCGACTTCTTCCGTGGTCGCGTTCCAATGGCGAAACTAATCTGATGGGAGAGGCAGTTAAGTATTGCACATACTTCTTTTAAGGGCTGATTATATTTTAGTGCATACGTGTTCGGTATACCTCAGCTGTCTGAGACTTGGAAAATTGCAAAAGGCGCTCGAGCGGTTCAAGGAAGACTGAATAGAACTACTCAAACTCGGACGCCACGCTATTTTTTTTAAACTTTATTTCAAAGCATGATTTATTAATACTTCGGTGTATAAAATACAACCTTTATTAAACACGCAAAACGACCACCATGGTCTGGTTTGTGTCCCCCTTGTGGTTTTTTTGGATTTACGCCACTGCACATGTCTCGTAAAACTGTAGGTGCAGCGGCATGCACTTTCAGAAGACCAACGTACACTACAGCCGAACCTCGTTAAACGAAGAAGCATACTGACAATGAATAAGTTCGCTGTATGCGATATAATTTGCAGCGGTACAGGTCGAAAATGCCTTAAGAAATCACGGATCAGCCTCGTGCAACAGCTCTCATAGATAATAAAAAAAAACGCATTATTCTAAGCTTCAAACACACGATGAACGATGCAAGTCGTGCCTGTCTCCTTGTGACATTTCATACATTTGGTGGTGCAGCGATATCGACAAATGTGCAATTGTTGCACCATATGACGTACGATTTCAGCAACTTTCCCAAACAATTTTTCAAAATATCTAGAGCATTTTTAATTGCCTTTAATATTTATTTAGCTTTTTATGCTACCTTTCGAGTTGAGCCCTTCGCGCGACGCAACTGTTCCTTCGTTACAACCGATAATGCGGTGGCTCTGGCATAGTCGTTTTAGTTATTAAAAGAATAAGTGTATTTGAAATGAAGCGAGACAAACCAGAGTTTGTGTTTAGTTCGCAATAACCGATAATTCGCTATATCGCGGTTCTGCTGTACTCCAACGAGACGCAACGTTTAGCGAGAATTTCACTGAAGCACCAACGCCCGTGGACGTAGGCAGGGGGGTACAAAAAGGGCACCGCCCCCCATCACTTGACTCAACACAAGTTGCACCAACACTTCCCCCACACACAGACGCCATGCGAAACGGGTTTGCACCCCACAGATCCTGCCGACGACCATGTTAACGACGACTCGGTCGATGCGATATACAAGGCGTGTCAATGTAGAGAGAGAGAGAGCAACTCTTAATTAAAGCAGGTTCAATACGTCCTCGCGATGCGAGACCGATTGGGGCTACAAGCTGGCTCTTTCAATGTCGCGCAGGACAGCGGCTGAATAGTTCGATCGCGCGGGACCAAAACCCATGCCACGACCCGTACCGCTACGCATGTGGACACGCAGCGCACAGCCAAGTGGCAGACTTACGAAGGGGAGATGAGCGTCGCCTCAGCGGTGAGCATAACTCTTAAATGTATTACTTTTTAGCGCATTGTCTCCGAAACCAAGCAATCGCTGCCTACGATGCTGTTGTCTAAAAGCTAGTTCGCACCTGCGAATGCACCAAATGGTCTGCCTAAGACTTTCGGAACGACACATACTTCCGCGAGTGTTGAAGATTGGGCGAGTTGGTTCGTCGTACTTGAACTTGTATAGCGCATTACGGGGAAGAAGAAATGGCCGAGCAGACCGACACAAGAGGACAGAGCGCTCTGTCCTCTTGTGTCGGTCTGCTCGGCCATTTCTTCTTCCCCGTAATGCGCTATACAAGTTCAAGTACGACATACTTCCGATGTTTGCCTAGTTTGAGTTTGTTGCTCTGTAATATATCTGGCGCATTCCTTCAGCGACTACATGAATGGGCTCGACGACGTCGCACGGTACAGGTGCAAACAGAAACTGCAGTAGCGAGGATGAGTTGCCTGATCTGCTGGATAGGGAAGTTCAGCTTTTTAGTTGGTCGCACGGTCAAGTAGTCGCAAAGCAGCTGGTCGTAAACGGTCGGAAATGGACATTCGGTCGCAAAGCGACTGTCTTGGCTCCGTCGCTCACCACTTGATTTTCCACTCGCGAGAGCAAACCTCTGGACCAATCAGGCGCGCCGGAACAGGACGGCAGCTTATCTTACGGGGAAATATAGCGATCAATCAACCAAAGGACCAAGCAGGATTTTGTACATGTACTCCACAATAGACCATATTCATACTATCAATCAGGTAATAGAGATATGTGCGAAATACAACCAACCCATATACCAGCCTTCATAGATTACGAGAAGGCGTTTGACTCAATCGAGATATCAGCAGTAAAGCAGGCACTGCGGAACCAGGGCGTCGAAGAACCCTACATAAACATAATGAAATAAATCTAGAGTGGATCCACAGCCACCATAGTTCTCCATAAAAAAAGCGACAGAATCCCAATAAAGAAGAGTGCAAGGCAGGGAGACACGATCTCTCCAATGCTATTCACCATATGTTTACAGGATTTTTTCAGGGTGCTAAATTGCAAAGAGGTAGGGATAAGAGTTAATGGAGAGTATCTTAGAAACCTGCAATTGACTTATGACATTGCCTTGATGAGCAACTCAGGCGACGGATTACAGCTCATGATTACTCAACTGGACACGGAAAGCAGAAAAGTATAGCTCTGAAAATTAATATGCTCTAAACTAAAGTAATGTGCAGCAATCTCGGCAGAAACCAGCACTTTGCGATAGGTGGAGAGACGCTGGAAGTTGTAAAGAAACATGTCTACTTAGGACAGGTAGTAACCACGGAGCCAAACCATGAGAGTGAAATAACTAGAAGAATAAGAATGGGGTACGTGGATCACATTCGGCAAGCATTCTCAAATTATGAACGTTAATATGTCACTAACCCTCAAAAGGAAGGTATATAACAGCGGCATCTTGCTGGTACTCACCTACGGAGCAGAAACCTGGAGGCTTACATAGAGGGTTTGGCTTAAATTGAGGATGATGCAGCGAGCGATGGTAACAGAAATGATGGGTGCAACCTTAAGAGACAAGAAGCGAACAAAGTGGGTCAGGTAACCGGGATTAAGGATATCATACTTGACATCCAGAAGAAGAAATAGGCATGGGGTGGGCAAGTAGCACACAAGATTCCCAGAGAAGGCAAACGCATGACGGGGAGACAGATAGTTGGGTGGACCAATGAGAATAAAAAGTTCGTAGGTATAACGTGACAGCATAAAGCACAAGACCGGGTTGATTGGCGGATCATGGGAGATGCCTTTGCTCTACAGCGGGCGTAGTCAGGTTGATAATAGCGATACCGCCACAGTGAAAAGAAATATTCCTTATTCCGTGAATTCTTTGTCGACGGGTGCGAAAGTCGGTTGCATCGAGTCACTTTTTGGTCGCCGATATCAAAGGGTCTCGCAACCGTTGCTGTAGTCGCAGTCGCATGTGTGAATGAGTGAAATGAACTATTAGTGTTCTGGCTTTCAAAACTGACTTTTTTTTTTGATGACCCGACAATAGACATTACCCCATACGATTCGACTTACAAAGTCTCCCAGGAAGCGCAGCTTTAACTGAACAGAAGTTCATGTGGCGTGCTGTACGCAGCGCTGCTGTCCTCGACGGTGGTGCCGCGGAACAGGCAGACCGTGGCCGAGAAAGCAGCCGCCCTCTACCAAGGCTGCCTCAATACAGGTACGCAGACATGTTGATGTGTGGCTGGCAGTACAGCTGCGCCCCACTTCCGATAACATAAGGTGGCTTTTTGTGCATGTTCGTAAGACAGGATATAAACTAAGAGCGTACATAAAGGGAAGACAGTGAAGAGGCTTGCATCAGTCATGGTATGTCTCAAGCCTTACTAATCTATTATTCTATTCGACTAGTCGATCTTGTGTAAGTATATATATCACTCTTTTTTCGCTATGTCGCCTTAAATCTTCTCTAATGCGCTCTGATCAACACCCCTCTCGATTGCGGATGGAGGAGGGCGTTTTACCGAGGATAAATGAAAATATGGGGTTTCAAAGGCGTTTTAACAGGTGGGCCCCTCCCCAGAAAGAAATGCTTGCTACGGGCCTTGCTCTGATATAACTATCTATCGACGTCACATACCTGGGCTTGCGCAGAGCTGCTGACGGCGCAGAGCCGCGACGCCTGGTGGTCGGTGGCGCAACGTTTGGGTGTGTCCCAGTTTCCACTGCCGCTGGACAAGGAGCCCCCCGTAGCGCCTGAACAGCTAGCGGGACACCTGCTGCGGCATCTCGGCCTGGGACCCCTGATCAACCTTCGGCTGGCCGCCCCGCCGGGGAACCGCTCGGCAGTTGCCATATATGTGAGACTTCTCTTAATTGCTGCTTTTGTGTGCTAATTCGAACTATCTAGCTCCGATAATTTACAACAGTGCACATGATGTTTAAGGGACAGGAAGAGAGCACAGTAGGACTGGGAATAAACGGGTGTTAAGGACATCACAGTCGGAATAAAGAACAAATTAACATGGGCAGGGCACATATTATAGTGCGTAGGCAGGATAACCGCTGGACAATAAGGGACTGGATTAAAAAAAGAAGAGGTCACGTGGAGTAGATAGAAAGTTAGGTGGGCAGATGAAATTAAGAAGCTTGCGGGCTATAACATGTCAACAGTAAGCACAGGACCCGGTTTGATTGGCGGGACATGGGAGATGCCATTGCCCTGCAATGGGCAATGACACGATGGCATACATTGGGTCGAATACGTTCTACATTATCCATCCTAACGTGTCACTAAAACCCCTTACTAAGAACTATAGATGCATCTATAGTTGTAAAGACAAAAAAGCCAAAAGCGTCCCCCCCCCCCCCCCCCCCCTGTGCACCTGCCTAGAAGCCCGTATATGAGCCTACATATGCCTTTGCGACAATTTGGCACGGCAGAAATACTCGCCAGATACTCATTTACTCAGCATATGGAAATCTTTAGCCAAGCAAGACACATTTCTGTCCACCCTCCAAGGTGGTCTGGTGCTCGACTGCTGACCCGCAAGTTGAGGCATTGAACGCAGGTTGCGGCAACCGCATTTTCGATGGAAGCGGAGATGCTCGCGGCTCACGTATTTAGACGCATGTTAAAAAACCCCGGGCAAGCGGTTGAAATTTTCGGAGCCCTCCACTATGACTCTTCTCATAACCATATCATGGCTTTGGGTCGTTAAACTCCATTAATTATTAGACAGATTTTTGTAGAGAATGCCGATATATTCAAGTCCAAGATGCAGACATATTTTACGTGCTCGATGTTACAGGTGCACCCTCCTCCGGCGGCTGCCAGCTGGCACTGGAACGGGACAGCGTCGGCGCTGCAGGCGCTCACCCAGCGGTCTCCGGACGGCCAGCTGGTGCGGGCCCTGGTCGAGCTGGACCGCACCGTGGCACGCGTCGCGGTCAAGGCCACCCCTCCAGTGGCCACCTATGTGCCGCGCTACCACACCGTGCGCATCTTCAGCCTTCCACAACACGCTAAGGTAATTGATATGTCTCTTGTAAGCATGACCTATGTAAATGGGATGTGTAAATATTTCCGACGTTTAGCGGTCCCATTTACTGACATTCTAACTGTACTAGCTGGTGTTGGCTAAATTGTGGCTAACGTCAGCTGTATCGTAAAGCAATAAATTTACTGCAACGGTAATACTGTTTTAACAGCGAAGCTGTTCTACGTCAAGCTGCGCCACTTATAACAATATATTGTAAATAACAATGAGAAACTGCTGCACCGTCGACTTTTGTATGTTTTCGATGATAAATATCCCGCTTACAGCAATGTCTGCCTGTCCCCTTATCGGTTATAACAATGGGTTCTGGCTGTTGAGTGTACGTGCTGAGAGGCAATGAAACGCGAAATCCTTGGAAAATAAATGTACCAATGAGAAATTCAAACTGCTCAACCCTCGTTCACAAACCCACAACCCTCAGTGCACCTTCGGATTTGCTACATGCTTTGATTTATTGATATGTGGGGTTTAAAGACCCAAAACCACCATGTGATTATGAGAGACGCCATAGTGGGGGGCTCCGGAAATTCTAACCACCTGGAGTTCTTTTAACGTGCACCCAAGTGTGAGCACACGGGCCTCAGCTTTCTCGCCTCCGTCGAAAATGCAGCCCTCGCAGTCGGGATTCAATCCCACGACCTGCGGGTTAACAGCTGAGTACCATAGCCACTAGACCACCGCCGCGGGGGCTATATGCTTCACTGCGCAGCATAGCGTTGAGGCAGAGCTGACTTGAAGTGCGCTACACCGCAAGAGCGTTGGTGGCTTCTGTTATAACATGTAATTTCAGTAAAAAGCCGAGACTTTGAAGAGTTTCAGCGTCTGAAACCTCATATGTTGTCATACACTGCCTATATGGGGCTTGTGGTGGTCTCATGAAAGCATCCCAATTTTCAAGAGCAAGAGAATAACCGTGCAAAAACACACCCACAAGAGAGAAGAAGACACGGACACATAGGCACACAGTTCGGAAAATCGGCAACTTTGCTGTCGTCGAGACTGATGTGTTGTTTATTTGTCTATCCTGTTCAATGTTATAGTTTCCGCCCAACAGCCTGTCATCTCTCTATTTCCCTTTTTTTTCGTGAAAGCCGTTTAAAGATATTATCGGTTACAACAACAAAAGTTTTGTGGCACTTGAGCATTGTCATAAGAGGATTCAACAGTAAATAAATGAAACAGAATAATAATAATGATGTCAGAGAAGAAGATAATGCTCGAGGTGCTGCTAAATTATACTAATGATCGTGATAATGATGCTCAAAATTATGATGAGTATGATGACGATGCTCTAAATGAGACTAAGAGGTCTTAGTTTATATATCATAACACACACTTGTGCGCTTACTGGTTCGGCTGACTGACATTTGCACAATGTGGAACTGGCTGTTTTCTTTTTCTATGTAATTGAGGTCTTTCAACGTATTGTAAAGAGTTCACCCCGTGTGTGTGTGCCTTTTATTCCGTGCTTTATGGTGGTGTTGATAACTTGTGCACACCTCTGCATGCAGTGGCGCTGGCGGGGGGTGTTCTCGGCCCTCCTAGAGGACCTGGCGGCACCCCAGACAGTGAGCGTGGTTCTCACGGCGCCAGGCTACACAGAGGAGGCAGCGCCGCTGCTGGCTGACGCCGGGCCAGCGGCGGTGTACAACTACCTAGCCTGGCGGCTGGCGCTCGAGCTGGCCCCGCTTCTACCCGTGCTGCCGGCCTCAGTCGCACTGGGCGGCGCACAGCAACGCACGGAACGGCGCTGCCTTCGCGAGCTGCGAGCCCTCATGGAACACGCAGCCACTGCGCTGCTTGCGCCCCAGCTGGGACCACAGGTGAAAGCGCTTGTTTACCAATTCATGGGAATGTGACGAACTACGTAGGCGTGGGCATTGGGGGAGGTGCCAGAGGGGGGGTCAAGTGCACCCTTTGCGTTGTGCCGACATTCACGGGAAACTTCCCATTGCCAATGTCCAGAAAGTCAGGGATCAAGCCACTGTAGGAAGCACGTCATCGCTTCATTTTTCATCCATTGTGAAGCGTGTTGTCTTTTGGACTTGACTAACGGGGCAAGGGATGCTGCGTTAGAGCTTTGCCTCTCCTGATGGCTAATCGGGAACCCTGCACATACCCATGACAAACTGTGTGGCGACACTGTCCAGTGGAAGCTACGGATGGCATCAGCTGATGACTCATTATCGCCAATAATGAACAGTGGAAGGAAGGATGTGGATTGCACGGTTGTCACAGTTCTTTGGCACTCACAGACATTTTAAATTTATGCAGAATGTTACGTGAGCCCATGTTTCTGAATTCCTTTAATATGTTTGATGATATTTAACGTCAAGTGTACGACTAAATGAATTTTTTGTAACATTTTGGAATGCCGATCATGGACTTCCACCATCAGCGCCATGTGGGAAGTGGTAGGAGGAAAGAGCGTTATCCTAATTACATAGACACGCTAGTTTGACTACTCGCACAGCATTTCCTAAAAATATCCGATGTTCACGGTGGCAAGCTCAGCCTCGTGCTGCCCTCTTGATATTGTTATGGTTCGGTTACTACAATGCCACATGTCACTGCCATGTTGCTTGTTGTGTACAAAACGAGCAATACCAATACACCGTACTTCAACTGAACCGGGTTGAACTCCACAAACTCAGCGTGTAATTTGATGCGTGGAGGTGTCTGCAACGTGTTTTGCTCTGTAGCTTTGAATTTAGCCATTTCGTTTGTGTAAATGTTGTCGGTAGAGTTGATGACCATTTCTCACTCTGAACAAGATATGGCGGTAGCGTGGAGCTCAAATAGGTCAAACCAGTCCTGTACGGGTCCGTCTTTGCTGATCCGGTGTACTTGGCAACGTTAAGGTCAGCTGATGGTTCTATCAAGGTGCTGGTCACTGTGTACTAAAAGCCGCTGGTTCGGTAGTCCATGTATTGTTAGAGTGTCTTGCGGAGAACTTTGTAAATGATGTGCGTCTGATGGAGGGGCTGGCAGGTCTCAATCCTGTCGGCTTGTGTGGCAAAAATGTATTTAGTGCCTGATTGCACTGAGGTCATTGATTGGCATGTGCGGGGTACTTTATTGTGTGTGCGAATTGGGTGGGAAGTTAAGGTTTCTATACCCCCTCCCCACCCTTTTTTTAAAAAAGTCCAAACGAAACCGATTAAGCTCCTCTATGAACCCCACCTTCCCAGTGGGGGAGGGGGTAAAGATGGCAAGGCGGGTGCAGAGTTCCCCTTGAGGGGGAGAAGGTTCACTGTAGCGCCCCCTCTTTTTTATTATATCATAATATGGGGCACACACAGCCCCCAACAGCTGGAGCGCCCCCGGCCCACCTTCCCCTATGGAAATATATGTTCTTGGAATAAAGAACATTAAGGCTTTTCTGCAGTCACAATGGCTCTTTTCTGGGTACGTGGTCTGTGCATGCGCGCCGGCCTTGAGGAAGCAAGCGCATAGGACGCGCCATGATTTTTGGTGACCGAAACGTGACGACACGTGTGGACAAAGTGACATCTGATGCCGCAAACATGCCAATGTTTTACCCAAAGAGAGGCGCAAACGCAGCCCTCAGAGAGTGCCTACCGGCTCCTCGCACAGGGTAATTTTGGAGCCCAAGAGCCACCAGTTTTGATTTCGGTGGTCTTGACTAGGAGTGTTGTTCCAACTAGGAAAAGGCCCATTGTCGAAAATTTCCATGAACATGACCCTACACATTATACAATGATAAAACAGATCCAGTTCTGTCTAGACATGCTCCCTCCCCCCCCCCCCCCCCCCCTCAGGGGATGAGATGATGTCCCTATTCCTTTCACACTCATGCATTTATCTGAGGTCAACGGAAGAAGCAGGAGTCCATGCCATAGGCGTGGGCAGGGTTCTCAATTAGGGGGAGGGCAATGCTCCATCTGAGCGGCCCCTTACCCCGATAGTCAAGACCTAGTTACCCCGATAGTCAAGACCTAGAGACATACACCCCAACAAAGAAATGATAATGAACTTGTAACAAGGAACAAAGAGGAGGGGGAGAGAGAGTAATCTGTAACATCACCATCATTGCCGTTTATCATCATCACCATGTCACCAGCCGCCACGCCACGCCTCTCGCGCCGTTCATGCTCGAGGCGCGAGTCAGAGAGAGAGAGCTCAAGAACCTAGCGGACTGGACGCCGGCAGCCGCTGTTGCTATGCTTCGGCAATTCGAAATAAAGTGGCGACATCGACAGGCCACGTCGACTACTTTCACATCTCGCCTTCCTCGACACAAACTAAAGACGTGCTTCTCACAATCGCCTCCCTTTGGTGCTTGGCTTTCCGGGAGCTGAAATGTGAACAGTTATTGGCACACAACATACGGAGTCTTCTGCATCCATCACAGTTAAAAACCTTCATGGCCATATCCCGACTCTTTATACGCATGACGCAAATAGGTCCCACTAAGTAACAGTAAGTGATAAATTTTGCCCCCCCGACACCTACCCTCAGGTCATTACGGCGGCGCCCCACATGTGAACGTTTATGATGAATCACGCTGTGGCGCAGGCCCGTACGGCGGCGCGCGACGTGCTGGCGTCGGCAACGGACCAGCTGAAGCGCCAGCTGGTGGACTACATGTG
The DNA here is from genome assembly GCF_043290135.1 of Rhipicephalus microplus. Classification (NCBI taxonomy): domain Eukaryota; kingdom Metazoa; phylum Arthropoda; class Arachnida; order Ixodida; family Ixodidae; genus Rhipicephalus; species Rhipicephalus microplus. Next base: position 5,295,427 of record NC_134707.1, read on the forward strand.
GATCGCCGAGCCGGTGAGCCAGCGTGCCGTGCAGAAGCTGAACGCGCTGCAGGCGCACCTCTTGTACCCGCCTTTCGTTGAGGACAAAATGGTGCTCGAGCAGATCTACAGGCAGGTGCCCGACGTGGGTGGCGGCGACGGTCCCGTGCTGCTTGACTGGTTCCGCGCACGATCCGCAGTGATGCTCAAGCGATGGAAGGCGCTCGCTGGCAAAGGACTGCCCCCACTGTGAGTGCATTGGATACTCACGCATGCGTACCCATATACATGTCTGAGAGAAAGTAACAGCTCAGTCAATGAAGTGATCGAGATTCAATGAATCCTGCTTTTTTAATAGGTGAAACTCACGTATGTGCATCTGAGAGCGTTTCCTGGGGCATCACTTTTCCCTCAGTGCAAAAGCACTTATTGTTATCAATAGAGCTTAGATTTTTTATTTTTATGTTATGAAGTGAAATTCATGTTCTTTATAATTTCGCATGACAGTTTTGAGTGATATTTGCTGTAGTTATGTTTGGGGCCAGTGAACGATGGCCAGTCGGTAGATGGCATCTGATGAAAGGGAGAGAATCTGTGCAGATGGGTCACTAGGACGTTTGCCCCTGCACACGCCATCGTTGCCAAACACCATGAGCTTTTGTTCACCACATCTTAAGCTGGTGAGTCACCCACACGGAGGAAACGTTCTCACCGTGAGACGATCTGAGAAACAAGTGGTCCCTGTCGTGACACCCTTCCCCACAGGATAATGCCGTGAAGTGCTGTCAAAGTAATTGTGGAAAGGCGGCAGCATCTTGCATACAAACTCCAGGCAGCCAACCGGCTGTCTAGGCAGCCTTGTTGTAATGCAAAAGTATTTTTTAAGCTGTACTTAGAAGAAATGGTGGACTTTTTCGTTAGCTGATTTCCTTTAAGATGAGAGCAGCAAAGTGTGGGAACGCATAGGCGGAGACACATCTCTGAGGAAAGGAGGGTAGTTTGCTACATTGGAGGACCATCAAGAAGGGGTTCGTCGCACAAGGCGGTCTCAGATGAGGTGGGCGAGGAGGGGGGAGCTTGGTACTCCACATCAAGAAGTGTGGACAAAGGTCGTGCTTGGCGCAGACTCTGATCCAGGGATTCGAGAGGTGGGTGTCGATGTGTGCAGTATACTATAGGCTCGGCAGGTAACGCCTACATGGATACAGCCCTCTTACTGTGGGGTCAGTTTTGTGGCCACACTGGCCCTTGTAAATAAGTGTCAGCGTGTAAATAAACTCAAGTTTGCCAGGAACTGAGTAACGGGGCCTGTCCAGTCCTTCAACGTGTCGTCGTGGTCATCCGAATTATCGAGATTACCTTTATCATCCCAATATTAATTGCAGTGCTCTATTTAGGAGTTTTTTTTTTTTTTTTTCAAGGAAAGGTGTTATGAGATCGTAACGGGGGTGCCGCAGCTATTCGCCGCCGCCGGTGCCTGTCCTCACCATCGCACAAAGTAATAAAAAACAACATGCAGGATGGAACGGGGATCGAACCTCCCTGTGCACTGAGCCATGCCAGTGCTCGAAACTCCAGCACACAATAAAACAGAAGCATCATGTCAGAAAGGAACCACATCAACATACATAATACAATGGGATAGAAGACTAATATAAAAACCAGGCTTTGCAGAAGGCGAATTGTGTAACCAGACTTCACACAATAAGAACTGTGTAATGTGTGGGTTGTTGAATGCTTCTAAACCATTACAAAGAGCTCAGCCATAAGTCACCGTAATCAGTCACCAAAAAAATAGAGCAGTGGGTACCTAGCAAATGTATTAGTAGCCCCAAGAGAGTTTGCAATGGGTTCTCGAAATGGCACTCTTCCATCTTTCTCTGTGACTGTGCTGCGCTTTCCGCGCAGGCCTGGTGCTTTTTATTTCCACAGTTTTAGCTAGGCGGATTTCTTTTTATGCAGACCGAAAAGTGGCACAAGTACTTGTAGACTTACATTAAGACAACTAGTATCACGTTGCCCAAGATGCCAAGAGTTCTGTGCGCATCAGCGTTCCCCATTTGAAGGGGCAAGGTGTGCATTCTCTGAGGTGAACATTCAATGCTGCCGCTCCCTTCACCATTTCATCGCGCCAAACCCCGGTATAGTAGGTTATGTTGGCTCCAGACATATATGGTCCTTGAGAACAAGGCAGAGCACATGGCCTCCAATACTTGCTCAATAGGCAGATCACGCATGCGCAGTCAAAAGTGGCAACGTGCAATGACGAGGCAAATGTACCTGGCATATGGACCCCCACTCCACCCCATTTGCATTAACTGTTGTGCATGCGTAGTGAGGCCTTTGAACTGAGTGATATATCGTCCTTTCCAGTGACTTTTAGTGGGTCGTCCACTTTGACTCTTTTATGAAAGAGCGCCACTCGTGATCATACACTTATATGCATGAATAAATACAAAAACATATGAAGCATGCAGCACTGCTACCTGTGTTTTGAAACCATGCAACATGACCAATCAAATATGTATGCACTGCCCGCAGGTGGGACGTACCATACATGGAGCCTGCCATCCACTACATGGCCGACTCGAATGAGCTAGGTGGGTAATAGATGCAAGGGGTTGAGGGAATATATGGTCGAACCTTGCTCTAACAAAATATCATCGGGACCAAGAATTAGTTCCTTATATCCAACCTTTCTTGGAACAGCAAAAATAAAAATACTCTTTAAGTAATCGGCAATCTGTCTCGCACTAGAATTCTAGATGCGAGAATAATTATTATAAGCTTCCAACCAACTATAAAACAAGGTGTAATCCTTGCATGTCTCCGTAACTGTGGCATTTTAATCTAAGTAGATCAGAACACGAGGTGAAACTACAACAGAACACAGTCACTTTGACAAAACACGACTGAGTTCACATTTATTTCAATCATATTCATTTTTTTCTTGTGTTGAATGATTAATATTTCCCCAACCTTTTTAACCACACATTTACCAGAATATTTAGCGTCGCAAGTAGCTACTATAGACTAAAGAAATGTCTATCAAAATTCATGTTGCGCTTTTCAGTTATCTAGCTTTAGCCTGATGCAAACAAATATTTCATCGTTGCTGCCGACATCACGGCAGCTATCACATGTTTGGATTAGTTATAAAAGGAACAGATGTCTTCGTGTGATGCCTGACCAACAGAATTTGAATCTGAAATAAAACTGCGCAGAAGATGGAACACAAGTAGAAAAAGACAGTACAAGTGCTTGCTGTGCAACCAAAGTTCAAATCTAGTTCGCTATAATCTATTATTTGCTATATCCCCTTCAGGCACGAATTATGATGCACTGCCTGCAAATGTGTCAAACTTGCATGACATGATTTCAAGGCACTCAGCATTACATTTCAATAAATAAAATGAAGGAATGTGCCGTATTGTGCTTGTCTCAATAATAATTATTAATTAGTATCTATTAAATACAAAATTAATCTGCAATTTCCTTGAATGCTTGTGTAGAAAAAATAAATCATAAAGCCTAAAATGGACGCACAGTTTGGTTTCCGCTGCACTCATTTCGAGCAAAAAAAAAAAGCCTCGACGTTGGTCCTGGTACGTGGCACGTCAAACGATCGTTGAATATGACAGTGTCTCCAGCAAAGTGATCCTCTGCAGCAATAAGCAGCCCAATAAAGTTAAACAACCATTAGTTATCCATCTAGGAAGCCTGTATGTGAAGTAATACGCGGTGCTTGACGCGCCTCCAAAGTTTATAAGTACAATTGTACACCTGGCGCCTGAAGGGGATACCAGTATCGACTACAACGAGGTTCAGCTGTACCTAGATACAACCTTTCATACTTATGTGTGTGAATTCGTAGTATGCATGACCTGCCATACCATTAACTGTAGTGCAAGGTATATATTAATAGTATATTGATAACTAGTGTATTACACGAACTAAGCAGTTCGAACTCCCTATTTCATTGTTTATTTATATATATATATATATATATATATATATATATATATGAGGAAAAGGTATATGCTTGATCAAAAACTGCTTATTTGCTTCAATTGGAGACCAATTTTCATTAATCAATCGTCGATCAAAACTTCAACCAATAAACAGTTTTGGGCAAGTGTACACTTTTTTCCTATTTATCTCAAACACACGCACACACATCTTTTTTTTTTTTCTTTATGACATGCAGTGGTGCCAGTGGGAGTGCTCCGGGAGCCCATCTACTCGGCGCCTGGAAACTCTCTGTGAGTGACACACTATGGGTGGAGCTATGCTGGATACAGTCGAACTCCGCCATCTTGCAAAGTTTCGTAATGGCAGCATTTTAAAGAGGTACTCGCACAACCTGTGGGATCGATTCCCATCAACCTGCGCATATCTGTAAAATATATCAACAGTGAATATGACTTGCGATGTATTTGATATGAATTTGGAAGTTTAGGAGCGTGATTGAGTCCTATACGCTGCGTTAAGCCAATTGAAGAAGACGTAGCAAGCCCCAGTCTGGAGCTACCACCGTTGATGAATGGCGAATTTTGACAATATCCATAACAGCACCCTCTATTGATGACATTACAGTGTGGCTAACATAATCTTACGCTTGCAGGCCTTTGGACTTCGCGCGTTTCGGGTTTCAGCTGGCTCGCCAACTTGCGCAGGCCGTGCTGTACCGAGGTAAATATAGTCCTGTAATATGAATACCGTATATAGTATAACTTTCAATTCATGTTGGCAATACATGCGTTGAAATTGCGGAGATGGGTTGGTGCAAAGCTTACCCCAAGAGCGAAGGTCGTAATGCTGACGAACGAGGCGGGGCGGAACAAGGCTCTTGCTCCACGAAGTGACGGCTGTAAATGGTGATGTAGGATGCCAAAGGTGAAGTGACCAGACATTAACCTACCTGCGGGTTACCACTTTCGGTCAAATGCCAGCTCACAGTCGCCATCTGCTAGCCTGGGTCGCCACACCCCTTCACTATACTGCACATGGCAGAGATTTTCGCATCCTTTCTTGTTGTCAGTCCCTCTCATTCTCTCGCGCATAGCAACGCTATCACATGGTTCCCATGAATAGATTTCAGCATGGACCAACTAGGCTGCAAAGAAGTGTTGCTCATGCACGTTTAGCTACCGCACCTGGATAGCTGCCTTCAGACCGCGAGTACCCAGGTTCGAATCTTGCTTCACTTTGCCGAGCTTTCATACTCCTTCCTATCAGAGTCCTTGCTTCAGCAGTCCTAGGCGTTTCTCTCTCCCACCCCAGGCTCCAATGTCATTTCCCACCACATCCTTCACTCTCCCTCTATTGGCCTCAGTTTCCCTTGCATCTGCCATACTTGATGGTGGCGCTCTCCCTTTTCTGTGTGCATATGTATGTCTGAGTTTATGCATACAATATGTGGTATTATTGCAAGCCAAAATCACTCTGCTGAACAAAAGCCGAATTTTCTGTTTGAGCCATATGACACATTCTCTTTTTATCTTTCCGTCATTATTATTTCCGTCAAGAAATATTATTGTGACAGTGCTAAGGCAAAATTTAGGGAGACAGATTGTTCACCATGACACAGTGCTGCGGACAGCATTCAGTGGCGCTCAACCGATGCAGTGAGAATATTTGCTTGCCACTAGGCGACACCAGCCTACGAGCAGTTCCAGAGCCACAGATATCCTCTATCAATGAAAGTTGTTCCAAAGTGCTGTAGGGTGCTTCGCTATGACTATCAAGGCACTCTCAAGGGTCCAGAGAAAAAAAAGATGGAGCAGGGAGACATTACAAGTATAGGCAACTTTGCACGATGGAAACAGAATTAACTGAAACTATAATGCAAGGATACGCAGAATGTTGAATCCCAATTCAGTGTATGCAGCGACACCTTGACCGGCTCAGTAAAGCTAGGCGACTGTCAGAATCGCACTTTAAAACCAATGTCCTTGGACCTCACGAGTGCCATACAAGCCCACGAAAATGTCTTGAGATTTTCGAGTGAGCACTTCATCATCATCATCTGCCTGACTGCAAGGCAAAGGCCTCTCCCATGTTTTGCAACCAGCCCAGTTCTGCGCTTGTTGTGTCCATGTAATCTCCACAAACTTTCCAAATTCATCTTCCTTCATCCATTCATTTTCCCGTAATCTAACCTTAGCAGTTCAGGCATGAATCACAGAAAGCACGCCCACAGATTGCTAAATGAAACACTCAGCATTTTGGTGATTAACCAATGACTAGCTTTAAGCAACGGCTGTAAGAATTCAGAGGTTCACGTGGGGAAACTCCACGAGCTGACTAGTGCATGCAGATTGCCTTCGCTTAGTGTCTGGAGGATTCTTTGCAGCAACACTGCAAAGGATTTCCTTAATGGTATCAATGTCATTGATGCAATATATAGAGAGCGCATGAAAATGGGAGGACATTCTAAAGCTCACCCAATTCATCCACAGCTGACCTTTTCAAGCAAAATATATAGACTGGCTAAATCAAGCTGTCACATATAGACAATACATTATTACATCACTTTATTCACACAAACTTCAATAACATTCACCAGATTTGCAGAGCCCCTTAAGATTCTGGAAAAACATTTATACAATAAACTAATTTTCAGAACCTATTGCGAGAAATATGGAACACGTTAAATAGGGTGAACAGTTAATTATTCGTAGCAAACTATTTTCAAATTAGTTTGAGTTTATTGATGCAAAAGATTTTGACAAAATGCCAAAATCGACGGTTAAAGTGAGTCATTACACGTTTTTAATGCATTAATTGTCCACTTAGAAAGCTGCGGAACCAATGTGGTCAGAGGCATGCATTTTGTCAGACTCAGTCATCTGGAGAAGGTTCATTTCAGGACCCTAATAACGAAAACTTTACGCCATAGATTGAGCAAATCAAAGCTTTCAACCAGGGCAATGTTTACTGAGAGTTCTAATTAACTTCGCTCTTTTCACAAAGTAAAAGCCTAATAGCAAATACTATAGTTTCTCATGCAAAATGTCTACAGACCATCGTTCTATATCATTGTACAGGTGCCTTCCACGACGAGTCCGGTGCCCTAAGCTTCTGGTGGGAACGCAGCAGCTTCGTGCGGCTGCGTCATGCCGAGCACTGTCTGGCACGTCACCACGCAGCCGACCCGGCAGAGGCTGTGCTTGACCAGGTGGCGTTGCAAGCGGCTTATGCAGTAAGTCAGACACACATGTTGGTTTTACAGCCTCGTTCAATTTTACTGGCCACAAAAAAAAAGAAGAAAAAAATATATCAATGGATTTACATGCAGCTGTACAAGCAGCGGCACCAAGGCAGCGCGGGTCTCCGACTAGCTGCCCTGCCGAACATGTCAACGGACCAGCTCTTCTCGCTTGCCTTTGCCACGGTGAGCAGCCATGATGTGTGATGGAAGCAGAACCATGTTGCTGAACTCCTTTGGAGGTACACACTGAAGTTCATTGTTTCTAATGATGGTGAACCAGTCCCACTCCTTCCAGAACGATTCGTAGTGCGGGAAACAAACAAGTGCTACGTAGTGCTCAAACACACTTACTCGTCTTCTTCTGTGTCCATTTCCAGCATTGAGTTTTCTATAGAATAGTGGAAATTTCCTATATATAGAGGAAACTCTGGTGCTCGTGTCTATGGGCGCTGCATTGCACGGCGCTTCAGTGAGCTTGGGAATTATGGGTAGTACACAGATTTGTCTAATCTTCGTAATTTTGGCTCCGTTTGGGTTCGCGTGACTTGAAGCTGTTTTGTCACAAAACAAAACACAGCAAAAGTTGCACTTCACCACATGAATCTTTTAGGCTTACCACTTAAAACCGGGTCACAAAGTTCGTAAGGGTTCATCCTTTCCTTCGAAATGAAACTGAAACACAGCAATAAACGAAGCTAAGAGTGCGATTCGAGATGCGCAAGTACAAAGACTAGGCAAATCCATGAACTGCTCATCGTTCCTATGGTCGCTGAATGACCGCGGCGCCAGAGTTCCCTCTATTATTTAGGAAACTCAATGGTTCCCAGCACTACAAATAGTTTTGGGAGGGCAACCAACAGGCCCATATTAACGCATTCCCATTTGTTGTACACTTGTGCAATACCACAGCTATGCGTTAGGAGGGTGGTGATCACTCACTGGCGGCACTGCCCCTTGGAGGGCTACGCTTCACGGTTCTGCTTCCTTCGTTGCTGGCATAAAAAGCCCTAAACTTTGGCATGTGTGCAGGGCTTATGTGCCGAGGGAGATGAAAGGCCGAGGGCCAGGGACAGGTGAGAGTGCGCATTGTTCATCTCACGACGCACGCACAGTCTTCTTTTGCGGCCACCACCAAGTCATATTTTTTGGCGCAGGGTGAACCTGGCGCTTCGCGAGTGGGCGCCATTTCGCCAGGCTTTTGGCTGCCCCGAAGAGAGGCACCCGTGCGGCCTGTGGTAGCTCAGTCCAAGATAACGATCTGGTCGGGCGGAGCCCGGCTACGGCACGGCCGCCGAGCCCAGCGCCGAAGCTCGGCTGTACTCAGCTGCCGTCGAAGGCGCCTGCGAAGGAATAATAATAAGAACGATTTTATTTGAACGATTCATGCTGTGCATTCCCACTCACTCACTGGTTATAAATGCCCAGCAGCTTGTGAAAAGGCAGAAACTCCACCATGCTTCAATACAGATTAACAATTACCTACCATGCACTGCGCTCAAGTGCACATTTTGATAACAAGAAAATGATTCAGGTATGCTTTCTCTTCCTGAACATTAGCGCCTGGAACAAACTATGGAAAGGAGTTGTTCATAGCCCCAATGTAGAAGCGTTTATTACCCACCTGAGGGAAATGCATAGGTAAAGGTGTCTTTGCAATGCAGGATTATAAATGCAGTGTTTAATGCGCTGATTCCATGCTTGCAGTTGCTAATCCCTTCATGGTGTGTTCTTTCAGTCAGTCAGTCAAGAACTTCATTAAACAATCCTAAGGAACTTCAACCACCAGGGTGTCCAAGAGGGACATCCTAACGGTCACTACTCTAGGCGACGCCTGAGTCGGGGCAGGAACGTGGTGGCGTTCCGCCAGTTCTAGGGTCGTCTGGACTGCCTTTAGTTGGTTTTGGAGATTGGGGCTCCTGAGTGCTCTTTCCCAGTCAGACTCACTGGTAAGAGGTCCTCGAGGTAACGCAGTACATTGCCAGAGCATTTGTTCGAGTGAACAGTACACTTCTGTGCAGTCTGGGCATAGTGAATGTATGTCCCAGTTGTAACTGCTGAGTCAGACCCGTGAGTGGTATGATCTCGTTTGTAGCACGTGAAAGGCTACCTCTGAGTACAGTCCCGCTTGGACTCAAGCTACTCTGCAGTACATTCCTAAATAAGTGAATATTGTGGAAAACGGTGCTGCTCCACGGAAAACTTCCATGAAAAACTGGACAATTCTGAAGACTAATCTGGTTGTTTGTAGGACATAGGTGATAGGTGATACAGGTTGTGTCTAGGTGGTGGTGGTGAAAAAAACCTCAATGGAAAACTTTCATGCAATACTGGACAATTCTGAAGACCAATCTGGTTGTTTGTAGGAATTGGGGGATACAGGTTCTGTCTAGGTGGTGGTGATAAAAAGGCCAAAATTGAAAAGCAGCATTGTAGGCGGCCTTGAGACAGCCAGTAATAGTATCAAGGGTTGTCACATCCTTCACTCAAGTTATCAGCTGAAATTGTAGATCAGCCTGGTGCTGCTGTGGACTTCTCAGGTGCCGTAGGGGGCAGGCCAGCAAGCACCATAAAAAAACCTCTTATAGTCTGAACTCGCGTACAAGGTGTATTTCGGGGATAGTGAATGTAACACAAAGTTTTGGCTTAATATATAGCCCGAGCAAAAGAGAAACTAGCACATTTATTCATCATCGTCTGACACGCTTTATTTCGATACTCCCTAGTCAGAGATGTCCACCCACAGCGCCTTAATCTTCGGTGTTGTCAACTGCATTCAGTTTCCGAGGTAGCCTCCCCCTTAAGATAGCAAGATTTGGACACTAGTAACAGGCAGGGTACACGGATGACAAATCAACATTTGCATTACAGCAAATAGTTGCTTACAACATTGGAAGATATTAATACGGTACTACGGGAAAGAAATTGGGGCACTACCTCCGGCAGTTTAAATCATTTTTACAATAAATAAAAAAAAAATTAGAATGAAGTTTTCCTTACCTTGCTCTCCCGACATAACTTAATACATTGCTAACACCATGAGCTTCGAAGTTGGCTAGTATGAATAATATAGTCTATCCCAGATATATCGAACTCGAAGGTGATCATGAAATAGTTCGATATATTGATAATTTGAAATATAAAATACGTCCATTTAAGGGTTACCTTGACGCGCTGCGAGTCTCGGAGCGGTTTCCAAAGACTGCGCTAAACTTCCGTTTGCCGACTTTCCCAGAATATCAAAAGAAAAACACGAAATCCACTGCAATTTATTTAGCATGGAAAAAGTCTGTAAGGCTTGCTTCTTTGTCTGAGCCATTAAATTCATGAGGCCATCCTCAATATTGTTGAGGCTTTCCACATGGGCAAGCCCAGCGCCTTCTGTAGTGCCACAACAGCGGCGAATAAGGCTAAATGTCGACGCAAGCTCTGCAGCGGTACAGGGTTGCATCGAGGCATCGTCACCATCACCGTCGCTGCTCTGGTCGGCTTCATCGGCACCGGTGACGTCGGCCCCGATTTCTGCATCGGAGCAGTCCGAAACGACATCATCATCAGCGCTGACGAAATCGCTCGCTGTGGCCCCATCAGTGATGGCAGCCGGAAACGCAGAAAGCTGGCGAAATTCATCCTCGAGGCACTCTTATGTCGTCGTCTGCTACGACATTGCTGCGCTCCCAAAGTGGTCAGGTGAAGCTAGAAGGCCAGCTTTACCGAAGCAGCTCACGATTGTGGCTTGTTTGACGTCATTCGATGCGCCGGTTACCAATTGTATTGCTATGAGGAGATCAGTTTTCAGTTCGACCCCAAACCGAAGGTTGATCAGGAGCCTTTGCACCAGACGTCGCCTGTATCTGATGATGCCTTGGTCGAGAGGCTGCAGCCTCGCCGTGGTGTTGGGTGGCAAAAACTTGACTGTGATCATTTTGAGGTGGTTGACCACATAATGTGCTGAACAATTGTCTACAACAAGACAAACATTGTGGTCCGCCTTGCGGTGTATAAGTATTCTGAAGGAGTACGGCCACTAGCGTGGGTCCGGTCTTAGCGAGCTGCAGGGCACATGTTAACCATCCCCGTGGCGAAAACACGATACTGCTCAAGATCGCAACACTTCATTGCCTGCGGCAACACCAAAACCGCAGTACAGAGCCCGTTGCAAAGGCGCAGCAGGAAAGCAAATGGGCTTATCTACGCCACGAGCGAGAAGTACACAGGGTGCCGCGAGCATGTCTCCGTGGTTAAAGTGATTCACGGAGACACTGGGACAAAGGCCCGGTTGCTCGAGCGAGGGCAAAGGTGCTCGCATTTGATTTGGAGAGATAAGGGTCGGTGCATTTGACCATGCACTAGGACACCGTACCGCTCTTCGGCCTAGCGTTTGGAAGGGGGGGCGACATAAGGTAAGCGTTTGCCACGAGCGCAAGGCGCTGTTGACGAAGTCCGAACGAGCCCCAAACGAAGGGAGCTGACAGACGGAAAAGAAAAGTGTGCTTACGCCCATGTCGTCCCCGGAGAGGTCTTTCTCACTCCCGACGCGCGCGCGAAACCTCTTGGGAGACTGTGCACGCAGCGCCACAGTCGACATCCGCTACCAAGTGAGGGGTTAAGCTTCACTCCTCACTCTCCCAGCGTGGCAGACCATGGAGGAAGGGAGTCATGTCGGGACATAAGAACAGAGAAAGAGGTGGCAAAGTCCGCACAAAGGCAGCGAGCTAGCCTCAATTCCCACAGCCTTCTCCAATTCGGCATCCCATGCACGCATTCATTCGGAAAAGAGGTCCCGCATCATCCATGCCTTTTGTTGAACGCGTATCGGACCGACTCCTCACGTTCTTGAAGCATCGCGTCAACTTGCTCTTGCCGATAATGAACGACCGCAGCTTGCAAGAGCCATCCATGTTCATCGCGAGCGAGATCGAGACGTGCACTTTGCTAATTTTCCGTCCATGACAAAAGGTCCCTTTAAGATCCAAAGTCTTGTTTGGCAAAATTTGCCTAAAGAGGGCCGCTTCGTTGCCATTGTATATCTGACGGCGAAAAGCTGTCTTGAATGTTCGGCCACTCTTCGGAGAGCCACCTTTCTATGTCTTGGCTCTTTGTCACGCCCCTTTCGGCAGAGAGGGTCTTCCCAATGATGCCATGGCGATTCTTAAAGCGTTGCTGCCAACTGGTGCTACCAGTAAAGTTGTCCACTCCCAAAGCTACCCCTTCCCCTTTTCCATTAGCACCGGGCTATCAACGGGAATGTTCCTCGCCCCGGTTTCCAAAAACCATGCATACAGCACCTTTTCAAAGTCGCCATACGCAAGAGCATGCACACGACAAGCTTTAGAACGGCAGGACTGGGCAGCATTGCCTTTAATCGGCTTTGTTCCAGAGTATCGTGCTCAATGTGCTCCGAGGAATGCTGAAAGCTTCTGCAACCGATTCTTCTTCTCTCCACTCGCCGAATAATGGCGGTTTTGGTTGCGAAGTCTAAGTTCTTATGCTTCTTCGCGCCCATGGCTACCAGGGCCAAGAGATGTCGCGCACAAGTCGGAAACTTGAGAGCGGCGATTCAGCGACAAGCCAGCACAACACAAACAAGAGAGCAGCGGTTGAAGCGGGGTCCTGCTCCTGTTGAAACATGCTCTCGGCGGTGGCAATGCTACTTAGGCTTTTTGAAACAAGCAGAAAAAAAAAAAAAAAAAAAAAAAGAGAGAGAGAGAGAGAGAGAGAGAGACCGCCAGGGGCGTACCATTCGCAAATGCATGGCCTTCGTGATGTGAAATAGCCACTGTTGCATGGGGCGCCGATAGAAACAGATCTGAAAGACCTATGCTTTTGGGGACTGCATGCCAGGGTGCGGGATTAGCTTGAGAATGCACATCGTGCCGAAGCCGCCGGTGCGGACGATCGTGTTTTATTTGGTGCTTCAAGCTGTTGGCATACTTATTAAAAAACATTTTACCACACCTTGCAAGCTGAATACCGCAGCAGACAAACAGGTGCGCTCGCAAGCGCTGTGCAAACTTATTGAACCAACGCAATCACATTCTCGATGCGCGCGCAAATGATAAGGGTCCGTAACTCTTTTGAAACGCGACTGAATAAGCAATGCGATCACACTTTCGACGCGCGCACGGAAAAGGTTCATAACTTTTTTGGAACGAGACTGAACTGTGATCAGTGTCACGGCTCCGACGCGGCACATGGTTCGATATATCGAATATATCGGCGTACACCTGTGCCTTATACTTTTACACGTGTTTTTTTAAGGGGATCTTTCGACTGTTCGATATAGCCAGTAATTCAATATATCCGAGTTCGATATACCCGGGACAGACTAGTAACTACATATAAATGAGGTTGTTGGCAGGCGTGGATCACTTGGAGATGCACTCAACTTCGAGCAGCTTCCCCGTAGGGTTACGTTGAGAATTGTTTCTATTTGAATGAGCGCCGACACAAAGATATTGTTTCAAAAAAGGTAGCTAACAACCTCATTATCATGGCCAGAAAACTCGTTTGCTCGTGCGTGCAACTTAATTATTTAAGACCGTTTTATAGCGCTCAGTTGCAGTTTCGGTTTCAGAGATCGCCAAGTGAGGCAGTATTTAAAGTAGTTTTCATGTAAACATAGCTAGTTATGTGAGCACACAAAAACGTTTGAGGATGAGTGCCACAATGACAACTCTTTTAAACGAAGGCTTCCTGGGGTGCCGCTATAAAACCCTGTGAGGCGTGAATATGCGTGACCTCCCCCCCATATGCACTGCCAAGGTAAGGATGTCAGCCTATGCGCTCCTGTGCAAGCCTGCCCTTTTTCTGTTAAAATGGTATGCTAGGAGAGAGCACTCGCAGGGATTGCGGCAGCCAACACAAACTCAGGACACACGTGGTGGAATCATTAACACAAAAACCAGAGGCATATTTTGCGTGTAGCGGCGCGACATGCACCTTGAAATTGATTAAAATCAAGTTCTCGGCTATACAGTCAACAACTGACAATTCAGACTCCACGGGGAACGTAAATAGACCGAACTACTGAATGCCTGGAAAAACGAATGCGCCATAAAAAAGTATTTTTATTGATGCTTCAGTGACCAGGAGGCAGGAAAAAGCTGTCGATGCCTTGCTGCACGCACATCCGCATTCGCTTTCATGCAACCGAGTCTGTCTGTATTTCCGCCAGTGGCATATGCTCACCATGTAGGACCACAGGTAGGACGATGAGAGAATTGCGAGGGCTCGAGGCAAGTCAGCATGCGACGGCTCCGGAACACACGGTGCGTCGTTGTCATCAAAGTTAGAATCACTGTTTGGCGGTTGCAGAACCTGCTCAATTGTGTAGTCGTCGTCCAATTCGGCACACCACGACACAGCACTGTCGACATTTGGGAAGTCTTCAAACATAACTGCATCAGGAATCGGCACACCGCAGCCTCGCAAGTCATCAGTAACGTCCACACTTGAGCTCACTGCACTGGGCGGCAGGTCCGGCTCTCCAGTTGCAGTGTCGGGTGCTTGAACTCTCGGAACATTGAACTCTCGGGCAACTTCTACTTGCTGGTGGCCACTGAGCACTTGCAGAATAATGGCAGCGTGCCTTGCAATGGTCAGCGTTGTGAATGTCTGCCGCGTTTCGTCGTTGTCGGCACGGTCTTCGGCGCTGGCTGCGAGGGCACTGCTGGTGCCATTTAACGCAGATCTTTTGGGACTGCATCAGGAATCGGCACACCGCAGCCTCGCAAGTCATCAGTAACGTCCACACTTGAGCTCACTGCACTGGGAGGCAGGTCCGGCTCTCCAGTTGCAGTGTCGGGTGCTTGAACTCTCGGAACATTGAACTCTCGGGCAACTTCTACTTGCTGGTGACCACTGAGCACTTGCAGAATAATGGCAGCGTGCCTTGCAATGGTCAGCGTTGTGAATGTCTGCCGCGTTTCGTCGTTGTCGGCACGGTCTTCGGCGCTGGCTGCGAGGGCACTGCTGGTGCCATTTAACGCAGATCTTTTGGGACAGCAGAACGCGAATTAAAGCAGGTCTGAACAATACCGAATGCATTCAGAATTCAGCAGAACACAGCATCGCATCAGAATCATAGAGTTAATATACAGACTATACAGGGTGTCCAACGTAACTTTAGCCAGAGTTTATAAATGTGCCAAAACACCTAATTACGACGCAACTAAATGCATGTTGCTTGGAGTTAGTCGGACTATTTTTGTGTTCTCAAATGTTGTTTAGTTAGATATGTTTAATGAACTAACTTTTTAAGAAACAAAGATAGATAAAGAATTTCAACGCGAAAGCTGTAGATCGGTTTGCGAAACGTCCGATTAGACAGTTTTGAACTTTACCGTATACACGCGAGTAAGGGCCGCACGCGTGTAAGGGCCGCATCCCGTTTTTAAGAAGCACGTATTAAAAAAAAAAAAAAAATTGCTTGCAAGGGCCCGATCCGCCGTTTGCTTGACCCATACATATTCAAAATGCGTGTGCGTGTGTGAGCTACTAGGCGTTGTCAGTAGATGGCGTTAGAGAATGCAATTATCATCATCACCATATAGTACTTCATTAGAATAATTTGTTGGTTTTTTTTCTATGCTAATATGTTCATGAAGTTGGCTAAAAATTTCAAGTTTTTTCAGTAGTGTTCATACACCTACCAACTAAAGGTTAAAGCGGGATTTGAACTTCTGACACTTCTATACAAATGCGCTATCCATATCGGCATTAGCATCACCAACTTTGGTATTTGTGCGTTGTTCGGTTATTGTGCTGTTCAGCCTGCCATGTGCTCGAGTTTTGCGCACCATTGAATTGGAACCCTAGCTAGTTTTCTGTGGGACGTTTACGTTTTGGCACGATGGGCAAGCAGCTGAATAGCTATACAGCTGGCTATAAGTTGAAGGTGATCGAGTTTGCTCTCGAGCACGGGAAACGGGCCATCGGCAGAAAATTCGACGTTGACGAGAAGTGTGTTCGACGTTGGTGCGCTCAGAAGAAAGCCTCGCAGAACGCCAACATCAAAAAGCGCGCTTTCCGAGGAAAACAGTGCAAGCATCCTGATTTGGAAAAGGAGTTGCTCCGCTATGTGACTGAGGTGCGGAACGATGGTTTTGCGCTCACTACGGACATGCTGCGCATGAAGGCACTAGCCTTGGCTCGAGCGAAAAGTATACCGGCTGGGGATTTCAAGGCTAGTGCTGGCTGGGTGCGAAGGTTTCTGAAAAGGAAGGGACTCTCCTTTCAGCGAAGGACCACGCTGTGCCAGCGGCTGCCAGAAGACTATACCGACAAGGTGCTTAGTTTTCACAAGCATGTCATCGGCCTGCGCCATCAGCACAATTATCTGTTGTCGCAAATAGCGAACGCTGATCAAACTCCTGTGTGGTTTGACTCTCCGGAGAACTACACAGTCGAAGTAAAAGGCAAGAAGAGTGTCGCCGTGCGGACCACCGGCTCTGAGCGCCAAGGCTGCACCGTGATGCTTTGTGTGACCGCGGACGGGCGGAAGCTATCCCCGTACGTTGTTTTGAAAAGGAAAAGAATTCCCAACGAAGTTTTCCCCAAGGGCATCATAGTTAGAGCCCAAGAGAAGGGATGGATGAACGATGATTTGGTGCTTGACTGGGTGAAAAGTGTTTGGCAGAACAGACCGGGAGTTTGTTGGCCAAACATTCACTTTTAGTGTTGGATAGTTTCCGCCGCCACCTTACCGATAAGGTGAAGGAGCAGCTGCGCCGTGTGGGCACAGACATGGCCGTGATTCCAGGCGGCCTCGCAGGAATGTTGCAACCATTGGATGCGAGCGTGAATCGACCGTTCAAAGTTGAATTCCGAAGACTCTACATGGAATGGATGGCAACCGGCAACCATGAGCAGACGCCGACCGGACGGCTGAAGAGGGCACCGCTTGCTACTGTTCTCGATTGGGTATTGTCGCCGTGGAGCTCGGTGTCGACGGACATTGTGTCCCGAAGTTTTAAGGTCACTGGGATATCCAACAGCCTGGATGGCACCGAAGATGACTGTTTGTGGAATGATGGTGCTCCGCAACACACCATCTCGGACTCCGAGTTAGAGGACTCGCCGAGTGACGACGATTAAGCGCACACGCGGCATACTGCAATAAACGCTCTTCGTTCGCTAACTGGTACATTGTTTTTAGTTCACCAAAAAAAAAAAAGTTCCGTGTATGGGCCGCACCCTGAAAGTTGGCCCTCATTTCCTGAAAAAAAAAAAGTGCGGCCCTTACACGCGTTTATACGGTATATCTGTTAGGTATGAGCGTTTTTATGCTAATTACAAATGCCCGCGAAATACAAAAAAATATACCACGTGACAAACCCGCTCGTGCGTCAGTGCGCGGAACGATTGTAGTGCTCCCTAACGTTTCGCGTACGGACGACCCCGGCATTTGCCCCATTGCGCTGTCTCGGCAGGGCCGCAACGATGGTGGTGGCTTTACGATGAACACGTTTTGCTATCCGCCAAAAAAACGATAACCGCTGTGACTGCTTATCACTGTCATGAGCCGGGACAAGGGAAGCATGTGTTTGTACGCAGAACGTCAGGAAGCACTATAATATTTGTGCGCACTGACGTGCGAGCGGGTTTGTCACGTTTTTTTTTTTTTTTTCATTTTACGGGCAATTGTAATTAGCAGAAAAACACTAATACTTAACAGATATAAAGTTCAAAACTATCTATTTAGATGTTTTGCGAACCGATCTACGACTTTCTCATTGAAATTTGTTATCCATGTTCGTTACTTCAAAAGTTAGTTAAACAGATCTAATTAAACAATATTTGATAACACAAAAAATAGTTGAACTCCACGCAACGGTGAGCAATATGCATTTGGTTGCCCCGTAATTATGTGTTCCGGCATATTTATAAATTCTGGCTAAATTTAGGTGGGACACTCTGTATATAGTACAGACAGTATAATATACGGACTATACTGGCTGTCCCACATAACTTGAGTCAAGAATTTGAAAATGACACTTCAGTGGCAAATTGAACCAAATGTGTACTGCTCACACTAGCCTGTAGGTACTCAGGCTATTTTTTATTTCTCCCCATACTAATTAATTATTAATTTTAATTACATGTTTTAATTATGGGCTAAAAACCCAAAATATGAACACTGAGATGTAGAGCACTTTCAGAAACCACTGAAAAAATTGTTTCCTGTACAATACGTCTAGCGCTGTTATTTTTTCCGTGTTGTTAAGAAAGCCTATAGCAGCACTATAGCAGTGCGCTCGCGGTCCGTCATACGGCTTCTTTTCACGTTTAGCGGGCTTTCTTTACAGCGTGGAAAAAATAACAGCATGAGACGTATTGTACAGAAAACAATTTAGTTGGTGATTTCTGAAAGTGCTTTACATCTCAGTGTTCATATTTTGGCCTTCCAGCCCATAATTAAAAAATAAGTGATTAAGAATTATTAATTATATAGCATGGGAAGAAACAAAAAAGCCTGAGTACTTACAGGCTAGTGCGAGTAGTACACGTTTGGTTCAATTCACCTCCTAAGTCCTAAGTGTCCTTTACTTTCAAATTCTCGGCTCAAGTTGTGTGGGACACCCTGTATACCGTCTGCATAATAACTCTATGGCCAGAGTAGCGCGGGAATACCGGAACGTGTGGTGTTCACTGTGTCGATACGACCTACCACGGTTGAGCAGAGCCTCCAAGATCGGAAAGCCTCACAAATCACCAGTTCGCTTTTGTTTTTCGTCTCTGAGACCATACATTGTGGCATGGGCACTGGAGGGGATAACGACGGCCGATTCGGTGGGCGTGCTAGTTTCGGACATAGTCCGAATTATCGAATGCAGATCTAGCAGATGTCTAAAATATCGGTCGTGGTTACACATTAGTTCTATGGGGCCATGCGCGGTGCCGCACGGCTGTCCAAATTACCGAGAATGTCGGAATTATCAGTGTCCGATTTGTCATTCGGCCACTGTATCATCAATAATTATTTCGTAGATGATGCATGTGTGTCCACACAAATTTACCCCACAAGTGATCTCGCCTTCGAAACTTTGTGTCAGTACTACTTCAAACAACATCGGCTTTGAGAGTTGACGTCTGCAAGCACAGCGTTTGCTCTGTTACCCGTAATAATTTTTTAGGAAATCCGTAGAATTTCGCTATCACGCAATAACACAGTACAACAATAGAAACTGTCAAAAAAATTAAAATTTAATGTTAAAATTCAGTTCACTTGCCTTGTAAACTGTTTCTATGTAATAAATGCACAGAACAGATATTGCTTCACAATGCAGCAAGCTGTATTACGATACATTGCAATGGGGTGTTCCGAAGAACGCCCACAATATTTCAAAAGCATCCAATTCATACATGTCCACGATGCTTGGCTACACTTCTCCAAAGCTGCCGCAAAACATCGCTAAAATGGGCCCCAAGCATATTCTTTGAAACGCAGAAGTGTGAGCAACACTACTTGTGCACAGCAGCCTAAGAACGCCACCACTGCGAGCCGCCTTGCCCCTCAAGCGAACCGAGATGTGGCTACACTGAAATGCGGCTGTTTGCATGTGCCACGTTAGAATGTAACAAGCACGCATGTTCGTACACACACAATATTAGTTCAAACAAGCAACACGGTGGCAAAGACAATGTCTGGCACGTGAGATTGCTTCTGACACCATGGTGACCATAAAAAAAAAAAAAAAGATGGCAGTACCCACACAAGTGCAATGTGGTAGCTGTCAGGACAGTCAACCTATTGGCTTCCGCGGCCGGTGATCAACCAGCCGGGTTGGCGAGGCCAAAAGCGTTTTGACCAGTGAATCACCAGCCGCCCAAAAAATCCTTATGTCTGACAATGTTTCATAGATGGCAGCATAGTATCTTGTATTTGCCTTTTGCTCGGTTTATTATCCGCTAAATTAAAATAGTTGTCCATGTATTTCAACTGTTTGTAAGTGTTCTTTTGGAGGGGGGGGGGGGGGGGCGGAATGTGTGCACTACTCAGCTTTTTCGTAACATGGCGTCGCAGAAGAAACGTGGTGTCGAGGAATCACCATTGCGCTTACAAGCTACCAAATGGGCTCAATTTTTTTGCCACATTTTAGCGAACAATGTCAAGCAGAATGCATTAAGACTTTGCTTTGTTTGCAAGGCACAGCTCAAAAAGTTCAAGAGCTGACGGGAGTGTGAAAAATGTGAAGTTGCTCTTCACATGCCCGTGTGCTTTAAACTTTTTCAAGCACACGAAAATCATACTGAAGCACCTGAAGTAGTCAAGTATTGTTAAGCAAATAAAACAAAGTTTGTTATTCTGTGATGTTTGTTTCAGAATTAATAGCAATTTAGGTGCACCGATCCATGCCACCGCCAAGTAAAAAATATTCCGGCAGATTACCAGGCGGGAATAGCCGCGAAGAGTGAAGCAAGCACACTGGAGTGCATTTTGGATTATGTCAACTTTGCGCAAGCAGAAAATGTGCGGGGAAACATTTCCTCAATTTTGTTTCTGCCAGATTGCACTTTAGCAATGTTTTGTAGTCAAGAAATATGACATGCGCTGCATCCCACGGGCTACGACAGCATAGAAATTAAAGAGCACACACAGAAGCTTGCTTTGATATAACTTGAAAGCAACTCTTTTAAGGCTTTAGTCAAATTATTCTACTAATAGTAATGCAAAAGTACTCTATTCCTGAACACAAACATCCCTCACCTGGTGGCTTCGGTGGCGACAAAGTACAGGTCGTCGGGCGCATCCACCCAAGAAATAAGGTGCTTGCGGCCGCCCCCCAGCCGCGTGATGGTGGCCACCTTGGGTCGGCCTCCGTTCAGGGGCACGGCTGGAGGAGGCGGTCCCAGTCGGCGCCGAGGTCCACCTGGTGGACCGTTTAGGGGCTCTGGGGCGGGTCGCTTGCGCTGCTGCTGCGGTGGCTGGTGATGAAGCAACAGCGGAGGGGGCCGTTCAGCCGGGGGCGGAAACGCGTGCCGCACAGGTGTTGGGATCTGCTCGCGCGGTGTTGGGTGTAGCCACTCAGGCCGCGGCAAGTTAGGTGTGCCCAGTCGGTGCGATACATCGACTACGGCACCGCGCTCACGGGGCCTGCGGCGTGCGGCGGCAAGTGCTGCGGCCGCCGCAGCCGCTGCGGACGGCGTGGCTGCCAGAACCGCCGGGTCCAGCTTACCCTGCACTTCGAGTCGGATCGCTGCCGAATTGACTGGCAAGAACGGATTACGTGCTGCGTGCCGGGGCCGCAGTGCCGCTGGGCCTGCCAGTCGCCGTGCCATGCGTGTCAATGCCGTAGTGCACAAGTAAAAGGCGGCGCGCGTCTTGACCACGGGCCGCGGGCTGCCAGCACGCAGCGCTAGGCCATGGGCTGTGGCACAATGGCGTGCCAGGTGGGCCTTTAGCTTGAACTCCTACAAAAAACAGTCAATCAATGAAAGTGTGCTCACACTGTCTTCCAGAAGGAGAAGCACTGGCAAGTTTTCTGAGGCTAAACCACTCACCTTCCCACAACCGGTTACAGTGCACCTATGGGGCCGATGCGACGCCATGCCCGCAGGCAGCCGTTCTGAGCCCAGTACATCCGCCGACTCTGCATGAGCACAAAGCAGTGTCAGCCTTGCTGAACAGATTTTCACCTGAAGGATTCTGCACAGCGACGTAGCATCCTTCTGCTCTTTCTCAATCGTCTCAAATATTTCAATGTTCCTTGGGCCCAAGGTACTGCAGGGAAATCTTTTTTGCCCTACTGGACTCCTTTCACATCTTCGATTATTGAGTTATTTTTCACTGTGAATGTGACGTGAAACGTTTTTCCTCATTCTCTTTGACCTGAGCCCAGGTAACCAAAATCTTGCAGGTTAGGGCAATAATGTTTAATAATAACCTTGCAAGAAGAAGGGGGCAATAAGGTTAGGTCTTTTAACTGCTACAGATTATGCATGAGCCTAAGTTTCTGGCAAACCGCTGCTTCCACAACAACTGCTGGTGATTATAGTCTCACCAAGTCGGGTTGGATACTTGAGGCCACCAAACTTCTTCCAGTAGGTCCAACAGGACTGGCAGAGACGGCACTGCATGTGCGCAGGCCCCCACGCATACCACTGGGCCGAGTTCATGGCTGCAAAGACAGCGTAGGCTGTGTCAGTGTGCTTTGCAAAGAAGCGCTTAACCGAAGCTCAGCCCATCCTTCAATTCAACTTTATTCCTTTGTTTTATACAATAGCTAGCATTATTTGGACAAAATGATACTTATCCAGACCTACAGTAGGCAGCCTATTACGATACCTACAGCTTATGGCACTACGCAAGCACAGCAGCGCGAAAACAAAGCAAAACACAAAGTGAAATTGCGCCCACTGTGCGACGTGCACCGGCAAAGTGCGTGCGCCGCCATTTGATGTTGGATTTTTGTTGATTGATGATCAGCCAGTACACTAGCAACATAGCCTGTTTTCAACTTAAAGTTGGTCAAGCATGCGTTGGAGCATAGGAACAGAGCGGCTGGATCGCACTTTTGGCGTCGATCCATGCACATTGGCTTGTACACACGCTATCCGCACAGCCGCGTCGCGCTATCCGGGACCCTGCGGCAGGTGTCCCGGCACGTTTGCCACAACTGTGCAGATAGCATGTGTGCATTCACTTTTTTTTTTTTTTGCCGTCCACTTGACATGCAGCAAGGTTCCGCCACACGCGGCTTGGTTGTGCAAATAGCGCATGTACAGCTTCGGGCTACAAAAACGGTACGTTGCGCATTTCGTGGGCAAAAACAAGGACAGTTTCTCTTTGAAAAGAGAGAAGTTTTCACATAAAGGTTCCATAGTCCTGCCATTGAATTGAAGGCCAGCAGCGATTGGACAGCGAGGCTTTTAATACCGTCATACGAAATTTTTGTTGTTATAATTCCCTTGGCTTTTTTTTTTTCTTCTCCCCCGTGATGAGCCTTCACCCTGATTGGCATCACCTTTTTGGAAAATAAAAGTGGTTTCATTACACCAGTAAATATGGTGCATGAACAAGGTATTTCACACTTGGAGGAAACCCGAGTGTCTAGCATCACAATATAGCAGGGGTCGCAGTTACTTGTCAACAACAGCTCGCACAGATGCAAATGCTTAAAATGCTCAGTGTTGAACTGTGTCATCCGCTGTGGTGTTGTGCGCTGGCCGCATTGTCGGCAAGTGTGTCACATTGTGCAGCAATGCTCGAAGACTGAGGTCATTGTGAGCCCGTTTTGGAGCCAGTTTCTTGGTGCTGCGTACTACGGCAGCACACGCAGTGAAAAAAAATACATGCACGCTCTCGGTATCCTAGAGTTGCCAGTCAAGGCTCCGAGGTCCGAGTCGTGCATGTTTTGTAGAGATTAGCGGCTCAGTTCTACCAGTAACGATGACATCCATGCACAGTGCCTGCAAGTAGCGCAGTTTCGGTAAATGCAGCCAGTGCATGTCACAGCAGAAAAGGACGTGCTTCAGGACTCCATCCGGAGTGCCTCCGAATGGGCGAGCTGGCACTGCCACTAAACTCGAGCACTCCCCGCATCACTATGCCACAACTTTAGAGTTTTTTCCTAAGTGAGAAACAGCCTGCACATTGTACTAGTGCAAGCAAATATAAATAGTATGCTATAGAAGCACACAATTTTCTTAAAGTAATAATAATTTAGCAGAATATAAAAAAGCAAAACAGTACACCTGCAAGCAAAGCTGATAGACAAAATATTTGTCTTTAGGCTGCTCTCGCATTAGCTCCCTCGCAGTAACCACAAACACTGAAACACTAAGCTGCACGTAACAAAGAAAGGGGAAAAAAGTTAATTTCGGTATGGCTTTGACTTGGTTTTATACATGCATGTTAGCTGTGGTCACACGAGTCGTGACCTTATCATTGTGATTCTACAGCAACAACATTCAAAGGGCTAGTATACCTTCGTTTAGGGCATGTACAACCCAAATGAAAATGTGCCTGTGAGGCAAGCTTCTACCTGAGCAGTAAGCAGGTGCTAGGGCACTTACTGTAGCAGCTCTCACAGGGCCGGCCCCCAGCTGTGGCTCCTTCAGGTCCCCCAAGGACACCCGTGGCTTTGTTGTTGCTGCATGAAGTTGAATGATTTGCAAAATGCCGCACAACTATCCTTGCCATGCCAACCAGCCAAACAGCATGCAAGGAGCAGTTGCAGACTGACAAGCAAGGTCCATGCTGCAGCAGGAGGGAGAACAGCCACAAGCCAGATGTGAAGATGAGAAGGCACTGAAGGGGGAGAGAACACTCACTAGTTGGGGATGTAGACCTGTTTGAGCTTGCTTTCTGCTTCGACGGCCTTTACTCGCTTCTGTTGCACGTATCGGTCGGTGGTCTTCCACATGTAGTAGTATTCAACAATGTTCTTGAGGCTCTTCCAGGGCAGAAAGTCTTGGCGGATATCTGCGAAGTCCTTGCCGTACTTTTCGAGGGCCTCCTCAAAGAGGTTGGCCTCCGAGGCGGACCACTCTTCCATCTCGTCACGGCAGAGCACAGGCCCACCGGGGGGGACCAGGGCCGCCACCGCCCGCGCCAGGTCGTAGCCCGTGCGATGCAGCAGCTCCATGGCGTGCAGCAGCGTCACGTCCCGCGAAGCCGCCGCCGCACTCATGTGGAGGCTGGGCTGCTTCACGGAGCTTGAACAGTCGAGGGCCCGCGCAAATGTGCCCACTGACCGGCACACGATGAGAAACTGATCCAGCTGGCGATCCGACAGACCGTGCGATGGGATGTACACCAAGGTCTCCAGCAGGGCGCTATCCCGGTCATCAGCCCCCTCGCCCGATTCGGTCGGTGGCCCAGTCCAAGGGGGCACCTCGGCCTGGTAGCGCTGGCCCACGCGGATTTCGCCCCGGTCGGCCAGCAGGCTCTTCTGCTGGGGGTCGTAGACAAGCGAGTAAAAGAAGGCATCCTCCTTGTTGAGGTACGAGAGCAGTGACTCAGTCTCGTTGAGCAGGGTGACGGAGCACTTGCCCCGGATGTGGGTTGCTGGCAGTGTTTCCACCTGGCGTGACAAAAATAGCTCGCGGTGACGCAACTGGTGCCGCTCCTTCTCGGTCAGCTGCTCGGCCTCGCGCTCTTGCTCTTCCTCTAGAGCACCGACTAATGGCTTCTCGAGCGACAGGTCTCGCCGGCGGTAATAGCACATCACCTTGGCCTCCACGTTTCCGTTGGCAGTCTGCAAGGATTGAGCCAGGCTTTTAGTATTGTGAGTTGCTTGGCACTGTCAGCTCTGGCTATACCTGCCTAATTGGTCATCGCTAACTTTTTCCCACGTAGTGATAAAATGACCTCAGGCACTGCACCGGCCACCACTTCTGTGGTCATTCTGCCTTCAGCATAGACAAGATGCAGCCAGGGAAATGTAAATCACACAACACGTTGAAAATCTTAGCTTTCTCCCCGACAAAAATGCAAGCAAGCAAACTATTGACGAGGATTACTTATCACAAGAAAAATGCAGCACACAAGAAAGCCAGACAAGGGATACAAGCACTTCACCCTTCTGTGTTTTTCTTGTGTGCTGGATTTTTCTTGTGCTAAGCAATTCTTGTCAGTAAGCACCAACTAGGCAGTCAAAGTGTATTGAATCTACCTCTTTAAAGAGACACTAGAGTGAAACTAACGTGAAAGTCAGATTAGCACAGATAAATTATTCTCTCAGGACACTATTGTGATTTATTTCAACATCACAGGTCGAATAATAAAATGAAGGTTGTGAGGGTGCTGACACCCCCTGTAAAGTTGTTTGCGCCGTGTGGCGCACGTGTCTCGCTCAAAATCCGCATTTTGGGTTACAACCACCAGGCGATAGATGGTGTAGTGTTCGCGCAGAACACCACTATCATCATGGTTGGTAGAGGAGTGGTAGCGCCTACGGTGACCCCTGGCGGAAGCAAGCCTTAGCTGCGGGTGAGGGTTGAGCGAGTCTCTTCGGCCCGTGGCGGTTACCGCGAATGGTTGTCTCTAGCGTGGGTCCTCAGCGCGCGGTACCGCAGCCCGCACGTCAGGGGCCCTCGCGGTAAGTCAAACGTTGGCGCCGCCGCCTTGGGTGTGTTATTGTGTTTGTCATGTTTTGGCGTTATGGCAATATTGCGTATGGATGTCTTAGGTTGTCGATAACGATTGATATATCGATTCGGCGGATAATATCGTCCTTGTAACTTAGTTAAATAAATGTGTGTATGTTGTTTGGTTTGTACCGACCGCGTCTGCTGTGTCCGTTCACTTCAAGAGCGTGGCGTGGCGCTCGCCAAGTTCGAGACCCGACACTCTCCAAGAGCGTGGCGTGGCGTTCGCCAAGTTCAAGACCCCAGAAGGTCAAAGTTTCATTTCTGAACTTCCAGCCTGAACATAAGCACGTAAATGTCACTGTGATGTTACGAACTTCAATACCTTCTGGCACATTTGTTCGATATAATTTTCTAAAACTTGCCATGCTAAGACTCTGGATCCATAAGAATACAATGTAAGCAATTTTTGCTGATAAATGATTACGTGGGTCTTAGCAGGCGCCGTCAAAATCTATGACATCACACTGCACTGATACACAAACTTCAAGGCGGTGTCGCCACCTGTATTTATTTTTCACGCGCTTCCTTGCTTACCAAGCATCTTCTCACAGAATAGGTGGTGTTTTCAGTATTGTGAAATTTCAATTTACTTATTCTAAAAAGAATTCTCTTTACTGTTCTTTTAACCTAAACGCAACACTCACCTAACTGGGCAAACATCACTGCTGCACTGCTCATAAACATGTGCATGGTGGGAACTAGGGCCTTTAAAATGACATCTTTCGTGAAGAAACACTGCTCAATTACAGGTGAGCAGTTTCCTTTGGTATGCTGTGGACATGGGTCAACGTTTGTGAGGAATTCCAGTCACTATTTGGCTCGATAGTGATCTAAGGTAGGTAAATTATTATTCCTTGCATGATTTTCATATAAGCCCAACACACAGCTCTACAATGATTTTCTCCACAAATCATGTAGACAGCCAGTTTTTCAGTGTTCATACAATGATACAGTCAGTTTTTCAGTGTTCATACAATGATGGTAGCAGCTTGTTCAAATGCCAGAAAGCAATGGCTGTACGACCCCATTTACAAGACGGGATTTTGCACTGTCCCCAAGATATACACAATGGAGGCTCACCTTAACGAGCTCCTCGATCCTCCTTATTTGAAATGGAGCAGTGGATGATGTTTCGAAGAAGACATAGTCTACAGAAAGATAAAATAAGATTGCATAAACAAAAGCCTCCAGGAGCAGTATTGCACACACCCGACAAAGCCCAGTTTAGAAAGGACCAGTAAACATTAAGTCAACAATCTTTACCAATGCGAAGAGTTTGTGCGACAGGAATTTAAAAGCAAAATCACTTCACTGCCTATGCAAGCACACTTTCTAGACTTGTAACATTACAGCAACCAGTTCCATTACAGCAACCAGTTCACAAGTGGGCCATGTGAATTATGAACAAATACGAGTAAAAAGATTTGTAAGCTTCCAAGGCACATTTATATGAGGTATGATCAGCAGCAGATGGCTAAATAGCAACACTTTTTTTAAACTTAAAGCCTTGGTAATCCATAAAATGGTAGGAAGGAGAAGATGGAAGCTTGTGATAAATTCGTAAATAGGGGTTGTGTCGAGCCGACGTTCTGACAAGCAGACTTTCTTCCTCAAGGCTAGGACAGAATTGATTTCTTTAGCACTAGCGTGTCTACGCTTCGTACCTTCTCCTCCCTTAACAAGCAAATGGGGCTTTCATGACACACAGTACTCTGCTTTACAGCAGAAGAGGCTTAGCACAACTCATTAAAAATTCAGTTACTAACTGCTTGAGAACTACTCAATGGCTAGTAGTTACAGGTCCACAATCAATACAGCACATCTTTCATTTAATGTCAAACATACCACGACATTTCACTGGCAACAAACATATTTTTTTTTAAATTGGATGTGTAAAACACGAACGCAAACAAAAAAAGTCAGGACACCACAAATGCCCACAAGCTTGTCAAGTAGCTCAGCTTTCTGTCATACTAATATTCTATAATAACTACACCTTTGAATCAACAGTTGAACTACAAGAGATGCAGTGATGAGTCTCTGCTAAATGTCTCAAAATCACAGAGTATTCTTGTGCAAAATTGAAATGCCAATTTCATGCTTGGCACACCTTCAATTTCGTTTATAATTCTCATTTTCAAAAAAAAAAAACAAAAAAACATGGTAAAAGTCGAGGTTTTGACAGAAGCTCGTCTGGTTTGGTAGTAACACGATAGAATCAAAAGGACAATGACCATGAAAAAGAATATCAAAAAGACTTTTCAGCTCCCCTGACAAGAGCCTTCGGACAAATCTTGTTCACAATCACAATCTGGTTGTGAACAAGGCTCCCATCAGGGTAGCTGAAATATCTTTTTAGCATTTTTCATGGTCGGTGTATTTTTTTTATTTACATCGTAAGAGGTTAGAGGTTGTGATATAGCAAAAATGGAGATTGGAAACAAGAATCTTTGGTGAAGTTGTACAGAAATGCCAAACTTGGTGCCATTGACATTATAATGACATCATAACGAAAACCAGATATCCTGATAACCTATAGTAATGAGGGTCAATATGTTGATTGTATATTAGGGATATTGCAACTTACAAATAGAATAAAATGGTGCATATTAGAGAACTGAATATTTTTCTAAAAATAGGCAATGAAAAAAAAAAACTTCAAAACAATGATACATTGAAAGAGAAGAGTAGCATATCTTGTTTTGATCATCGCATTTGTAAGGTGCTAGTAGCCCAAGGTATTACAGGACTATTGATTCTACATCACAGGGCGAAGGCGTTGTTGTTTGGTACTCCAGTGTCACCGAAGCAACACAACCATTAATCCACTATCTTGGTCATGACTCGTGAATATTGTTTAATATTTAAAAATTAGTTTTACTGAAAAGCTGTAGGCAAAGTGCCACCTTAAGCACTGTACTCATTGCTGTATTTAAACTTGCAGTTTATTTATATAATTTCTAAGGGTGTAGTGGCTATTATAGGGCTTACCTCAGTTTTAAACAATGGTGGCATTTTCGAATTAATTGCACTATTCTTTTGTCGGCGCTTGTCAATATCTGTTTCAAATAACATGTTCTGGTAACCTTGGGCTGTTTCGAATATTGTTGCAATATTATTATATGGATGATTTGAGAACGGTTGCCTTACTATTCTAATAGTATTTGATTCAGTATCATGGCTATTCAATTCGTATTGGATTTTAACATTGATAATTTACACACCCCAAATTTATACAAATAAATATTGGAGTTTGGTGTACATTACTCCTGTATACAATAACAATGTGGCAGCTGAAACAACAAAAAGAATAGAGCAAGCCAATGCACAGCACCACATTTATCCCCTAGATGCCAAAAGTCTATAAGTCAATCTCAGCTCGTGTGCTGTATGTGAGGGCTGACCAATGTCTAGTAACCGGATAATTATAAGTGAGAAATCGTTAATTTTAAAATTTTCAAAAAGCACTCAATTTCACATTTTTCTCCCAATTATATATCAGTGTGACATAGCAGTCAACAGTTAAAAAAATATATGCATATACGCATGAAGTCTAAACATTGCATCTTTTTGCATGATTACATGCTAATTCCACAAAGCAGAGAGAGGTACAGTGATATATTTTTAGAAACTATTTTTTTCAGACATGATGAAACTAGCTTTTTTTATAACAAGGCAAGCAACAAGATCACAAAGCTTAGCGACTTTTCCAGCTCATTCAAAGAAAACTAAAGGAGCATACTTGATAATTTAGACGTTCAATGTCTGTCGTCTTTTCTTTTTGGTAACCTCTGATAAAGCTACAATAACATGCAAAAGCAACAGACCAAACTAAGGAATCTGCTGAGGCGACGATGGAATCAGCATTTGGATTTCTGAAGCAGGAAAAATGGTTCTTCGGAGCAGAAAAAATGCTAGCCTGGAGCAGCCATCAGTGTTTTCGAAGCAGATAGCAATATATTCCAAGGGACTCCTCATAAATATTCATATTTATTATTAACCACATTGTATATACAGTAATCACTGCAAATTACACGAAATATATTTATGCTGATAGATGGTCATTGAAGTTGATACCAAGTAAGTGTTATATTTTTGCAAAAGCATCCATCGAAATTTTGAAAAATTAGGTAAGCTAAATGAATTAACAATTTAAATGCTTAGTTTTGTAACATAAACGAGGTCACAGTTGATGAAAGCACTAAATGCAATCAGTCACATAGTAATGTCATCCCTGCAGCGGGCGGTACAAATAAGAAGTCTCGTAAGTATTTCACAAAAATCATCTACTTGTAAGGTACAAATATACAACTCTATCAGACATATATAGAAAATGATATATGTGTAGCATTGTCAATATTCTACATCCAGCTACTATACAAGCTGTACACTAGATGACAGTGTAAAGCTTTCATTTTTATTTAGGCTCGATATATGGCTACATGGTTTAAATTTACTGTTTTAGTTTCTACAATGCCATTTCAGAGCAGCTACTAATAAATATTGCACTTTGGAGCACCATGTTTAGCATTTCTCTTATGGAGCAATTGGAGCAGCACTTCCATCCCTGCTGATGAAACAGTTTGTTAATTCCTTATATTGCAACAAAAACATTTGCTTAAAGCAAATTCTTAGGGTGGCATTTGTAGCAAGCTTGCCAGATGATGTGAAAATTGGAAGACCAAACCAGCTGCATCGACTGTCACTACGTCTGCACATGGGTACACTGTTCACTGCTATCAGGAGTGTTGAGCTGTAGCAGACACTGCCAATTAATTCGGCAATGGAAACTCTGAGTTTAACACACCCTTGCTAATCTATACCAAGCTGGAACATGTCCAAAGACGAGCTGATGACACAGTCATCAAAAAATCCCATTCAGGCACCAATTACGTGGCACTGTCTGCGAATGCGTCAAACTCACATAGCATAATTCCAAGGTAATCAATATTACATCCCAATATGGAAAACAAAGCAATTTTTTGTTTGGTGGGAGCATTATAATCAATTGCAATATGCATGTAATTAAATATTTACTTCTACTCTAGTCAGTCATGTTCCAATTTAATAATGTAAAATGAATGACAACATAGGCCCCAAATGTGTGTGCAAGTAGTTTTTGTTTATATTCCTTTCGAGTAAAGAAAAGCAATACCATCGACACAGGCACAGCGAATGGACCTGTCAAACATTGTAGTGCCTCCGACAAAATGGTCGGCTACAGTCACACGCAGCACATTGAGGTTAAGTCAAGCCGTATTTACTATAGGAAAGGTTCAGTTTATCTAACATGTTGCATATTTTTCTCTCTTCTAATCACCAGTTGACACAACTAGCATAAACAAGTTGCATACACAAACGCAGCCACCGTCACTGAGAGGAATATATTGATCTCGATAGAGGCCACAAAGAAGTGATTTCACCAATAAAGTCATTAGCCATCATAATTTACGTCTGGCCATCTCGTCACAGAGCTACAGTAGTTCAAAATGTATCATTTCTATGGTCACACAAAGCTACTAGCCACTGTAAGGTAGAAAACCGAGCAACTACTACTGAGCATAGATACCGATGACAACGGGCAAGAATATTAATTTTCCTCTTTTCAAAATGACGGTAAGAATTGATGCCAACAAATGCGCCATTTGTAGCCAGTGACGTATGACAGAAACTGAACATGCCTGCCAGCACTGCACTTAATCAAAAAACGAAAATCGTGAGGGTTTTTTTTTTTTTGTTTTTTGCTTACCGAACTGCATTTGCGTCATGCACTCGTGCTCACTTATGCCCACAGGGGCACACGAAAGAAATTATGCAGCTGTTACAACAGAGTAAGTGGTAACCTCCTGCGTTTGTTTGGCTACTAGGCATTTTCTTAATGTAAGCAAGAAAGCTAACAAAATCTCAGAACCAAAACTGGCACCAATTACAGGGCTGATGCCGTCGTTTTTAACGCAATGCACTCATTTTGTTGCATGCACAAGTGCCACCAGGCACCAAATGCAAAGTAACATCAAACGAACATTTCTTAGTACCGTCTTTTTTCACGTCTGACGCTTTCGTGACAACGCGAGAATACCACGAACAGGCTTACCAAAGTGCCACGAGATGAAGCGATTTCGGGTAAGTTTCAAATGACGGGATCAAGCTTACGCTAGACGTACCGGCATCCCCCCCCCCCCCCCAAAAAAAAATATATATATATAAAGACGACGAACGAATATGCACAATAGTGCTTTCCCGGCCTAGTGCCTCTCATAGAAGAAAATGAGGCAATTCACTGGAGCGTTGTACCAAGTTTAAGCTCCGTCACATTGGGAAATCATTAATTTGATGTTCTGATTAACCCTAACTAACGAGAGTGCCCGACCACCGGCAAAGTGACATACCTCCAACGCGGTACATGTTGGCAGCCATGGTGGGTGTCTATAAATCGCTGGTCGCAGCCGAGCAGCTGTAAACGAGGTTGCGGTTGGGGTTAAAACTGAGGCGTGTTAAGCGTATTTTGAACTTTTCACAGTTTCACAGCCACGGACACCGTGCGACCGGCGCCATTTTGGACGCTCAGTGTCAGAAGCAAGCCGTGCGGCAAATATTCATTGATGTGCGCGCACACACAAAATTTGTACACTTAACAAATAACGTATACGGTTTGACCGACACCTGAAAGCGTACCGTAATTTTATTATTTACCGGTTTTGCTCGAGGCACACTTTGCATATAGACTTTGAGTTCGGCTATGCGCGACTTACAAAACCAACACAAGTCAAAGCCAAAGTTCCGTGCGCGCCAAAGTTCCGTGCGCGGTGTTCGTGCGTTACATGCAAGGTTCCGATGCTCAGTCCTTGACGGTTCGCGGTATGTTTAGGCTGCGCAACGTAGTACGTAAAGGTAAATAAACAGACTACGCGGTAGTATGTCTTCGCAGGATCGAGACGAGTGCGAGACGAGCGGAAATCGGGGAGAGTCTTCTGTGGACGAGTTCGTTCAGGCGATCGACATTAAAGGCGCTCGCTATTACCTCCACACCGTAGCAAAGCCCTCTGCCGCAGAACCAACGGAGTACGAGCTTTTACTCGGCGACGGTCGTCAATGTTTCGCCGGCATCGCGCAGATACCCGACGGGCCAGAGGAGAAGGCACGCGCATTCCACGCGGCGCTCGCCGCGGGAGGCGGTCGCGAGTTCGTGTACAGTCTCCGTCCGGTCGGCGAGGAGCGAGTGGGCTTTTCGTGGCTTCGACGGGTGTCGCACGAAATGGTGTATAGACTGCACGAAGTGGTTCTGCGGCGAGACCCCGACGGCGGACCCAGGTTGCTCGCAGCTGCGATGCGCATCGTGGAGCAACGCGATGCGAGCCTGAAAAACCTGGGCGAAAGGCTACAGCGGACACAGGCCGAGCAGGCGCGGACGCTGGACGCATTGCAAAGGTACTCGTTCTTGCAGGCCCAATGCATTCTCTTGGCCAGGAGGCTGAGCTTGCGCTTTCGTAGCAGTAACGCTGGTCAACGGTTCATATTCAGCTGGCTGCTATGCGTTCGGTAAAGGCGAGAAATTGACCCTCGAGTGCAGTTGCAGCTGCCATACATGTGTCGTTACTGCGTTAGCATTTTCCTAGAACCATTCTTAGTAGCAAAGTGAAGCGTCGGTTTAATCTGGACACTGAAATTTTGCCATGTTGTTTGGCCCACAGAGCCGCTACTCCCTCTTCGATTGGTTGAAAATTTAGCCACAACGTAATTTGGATGGATGTATGGATAATGCTGCATTCTTTAGATCGGTTAGAGTTACTGTATATGCTACCTTTGCGGCGGCTCACGCCACCTAGCCATAAAGTCAGCTACTATCACTGTGTATTGAAGGATTAAATTTTACTGTAGCTATTAATCGCTTGGCCTCCTCCTGGTTATTTCTACCCACTTAGTCTGTTTTGTCTTCACTGTCCCTAAACCGCAATGCATCACGATGATCATGTGGCTGTATCCTTTGAAATGGATGGCCACACATATTGTGGCCGAGCCGGGTAAAAACAAAAAACAAAAAAAAAAAAGGAGGGGTATGGAAACAGTATCTGGAAAATCATCCCTACAAAGCAATAAAAGCATTTAATGTACAGCTGTTTCAGGCAGAATGCTCTTCATAGATCATTTTACGCCAGGCATTTATGCCAGAGCAGTCGTAAATCTAATGTTGTTCACTGTTCACAAATGTTCTTGCAGGAGCTTGCGCCTCAAAGAAGATTTAGAGACTGAGCTTTATGCAAAGTTCAGTTTGGTGCTCAATGCAAAGAAGCGCTTCATCCGCGAGCGAATCACGAATGGACAGGCTACCGCAGAAGAAGACCAAGCCCCTGCTGCAAGCAGCTCTTCCAGCTCAGCGGCATCCGTGCCCAATCTGCTCAACAGGCTTGTCTCGGGAGATTAAGGGCATCGCTGTGTGGCACTATCGCTAAAACCTTTACATGGCTGCTTGCCACTGTTCTGATGCAAACACTACCACTGTAAATTGCACACACAGTGATGTATAATGCTGCACATCCAGAAGTTCTTTGTAAATTCTGTGTTACTCTTGCACTCAGTGCACTTTGGCTGTGTGATGCTGTATGCAGCACAACGGCCAGAAAGCGCAGTTCATTCCACACGCTGCCTATGCAAAACCATGTTCTTGCATCCAAATATTCTTCACAAATATTCTAGTAGAAATGTCCAGTGTTGTTGCCTCGAAAGAGATTGGTTAAGTACAGAAAACCTGCACTGGTTTCATCTAGACTGCCATGTTGGAGGGCCAGCAATGCTGGGAAGTTGTATTTGTCATGGTTCTGCCGTAAGTTCTGCTACCCCATCTTGTGTTCCAACTACGTCTCAATGACATTAGAAAGTGCACATTCAAGCCTCTTCGCGACAGTTCCGCTACGTCAGTGGCGATTGACAGCACTGCGGCTACGTCAGTGGCGATTGACAGCACTGCGGCGCCCGAGACACATTCCTCTCTTTATCTATAACCTGTCTGCTTGCTGACTGGGTACAAACAATTTTCACCTTACTGCTTTTAACATAATGTGCTATTTTGCATCTGCATCCACGTGCTTCTGCCTCAAAAACAGTCTATGAACATAACTGTCATCTGTCGCAATCTTTGTCACAAAGTGATACCTAGCCGACGGAACGCCGTTTGAGGCTCAACGAGATAGCTTTAATCCTAGTACCAAAATAGAAATGTGACGGTCATGCTCAGTGCCGTGCATGAAAACTGCGGACTAACAGTGCGCTGCGCGGCAGTAAAATTGAAAGGCCAGTAAATACGAAGAAGACACGTTTCTGGCCGAGCACTGCTGTCGGCGATAGATGGTGCACCGCTAGGTGGCGCAGACAGGAGGTTTTGCATGCGCTCACATTGTTCGTAAAGTTTTGTGGCTGACTGTACACACGCACATACGAGCAGCGTTTCGTGGTATTAGATACACACACTGACATCAACAAATAGCCATCGTGGTAAAGCACCAGTGTTTGAAAGGTGGTGCACGTATGACATCATATACACTGGCTTAAATACTTAAGATTGTCAGGCACTGGCTAGACAGTAAACAATCGTAATAAAAAAACCTCAGCTTCCAAAGGACATCATTTAATCACTTTTCCTTAATAGTATTGAAGTGCATTCAGGTCACTGCAACAATTGTCCTGTTGACAGCTGCTTCATCGGTATTATGCCACATGTGGAAGATAGCTCCGAAGTGTCCTCAACGCCGGGCACAACATACACCGTGATGGAAAAAAAAAAAACCTTCGTCGAGAATGAGACAGGCATGCACAATTCGAGTGGGCGATCATGTGCTTTTTTTTTCTTTCGGATGAGTGAACGTGGGAGGAGGATGATTCAGATGTACTTGGTCCGTGTGAGTGCCTTTTCTGCTTGGGTGGGGTCGGTGAATTTGGACCAGTCCGTCTGGCCCACAACAAAGCCAATGTCCCGCATGCGCTTCTGCTGTTTGCTCTCCTCTATGTCAGCCCACCGTACCTGCGCACAAAACCAAAAAATCAACGGGTCAGTTATGCATTCCCCACGACAACTTGAAGATAAAAGCTCTCGCTTCTTTGCTTTGTATTAAAGGGATACTGACACCAATTTTCAGAGGCAAATTTACTTCACCATACAAATATGCCATATACTGGCTATGAGTAAGCGTGAAGCGCAGTAAGTACAAGATGTTTTATTTTGACATGAAAGTTGACTGTAGCGTGGCACATTTATTGACACTGAAAATGTCGTGACGTCGTGCTACAGTGCCAATTCTGGTGACTTCATGCAACAGTATAGCTAGTTGTAACCAGAGTGTACTAGAATGGGAGGACGGTAAGCGGCCAACTGAAACAAAAAGTGTTAGAAATTTGCAGTGGCACTGCAGTTGCCTTCACCTGAAGCCCCAGCTCATCCAGGCTATTGGGCTGGGGGTGGAGCCGTCGGCAGCATCTGTGGTGACTGCTCGGTGCACCGCGTCTCGGGCGTTGTTTTTAACCATTTGTTCACTAGCTACTCTTAATCTTGTTGCAAAAAGAATAGAATGCACTGAAGCTAGCCCTGCTGCCGCGAGCAGGGTGTTCACCAAAATTAACGTAGTGCCTCCCGCACAAACGCTGCTGCAACGGTGTGGGATACGCTTGCGACGCGAGTCACACTACTGATGCACGGCAGCTGGTGACTGCGAAGCAGCAGTGGCCGCTCGCCACCGTGCTGGGCCGTAGCCATGATAACCTAAAACTGAAGGCGAAGGCAGCGCATTCTGAATTTTCAGAAAAAAGTGCCTTAGCGGGGAGCCATACGTGAACCCACTCCCCCATTATAGTACATTTTAGTTGTAATGGCGTCACCAAGACATTTAAAATGGCCCCTTGTGCATTGCTGATGGAGACCCAAAGCAGCCGTGGAAACGTCGTGATACCTAGCACATGCACGCGATGAGAAGTTCTTAGTAGGTTGTGTCGTCGGGGTGCAGTAGGAAACAACACTAGCTTTTAAAAACGTGCTGTAATTACTTTTCAGGGTGCACTCGCACTTACCAGTACACTTTGTAGTCTCTTAAAACCTCTTACTTGACAAAAATAAATAATACAAATCAAATAAAAAGAAGGCAGGGGAGCGTACAGAAAGTTTTTTTTTTTTTGTCAATACCACTTAAAAGAAATACAATGCACTAATATGTTTTATTTCTTTAGTTTCAGTTATTATTCATTCTTCTAGAGACTGCTTTCACCCCGTGAAGTCCTTATCACCCAACAGACAAACCTTATTATTTCTGAAGGTGTATCAAACATGAAAATGAAGTTGCTATATCTGAAATATTGTTATACATAAATACATATTCAGTACGCTGTAGCAATGTTAAGACTATTTTCGTTTACTCCCTCATCACCGACATTTCGTTACATTGTGGTTCAACCTATCACCACTATCAACAAACAGAGCTCCTCATCCAGTGTGCCTATTTTTGGCGTCCACCCCTGTGTTGCAGTTCTATTATATACTTCAATATAGCGAATCGTTTGGCTAGTTGGTTCGACATTTGGCATAGAAGAGCGAAGGCATGGAAGGAAAGGAAGACTTTCTTTTAAGTGGCTTTCTTTTCCTTCCAAGCTTTCGCTCTTCAGTGCCAAATTCTATTATATCCCTGACACTTGGGCGCCCTAGTTCTGTAGACAAGGGGATGTCTTCCTAAAAGGCGTTGATGGGTAATGACACACAATAGAGGACAAACTCCTTTCTGACAAAGATACTTTTTGGAAAGGCAAATCCCACATCTTTTTGGCTGGGAAAGAAGTACACTCAAACCCCATTACAAACAAGTTGCATCTTACACAAAAATAAACTCGTTATATCCAAAAATTTGTTGTAAGGGAATATTCCTAACACTATTGCAAGACTATTCTTCATTTACTTTGTTATAAGTGATATTTTGTTATATCTGGGTTGTTATATTGAGGTTTGAGTGTACGCTCGAATACCGTGGGCACAATTATTCAATAGAAGAAAACAAGTTGCAACTTGCAACACTGCAGTGCCCTGTTAGTATTTTTTTTTTGTGCTGATAAAAAGTTTTAATTTTAAGCAGTCGTGCAATTTGTTGAAGATTGAAGGTTTACACTCTACCTACACTTTCAAATGCCTGCATCACATCACTAGATTTGTCATGTTGGTGTTTGCAGTGGAAGTAGCTGTGTGTTGCCAGTATACGAAAGGAGACACTCAATGGCGTACCTGCCGTATCTGGTCTGTGCCCTACAAAATAGCTTGGTGAGAAGCACGTAAGAAGTGTGTCAGCTGTGCGCTGTACTTTGTTGGCACTCTCTTCTCTTGTGAGCACTTGTTCGCCCTAACGATGTGAAGGCACGTCTCTGTGCTCTTTTAAAAAAACTCGTGTACATGTGCCTCTCCGCTGAGCCGTCGCAGAATCACAATTCTAGTTCACTATAATCACGATGAAACACGGCATGCCGTCACTGAAGAGCCATGAAAAAGCATCACAAAAACAAGGTCGGCAAGACGCCGACTGTTCATACTTGCCAGATGAATTAAAGTTGCTGCTTTAAGGAAAAAGAGAAAGAAAATTATGAGTATATGCACTGAAAGCTGTCAGAAATTTGAAAAAATCCTCTTTATGCTCCGATATCTCTCAATGTGATGTACAGTCCTCACGGATTGAAAGAGAAAAATTTAGGACTAAACGACGCGAATACTTTTTTCCACCATCTTCAGTTTAGGTATTATCAGTGTAACCTCGATTCCAATGCCTAGATTAGAGCCAGCATTACTTTTTGAGGCTTCGTCGTGACATGATCTGGTTATCAAGATCTGGTACACATACCAGTCGTTATGCCTGAAAACTTGATGCCTGGTTTGAATCTGTGAGAACTGCACATGCACAGGTTTCTTACAATATATATATAAGCAACACCATGTTTTCTGCAGCGCTCTTTTGGGGAACCACATAAAGCAGTAGTGTGGTGTCATGCGTCATCAGCGCAACTCCTTCCTGCAAATGGTCCCTTTTGCCGACGAAAGGAGTTTACTTCAAAGTACTTGACTTTTCCCCCGTGTGACAAGTATTAATTAGCTTTCACTAATTAACTATTGCTGGTCAGCCTTCGCTAATGCCTTCGTCTTAATTGCAGATCGTTATTCCACTCTCATTAATTCAAACTCTTAG
Organism: Rhipicephalus microplus; assembly: GCF_043290135.1. Classification (NCBI taxonomy): domain Eukaryota; kingdom Metazoa; phylum Arthropoda; class Arachnida; order Ixodida; family Ixodidae; genus Rhipicephalus; species Rhipicephalus microplus. Next base: position 5,334,913 of record NC_134707.1, read on the forward strand.
AGGACCCTCAGAATTTTGTTTAATTACCAAGAAGTTTGATGAACTATCAAAATCTCTCAGATATATGAATCTGGGCTAGGTGACACCACACAGGCACTGATATTATCATATTTAAATATTTTTCAAGTGTTTTTAAACCCTAACAGCACCCAATGAACCAGAAGCAGAGGTGTAAGGTCTACAAGTTTATGGCCGTTTGCCTCTGATCAGACCTTTTAAAGAAATCGTGAATTGCCAACAGCTTCTTTGCTATATGTGCCTTCAGTACCGACCTCTCTATACCAGTTGAGAAGCATCATGGTTTACCATGCGTGTGCGTCATTTAAGACATTTGTTTACTAGCACAGCCTTTTTCCTAAAAGGCCTAATGTGCTTATTTGTCATTTTTATTTAGACTGCTAGAATTATATAAGCACGCAAATTTTTAAATAGTGGTGAGAAAGCAGCAGATATTTTCCGGTATGAAACTGCAAAATGTATGAATTAAGCAAATGATGTGCTTGAATTAAGAGGCTTTTAAAAACACTGAAAGTATAGAGGGCCAACCAAAAAATTTAATTTTGTTTGAGTTAACCAAAGGTATGAATTATCAAAACAAATTATCGCCAGTCTACTGTATTATAATCATCTGTCATGCTTTTATCTCACAAGATTTTTACCTTAAAGGCTCATCCACACCCTACGACTAGCACTGGTTGCACGACTATTTACGATTGTAGACCAGAAATCCATTTAAAGCAACTGATGTTCGCACCTGTGTGTGGCTTATATCTGTTGCCACTATGCAGTAAAATATGCTGGTTTCCTGTTCCTATGCCTCCGACTGGTTCAACCATTTGTGATTGCAGTTGCACAAATAAAAAAAATCAAGCACCGAGCAACTAAAAGCTGAAGCCATCGCAAGTGTGAGCGAGTCTTCACGCCAATCTGTGCAGCCAACAGAAGCCAGTTATATCCACACTCACCCGCTTCTTGCCTGGCTCACTATGACGTTCCTCATAGTCGTCGGGCAGCTGCAGATAGTCATCCATCGAGGTGTGCTTCAGCTTCTGGCCACTCAGGCCGTCCAGTTTTACTGCAAGGAGAAGAGAGCTGGCGTGAGTGCCACATTGTGCAACCTAGAGGTCGCACACTTACACAGTCGCTCTCCGCTGCTCGTAGTCTCCGTCATCAGTTCCCATCGGCTTGGCTTGTGGACCTTCAAGAGTGCAGCATAACCCAGTAAACACAAATCACTCGAACAGTTTAGTTTAGCCAGGACAAGCCTTTTAACTAGGTTGGTTTTGCATTTGAACAAAGCAAAGCTTTTGAAGCTTTTTCTAAATATTACCACAGAAGCTGGCTATAAAGGATGAAAGCAGCAATCTGAAAGAAACATTGCAGCACCTGTACTCTACCCAGAACATTGCCTCAAATGGTGACAAATGCTCTCCGGGCAAAACTGCTTGTCATTCAGTCATGAATGTGAAAACGAAGAGCCGTTGCTGTTTTTTAAAATGTCACTGACACCTTGCCATTGAAAACAGCACAGAACTCCGTCCAAATACTCGTGAAGAGCCCTCGCACCAAGGGACAACCTAGCTGCCACATTCACTCCTCTGTATTTAAAGAGGTCCTGCAACACTTTTCCAAGTTATAGTCTCACTATTACAGCATGACGTTTCACGAATTGCAAGCCACAAAAAATTTCCTAGCTTGTTAAGTACGAGCAGTGTAACAAGGATTTGTCGCACGCGCTTCCTCTCTTTTTTCGTTCCAGCGAGCACTCTGAAAACTCCGCAAGAAGAGAGATGACAAAGGGGCAAGAAGATGCATCTCTTCGTCAATGCGCATCATGATCTGGAGCACTTTTTTTTTTTCTTCGAACATGCAGCTTACTATCATTGTAATTGGGAGTGCACATGCGGCACACGGCAGCAGCGGCACTATGAAGCTTGCAATGCCTAAATCAGCCAACACCTCTGGACTTTTGAGTGTATGACACAGTAATTTGGGAATATGACATCATTTGTAAAAAGAGAGGGGATTTATAACTGACCTTGAGAATCGGCTGTAAATTCTAGGCCATGCGCTGCGCTGTAATGCTCGACTTGCGTGTTAACACTACAGGAGCCTCGACTACCCATCAGCAGCGTTTTCTGACAGTGCCCAAAAAATGTTGCAGGGCCCCTTTAACATACTTAACAAGCAGGGGTGTAGCCATAAATCTTTTTCAGGGGCTTGGGGAATTTTAAGAACCCTTTATGCATTTCCCTATGTTGGGCCAGTTGGCACATCGTTCCTTGAAAGACGTGGCACCGGCTTAAAAGCAAGAAGAACGAAGTAGAGACAGTAAGAGCACTGTGTGTGCATAGTCGAACCTCTCTATAGGAGACACTGATATAAGAGACAAATGGGCATAAGATGCCAGTGTGCCTACAGTAAAATATGAGTTGATAATGAAATCCCTACGAAGTTCCCTGTTTACAAGAAACATCTCATATAAAAGGCAAGAATTGCTGCCCAGGGCATGCCTCCTATAAAGGGATTTAACTCACACACAAGGAAAAAAAATTACCAATAGAACCCTCTCTGACTACGCCAAGGCTAACAAGGTTGACAGGGTGCATGATACAGGGTGCAGCACCTCGATGCATCTCTCTCAGCAGTTATCTCTGTTTCTCGGCAATTATGACTCCCATGAATCGGAACATGTTTTTCCAGTCCCTTATGGGTTCAAGCCAGCTCCCTTTCCCAGCAATACTCACGGGCTCATCTTCCTCCTCCTCCTCCTCTTCTTCTTTTTCTTCTTTTTTAGGTGCAGCTGCATCGTTGCCGTCGCCTTCACTACCACCACCAGCTACACTGTCTTGACTATCAGCTGGCGGCAACTCTCCATCCTGCGATTTGGGAAAGTTGCAGATTCTGGCTACTGATGGCCTCTATTTCAGACGAGAGACCCCCCCCCCAGTAACGGATAGTGGTCCAATAAGCCATGTTTTGGGCAGCAGCCAACGTTTCAACAAAAAGTCTTATTTTAATATAGGCCCAATCAAGACAGCTCGCTTCTTGGAAATGCTGGCTCTGTGGACTTCCCTTCTTTGACCATGGCTTATGCAGCAGTCACAGCACTTATTTAGGTTGTCCCTCCACCTAGGTAAAATTTCCAAGATTCAGTCTCTGAAAACGAGTCATGGAGATGGTAGTGTAATGTTAATGTCAAAGGCAGAAGTGCCTTTGTCAAATGAAGCAAAGTATTATACTTAAATTGTCACCAAGACAGTTGCAAGACATTTTAACGGAAATTACACAGTGACCTCCGCCTTTATTGCCAATCACACTTTTTCCGTTTCAAAAAAACTCTAGTCAGGCACAAGTTTAATAGTCAGCGGCATGTTCTTTTCAAAGGGGGATGCACACAAGACTGTACCAACGGGCGTATACAAAATTCTCACTTTAAAGACCTTAGGAAAAGATCGGAAAGTTCATGTGCGGGACTAATATTTTAGCAGCTCAAGCAACCGGCTGCCATCATTCGGGCAGAGCCTGCTCCCGACTTCTATGGGGATAGCAATTATTTTGACACTTTCAGCTAGATTTTGTCATTATGTTTCATATAAAATCCAAATTGATAACATCCCCCAATACATTGTACATTCTACAAGCTAGTCAAACTATGCAAGTGCTCTGAACATGCTGAGGTAAAAAGAGCTGGCTGCCTCTGTTGCACGAAGAACACATGCAACAATGCTCTACATGCGAGCTCTGCCGTGAAGGGCTTGTCAAGCAGAGAGGAAACACCCCACGCCATCCTTTGCTGGGTGAAGGATTCGACAGGGTGCTGCTGCACAGGAAGGCTGTGTTGCTCAACCAACAACTACGAACTTTTGATCGATTCGATTGTAAGGGCACGGTCGCAAGCGCTGGCGTGTATGCTGTATAGGTAAACATCACTAAAACCTTGTATGTGCATTGTACTCTCGCTGTTTATTCTGTGTTGAGGAAATAGACAGCATGATAATTGCTTTGCTCATAGAAGCAGCCCTATTGGCCTTCGCCAGCATTGCGTAGAGTTGTGCGAGATCGGATTCAAAAGAGTTAGCTCCTGGCCTTACTTCGAAGTATAACATTCCAATTAGTTCTTGTTGCATTCATTTATTCATCTTGCTGCAAGCGCAAATTTGCCTTGCTTTCAGGGCAAGATGAATTTCTTGAAAGTTGTACCCAACTACAATCATACACAGACTGAGAGACCTGCTCTTCCTTACCATGTCTTCCATTTCATTAAGAAGTATGCTGCAATCAAGTCGGGGGTATTGCCTAGGTGCCGGCTCCCACGAGTCCACAATCTGTGAAAGAGAGGAACAGTGAGCAGCTGTCCAGTCGGGATAAACACCGTTCAAAACATACCCGCTGAATGTCCTCAAGGGAGCGCCCATGCACGTTGCGCCTGTGGCACTCTTCGGCATCCAGGCAATCGGGCTCACAGATGTACACCTGGAATCCATTCTGGCGTGCATAGTTTGTGAACTGCTCCAGCTGCTCTAGTCGCGCCAGAACCGCGTCGACCAGCACAAAAGAGAAAAGTCGGCCATCCACCGTCTTGCGGAATGATTTGAGTAGACTGCTAAAGTAAACATCCTCCATCTCTGCTTCATACTCGTAGCGAAACTCCTGGAAGAAAAAGAGCACTTGTGGCACTTGTGAACTTCAAGGAGCCTAGGAGAACAGCCACTCTTGTCGATTGCTTCTTCAGCCTAGAATACTACAGATTTCACAATCTTCAAGAGCTGCTCAACCATCCCTCACACAATGAGAACACTTGTACAAGATTGTTTGGACAAGGTGAGACAAATGCTGGTTTTATTAATAAGATCACTGCAAAAGAAACAATGCACACACTCCTGCAGTTGTAGTGGTAGTGCATCACACCTATTTCTTCAACTATGAGCTGCCCTGAATTCAGCAGATGCCAAATGCTCTTCTTGCATGACACCATTTCAAAAGAATCCTTAAACACTGTTTTCATTATGGAGCACATTACAGCCTTGTACTTTAATAAAGTAGTGTATACCTTGGTGTGCGATTCCAGCAAACTCTTATAATTTTAGTTGCTGCTCTTGTATGAACGGCAAGTACTCTCCAGATAGAGACACGCCAGATATACAGCATTGACGCTGAGAGAAATCACGATGGTTTTTAATGCTAGGTGACAAGAAAAAGAAGTACTGACGCCAATATTCAAAGCAGAGTTTACTGCGCCATATAAATCTCCTGTATACAGAAACAGCTCTGAGCAAGTGTGAAGCCCAGAGAACGCTGATAATGTGCGTATATTTTCGGCATGACTTACCTATAGACAATGACACTATGGTAATGTCTGGCAACACTGTCTATTATGAATGGAGCCACACAACAAAGAGGGCGTGGAAACATCATGATATCTTGCGCGAGCACATGACGAGAAGCCCATAGAGTGCCTTCATGTCAGGGAAGTAGCTTTTAAAAAGATGCAATCAATTTTTCAGGCTGCACTCGCGCTTACCAGCACTTCTAGGATCTTGAGGACTCGGTCTTTACTGTGAAACAAGACCACCTCAAGTTGTTCCAGTGGTACCTCTTTAACACAGTAGCACCTCCCACAACTTAAATTCTACTACAAATGCACCAACTTGAGATTACATTTCCCAAGTTACAGCACCGCAAACTATCATTAATCAGCAGGCGATTCCCAATTTATAGCCCACAACTTTCACAAAGGCACTGGCAGCTTTGAATTCACTTGACAAGTTGTGAATCTACGAGGAATCCCATCTCCACATATAGTAATAAAATGAAGCCACTCACCTTCCGCTTGACACGCTTGCCTGTGTCTGCATCCAGTTCGGACACCTCCACTTCCTGCATGAAATAGTCGTCAAGAGCGAGCACCCGTGGTGCCACGCTCCCGGCAGCGCCCATCTCGCGTTCCTTCAGCAGTCGCGTCAGGAACGACTTGCCCGAGCCTGGAGGGCCACGCACGACTACACACAGCAGCGGAGGACGCGACTCGCGACCAGGTAGCCCCAGGAGGTCTTCGACAGAGACTACTTGCGGTTCCGGAGGCGCAGGTGGTGGCGGAGGCGGTTCTGGTGTACAAGGACGACAGTCGTCGTCTCGGAATGCCGGTGGAAGGTCAAGGTCGTCGAAGATGGGCCTGCGCTCGCGTAATGGTGCTCCATGACCATAATCCATCACTGCGTCAGCCGGGGAAAAAAAAACAGCCAGAGCTCTGTTAAAGGACCACTGACACAAATATCTTGCATCTTCCCCCCCCCCCCCCCCCCCCTCCAGTGCAATACGTAGCTAATGGTCTGCTTATCACGGCTGGAAAACTTGTTTGCTTGAGCAAGCAATGGTTAACTATTTGGAAAAGGTTTCAGAGTGCCCAGTTGCAGTTTGAGTTTAAAACAACACCGAGTGACACGAAACACGGAGTGGATTTTGTGTAAGCATAGCTGGCTACATTGCCAGAGGAAATCATTGGCACATATGCACCGAGTCGACAACCTTTTTGAACGAAGGTTTCTTGGGTGCTGTTACGATTACCTCTGAGTCCTTGTAAAAACATGTGGATCCCCAAAAGGTGCACATAAGTCTTTGTACTTCCGTGCAAGTCTGCCCCCTCTTTCCTTTGAAAAGGTCTGCCCAAAGAGAGTGCCAGCAATACATTGTGGCAGCCAACACAATCTCGCGATGCAGGGGCCGGTTGGTCGCTTACAGAAAAGCTAAAAGCGCATTTCGCGGTTAGTGGCATAACACACACTTTAGAATTAACTATAAACGTGTTGTAGACTCCGTTGATATCGTCTGTTGCCATTTCGTAGGTGATGCATGTGTGTCCACACAAATCCATACGTCCCCAAGTTATGTCACCTTCAAAATTTGCCAGAACACCTCTTCGAAATGTTGTGCCAACAACCTCTTATAACGACTGTCTGCTAATGTGTCAAATTTACGCAACACTACTTCAAGTCACTCAATTCTATTACAGCAAAATAATGTCATAATACTAATTTAAGTTTGATTGTAATCAATCTTAATTAAATTGTAATTATACATCCTGAAGTCATACATGTACTGTTTTTTTCATAAATAGAATCCAATATCAGACTAAATATACAGAGCAATTTTGTTTTTCATTATATTCATTTAGACAGGACAGACAAAGAACTTTATTGGGTCCTGGGAGACGCTACTCCTTTAAAGCAACGTAGCGGGCCGCTCCCACGTAGGAACAAGGAGGCCTAGCCTCACCGTCGCATCACGGGCTTTCTGGACAGCCCGTAGTTGTGGTAGCAACTCTGAACTTCGTAATGCAGAGTCCCATTCTTGTGTGAGCCAACTTGTGCCCCGTAACGAGGGGCACTGCCAGAGCATATGTGCTAAGTCACTAACCTCACCACAATCAGGAAAAGTAAAGTCAAAAGCCTCTGAGGAGACTATGCTGAGAAAAATAAGCTTGGATAGGACCTGGTCTGGAGAATTCTAAACGTGATGGCCTGAGGTCTAGACAACTTGTTGTGTGGAGGAGCAAATGACCGCCTACTCAACTGGTAGAGAGGAAAAAAAAAAGCTTTTGACATGGCTCACAGAAGGTGATAGTTTGAACAGCCCATCAAACATTGTCGATGTCTTCAGCAAAGCAGTAATTTGCAACAGTGCACAGCAAAGTGAATCTCAATTGGAATATTTATTAGAAGGTTAATTTCATCTACACCGCAATGTATCAAGCTCTTTCTTAGCTACTAGTCGACAAAACTAGTAAAAACAAGTTATGTAAGCAAATCAGAGTGCCTCGGTGTTGAAAAGAAAGCTTGTCAATCATATCAAAACCCAATGTCAACAAAACTGAAGACTGCAGAGGCAATATAGCTTCAGATAATACAGGCAATATTGGCAGCAAAAGTTCATGGGTCATGGGCTCCACTGAATATGCGAATTTCTGCTCTGTTCGTACACGACGCTCCTAAGTTGCAAAATTTGATGTATGAGATACAAGCAGAATTATAACAAGAAGTTTGCAAAAAAAAAAAAAAAAACTATTTTTGGTCTTGAAATAAGATTTAAAAGAAATGAAGCTGTTACCATTTGCCAGCATTGACAAAAATATGACTGTTTGATAATTTGGCAAAACACTGAAACGGTGAAATCAAATAATTCTCTATTATTTAAAACAACATATCAGGGTGCGAAATTTAATATAGTCTATTATTTAAAACAACATATCAGGGTGCGAAATTTAATATAGTCGTATCATGCTAACGCAACACTAGGGCGACATTCTTACCTTGAGGCAGTTGCCGTTTATCTTCTGCACTTTTCCCATGGCCATAGTCAAATGACTCGAACTTAGCTGCACACACAAAATGATCATGATTAGCCCCGGTCAATCAGCAACCATCTTAAATACTGTGCATGTCTTCTGAAAGATGCACACAAGTCTTTGCTACTCTCATTACGAGGTCGCTTGGTGTAATTTGGTTCAGCATATCATGTTAAATTGACCAAAATTTATAAAACAGTCAAATGAAGGGTTAATGTGGTTCAAACAACACTAGCTAATATTATGCAGGCTGTAGTTATCTCCAGAAACTGGAGAAGCATTTTAACAAGCAAATTTAATTCATAGAACCTTCACTCTTTACTTTACCTACCTAGTTATGTCTTGACCAAACCATGTTTGAGTTATGCTTTAACATTTGTAGCAAGCATTTAAGATACTTGCCTAGCCAAATAGCCATTTGCCAAGCAGCTATTTCTGATGTGTTTCAACAGTTCAATCTTATGATTTTAAGTGCAAAAGTTAACACAAAATGTATAGGCTACACCTTTAGTTTTAGAGGTTAATCACCCTCTTTAGACACTGCACTTTACTCACACACGCTTGTAAGATACTGCCTCCAATTTGGACAGTTCTACAGGGAAAACATTCTGCAACCTAGAATACTTAGTGGATCATAGCAGCAACCTACAGTACACACTTCTGCACATGCCTAGATTGATTTTATTTTTTTTATTCAATTAAACTTTGCTAATACAATGTCACCTCTTTATTTTTTTCAGTTGAGATACGCCATTTATTTTTAGCTGTGCTTGCACGGAATTATGTAGAAAGGCTTCCAATAAAGAATAATGGTAGCTTAGTAGATCTCGTCACAAGGTGTGGTCACAGAAAATTTTGCTAGCAACTTCATCACTCTAAAGTAGTATTGCACGTTATTCAAATGTGCAAACCACAGCTTACCTTAATTACCTAGAGTTTAAATGTTTTTTTTAGTTTGTTATAAGACACTTCATTCTATTCAAATGCACTCTCGCATTTCTTTTTACTGTTTCAGCTACACAGTCTTTTGAGAGATGCAGCAAGCTCGTCTATAAGCTCCACCTCTTTAAGATAAGGTGGATATATAGGTAGATATATAGATGTCACATTGCACAGAGCACTGTGATATGATATATGGCTGCAAACTGCCCATGGCAAAAGGTTAAAAAAAAACATTTTCTGGTTTTGCACTTCCACAAAACAGTATTGTCACTGCTCCAAATTATTCCAACTTTTGGATGTCAAAAAAATAGTTTTACATTCAGCAGAACTCGTTTATGACTTAGTTGGTTCTTGCTGCATGACATAATTGCCATAAAAATGACATGAAATTAGCAAGTTCGAGCGAGGACTAACTTTCTACCAGATTATTAAGGAATGCTAAACGCTGATGCTGCACACTCTTTTCCAGCATATATACATGCATAACTTTTTATAGTTCATCAGTAGGTAGAGCTGATATGTTTTTCAAGCTGTGGACTTTACCATGTTTGGCCAAGCATGGTTTTTCGTCCTGAAGCATTGGTTTTTCGTCCTAATCTGGTCTAATAATGCTGCTAACTGTAGATAAGTCTTGCACGAAATTACCAAGCACCGTTTAAGTGTAACCATAAGGTGTACATGACTCCTGCCAAATAAACTGCTGGACAATTCCTGTTTAAATGTTGCCCATAAACTGTAAAGCGAAAATGCATGTCTTCTGCAACGATGCCAGGTTAAATTGAAGAGATTATACTGCAGTTTAAAGGTGATGCAATCTGTTGCTACCACTTCCCAATGGCTGTGACAGATGGCGCCACTGTTGCATTACACCACTGTTTTCAAACCGACCTCACTGGATATGTTACAAACTTCAGCTCAGTTTCGAACAAAACAGCCAATCGATGCTTTGCAAATGTTGTAATAAACTGGACCCACTATCAAATGCTCCATGTTTAAAATTTGTGAGCTAATCATTTAGGCAGTCATATTAAGTACACACAGCAGCACTCTTTATGCAACAGTATAAGTATCAGTACAAGGGCAATTATGTGACAGTTTTCAAGAGGTAGCAACTCCTCAATGGCACACTAAAAACATTAAATCAAGAGAGATAAATTAATAAAAAAGGGAAACTAAGGTTAAAGTTTTGTGTTTGAATTTTGCACCAAAACTTCAGTTAAGAATTTTCGTCTTTTTGCAACGAAATGAATTCAACAGAGGAAGTTAGAGAGGACATTGTTTGTTGTTTAACTGTAGAGTAATGATTATGATATAAATTTAAATTGATTGAAGTACACGAAGAAACATTCTTTTAAAAGGCGGAACTCAACCTTCAAATAACACGTAAATTGACACAAAACAGAAAGCTTTAAGGGCTTGTTACCTTCTTATTTTTGTAAGCTCAATATTAACGAGAACTCAACGACGAGAAAGCCTAGGGAAGTATGGGAAATGCAATTACTAGTAAGTGCTATGTAAATGTGAAGAAATAAAAGTGGACGAAATGACGACTTACCGCTGGCAAAGATTAAACCCGCGACCTTCGAATAACGTGTCCTATGCTCTAACAACTGAGCATCAGCAGCAGTCATCTCACCTCCATTTTATTGGGTTTATGCGTGCTCAAGTTTATAAATGTACACATAAACCTCATATAGTGGACAAGGGGAATGACCGCTGCTATAGCTCAATTGTTGGAGGATAGGACGCGTTATTTAAAGGTTGCAGGTTTGATCCTTGCCAGCGGCAAGTTATCATTTCGTCCACCTTTACTTCTTCACATTTACATTGTAGTTACTAGTAATTGAATTCACCATACTTCTCTAAGCTTTCTTCTCTGCTAGTTCTCAATGATGTAAATTGACATGTTGCATCTTGGCAAGTGCAACAGAACAAAAAGAGGCATGTAAACAGGGTGGTCTCCTCTGCACTTGTTCTCTTGCACTTGCCAAGACGCACAAGTTTCCCACCCACCAATTAACCAAAATTTCTGAACTGAATAGTAATTGAACGATTATAGGTTTAGATGCCACTAACGAAAAAGATTTCTCATTCACTTTATTTCACGCAATAATTACTACACCACACTTATAGTTATTCTCACCTATGCTTTCCTTGGCCTGTCTCATGGATTTATTTGGTTGTGTCCAACAAAGAAACAAGCATCTCAAAAAAGAAAAAAAGTCCTTTTTCGTATTTTGGCCACAATGGCTCAATAAAATTTTCTGAAGCTCACTACTTTTTGTTCCATAGAACACAATGCAATTATTTTAGCTGACAAGCATATATGTAGTCCCTGCCAACTGGCATCTAAACCTATGACGTCACGGCAAGCTGGTGCAGGAATACCGAGACCATAGAGTTTCTCACAATCATATTTAGAGGGAAATCTGGCGCTAGTGAGCTGCTGGATGCAAGGGAATGACGGGATACGAGAGCTTTGAACTTGACTAGGATTTGTATACCTCGGATTTGTATACCTTGGCTTCATGTTAAAATGATTGATTTCTTACTAGAAGAGCACGTAGTCATTGCAGAGAAACGCGTTGTATTTAACTTTGGAAACTTCTACGTTGATGTACAATTTTACGAAGCGTAAGAAGTAACCAACGGCTGCTAAACTTGGTAGGCAGACGACAAAGCAAGCGTTTCTTCTGCCACATTTATGCCGTCTGTTCCTTTCCTTCCCCATTTGGTTGTGCTGTAAAGGTGAGTGGACGTTTATTTATACGCGTGAATGAGATCCGCTTATAAACATTTTGTTTTAGAACAGCATCATTTACGCAGTCATATTTGCTTTTGAGCCGAAGCCTCGCTCAACACCAGCCAACACAAGCCTTGCAGACACATACACCGTCATTCCCAGCGCTCCAATGTCACCCTTAAGAAATTCGCATAGACGGTGGCCCCACACTCCCCTCTAGGCATTTGTGAGAAACTCTATTACTGAGACAACCTCATTGCCTGTATTTTCAGTTTACGTGTTTTGTGATGGCAACAGTAGTGCTTTCAGCATTCTATTCTAAGCTCATAATTTTCTAATAAAATAGAAGTTGTTTTTCACTTTTAGTAGTGTTTCATTAAGGCAGACTTGCAGCACTTCAGTCATGCTTTGCAAGCACTTTGAGAGCATTTGCTGTGTAATTTAATTTTTTCAAGCCCTCACTTACATTTCTATATTGACTGGTCAATGACCATTCCGTACAAGAGTACAAAAAAGAAGGGAAGCTTTGTCAAGCACTGTTTTGTGCAAGTGCAGTTTTCTGTGTACTAGCGCAAAAACTCACGATGAAGGCGCCGAGGTCCAACTGCCAAGAAGAGCTGTACTGTTGTGTTACAATCTGAAATTTTAGGCTCAAGGCCAGTTCACGCAGCCATCAACTCTTTAGTCACCGTCATGGCATCAACATTTTCCTCCTCTGCTTATGCTAAAAAAAAACCTTGGCAAAATGCAATAATCATCTCCACTAATCATCCCATTTTTGAAGAGGCGATAAAATAGACAGATGCCACGGCACTGGAGAGTTTGTTGACTGTGTGTATTAGGCTTAACCCGATGTTCATTGCTTGATGCTGAGCAGAGACAACTTACGGAAATTCCTATGCAAAGCCTCATAATCAAGACCTATTCAATGGAGGTTGTGATACATTGCCAAGACGTCACCAGAACTTGGGCATTGCTGATGTCCAACAGCTGAGCTAACCACTGAACTGACTTTTTGTGAAATCACTCACGGAGCTTTTTGAGTAAGCTCATAAAGTTCTGAAGTGCTGGTTTGTAGGCTTAGTTGCTCATAAATTTGCCAGGTGCCAGAAGCGTAAATGATAAGTTGCATGCGAGGAGCATCTTTCAAGGTGCAAAATGTGCTTGCCATGTTACTGAATCGATGTGCCAAAAAAAAAAAAAAAGCTTACCATGCAAGCTTTAATACCGAATCATAAAATACCATGTGATCAATATGCGGCAATAATTTTCTTAAAATTTATAAGTAACAATAGGCTAAATTTTAATTCGAATGTTTATGCAGTATCTTTTCCAACTTTATTTATGCATTTAGAGAATATTTTAAAGGAGTACCGAAATAAAAATTTCAATATACATATATATTTATATATACATGTATTTTATTATTTTTTTTGAAGCAGAGGTCTGAACACTTTATGCCGTAACACATGAATAAAAATTACCAAACTGTTTTTTTTTTTTTGCATCACAATTCAGATTTTCATGGTATGGCACACCTTATGATCGCAGTGAGGGCACAACATTAGAAATTTTTTTCTTCTGATTTAAAAAAATTTTCCATACATGAGCACAGCTAGAAAGAATGATTACAGCCCTTTTCACTTTTCATGAACAATGACATCATAAGTAGACCTACTTTTGTGGCTGAGCAACTTTTATTTGTCTTATCGCTGTGTCAATGACATCAGAGCCCAACTGAACAAGTTGAACTTTAGGGTCGAATTGAAATATGTTTCCTAATATTCGTACATGTTACCATCTTTCCAGGTATCAGACAGTTACAATTTATTAAACCCCTGAAACATAGGGCAGTACTCCTTTAAAAGCAGTTTCTTTTAATGGCTCTAACAACTAAAAGTGAATAGCAGGATCTGCTGTTAGTGGCACACATTGGATTACAATGCTTTAGTAATGCTCAAGCAGATCCCCCTTAAGTATTTTATGACAGGAAGATGGTCCTCCCAGCAGCCTTCCAAGGTTATACATGATTGCACTGGCACCAGCTTTTTTTTTCTTTTGCCATATTTGACCTACAAGGTCTGGCACCAGCTTTTATCGATACTTGACCTTCTAGCAGAGCAAGTATCACCTGTGTTGCCTTGGGTTTTCTTTCATTCTTCACTTACTAGCAGGGGCAGTACCACCACTAAGTTTACACCAGGTTTTTTTTTTTTTCCTATTTGACCTACAAGGTCTATCACCAGGTTTTATTGATACTTGACCCACTAGCAGAGCCAGTATTGTTACCTGGTGTAGCCCCAGGTCTTTTATTCCTACTTCACCTACTAGCAGAGGAAATACTACCACCAGGTTGACACCATGTTTTTTTAATATTTGACCTACAACATCTATCACCAGGTTTTATTGATACTTGACTAACTGGCAGAGCCTGTATTGTTACCTGGTGTTGTGCCAGGTCTTTTTTCCTACTTCACCTACTAGCAGAGGCAATACTACCAACAGGTTTACACCAGGTTTTTTTTTTTTTAATATTTGGCCTACAACGTCTATCACCAGGTTTTATTGATACTTGACACACTAGCAGAGCCAGTATCGTTACCTGGTGTAGCGACGGGTCTTTTTTCCTAATTCACCTACTAGCAGAGGCAATACTACCACCAGGTTTAAACCAGCTTTTTTTTTTTCCTTTTATAGTACCTGGCTTACTAACAGGGCAGTGTAAATTTTGAGCTAAATATAACTAGTACATGAATTACTACCAGAGGCAATACCATCGCTACCTGCACTTTGCAGCTGCATAATTTCCATGCTCCAGCTCAGTTAATTCCATGCGGCACTACTGCAGCACAGCAAATCTAAATTGAGCACCAATCAGTGATAACCGCACATAATGGTGCAGGATAGTTGCATTCAGTTCATCATCACGGTAAAGATATTGGCGTTACCACTTAAAGGCCAACTGCAAAGAAATTCAACTTTAATTGATTCTGTTACATAGATTAACATTTATCACTAAGCTAGTTTAGATAATATTTCAGGGCTTTCGTTAACCTCAACAATCGTTGAAGAGCACATAAACATGCATTCCTCCTTGGTGGTCAGCAAATGACATGCCCCACTATTTTCAATGAGCTACACTTCATCTTCGTTAGTATATGTGTCATCAAATAAGTTTTTTTTTTTTAATCTGGATAGACTTCATACATATTTTGCATGGAAGCACATCATGTCAAACTAGGCCTCTTAAATGGCCCTAGATTTCATTGTAGTTGGCCTTCAATGAAAGATGAGGCTTTATTAGACGACTTAGTCACTTTGTGAATTTAATTATCCACAGGTCAATATAACCTTAAAACTTGATGCATTAAATCATGCCATATCTAACTACTCTGATGCCCCCATTAATGTCCTGAAGCAACCAGTTCTTAAACCTCAATAAATTACATCTGAAAGGAAAGTTTATAACTAAAAAGGATATACTGACAAATAAGGCATACCTGTGCATGAGAAACTGCATCAGGCAAGCTAATCACCTTGATCACTGTCTGCAATACTGCACGAAACTGCTGACATGGAGCATGGATTGCACATCTCGCCTATTGGCTGGGGCACTGAAACACTGTTGCTGAATACCGCAACCCTTTTATTAACATTTGCTTAGTTTCAATTTTTCATCTTTTATCTTGTTAAATTAAATACGTGTAGATCCTTGTTCACTGAACAGCTGTAACATTCTAAAACCATAAGCGTTAAGTTAACTCTTCAAGATTTTCTCATTTACAAATAAATTTATTTGAATTATTTCAATCCCCCATATGTTCTTTATATATCTTTAACTGTTTAAGATCTCTCACATGACTTAAGAACAATTTTAACAATGACCTTTAAAGAGTGATCTCTGCAGTTTACATAAGTTGCTAGGTTTTACGAAATAAGGACAACTTAACAGTTAAAAAGGGATGCTAATTTCAGGTGCCCAGCATTGAACTTTCTCTTTAATAATATCTCTAGAGAGGATACAAAAGACCAACTAGTTGGCCACTATATCCGATGTCATCGGAATATGAAAGTAACTATTTGAGCAGCTGCAAAGTTCCTAGAACATACTAATTGTTGCATTCTACTGTGTCTTTATGGCAACCACTAATCGGCGATGGACAGCTTTTGAAACTATCTTCAAGAACACAAGAGGCATGTGCATTGCAATTTATTGCAGTTATGACAAACGCAAAGTATGGCCCTAGACAGCCAGGCAAGTTACTTGTATGAACGGCAAACGACAGAGAACTTTTTATTTTTTCCACGCAAGGAGTCCGAAGAGTCCAAAATCACTTATAGTGATCTTCGTTGAGTAGCCGGATCTCGGAAAGCGTATAGTCGTGTAATAACGCAGAGGTAACGCAGTATTTTTACATTAAAGGGACTGACAACCCATTTATGTGGTACCCATTTTCGTTAGCGCAATGGAAAGCCTCCTGGTCCGAGTGTCTAATCACGGACGGTAACATAGAAAATGTAAAACAGAAATGTTTTTATCTGCAGCAACTGTTCTTACATGCAAGAGTACACTGCAAATGTGTTCCATGGCTCGATATGCTCCACTAGTTGCCACGAAAGCAGAACTGTTTCTCAGCAAGCCGACTAAAACCAGCATGGGAAACGACTCCACAATCAAGCGGCAAGGCTCTACCGCAAGGCAGCGTGGCATACTGGTCTTTTGCAATTTTCAAACGCAATTTGAAAATGCACATACTAGCTAGATTGCGAAAAATTTGCACTTTATTTTACAGTTTTTTCAACTCTACGATGATCTAATCAGATGTTCTCGCCAGTTGTCAGTCCCTTCCTTGCAGCTGAAGCGCAGAAATTTTTGATAGCCTTAAGTGCAGCTAATATTTTGCACTAGGCTTAATAGAAAATTTCGTGGTATTCTGAGCTTTGACCTTTGCATTACAAGGTTTGAGATGCAAGTGCTTCTGCACATAATTTTTACGTATTAGACTTTACATATTGCCTTTTAAAATATTAATGTTCAGTGCTCATAAAGCTTGTTATTCCATTTAATTGCACAATAAAGTCATTGAGTGTGCTATGTGATTAAACTTGCATGTCGACAACAGGAATCATTAAGTGATTAAGTTATAGTGGATGAAATTAACATTATTGTCTACTTGACAACAGGCGTGGCTTAATGCCATGCTAGATTCACACCACTGTACACAAACGTGTGCACTGTTGAAGGGACACTAAAGCAAAATACTGAATTAGTTTAGTTCAAAAAATTATTCATTAAGAACTCTATAATTAATATTGCCATTGTAGGTTCACTACGAGTAGACAAAGCTTCATTTTTTATTTCTGTGCTGTTGCAGAATTCAGTCCCTCATATCTGCCACATACAAACAGTGCAACACTTGCTCGCAAATGTCACCAAATGTTTTTAGAAATTCCGGGTTTCCACAGAGCACAATGCAGTTAACTTTTACCTATTAGGCATCATGTACATGCTAGAAGAGATTATCGAAATCTATGACTTCACGGCTAGTTTGTAAAGAAACTCGTCTATACCACCTGTATATTTGTTTTGCTTTTATCAGATGTTTTCTTGTGGCAAGAGCAGTGCTCACAATTTTGTGAAAAAGTTCTTTACCAAAACAGAAAAAAAAAAAAGAGGCTTTCTCTTTAGTGTCCCTTTCTGACCACACTGCCAAATATGGACAAAGTTAACCTTTTATGCGCAGCTGCACTTTTAATATTTACCTGCAACAGAAGCTGCGTCTTATAATGCTAACGACTATTCACTACACGACTACAATACGATGTAGGCCAACTTAACTGGGAACCTTTAAATAACTTTTCAAAATATTTCGTTTGTTTCACAGGGAGTCTGCTTTACGCTAATCAGCTGTAACAGCAAGCAGATTCTTGTAATTAGGCTGGCGCAAGTAAGTTGCATGGTAACGCAGTTAAACGACAGAACACAGCTAAATGTTAGATTTAACGACAACTGTAAAAATTTTAGACCTCACACAAGCAAATAACGAAGGAACATGTTGGATATTACTTTTATAGTAACATAATGCAATACCATATAATGACGCATATGGTACGACAGTGCATTAGTGTATATGATATGATCATATATTGACAATATAAACATATATATAGCCATATATTACCGTATGAAACTGTTTAATCATTCCTCGCTCAATATATTGCTAATGTTCGCTAAAGAAACTTGAAACTACGAATGTGTACAGTGGTGGCATATGTCACGCCCAGAGTGCTTTCCCATTAAGGATTCTAGGGTCTCTTAAGAGACGACTCGCACGGCGCCCGCAGACGGACGAGGCAGGGGCAAGTGCCAGAGGCACCGGCCCCCCTGCGCTGCCCCCCCTCTGCCCGGCAACTCCATGCAAAATGGGCGTGGCCGCAGAGGGGGCCCGAGGGAAGACAGCGTCTCTCTGTGCTGGTAGACAACATACATGAGAGGCCCTTTATTCGCAACGATGGCCGGCTGCTACTTGGCTTTACCTCCTCCAGGCAGGTCGGCTGGCCGGTGACCGTAGTCAATCACTTCGGGCTCCCACGGTGCTTCTGGCGGCTCCTCTGCCCTGGCCAGAGTTAGCCCCCCAGAAGAAGAGGAACAAAGCGTCACACACGCGCGCGCGTGAGCAAGAGGGGACAAGCATCAGTAAGAAGAGAAGAAAGAAAGAAGATTTGCTTCCATCCAAACTTTTTGAAGTGGGCCTCCCTTCCCCCACCTTAGCGCTGTGCCACAGCACTTTTGGAAGTCTCGCAAAATATGTGAGCACAGTAATGGCAACACTGGATGGCCTATGAGCGCACAGTGTGTTTTGTTAAGATGGGAAATACCAGAGTTCTTCAATCATACAAGTTTTTGAAAAAACTCTCTACGGGCACCTTTTGTGAAAATGCGGACATGTGATTGGCTGAAATTGCAAAGGTCTGCTGATTGCAGTGACACCTGTATGCAAAAAAATGAACCAATAAATGACATTTATATGCGTCAAAAGACGACATACTTTATAAAGTAGGGTTTAAAATAAGTTTTTTTTTTTTTTGAACATGATATTGTGGCCACAGTACTATAACATTTCTTGAAAGTACTTCGCCTAGCGTTTGCCGCCACAACTCGTGCAACGCACCAAAGACTGCTGTGATGAAGTATCTTGTCCATTATCGTTCCCCAGGCAGACAGTGAGCCTTCTATCCTCTGTAAACCTGTCCATGGGCAGGTCCGGTTACGAAACGTAGTTTTCCAAATAATACAATTGAAGAACTTGTAAGAAATGCAACTGTTCCGCCCACATTGTGGCACAGCGATGATCAAATGACAGATGTGTATGCTGACGGCAAAGCAGACCGTATCCTCCTTGTGATGCCTGCCTGATGATGTTTCACAACAATGGAAACTCTAATTATTTGACCCCTACTGCCTAGTTGCAGCAGAATAAATGCTATTTCACGAATGCTGAGTAGCACGATATCTATGAAAAGACGAAACAGTGTTTCGAATGTTGCGAGCTGATGCTGCCTAGAACAAAAATCTACAATGCAGTGTGTGGAGCGTAGCCAAAACACGAATCGGCCGGGATAGTACAAGTTTCACAGATGTCGTGGCCACACTCATCTTGAAGGAGCAGTCATGACTCTTTCTAAAACTGGCCTTAAAGTGCAAAGCATTGCTGTATGCTATGGATGCATGTGTACGCAAGCGTACAACTTTACACACTTGCAATGCCTAAATTTTATAGTGGCAGCGTGCTGAAGAATGGCAGCTGCTGTGCAGAGCTTCACAAATTCGTAGAAACCAAATAAAGCGAGTAAACAGGGCCTGCTTCAGTGTTGCTTTTAGGTCGACGAAGAGTGTCTCCCAGCAAATCGGATCCATAATTAAAAACCAATCTGACAAGCACAGATAGCTAAAAGAATGATGCCAATTTCAAAGGAACACATATCGGAGAAAGAAACAGAAGTACTGGATTGTGTTGCACACCTTATAGCGTGCAGAACTCCATTGCTTACAGTGCTCAAGTAAACCAATCAGATCACGTATGTGGTGGCATTGCTCACACCAGCGCGCACCATCCTTTTGACTTTATTTCAAATGTGCCTCAACGCCTATGAAACACTGAAGCACATGCCCTGCCCACTCTAGCCAAAGTCCACTACGCAAAACATGACCTGCCAACTCCCCACGATGTTGCAAAAACAAAGACTTCCACAATATTAAACACGCACGTTAAAGTGCGCATGCAAGAGTAAGCTGTTTGCAGAAAAAAATGCAATGCAAAAGCCTTGAAATGATTGTGCATGCAAACGCTTTTCCAGCATGAAAGCGTATTCTCGATATTATCAAGCACAGCCAATATCAGCGATAGATTAATGCAGGCTAGGCTCTCCGTGCCTTGACAAGTTCTTCTAAGCACATGCACCAAGAAATTCATACAACCATGCAATCGCCACCCACTCATTCAAGCTAACATAGAAGATCATGCATAAAACAAGCTTAAGCAGGTGCCCACTAGAAATCCCATGAACAGCTTCACAATACATAACAGCAACATGCCATACAGTTGTACAGTACCTACGAATCAAAACGAAACATCAAAATTTAAAAGAATAAAAGCAGGTATATGCAATTTTTCAAGATTACTACATCATGCTGCAACAAATCTGGTCTCTAAAGATAATGTTGGCTCCAATCTACGAATCTGAATCGAAATTACACAGATATGACTCACACTGAAGATGATGGAAACAAAACTATAATCATCCTGTTTCTATCACGTATTGTCTGTGATTCAGTGACGAACGAATTGTCCCGTTTCGATCCGCGAGTACTGTATTTTCCAGAAAGTCACCTAAAATCCTCAAGCAGCCACTTGAATGACCTATTAACAGCATGCTTTGCATTGAATTACCAATAATGTATGTTGTTACAGTAAACTCCATGGTCGTGAAGTTATGAATATTTTTACTATAAAATTATTACAGCATTTATTTCTGCCGACAGAATTGCTATGGATTTTATTACAGATATTACTGCTGCAGATACTACTACACCCAAGATTACTAAGGATATTTATATAAAGCTACCATGGACTTCCCAGGACAGTGAAATACTGGGGTTATCACGAGAAATAATGTGGCACTTAACATTGGTTTCAAATTATTTTAGAGCTTAAGAAATCCATGGGAAATTGTCAGTTCACACCTTTGCAGCAGGTTCTGTAATGGATGAGCTACGTAACAATGTTCACTTTTGGCATTCTGATAATCCTGCAGTATCGACTCAACAAGACCACCGCTGACACTTGGGTCTTGCAGAACTTTTTCACACCTGCGCTTTTACTTAGCCTTATTTTATCAGGTAAGCACTCAAGCCGTTTCACAGTCATTACTTCAGCTGCATGGACGTAATGCAGTTGTCGAAAACGAGTGGTGGAAATGCTTGCTGTGTTAAACGCATCCATGATGTGATGCAAAATGTAGGGGTATTGATACGTACATAATAAAAAAATTCTTAAATAAAAAATTTAAAAGTTGAACTGCAACTTATTCAGGAATTCAAGCAAAGAATAGAAAGTTCAGGGAGATGCTACCATTAAATACTTAGCAGAAAGCTTTATGACGTGAACACAATTTAGACTGTGTGCTATAACCGATCTATTCGTGTTACTGTAAAAAAACTAAAAGAAGGTAAGAAAAAAATAAATATATCCTCACTAAGGATAATGAATGCTGTTACAGTTGACGCTACAGATGTAAAATTACATTTTCATGAATTTTGTTACGTGCAGAATTGCTGCAGATATTACTACCGATATTTATATGAAACTACCATGGATTTACTACGACAGTGAAATACTAGGGTTATCCCGACAGATTATGTGGCACTTTAGAATGCATTCAAATAATTTTAGGGGGGTGGAAATACATGTCAAAACTAGATGACACAGGATCGATTCACAACACTTCCTTGCAGAGCTATCCCTTTGAAAGCTAGCCAAGCTACTCAAGCCTGTGGTTTGCTCATCAATGCACACTGCACAACGTTTGTATGCCCCTAACTGCTAACGGACGCTGCCAGCGCCAGAGAGGACATGCTGGGATGCGGTTTTAGAAGAGCACTACACAAAGATAAAGGGAGGAACAGAATACTTTGATTGCAAGAAACAACAGATATACAGAGAATGAACAGGTGTGAGGAGAGAATTGAAAATTAGCAGAAAAGCGCAGCAACGAAGGCGGCAGAGAACAAAAAAAAAAAAGAAAGATGAAGGCACGCTCAAAACGATGAGAAATCCAACGAAGCGCAGCACAAGCTTGCATGCACACGACGGGCACGCCTAATGGCTCGGGCACGTGGCTGGCCGTCCGGGCGGCACGATCGGCGTACAGGCAGCCGCCGACTCACCAGGGGGGCGGCTGCAGCCGCCGATCCCAGTCGAATGGCGGCTCGTCCGGGAACCTGCGTTACCCAGGGTACCCAGTGCTCTACCGATGTTGCCAGACATGCAATGCGCGCCTTAGATCGTCACCACTTTACCCTAGCACTTCACGGTACGACGCCCTAGTGTGTAGACACAACTTACTCAAGCCATTTCTGTGCACTATTGGTAAAGGTTCTGCGTAGGCTATACTAATTTCCTACAGTAGTAGCAAAAGGATGATTTCGTGAAAAGTTCCCTCTGCACTACCGCTTTATTGAACAGTGCCATTACTTTTAGATAGCAGTAGAATTGATGGCCATTGCAATGAAGAGCAGAAAGTAGCAATTTGCTCAAGTCATAGGGATAACCAGTAGCCGGTATGCCACAGATGGATGAAGTGTTAGTCATAAAAATTAATAGGGAGAGGGCAGTTTACTCCACTTGTTGAGACGATGTGATCAGGCCCATAACATGTTACTGAGCCCTGATAACGACCAATTTCATCCACTATCACAGGTGACTGCTTATCGCCAAATCCCTTCCTATTGACATTTCATCACACAGTATGCAGACTGTCCACCCCCTAAAGCAGCTTCACAAACCTTGCAGAGGCACATCTTGCTGCCTGCACTCTCTGCAGTGTGCTTTACTGTAATGGTACATAATGTGCACATTTCATGCGCAGTAGGTAATATTACGTATCAGAATGGCACAAGCTTTATTGCTTGTGTCTATGCATGTTCTTCAAAAAAGCGATTCTAGGAGTGACATGTACAGTGGGCTCCCAAAATGCTTTACTGTAATGGTACATAATGTGCACATTTCATGCACACTAGGTAATATTACGTATCAGAATGGCACAAGCTTTATTGCTT
This sequence comes from Rhipicephalus microplus, assembly GCF_043290135.1. NCBI lineage: Eukaryota > Metazoa > Arthropoda > Arachnida > Ixodida > Ixodidae > Rhipicephalus > Rhipicephalus microplus. Next base: position 5,358,280 of record NC_134707.1, read on the forward strand.
GTGTCTATGCATGTTCTTCAAAAAAGCGATTCTAGGAGTGACATGTACAGTGGGCTCCCAAAATGCTTTACTGTAATGGTACATAATGTGCACATTTCATGCACACTAGGTAATATTACGTATCAGAATGGCACAAGCTTTATTGCTTGTGTCTATGCATGTTCTTCAAAAAAGCGATTCTAGGACTGACATGTACAGTGGGCTCCCAATAATTCAACATCCGTTAATCACACCTTTTGCTTGATTTGAACATTAGAATGTGGCAAGAACCCTTATATTCCTTGAAATAGTAACATGCCTTAGATAACTATAAAGAATGCCACTTCCATGGTTTTCCCTTGTTTACACAATGGTTGCTAAAAGCTACAAACCACGAGAAATGCAGTAGATGCTGCCCAGACACTGACTAGCATTTACCAGATTTTTATTGAAAATCTATTTATGTCCATTAGTGACAGATGCATACCTGCCAAGTTCAAGGATTCTGGATTGGAGATATTTCCGCGGTGGGGGAAGGGGGGGATGCTGAATTATTTGCCCCTATTTTTTTTCGGCACAAAAAAAAAAACACCCAAAAACAAACAGACAAAAAGTCGCGAAAAACAAGAGGCTGGGGAATTTCACGAAATCGTATCTGCCGCGGTTTCGCCTCTTAAACTCATTCGTAATAAAATGGGGTAGGTTCGAAAAGCCTGGTGCGTACTGAGCTGCTTTTTTGTCAATGTGGCTAGATCGTGCACAGAAATTTCTATTTCCAGGAGATTTTCACGACAACCGTACAAACGGAAGAAACGGTTCGAATTCGGGAGTCTCCCGGCCAATCCGATAAACTTGGCAGCTACGCAGATGCTCTTTCCAGCCATGACACCACTGAATCATTCATGCTCATTTCATGGTAGGACATTTATGGCACAGCCTCCGATTCAGGACTAGATCAGTACTTAATTCGATGATGAAAACCTTTGTACTTCGCTAATGTTGCTGTCATTAGTTAGTTTGACTGTATCCTGCATTGCCTGAGAAGCCACATTAAGGGGAAAGAATGCCACGCATATAAAAAGTTATAGAGCATGTTGGCTGCTGGCAGCTTGCTGCTTTATTCTAATGCCTGACTCACACCGAAGGCGGCGAGGCAAAGCGGCGAAGCGGGATTTCCGAAGCTGCGAGGCGGCGAGTGCGTGAACCTGTTCAGACCGCATGCCTCCTTCATCTGGCCGCGTGGCAGGAGAGGCGGGCAACTAGCGATTTTGCGCACGTGTTGCTATGATGTGTCAGTGCTTCTCCCAAACGTACACCCGCGCCACCACCGCGCCTCCGCTGCGTGGCGTTCTGATTGGCTGCGGCAAAGCGGCAAGCCTCGACAGGAGGCAAAAAATTGCTCCGAGAGCGATCGGCCTTGCCGCCTGGTTTTTCTCTCGCTTTCGCCGCCTAGAGAGGAGGTTTTTCCTGCTTCCCGCGTTGCCGCCTCGTCGCTTTGGCCGCCCTGCCTTCCGTGTGAACGAGCCTCAACACTTGGCTTGTGAGCCCTCCATACATATAAGTAAGGAAATTGCCTAAACCTACTTCTACTTCACCCTTTTCGATGCCCTGTGCACATTAGTGTACAAAAATTGTTTTTGCTAGTTAGATACAATGCGATTTGGTTTAATTTCACCTCTTTTGTAATAATCATGTCATCATTTACCTTCATATTGCATTCTTTCGTTACATATGACCTCTTTTTGTTAAAGGCACTGACACGTTTGACGAGCCATGCGACCTGATGCTTTCCACAAGCCACATCAAAAGTGTAATTTTTCTACGCACCAAATGAACTTAATCAAGAACAAGACTGCATCATATTTCTGCTCTGAAACTTGATTCTATTTATGCAAGAGAATGAATGGCAGGATGAATTAATATTTAATTACAAGTTAATTCAGATTAATTGCTATAAACACATAAATCAACATATCAAAGGTTGATGTTGCAATATACCCAATGCCTTGATGTATGCTCGTATGAAAATTGCTGCACTTAGAGACAGGTTTTCACGTCATGCCTAAGCTGTCGTACCACACATTGGATAGACAAAGGGTGGCAAAAACTTAATGATTATGCATACTCTAAATTGCCAACCGGACATAACACTTATCAAGAAAACTGGAACTTCTGACGATTCTCGACATTTATAGAGTTTATTAGAAAAGATTTAGCAGTACCAGTATTTGTTATACCACTGTTGCATTGTTTTCTTCAACAGCCTCAGTTCATTATCACACAACGAAGAGCATGCTACAATGAATCCAGGTTCTCTTCTTATCGCTGTTCTATTCATTGCACAGTTTGCACTTTATAAATGTAGTGAATGGTTTTCCACACATGATGCGTGTAGTCGCATACTGGCCATTGTTTAGTGCCCCTTACGCTTACTGCATCTGCACAATTCTATCATGTCTCAATTGTAATGCACAAACCATTTTGCATTAAGAAAACTGTTACTTCGTGCCAGTCTCACTTTCAAACCGAATTATAACAAGTATGAAAATTTGATGGCTACATTTACCAAATGAAATCGTGCACTAAAATTGTGCAAGTGCGATAGTAGGCTGTGTTATCTACGCACACCATTTCATGTCTTCCCTGCCATTATATACATAAATAATACTCAGAAGTTTATGTGAATTTTGTCTTTTGGTTCTGTTCAACCACAATGTAATTTGGGTTAATAGAATTTTGTCTCATGATGATAAATGAAGATAAAAAGGCAAGTTGTTTCTGCAATGTTGCTTAGTAAGAAATGTGATAGTTATGTTTTAAAAAGAATTCAGCATGATTGCATGCAGTAATTTACCAAAAGTTACAGGTGCCTTTTAACCTATCCGGATGTATGAACTGGCGGTGCAGAATTCGCACTGCTGGAGGTTATACACGAGAAAATATGCTAGCAGCCATAGCCCCTCACATTACTGCAGAAAGCATCAAGCAAAATAAGCTGAAGCTGTTAGTAAAATGCAACATGAAAATTTCACAGTGATTTAGTTATCATGAAAACTGACCTGCAGTTGTTAAAGGTCACTAAAGCTAAACGATGAACCACTTTACACTAAAAATTATCCTTTGAAAACTCTACGCAAGTTGGTTTGCCATCCTAAGTTCATTTTAAAGAAGTGAAAATGGAAGCTCCATGTCTCAATTTTAAGTTTCATTCCAAAATTTTTGCGCATAAATGTTGGCAAGACACCACAAATTTCAAACCATTGTTGTAAATTTTGGCCGTACAAGTACAATGAAATTTACAGAATCTTGGTACTCTAGGCCCTCCCTGTCGCACAAGTACTTCATATTTACCGATTAAAAACTATGCAGGCTATGGAGACATCAAAATGACGTCCTGGAAACCCGAAAGTGGCGTTACCACCTGTGTTTTTTTTTTTTTTTACATGTGCTCTCATTTACAATGTGTCGTCCTGCGGCAAAAAGTGTTTTTGCCGTTTTGAAAGAGTAATTTACTAATAACACGAAAAAACTCCCTCTTTATTGTTCATTTAATCACCTCATTTAATCAAGTGAAGACATTTTGACACCCGACAAATGATGGAGTTACGGCGCAGAGTAATGCGAGCCCCCTTTCACATTGCAGATGCCACCAAATATGACCACAATAGAGCAAGCGACTTGCAAGTGCCAACACTTAATTACCACACCGATTTAGCTCCAGTTCATTCATTACTGAACTTGAAGAAATAAAGCTGTGCTAAGAACGAGACAAATGGAGAGCACCACGACCCTCTCCTCTTGACTTAATCTCGTTTTCTAGCGCTTTTGTTCTTCAACTTCGGCAAAACTTTCTTAGTTCCGAGGCTGCAATGGAAGTATGTGCGGCCAGTCAAACAACAGCACCCATCTAAAAGTTCACGATTTGTTTATTAATGTCTCATATGAAGCATGACGGTTGTGATACTCACCGATACAATTCTATGAACTTTCATGACACAACAAAAGGTATGGCAAGCAAAGGTACCAGTAACGGATGCAGCTTCAGTATTGTGCTTTAACTACAGAGTTGGGCTTTTTCAAGAAAGCAAATTCAGGAAAAACTGGAATGATTGAAAAAAGGGACCAAAACAAAAAACACATCAAGAAAAGAAACATGATGATCCCAATGCACAGTGGCCGTTCGGGGAGCAGCTGGAGGCAGCTGGAGGCTCACATGTGTGGTGGCATTGGGCGATGTCTCCACTCCGGAGGCGGGGGCGGCCGAAGCCCTCCACGCATGGGCCCCCCCCAGGGGGGCGGGGGTCCCCACTCAGGCATGTCCCAACCGCCCGGTGGGGGCATGGGGCGTCCTCTCATCCCTCCACGTGGCTCACCCTGCATACAGTACACACATAGTTATGTCGTCATCTCTCCAACGCTCGTTGAGGTCCGTCTGCCCACCCAAAAGTAGAAAATGCATGATCTCTCAAAGATGACAAATGTTATCTATTGACTGTTAAGCTCAGAATTTTCAATTCAAAGTTCATGTGTGCCAAATGCAGAATAAGGGTAAAAGGCGGTGAGGAGACTGAGAAATGTATTCTAAGAGAACTTGTTGTTGGGCTAGTTGGTAGAGCATTTCGAAAAGTTAATTAGAGCGCGAAAACTTGACACGATCACTCACACACGCGCACACCCATGCAACACAGAGCGCTGTGTGTTTGATGCACGGGTGTGTGCGTGTGTGAGTGATCGTGTCAAGTTTTCGCGCTCGAATTAACTTTTCCAAAGGAGACTGAGAACCTCCACCCTCTGAAACTTTAATATAGACCTTGTTTTTTAAGAAGGAAGCTTTTGCTCTCCAACATTTCTGGTAGAGTAAAAGCTTACTAATTCAACCCTTATTTTTTAAAAAAAACTTAGATAACTTGGACAAGTCTTCTAGTGCTGACAAGCACGTATATTCTTTCATGACACCAAACTTTCGTTAATTATGCCGTATTAGGACACATGGGGACGCAGTTAATTCGAACGATCCTCTGAGCACATTCGATCCTCTGAGCATGTTGAGCGAGGTGTGCAACATATGTGCATGACAAAACAGTGAAATCTGTGTTCCCAAACAATCGAAACTGCCACATGCCTTCACAACTGCATATTCATCATCCATGAATGTGCATGAACGAGACAGACATTGTCATGAGTAAGGGGGCACGGGGAACTTGCTGGGTGCTGGAACGAAGCGTCGGTGTGTAAGACCCCGATGGTGGGCAGGCATGCCACATTCACGTACGAAATTGGTCGAAAAAAGGCACGTGGCACGCAACCCAAGCTGTGATGGAAAATCACAGAGGATGAGCTGGCCCTGTGCTGTGGAGCTTTGCACTGTGAAGGTTAAAAAGGTCAGCGTCGCTACAAAAACGGAAGCAGTAGAGCCGCCAGATTCTGAAGAATGTCGGCGTGAGAGGCCTGGGAAGTGGCCGTCGACCTCGGGGGTCGCGAGTGGGGCTGCCCAGACTTGCCGCAACTTCGCACAGCAGTTTCTGGGGGGACTACGACTCATCCACCACGACCAGGAACGAATGTAGCCCACACCAGTCATTGGAGTGTGTTATCAATGACACCATGACACCATGAACGAGTTGGGTTTGACCAAGCGGGCCGAAGATGACGAATAAGACCAGGACACCGGCAATGAAGACGAACAGCTCACTCAACGACGTCTTCTAAGACGACTTCGACAACGGTACCACTTCCTCATAGTTTCAGAAGTGGCATCGGAACAGTAAGAATGTTCTATTGCAGGAGCGCTTCAGAGTAGCCACCGAGACGCCATCTTGAATAGAGACAGATTAGGGCTAAGGATGGAACTTGACTCTGATTAATATTAGTTCCGCTTTGTGAACATGTTTTTTTTTGGGAGTGAATTTCTTGTGTCAGATTACTGTTTGCCATTTTATGTAGTACAGTCGAACTCCGCTACAACGCACGCAGCTTCAACGAAATTTCCGCTACAAGTAAAAATTCACGATTCCCAGTCAGCAGTCCAAGGAGTCAATGCATGAATATTGTCGCCACAACGAACACCTTTTGTTCGATCGTTTCGCTTCCACGAAATTTCGCCATGCAATTCCAGGCTCAGATACTCATTTCTATGCAGTAAACCAAATATTTAACACTTCGATGCATTTTTGAAACCTGAAAATGCTTCAACAAAGTCTAAAACATGCGTTGACACCACCAGAAACTGCCGCTATACCGCCGCTGTTCAGCAAGCATGGGCACTGCCATTGCTCGATAGCGATGGCAATCAGACTGCCTTGCTTTTGCCACTGGCTTACTTTAAGCCGCAGACGATCCCAAGTTGAAGCTCAGTCGCTCAGTTCGTGGTTTTCTTCATTCAGCTGCTGGGTGCAACCTCGGAACGATGCCTTTTCCGTTTCCGATGCTTATAATTATGTTCGCGCTTGGCCAGTGTGGTAACTAATCAGAGCGGCTGTTCGTCCGTATTATCAGCAGAATCAGCTAGCCGCAAGTGATGGATGATAAGAATGGTATGGAATAAGGCAAAAGTCACTGCTCCACGGTACCCTGCCTCCACGTCAGCCTTGTCAGATACACATGACGGCGGACGGCTGCTGGTGTTAACGTGTTAATGCAACTGTTTGGTACATTTACGAAAGCGGTTGTAGGCGTTGTTTCAGCTTGGTTTTCACCATGGCCTCACTGTGCACGACTGTGAATTGCGTCGTGACGCAGCTGGGAAAAAATAGGAAGCAGCGAACACTTTTTAATTTTAAGAATAAACGTTCCTTTGTTTTGCTAGCTCAGATCAGCTATATTTTTTCGATTTCACTACAACGAAATTCTCGCTTCAGCAAATATTTTCCCCAGCCCGTTAGTTTCGTTGTAGCGGGGTTTGGCTGTATAACAAAGCCACATCTGCCACGAAAGTATTTCGTTATACCTGATAATTCATTATACAGTAAAAGCTCGTTAATTTGGATTTCCCGGGACCGGAAAAACTGTCCGAATTAACCGAATGCCAAATTAATGAATGAACAGGGAAAACAACATTTAAAATCAAGCTGCAGAAGCATACCTTTATTTGTTGAAGTATTTTGTAATTGTCGTCTGCGTTTTCGCACAGATTCCGGCTGACATCACAATTTTTCTTAACTGTTCCAAATGGCCAACAGCACGCAAGCTGTCGGGAGTGTTCAGGCAAGCGTCCTCTAATATTAACAGCGCCCCCGACACTTCCCGTGAGGTGCGATGAGGTCGCGACTGTATCTCCTCGCATGATTCTTCGTCGGAATCGTGGTCTTCATGGGCGCCCGTGACATCATTAATAATCTCTTGATCGGTCAGGAGACCACTCGTGGCGACACCATGATCAATCGCGATGTAGTCCTGAAAGGTCACTTCTGTGGGAAGGACAGCATCGAAAGTCGGGCAGTCATCGTCGGTGGACTCTGCCGCTTTTTCGCCGTTGCCATCACTGTAGCGCACGATGGTGGTGGCATGCAAATACGGTCACAATGGAAGAAAAAGAGAACTCCGCAAGAAGAGATGGTTCCGACAAGACAACACAAGGAAAAATGGCGTCGGAGGCGCTGAGTGGAGAAGAAAGAAGACGCCGACGTTCGGTGACGCTGCGATCGCCCCCACTAGTTGATGATGATGGCGATGCCACTCAGGTTTCAATTTCACTCCAGTGGTGCCAGCGCTGTTTCATCACACTTTTGTGTAGCAGCAGCCGTGAGCATTTGTCCGAATTAAGCGGTGCGGAGCCGAATTCCGACGAAATAACGAAGGTTTGGTTCCATAGATTACCGTAATTACTCGAATCTAACGCGCACCTTTTTTCTGGTTAAGCGACTTCATAAATCGCATGCGCGTTAGAATCGAGTACGAACAAAAAAATTACGGTCAATCTATTGCCATCGGCAAATCCAAAATGGCCGCCCCCTACGTGCGTCGGCATGGCGCGTCGGCCTTTCGGCCTATGTGTTTCCCATGTGCGGCACTTCGTACGTGTGCTGAGGAGTTCGTCATCTAGTAGTGCATTAGCATCCACGGCGTGGAAGGGCCGACTCCAAAAACTCGAGTGCACCACGATGCCGCTTTTAAAAGAAAAGTCATCGCGTGTGCAGAAACGGACGGAAATTGGGCCGCATCGCGGTCATTCGGAGTTCCCGAAACGTGCGTTCGGGACCAGCGGAAACAAAAGCAGAAGATTGTCGACAGCAAAGCTTCACGCAAAGGCTTCAGTGGACCACAGCAGGGTCGGTTTCCGCAAATCAAAGAGCTGCTCGGCGAGTATGTGCTTGAGCAGCGAGCGGCACAGCGGCCCGTGACGACAGAACTGCTCCAAGTGCGGGCTACGCAATTAGTCTTAGAAAAAGGTCTAATGCGGAGCCAGTTTAAAGCGAGCAGGTGCTGGCTAACTAACTTTATGAAGAGGAAAGACTTTTCCCTACGAAAAGGAACATGCATATGCGAAAAGTTTTGCGGAGGAGTACGATGAAAAGCTTCACAGTTTTCAGAGGTTCGTCCTAAACTTGCGGCGCAACAACGGCTACCTGCTTGGGCAAATCGGGAATGCCGATCAGACGCCTCTTTACTTCGACATGCCTGGCACCACAACCGTCGAGAAGAAGGGGGCGAAGCAAGTTCGCGTGCTGACATCGGTCCACGGTAAAACTACAGTGACGGCAATGCTCTGTTACACGTCAGATGGGCACAAGCTTCGCCCGTACCTCATACTTAAATGGAAGACGCTCCCGAAAGGAGTCGTTTTTTCGAGTAGTGTGATCGTGCGGGCCAGCGAGAAAAATGGGTGCGCGTTGCAATCAATGTCTTATGTCTTTTTTTTTTTTTCATGGTGGAAATCGGGTACGCGTTACAATCGAGGGCGCGGTAGAATCAAGTAAATACGATAACGGTAGCGATCGCGTGAATCTACGTTGCGGTTTGGTACCAAATCAAAGAAACTCTTTGCGGTGGCTGCACTTGACGGAAAGGGATACACATCATTAATGAAAACGAGAGCGGTAGGTGTAGCCCTGAAACAGTGGTTTGTGATTCGATTGCGATGTCTTAATCGGGTGCGCGCCCGTGAAATCGAGTGGTTGGCATCTTTCAACGCATCAAATTCTGGGCGTGATTCGACATAGTTTCTGCGTAATGCGCATAATCAAGTCGGTCTGGTAGTTGGCAAATTTCCGCGATGGTGCTTTCATTTGTCAACCCCCCCCCCCCCCCCCCCGCAATCATTTCATTGGCAACGCGTGTCTTTGGACGTTAAATTCCTTTAACATTCGAAAATTTAAATGTTAGCAAGCACGCATCGCATGTTTCGATTCTTGGACACACGAAGCTGCATGCTCAACACGTCTTGCGCAAGTGCGGCCTTTGAAAAAAGTTGTTTTGGTTAAAGTGCAGATATTCGCGAGTTCCGCGACTTACGTTATGAGCGGTCTATACTGTAATAATAAAAAACGGAAGAGATCCAACGGGCAGGGAGACACCAGGTGTCTGTTAGCAGGACTGCAGCGGACGAATATAGGGGTGCGTTTATTACGCGGGGAAAAGAAAAACCCAAACTTTGAGGACCGAAGTTGGGGGTGTGTTTATTTTGAGAGTGTGTTCATTTCAGGTGGCTTTTCACGACTCAGGGTCAGGAAAACATTTTTAAAGCACACTTGAGACAGTTTTCGGTGGATATATTTTTAGGTGTGATAAAAACTCTCACGAAGAATACGAATCTGCTTTCATCAAAAATTTTGGAGTTTTATCGAGTGTGAATTTTGGAGTTTTATCTCATGCCCCCCCCCCCCCTCCACTCATACTCTCACATTCAAACATGCCCCACAGCTTTGACTACTTATCACTCTCATTTCCCCAAAATGAACAAAACACCAGCACTACGATTGCTCACCCGCATAGGGAGAAACCCCCTCGGTGGCCGGCGTTGCATGGGGCCTCCTCTTGGCGGTCCTCCCATCCACGGGGGTGGAGGACCACGCCCACGGTCGGGGCCTGGTGGCCACGGCTCGCTCTCGTCAAAGCCGTCCCAGTTATCTTCGGCAAATGCATCCTGTAGCACGGAGAACAAGGCACACATTATTGACGGACCCTGTCAGAGCAGCCGCTACACTCCCAGTGAATTTCAGTCTGGGCTGCAGACAGAGGAGCACATACGCTCCTCCGTCTGCAGCGAGGACCGAAATCTTAATAATAATATGTGTGGTCTTTACGTCCCCATAAGTTGAAATGGCCGAGTCTAAACAGAGAGCAGTTTTTGGAGCAGCAAAAATTCAATTTGGGAGCAGAAGAACCTTGCTTTGGAGCAGGTAGTCGCACTTAATATGCCGCCCTGGGAGCTTGAAAAGACAAACTTTTAGCAACGCGGGGGCACCAGTGCATATTTCAATTGGCTGAAAATACACATAACACTGAAACATATTTTGAAAGAAGTGTTTGAACAGATTATCGCCAGGTATGAACTGCACTATTTTTTTAATACCCCGTGGCCTATCGAACCGTTGTAAAATGTTAAGGTTAAAAAATATTTGAAAAGGGTTTTTTTGAAAACTAGGTTCTCAGTAAACTTAAAAGAGAAACACCTCACACACAAAAAAAATCAAAAATTGTGATTGCACAAGAATCGTAGTTACGTAACAGTGGGCCTTCGCTTAAAGAAAAGCCTAACATGATATCGTCAAGTGTACTGCAAGCTTTTACCAGACAACAAAAGCTTGCTACACCGCCGTTCGCGGCCACCTCGTGCGAAACCACCTTCAAGAGTGCTGCACGAGAACCAAGAAACCTCGCCGCACCGACTACAGTGCAGTCCACTTATAACGATACCACATATAACGATATATCAGTTATAACGATGGGTCGACTTAACAGTCTCATTTTATGCATTGGGGCTATGGGGAAAAAAACCATATATAACGATATGTTATCCACCGCATATCGGATACAACGATGAAAAGTTTGCCGTGGACGGCATGTTTCATTCAGAATAATCGTAACATTTAGATTGATAAGTTCCTCTGAAACGAACTATGCCGAGACAAGACGAAAAGTTAGCGTAGGCGAGTACCTGCCACCACTGCAGCACAGCACCGGCAGCGCGTCCCGGCCGTTCAAAAAGCCGAGGAGAGCATCGCGAGTTGGCGCGACGCGCTACAGATGGCGCCAGCTGTGTCACGTTTTGTGCCTCGCCGCGCGTCGACCGCGGAGAGGCTGAGAGAATTAAAAAAAAAAAGCGAAAAGCAAAGCGCCGCGCTCCGCGGCTCCCCGCCTTCTACAACGGCAAGCCGGCAAGCTACTCGTAGCTTGCCGAACGAAAGCGGGAAAGAGAGAGAAAATAAAAAAAGCGAAAAGCAAAGCGGCGCGGCGGCATCGGGGCGGGGCCTCGTTGGCATTCCGGCTGTGTACCTCTGGCTGTGCTTCTTCCTCCCACTGCTCCCACCCCGCCGTCGGTCAGTCTCTCTTCCTCAGCGAACCCGTGATGCGTTCTTCGGAGTAAGAAATAAAGTCTTGTTTTTGACATCCTACTATCTACAATATTTATTAATTGGTGAAAAGAGCGAAATTAAGCCTGGAGCTACAAAAGGTACGTCCGGCGACGATTTTTTGGCGGCAGTCCAGATATAACGATCACCGGTTATAACGATCATATTTTTTGGTTTTCTCGATATCGTTATAAGTGGACTGCACTGTATCACATAAAGCGCATGTGTATGTTACCAAGTCATAAAGGAATGGTACTGATAACGCCTCTCCACACAGTTTTATTTTCTTTATTATCGTAGGTCATCACCGTCAATGTAGAACTCCGATAATATATCGACTTGCCATTGCCGCACGCTTCGTGACTAGTACAGTGCACGTAAAAAATTTGTGTCCCTGTAAAACGAACCGCCAAATGAACAGAGGTTAATGTTATTGCAAGAAGGAAAGAAAGTGAAGTTTGCCAGTCACAATATGGAACGGCCGCCGACTAAAACACTGATCGAACGTATAGCAAAGCCTAAAAGCTTGTAAAGCACTTGCCGCGAGTTTCGATTACAAAATGGAGCAGCGGCAAATCATCGTTCATCTGTGCCACGTGATCGCCGACGGGTCATGAGTCACGAATAAAGCACGTAGGTACCCGTTAGTATCGTTTAAAGTGGTTTGAACGTGCGTTCTGTCTCCACGGCTTCACAAATAACCAAGTGTTTCTCTCTACCTCCAGACACCAATGTGCGGATTTCACGTGCGACGGCATTTTTTTAAATGCAAAATGCAATGAGAACTCGATTGTCTAAATAAACAAGAAGCTAATGGGCGTAAACTGGGAATGGGATGCACGCATTCTGTCGCTCACGGAACCCATTTTGATAACCCATATGCACGGGCCGGAGCATCCGAGAGACTCGTCGGATGCAAGGAAATGACTCCACGTTTACAGTGACTCGCTCATGGCAAACGGGCACGCGTTGGTGACCTCACACAGCAGCGTTGACATGAAAACCGCAGCGACCCGAGGAACGCGCTACGTACAATAAAGAACTTGACAGTCAACCCCGGTGCGCTTGCCACCCGACTCGGTGGTTCTTGATAGGCGACAGTGGCACCAGAACACAAACCGTAGCTAGTAGAAGCAGCACGCTTGATGCACGGCAGCATACTTTTGCAGGGTCACGCATATTTACAATTTTAGAGGAGATTACGGCAGCACTACGGGAGCATTGATCATCAGAAAGGTGAAAGTAAAAAAAAAAAAGTGATTGGGAACGTCTTATTAGTATACTCGGCTTTTTTCCACCATTGAAGCTGACGTTGGTATCAAAATTCTAGCTTTCGAGGCTGTTTTGGAGCTGTTCGGTGCAATTTTCCTAATTTTTATGCTTTTGGTGCAGCTTCGCGCAAGGAGACCGAAATGTATCAAAAATGCCCAATATGCACAGCTGTCTCACCCCTGCGTCCCTAAACCACAAGATGATTATGAGAGTCACAAGAGTGGAAACTTGGGCTAGTTGGTGCGTAGTCATATTGCAAGATGTTTCAGCGCGCGAACAAAGGAAAAAGGACAGGGTAGACAGAAAGAGCGCTGACTTCCAACTAACTTTATTTGACAGAGTGCCAAGAATATATACTGCTAAAAAGAATGATAACAGAGCATGAAGGTAAAGGCACGCCTAATCTACACATCAGTAACAAACACGTGTGACAGGTCCTCTATTGCCTCAAAGCCCAGCTAGGTAATCACGTTCAGCCTGTGATAAAGCAATCGATGATGTGCTTACACATTTATCTCCTAGCAAGTGTATTTTTTCGGCTTCAATAATTTCTCGGGTAAGCTGATCCCTGTGCCTTGCCATTATTGAGCACTGATCAAAGAGAGGGGTGCACCCACAATTTCGGCAATGAATTCCGAGAGTGCCTGAAACCACTAGTTCTAACCCATGAATCACCCACTGATAACAACCTGAAGTTTCTAGATTTGAAGCTTTTGTTAGACTCCCGACATGTTTGCTGGATGTATGAACCAAGAAGCGGCAAGCCTCTTCTGCCTTTCAGCTCGGCTCACTCTAAATTGGTCAAGCGGGGCATCACTAACCTCTGCCTTGTCAATGCCTTAAAGAAGTCATGCCCCCACATGGTACACCACAGCTTTGCTCTACAAGTAGAGCGGCTCACCAAAGCTGGGTACCCCGCGCATGTTCTCGTTTCGGTGGCGGAAAAGCTGGTCACTGTCTTGAAGCAAGGCGACAAACCGGATAAGCGAAACAGTGTCCGAAAGAGCCGGCCTGTCGTACTGCCTTACGTGCACGACGTATCACACAGGCTAAAAAAGATTGCTCGAGACGCCAACGTTTTTGTGGTTTTTTCTGCCCCGGAAAAATTGCAGAGGCTTTGCAAACGGGTCAATGCACCTCGTGCAAATTCTGCCTCGTGCTCTGTCGCGCACAGGACACGCTACATCCCATGCGCAGTGGGAGTCGTTTACTTGATTCCACTGACGTGTGGGTGCATCTATGTCGGGCAAACCGGCAGGTGCATAAATGACCGCCTCCGAGAACACCGAAACAATGTGCACAATGTGGTACGAGGGCATCTTGGCATTCATTGCCGAAATTGTGGGTGCACCCCTCTCTTTGATCAGTGCTCAATAATGGCAAGGCACAGGGATCAGCTTACCCGAGAAATTATTGAAGCCGAAAAAATACACTTGCTAGGAGATAAATGTGTAAGCACATCATCGATTGCTTTATCACAGGCTGAACGTGATTACCTAGCTGGGCTTTGAGGCAATAGAGGACCTGTCACACGTGTTTGTTACTGATGTGTAGATTAGGCGTGCCTTTACCTTCATGCTCTGTTATCATTCTTTTTAGCAGTATATATTCTTGGCACTCTGTCAAATAAAGTTAGTTGGAAGTCAGCGCTCTTTCTGTCTACCCTGTCCTTTTTCCTTTGTTCGCGCGCTGAAACATCTTGCAATATGATTATGAGAGACGCCGTAGTGAAGGGCTCTGGAAATTTTGACCATGTGGGGTTCTTTAGCATGCACCGACGTTGGAACCAAGTGGTGATCTCAACATCCACCTAAATCGAAGCACATGAACATTTTCAAATTCGATTCTGAATTGAGAAGTCACAGTGAAATGTGGCTGGGCAGGTATAATTTAGTTGTGGCCAACAGCTCCCGACATCAATATCAGCCCCTGGGCCAGCTGGTAATTACAGAATTGACGATACAGTTTCATTGCATATGGTTATATAGAATTTAAAGTTTTAAAACTAACCAAACCAATGGGTTCTAACAATACGATTATGAGGCAACCCATAGTGGGGAAACTCCTAATAAATTTCGACCTCCTGCGGTTCCTTCAATGAGCTACCAAACCTATCAACAAGAATGTTTTTGCAGTTCGCGCCCACCAAAACGCGACCACTGTAGGAAGGAATGAAGCCCACACCTTTATGCTTAGCAGCAGAACACAATACATAACTGCTCCGTCACCACCAGAAGTGCTGAGAAATCGTAGGACCCGAAATTCCGCCCTTTTTTTTTTTTTGTAGAGACTGAAACCTGAAGCAATGACTAGAGCTATTTAACATGAACCAAGTGCAGTACTGCTCCGTAGCTAAGTACCAGTACTTATCGAGCAAAAACCTGGAGGATTACAAAGAGGTTCCACCTTGAGTTGAGGACTAGAAAGGAAAATGATAGGTGTAACCTGAAGAGACAAGAAGACAGCAGAGTGGGTCAGGGAACAAAAGGGTGTTAAGGACATCATAGTCAAAATCAAGAGGAAGACATGGTCATGGACAGGGCACATAGTGCGAAGGCAAAGTAACCGCGGGTCATTACGGATTACAGATTGCATTCCAAGAAAAGGCAAGTGGGTGAGACAGAAAGTTAGGTGGGCAGATGAAATTCGGAAGAGTAAAGCGGCAGCATCAAGCACAGGACCAAGCTGCCTGGCGGAACATAAGTGAGGTCTTTGCCCTGCACTGGGTGTGGTCAAGCTGATGATGAAGCACAGTTCACTTGCCTGTAATGTTCGCGGGGGGCTCCTGCCCGGCAGGGGTCCTCCCGGACCATGTCGTCCACGCATGTCCTCCTCGTTCATCTCGCGGGAGTCTGGACGGGGCGGTCGCTCAGCATCCGCCTCCGGATGATCACCCTTGCCACGCGGCGGCAGATCTCCTTCGGGCACGTCTCTAAGCGGATCCTTGCGGTCCGGGTCAAACGGTGGTTGTGGACGCGGAGGGCCTGACTCAAAATCCTGCAGGAATAGCGTGACGTGGTCACCAGGCAACAGACACGACATTGGGAATTGGTATAACTTATCACAATGTGTTCATGATGAAAGGACGTAAGGTGCAAGCACGAACACAAGACATGAGGAGTGAGCACAAAAGAGCTTGTGTCGGGGCTACTGGAACATAGTGAATGATAAAAGCAGCGCCGTTAAGTTCAGACGACAAAAAACAGGGAGAATACAAACAACGCGTGTCACCTGTGTCGTCCCCGGTTTCTGTCTTCAACTTGGCAGCGTTGCCTTGATCATCAACAGAACACAAACGCCAACTCAAGTGAAAGAACCTACTGGGGTGCAACATACTAGAACAGACAGGTGCGGGCAGCGTGCCTAGCAGGCAGGGCTGACATATCCCATTTCTTTAACAGCACCGCAAAATGAGTTTTTAATCATAGGCCTGTCGCATGAGAGAGAGGGCAGTACTTTTCTATGGAAAATAAGTTGTCCTAGTGTCCTTTGCCCTTTTCCTGTGCAACAAATAAAATGGCACGGCTGTGATCCTTTGTGGACCCTTCATCATTAGTCATCTATTTGGTGCCATGTCCCTAATGTATCATAAATTTATCCTTGCAAGGGCACCATCCCATGCAAAGTATGTGGCAGGCAGACAGGCTGCAGCACATTGGTACACCGATTTCCCCGCTCTCAAACCTGATCGGTGCCAAGATGCATGTGATTATGGCCAGCGCTTGATACAGGAAGGCTATCACAATAAATCTGACATTTATGCCTACCAATCATCGTTGAAAGTAGGATCGGATGCTAAGTGAGTTGGTATAAATTCGCTATGGCTGACAGCGCGATTAACGTGCACCAGACAAAGAAAAGGGGACGCACAGCGCAGTGTTGACTTTGAACTGAGAGTAATGGGACCCTCATCTGTATATTTTTCTGTAACAACATTTTATTGTGTAAGAATAATAAAAGACTTTGCCTTTGAAGAACACAAACAGAGAACATTGTGACCAACCAAGCCTTGCTCCTACAAAGTGAATTACCCGAAATACTCTGTGCAACTATGTGCTGTCCACCAACTAAAAACGTGGACTAAAAAGAAAACTTTGCTATCCATTAAGGCAATGGATGGCTGGCTGATACATTTCCATTCATTTTCTTTTCTTTGTCCCTATTAGTCGTGCTGTTGGCCACAATGAAGATTTGCTTTGTTCACAAACTTCACAATTGTAGATAATTGGTTTACCAAAGAAAATTTAAGCGACCAGGGCCCAGAATTTCAGGCACCTGATAGTGTGGAGCTCGACCATGCACTGACTGAATGCCACAAGATGTGGATTTTGTTCTAACTGATGATATATGGCAAACCAAGTCATTCAGGCCAAATGTTGAGGCGAAAAAGCAGTGCCATGAACGATAACATTTTATCATCCCTAGCTCCCGAATTAAAGGTGCTTTCCTTGAGACCTTGTGATAACCACCACACCATAGTGCTTAAAAAAAAAAAAAGGTCATGGACTAAAGCTTGATGGTAAACCAACTGCTCCATGTACAACGTGCCATAATCTAGTTCCAGAGCGAGTTGTTGCCGTGCACAACGTCGCCCAGCTTTACTGCGCGGCCGCCGACACTAGTAACAGCGAGCGAAAACAACAGGACCAATAGCAGCAACAACGGCCATTGAACAATTTCCTGCCATGTCCTTCGAGATGGCAAGCGTGTTTGGTTCAACTGGGTCCCGCTAGATGGTTGGACCTGTCCAGTTTAACCAGGCGAAAATTTAACTTTTGAACCTCTCGCGCAATTTCCCATTGTAACATCCGGCGGTTATTTTATTTTTTTTTCATGAAGCAAACTGAAACGAACAAGCAGCATTTTATTACTGTTTTTGATGCATGGAAGGTCCTTTATTTCAGGGCGTCTACCAATCGGCTTTTCAAATATTCCCTTACTTTTCTACGTTTTCCATCATGATTTAAAACAAACTCCGTGACCTGCTTGAAAAACAGTGTGCACTGGAAACAGACCCCAGAGTGGTGAAAAAAATCAGGCAATCCTATAGAATAAGTAAATAAATGTACCGCAAATGCTCAGAATGTTCTCCGCACACGCGGTAAATATGAAAAAAAAATGTATATCAGGCATCTCCGAGCCAGAATCAGCAGGTTGGCTGTTTGGCAGAATGCAAACGCACGAGTTAAAATTAACCGCAGCTGAAAATTTGGAGGAGCCCATGATAGTCCTACAATGTAGCCAAAGCTGCTAAGAAATGCAGAAGTGGTACCATCTCGTGGCATCTGTGTAAAAGGGGAACACCTAATCCCGGCCGGTTCCGCTACTGGAGTATATTCTAGTTCACTATAATGGTTACAGCCCAGGTCACCTAGGATGTGAATTGCATTGAATTAGAAATACCTGTATTTACTGAGTATACTATTTAAGATGTGGATTGGATCTAATGGGACCTGGATTGCTGTATTTACTATTAATTTGCATCCCTACCTAAATTGTACACGTCTAATATATACTTTTAAGCAAAAAAATAATAATAACTATGTACTACGCATGTATTTTGTAAACCTTGAACCGTGAAAAACAAAGTCACGCTGCATAATTTTCTTTCTTTTTATACAACGAGCACATCCATGTTGATGTTTTATTTCTCTGGACTATGCCGCTTGGAGTTCAACAAAGTCCTCAGATGCCTACAATTAAACCTAGGGGTAGCATTTAAAGCGATGACATTTGAATATGTGCTGGCAAAAAGGAATCTATCTGGTAGCAACAGCTCCCTCAATTCCGCAGATTTATCACAGATGCAGGCGGGTTGCCTTCGTTTCTGTACTCTTCTATGGACATAATGCTAAAAACTAATTACAGATTTATTTAGGTGAAGTTACCGAACTCTAACCTTGAAGTGCGAGCTACCAGCAATAAGAGTGTAGCTGAAGTTGTTGCTGTTGCATTGCCAATAATAACAATGATGGTGATAATAATATTAAAAGGCATCACGCAGTCCTGCAAGCCTCTGCTCATGGCAGTTCTATCTGAACCAGAAGGCTTTCAAGCCGAGCCGAAATCATGGTCAAGACAAACATGCACAAATTCACCGACATGTGTAATGTTGTAGTTGAAAAGTCAGATATGCTGTGCAATACGTAGAAGCAACAGACTTCAAAACAGTGAATGTAGGGACATGGAAGCCAAGGGACGCTTTAGACAACGTGACGGACAAGTTGCAGAGCGAAAAAGTTGCCACAATTGTGACAACCAGTAGATTGGTGATACCACTGATTTCAAGAAAGAAGTTAAACAACACGAATATGACCTCAGGAAACAACACGTGACCTCATATGCCCTCGCTAAACACGTGGAATCTACAGGTAATCAAACTGACTGGTCAAGAGTGCGTGTTCTGGCCAAAGAAAAGCTTGCACCTGCCTGCAGCTGGAATGCAACTGCATTTACGCTGAACAGGAGTGATGGGGCAATTCCGACAATGTAGTCTTGGTGCCTACGTCACATACTTAGGCGTACTTAAATATCTGTGCCTTTCTTATGTCTATTATTGTGAACAAGGTTCCCACAGTGGGTGCCAAAACATCAGTAAACTTTGTATTCTTTTGGTAGGTGTATCCACTCATGTATACACTAAACATCAACAGTTACCCACTTGCATTCTTTTGGTAGGTGTATCCACTCAGGTATACACTAAAAATCAACAGTTACCCACTGCCTTTTCTTTTTCACGCATCTTCTTGCTGTTCATTGAAGTTGCAGCCAAAGGAACGGTTTTGCAGCACTGAAGTTGCAGCCAAAGGAGTGGTTTTACAGTTTAACATGCTTATAATGAAGCCCATATAACGAATTCCTCGATCTAATGAAGTTTTTCTATTCCCCGCCGATGCTCCATACAGGCACACCTATTTGCGACCTCTTTGTAAAAAACTAACAGCGGGAGACAGCCTTGATAAAACGAATTTTTCCCACGGACCATCTAGGAATTTTCCTCCGCATTTTGCGAAGAGTACGCATCTTCCAAGGCTGCGGACAAAGCGCCAAGTGGCAGCGACGTGCACGGCCCCCCAGGCGAGGCTCGTTATTGCACGGGGGTGAGCGCGAGGCGGGCAGGCGGGCCTGCACACAACGAGCCGCCGCTGCAGCCGTTCTTGCCACCGTGGACGTATTAGCGTGTGTGCCCCCTTCCCCCCACTTCAACCAAAATAAAAAATATATATACTTTTGCGCATTGGCAGTTCCCTGCCTTTAGTCAGTGTCATATATGCGCGACCGCGCTGCATATGGAGGGCACTTTACCGAATATTTTTTGTGGTAACGGTGTCCGTGTCGCTCGCTCTTCGTTTTCGACGCCGTTCGCGCATGCCTAGTTTCACTGCGCGTGCATGATGTAGCTCCCGACAACGCTCAGCTTTACTTTTTTATTGTGATATTGTATTGTGATATATTTTTATTGTGATATTTATTGTGGTAATTATATGGACAGTGTCGGCCAGTTTTTTCCGTTACCACCGCCGTCAATCACCTTATATGTAATCGTATCTATATATATAAAACTCAAGAAAAAAAAAAAAGACGCCCGCGCTCGGTGCCCATCTTGTCACGATGCGCCGAGGCACACCTACCTCCCCGCGTACTTTGCGCTGCGAATGGGGGGGAAGGGGGGGTTAGATGCATGTGTGCGTGCTTGTCCTTCCGTAATGAGAATTGCGCACTTTCGACTTCGACCGGAACGATTGCGTTTAGTTTCCAGGTGCACAAACATTGCTTCGCTCGCTGCAGTTTGCGAAAAGAGCGCGCATTTAAAACACATCGAAGTAACAACTGGGGCACTCGTATCTACCTGTGACTATGTTTCATGCCTCGTTTTTGTTTAAACAGCGCGTCAAGTGTCCAGCGGTAAACGTTGTTCATTCGCTCTCGTCTTCTGTATGTTGTTTTCGTGCGTCATTTGCGCGTGAGCAGCGCGCCGCACATCTCCATCTGCTTGCCGTTCCCAGAGTTACATTACAAGTTGTTGTCGCTATCGCATTCATTGCCTCACCCTTGCGGCGAAACTGTGACTTTTCTTAATTTCGGACAACTGTGTCGTCACCACTGAAGGGATATGAGCTGAGGCGCTGACAGAAACTCTCCGAGACCACAGTGACGACGCATCTTCGGTGCTTGACTCGTCACGCACTTCCATTTTGCGTCGCGCTTTTACAGGCTAATAGCTTTCGCGATTAGCCGTTTAGTTTTTACAAGACTACAGTGCGTTGAATGCGATGCAATGAACCCGATAGCAAGAAATTGTAATGTTATAAGAAGTAAGGCTGGCAGCCAACTCTTTTGGATCCGATATCGCGGAACTCCAACAAAACGCTGGTGTGAGCAAATACGGCCGCTCCAGGGAGAACTGTTCTTTTCACACAGTCCCTCCACGCTGAAACCGCAGTGATACTCGCCGAGATAAGCGCACCAGCGATCACAACCGCCCTTAAAATCCAAGTTCATTATTGCTACTCGAGCGAGCCTCCGCCTCCCCTCCCCGCCAAGTTTTATGCTCGTTCAAGACGAGTGGTTTACTTTCTGTTTGAGCATTCGACAGCAGTTCTAACAGGCGGGAGATGTTATTTTATGCACTTTCCAGGCAATAGGGATGGGCCGACTTGTTTGATCTCTGCTTCAGCAGCGCTAGCGCTCTTTTACCCGCTTGTGAAAGTTACAATGCGCAGGGCATTATCATTTGGATTTGTTATGGAACATGGCAGCAACAGCAAAAACCTGCCGAGAGTGTCCTTATAAATGCTACCATAATAATAACGCAGTTTTTTAGTGTGAAATAAGTGTTTTGGGTTAGCTCTAGCTTTCAGTCCCTCTTTTGATTAATTTGCTCGTTTAGTTTCCGAATTTTCCTACTGAACCTGCGTATAACAAAACCCTCTTTATAACGAATTTTTCTGGGGATTTATCAATTTCATTATATCCAGGTTTAATTGTATAAGCTTTGATCAATAATAATGTTTATTTTTGTGACCAACGCACAGACTACCACCAGTTTCCATGATCAGGCCAATTTTTCAGAAATTCCCTGTCTTTTTCCTGACTTTTCCAGGTTTGCCAGGTTGGTAGACACCCTGTTGTTTAGCGCAGCTAGTTCGATTACTAGAGATAAATTTTAGGTGGTAATTTTGATGTCATCGGGATCATTTTGCGAATGTCCTACTCGTGGTGCATGTGTCTGTGCATTTACCTTAATTTTCAGTAAGTAGGGCACTGTTGTTGATAATGTTGTGATTTTAGACGTAGGCATACATTAAGCTTTCACTCTGACAAATTGTTATTTTTTTACTTTAGTGTCCTTTAAACAGATGCTTTCAGTTTCTACTGTACCCTGACGTCACAACACCATGTGAGCTTCTCGTCATGTGTTCCAAAAATATTGCGACGTTCCCATGGTGTCGCCGCACCGTGGTTCTGTCAGTGCTCACGAGTGGCCATTTTCTAAGTTCGAAGCCTGACATCATCACAAATAGCCATACAGGGGCTTGAAGTAATCAAAATCGGTACTGTAGCCTGACATCAAACTAGTGCCGATGGCACTAGTTTACGCCTCAAGAAAATTGGCTTGAATACCAAAACAAAGTATCTTAGCAGCATTCGCTGAGCCCCACACTTGCTCAGAGCAGCCTCTGTATGCAAGAGATTTGTAAGGCAGCGTCAAAACACCTCTGAAAAAGGTATCAGTACCCCTTTAAAATATGGCTTCACGGAAGCCCGTGCCACACTGCCATGTAGCTATGTCATACGTAGCGTTAATACTGGCCGTTTAGTTTCATTGGCTCCTAGGATAAGTTAACCAATTTTTCATGCCCGCTAAAATCACCATTATTCTCCTCCCTTTGAATTCCTACTTTGAGTTTAGGTTGTTGGTGCCAAACATTTCATAATACAGTGCATGTTTGTACGTCACAAATTGGGACTGTTCGTTGTCACTGCCCACCTTCACCTAATGTGAATTTGATCACTCCACTTAGCTTAGCCGCGTTCCAGACTGTTTCCCACTCTTTTGTAAATTAAAAAAAAAAATAGCAGCAAAAGGAAGATAACAGTTTACAAAGAAAAAATCCATAAACAGAGGTGTGC
Organism: Rhipicephalus microplus; assembly: GCF_043290135.1. NCBI lineage: Eukaryota > Metazoa > Arthropoda > Arachnida > Ixodida > Ixodidae > Rhipicephalus > Rhipicephalus microplus. The sequence continues at coordinate 5,381,175 of NC_134707.1, forward strand.
ATGCTCAAGCCAACATTTCGACAAGTGGACATGTCTTCTTCAAGGCTAGAGTGCACTCGTCTTTTTTTTTTTTTTTTTTAAGGCTAACCGCTTAAGAAAGGCTAAAGTGCACTGTGCACTCGTCTTCTTCGGGCTAGACGTTCAACACTACAGTGCACTTTTCTTCAAGACTAGCCGTTCTAGCCTTAAAGAAACGTCAGCTTGAGCACGCAGCTCCTGTTTACGTATTTTTTTTATCCCTCCATAAGCATTCAGCTGTTCTAACACACCTAATGTATGGATCAAGCATTATGTGCATATATGAATTAGACAGCCAACCCCGGCTCAGGCAAGGTATGGTGAATAATACAGTGCATATTTGTACGTCACAAACTAGGACTGTTCATTGTCACTGCCCACCTTCGCGTAATGTGAATTTCTAACTTTCCTTCTCACCTTCTTGCATTATTTATAATTCATTCTTAGCACCAATATTTGTGCATTCTATTTATTCATACAACCCTGGAGCATACAGCAAATCCTTCAGCAGGTAGCACACTGCTTCATGAAGTGTATGAAAGCTTCCATCTAGCTGTCCCTCAACAACAACACCAAATGACGTTCATACAATGTGGCAATAAGCGTTTTTGAAGGGCACTATTACTTTGGAGCAGAGGTAACGAGGATGCCGATAAAGAACAGGGTTCAAACAGCTCCATTTGGTGGACACAACTGCAAGCTGGTGGCTTCCAAAGAAGTCTTTGCTCCGTTATTTCAGCTGGGTGGATAAAGTGGGATTTGAATGAAAAAAAAGCAGTGGCGTAAGCAGGAGCTGGTGTAGTGACTGGTGGGAGCAGTGGTACACATTTGTAGATTTAACAACTTTCTGAAATCAATCGCACTACGATCTGTGACAACCACCAGGCATGAAAGGCTTGAACAAGAGCTTCACTGTAAATAAGATGGACACTTACACGTGGTGGCTCCCCATTGGGTCGTCCACCAGGCGCCACATCATCTTCACCATCTGGTGGTCCCCTCCAGCGCTTCTCAGGAGGACCACCACTCCAGTCAGGGTGCCTGTCATCAGGAGGTCCAGGCCTGCGGTTATCTGGAGGTCCACCAGGCCTATCAAAAAGGCCAGGCTGGCGGTCATCAAAAAGGGCTGGTCTCCGGTCGTCTGGAGGTCCCTGTCTTCTGTCATCAGGAGGGCCCATTCTGCGGTCGTCAGGAGGACCCATTCTGCCGTCATCAGGGGCGCCCATTCTGCGGTCGTCGGGAGGACCCATTCTGCGGTCGTCGGGAGGACCCATTCTGCGGTCGTCGGGAGGACCCATTCTGCGGTCGTCAGGGGGGCCCATTCTGCGGTCATCCGGGGGGCCCATTCTGCGGTCATCTGGAGGGCCCATTCTGCGGTCGTCTGGAGGGCCCATTCTGTGGTCATCAGGGGGGCCCATTCTGCGGTCATCTGGAGGGCCCATTCTGCGGTCGTCTGGAGGGCCCATTCTGTGGTCATCAGGTGGTCCAGGCCTCCAGTCATCAGGAGGGCCGGGCCTCCGGTCGTCGGGAGGACCAGGTCTCCGGTCATCGGAAGGCATTTGTCTGAGATCATCAGGATTACCAGGCCCGCAGTCGTCCGGAGGACCACCACCCCACTGTGATGGAGGCGGGGGGCGCTGGCCAGGGAAGAAGCCACCACGGCCCCTGGGTGCTCCCCTGCCCCCACCTCGCTGATTCGGGTTCTGCCACACATATGGTGAGGGGTGCCGCATCCCACCGAACTCTGGTTTGTCAGGTGGGCCTCCGAATTTGCCCGGGGGAGGAGGTCCAAATTCATGATGAGGAGGTGTATCAAACTGGTTGGGGCCGCCTTCATACTCATCTCCTTCAGGACCAAAGTCCTGCTCGCCTCTAAAGGGGTCTTCAGTTGGGCCCCCACCACCACCAAACGGGCGACCGCGTCCACCACGACCTGGAGGTCCACCCCGTGGGGGCATTCCACGTGGCCCTTCTCGCCCTCTGAAGGGCCTGCCTCCACCAAAGCTACCTTCACCATTACCATCATCGTCGCCGTCTGCGCCTTCAGGCTGGCCACCAGGGAACTGCTGCTGTTGCTGTTGTGGGGACAGAGGGGGTCGGAAAGGTCCAAAGTCTGAAGGCCCTCTCGGTCCACCACGTCCTCTTGGCCCACCCATCGGACCACCTCTGGGCATCATGCCACGAGGTCCCATGCCACATTGAGGACCCATGCCTCCCCTAGGGCCCATGCCTCCTCTAGGCCCCATGCCACCTCTTGGCCCCATGCCACCTTGTGGACTACCTTGGGGACCCATGCCACCTTGGGGACCCATGCCGCCTTGGGGACCCATCATGCCTTGTGGGCCCATGCCGCCTTGAGGGCCCATACCGCCTTGGGGACCCATACCACCATGCGGTGGGCCCATGCCTCCTTGTGGGGGCATGCCTCCTCGTGGAGCCATTCCACCTCTGGGACCCATGCCTCCCCTAGGGCCGATGCCTCCTCTTGGGCCCATGCCTCCTCTTGGGCCCATGCCTCGATGTGGTGGCCCCATGCCTGAAGGAGGACCTTGCTCTTGCTGAGACTGACCCTGGTGTTGCATCATGCCTGGCATGCCCTGAGGAGCCATTCCCTGAGGCATCATACCAGCAGCCATCATTCCTTGGGGCATCATGGCTTGTGGTGCCATCCCCTGTGGTATCATCCCCTGCGGTGGCATACCTTGTGGGGTCATACCCTGGTGTGGTATTCCCTGTGGAGGCATCCCTTGTGGAGCCATTCCATGTGGGGTCATGCCTTGCGGCATCATGCCCTGTGGGACCATTGCCTGTGGCATCATTCCTTGAGGGGCCATACCCTGCGACATCATGGCCTGGGGAACCATGGCTGCCTGGGGCATCATTGCTGCTGCAGCTTGGGGCACCATTGCCTGCTGTTGCATGAGAGCTTGCTGATGTTGCTGAGCATATGCTTGGTGCTGGGCAAGGGCCTGTTGAGCCAACAATTGCTGCTGTTGCTGCTGCTGTTGTTGTTGTTGCTGCTGCTGTTGCTGCGGTGGTGGTGCAGCTGGGGTACTTCCATCTGCAGGAGTACTGGCTGCTGAAGGTGCCTGACCAGCTGCTTGACCTGCTGCTGCACCTGCATGTAAGGCCCACTCAATTAATGATGATTGACAAAACAGCACTCAACAGATAAGCTTTTGCCAATGAGTTCTGCGGAAACCCACAAGGTGGCGAATTAGTACGTACTGGACAGGCAGTTCTGCCTGTCCAGTCCGTACTTTTTTTCCAAAAAAGCTATTTTCAGGCCGAACAGTGGAACTGCGATGGGAGCTTCCATTTCCGTCGTGATAGCAAACCTGACCATGGAGTACATAGAGAAAGCACTCAGCTCCTTCTCGCCGCGACCCAAGCTTTTTCTTCATTATATGGACGATTGCTTTTGCGTCATGAAGACATCTGAAGTTGAAAACTTTAGACAGCACCTAAATTCTGTGCACCCAGCTATACAATTCACAACCGAGTGTGAAAGCGACCACTGGCAAGCAAGCGCAACAGCCTGGAGCTCTCCGTTCACAGGAAGCCAACGCACACTGGCTGCTCCCTTCGATTTGATTCTTCCCACCCCACCTGCTATAAGGCCTCAGTTGTGACCACGCTACTCCAAAGAGCTAAGAAACTCATGCTCCAATTACACGGAACGAAAGAAAGAAGAAGCCCGCGCAATTGTGGACCTCAGAAAAAACAGATACCCAAAAAACTTCATTCGAGCCGCCACCCGCCGTGCAAAGCAACAGAGGATACGAAAACGCCAATGAACCTTCATTGGCAGCCCCCCCGAAACGTGAACTGATCCCATATGTTCACAGAACCAGCGGGATGTTGGCCCAGATCTTCAAGAAGGAAGGGGTTCGTATCGCGCACGTGCCTTCGTGTACGCTGGGCCGCCTCCTCCCCGCCCGAACTACCAGCCAACAATGGACAGGACCCCCCCCCCCCTCCCATGTCGTTTACGAAATTCGGTGCGCTGAGTGCCCCTCTTCGTATATCGGCGAGACGAAAAACCTACCGGAAAGACTGAAGCAACACGCCAACGATGTGCGAAAGCTCTACAAAGAGCGCAGCGCAGTCGCCGAACATGCTGAGACATTGAATCACCGGATAAATTTCGAAGCGACAGCCATCCTTGAAAGCGAGCCGAACTGGAGGAGAAGGTAGGTTACTACTCGAGTCGTAGCACACACAGAGGACAGCCCACAATCAACGGCTCTCTCGGATTTCTTACCCCAGTGTATACACAAGGACTGCGCTCCACGGCAATATGAGAGAGAGAGTGGGGTCATTATACGCCCCGCGAGTGCTTTAAAGGCTCCGCTGCTATGTAGCCCCGCAGTCACCTCTGAGGAAGGAACCAAGTCGGTTTCGAAACGTCGAGTTTCTTCAAAACTTTTGGTTGAAGTCTAAATCATCTCTTAACGCTGATTAGGCCTAGCCTCGACATGTTGTCATTAGAAAGTTTGCACAAAGCAACATTATGATTGGCCGTCAAAAAGATTACACGCAAGCACTGATCCAAGAGTAGCGCGCGTAATACGACGTAGGTTTGTGGCCGGCAAATGAACGAAGACAGAAATCCGCCAAGCTTGTGCAAGTCAACGTAGTGGCAACGAAAGCTAGCGCCAGAAAGCCAAATAGCTTTGAAACTTTCGAACGAGGTAGCAAATGCGTGACGATGCTTTTCCCAACAAGGACTCAAAAGAGTACTTGAGGATGCAATCGCGTGTTCCATGTGGAGAACACGCGATTGTAGCCCCGTCGACACCGGTGCTGGGGTGGAAGCAGGTTTTAGCCTTTTGGAGCAGCTTTGAGAGCAGGAATAATGAAGCTTGGGAGCAGCTTTAGAGTAGTAAAAAGGGAGTTTCGGAACACTTCTGGAGCAGCAAAAGGTGTTTTGGGGCATCGAAGTTCCGTTTTGGAGCAGATTTATCGAGCCACACATCACTGTTAATTAGAATTTTTGTTTTCTGGTAAACAAAAACATTTCAGTGGTTTTTAGTAAGCATGCAATGCTCATCAAGCAACCAGACTTACCTGAAATTCGTATACAGTTAAACCTAGATATAACGAAATTGATAAATTCTCAGAATTCCCTCTAAAGAGGATTTCATAATATGCAGGTTCAGCCCAAAAATTCGATAAATAAACACACAAATAAACAAAAGAAGGACCAAAAACAGAGCTAACCAAAAACACTTATTTGACAGTAAAAAAAAACTGCGTTATTATTGCGATAGCAATTGTATGGGCACTCTCGGCGGGTTTTTAAAGTCGCCGCCATGTTCCGTAACATGCCCCAGCACATTGTAACTTTCACGAGCAGGTAAAAACGCGTGAGCACTGCTGAAGCAGAGATCATTAAAGTCGGCACATCCCATATCGCCTGGAAACTGCATAAGATAACATATCCCGCGTGTTACAACTGCCGTCGAATGCTCAAACAGAAAGTAAACAATTCATCTTAAACGAGCACTTCTCCTTGGAGTGGCTGTAAATTTGCTCACACCAGCGTTTTGTACGAATTCCGCGATATCGGACGCAAAAGAATTGGCTGCAGGCCTTCCTTCTTACAACATTACAATTTTTTGCTGTCGTGTTTATAGCATTGCATTCAACACGCCAACATGTTGCCAGAACTAATTGACTAATCGCAAAACCTACCAGACTGCGACATCGCGGCGCGGCGCAAGACAGAAGCGCGTTACGAGCCAACCTTCGAAGATTTGTCGTCACCATGGTCAAGGAAAGTTTCCATGAGCGCCTAATCCGAAATCCTTGCGGTGGTGAGGACATGGTCGTCCGAAATTAAGAAAAGTCCCACTTTCGCCGCAAGCGCAAAGCAATGAATGCGATGGCAACAACTTGGAATGTAACGCTGAGAATGGCATGCAGATCAAAATGTGCAGCGCATGGCTCACGCACGAATGACGCATGAAAACGGCATACACAGGACGAGAGCGAACTAACGTTTATAGCTCGATACTTAAGGCGCTGTTTAAACAAGAACGTGGCACCACATGTAATAACAGGTGCAAATACGTGTGTGAACTAACAAGAGCCCCAGTTAATTTTGTTACTGCACTCTGTTTGAAAAGCGCACTCTTTTCGCAAACGGCGCCTGCCCAGCGAACGAAGAGATCTTTGTGCGCCCAGCAACTAAACGGAATTGTTCTGGTGAAAATCGAAGGCACGCGATTTTCTCCACTGAAAGATAAGCACACGCGTGCACTATATATATATATATGAGCAGGTTAGTTTTTCATCCACTTTTCTTTCTTCTTATTTACATTCCATTGGTTCTAATAACTTCCCCTGTACATTTCTTGGCATTACTGTCTGTTAGATCTCATTAATATTGTGTTAAAACACGGAAAAACGAGCCCTTAGGTATACACTTCTTTCCCTTATATACATACATAGGTGTGTGTATATATATATATATATATATATATATATATATATATATATATATATATATATATATATATATATATATATATATATATATATATATATATATATATATATATATTTATTTATTTATTTGAAGAAGACGTTGCTCTGTCCTGATTGTGTTTTCATCGTAGAGCCGCCTTCGCAACACACGTCAATAAACACCTTTTCAATTGGTGGAGAGTACTGACATTCCCCGTCGCCTGATTCTGGGTGCTGCCATTCGCCCTCGCCTAAACCTGGAGCTGCGCAACCGAACGCTACCTCCCATCATGGCCACCAACAACGCGCAACCTGGCTCTTCCGCTCCATCGCCCAGCAACCCCGGCGTTCTTCGCTTGTGAGAGCCGAAGGTCTTTAGCGGAGCTGATGAGACCGACGTGGAAGGCTGGTTCACTAACTACGAAATGGTGAACGCAAACAACAAGTGGGATGACGCGGACAAGTTGACTAACGTCATCTTTTATCTCGCTGACGTGGCCGAAATGTGGTACAACAACCACAAAAACGACATTACGACATGGTCCATCTTCAAAACTTCGTTTGCTGATGTTTTTGGCCGAGCCACAGTCCGCAAGTCCAGAGCCGAACAACGCTTGCGGACTTGCGCACAGAAGACAACGGAATTGTTCACCAGCTATATCGAAGACATTATTGGCCTTTATTAGATTAAAATTAATCTGCAGAAAACGAAAGTAATGTACAACAACCTCGAATAAGAGCCGCGCTTCGAGATTGTTAATAGTGCGGAGGAGTTTTACAGAGATTTGTACAGTAGCCGAGACAACCACGACCTTAATACTATAAGAACTAGCAGTAACCCAGACGACACCCCACCAGTAATGATAGAAGAAGTCAGAAAAGCTTTGGAGAGCATGCAAAGAGGCAAAGCTGCTGGTGAAGATCAGGTAACATCAGATATGCTGAAAGATGGAGGACAGACTGTGTTAGAAAAACCAGCCACCCTGTTTACGAGGTGTCTCCTGACGGGAAGGGTACCAGAGTCTTGGAAGAACGCTAACATCACCTTAATACATAAGAAAGGAGATGAAAAGGACTTGAAGAATTAGAGGCCGATCATCTTGCTCTCCGTAGTATACAAGCTATTTACAAAGGTATTTGCTAACAGAATTAAGGCAACAATAAAATTCACTCAACCAAAGAAACAAGCAGGATTTCGAACAGGCTACTCAACAATTGACCACATTCATACTATCAATCAGGTAATAGAGAAATGCTCAGAGTATAACCAACCACTATACATAGCCTTCATAGATTACGAGAAGGCGTTTGATTCAGTAGAAATATCAACCGTCATGCAGACACTGCGGAATCAGGGCGTAGATAAAATATATATAAACATTCTGGAACAAATCTACAGGGGATCAACTGCTACTATAGTGCTTCATAAAGAAAGCAACAGAATACCAATCAAGAAGGTTGTAAGGCAGGGGGACACAATCTCCCCAATGCTATTTACCGCGTGCTTACAGGAGGTTTTCGGAAGCCTAGAATGGGAACAGTTAGGGATAAGAGTTAATGGAGAATACCTTAGTAACCTGCGCTTCGCCGATGACATTGCATTGCTGAGTAACTCAGGGGACGAATTGCAACTCACGATTACGGAGTTACACAGGGAGAGCAGAAAGGTGGGTCTTAAAATTAATCTGCAGAAAACGAAAGTAATGTACAACAACCTCGGAAAGGAACAGCGCTTCGAGATAGGTAATAGTGCACTTGAAGTTGTAAAAGACTATGTCTACTTAGGGCAGGTAATAACCGCGGAGCCAAAGCACGAGATTGAAGTAACCAGAAGGATAACAATGGGGTGGAGCACATTTGGCAAGCACTCTCAAATTATGACAGGTAGATTGCCACTATCCCTCAAGAGGAAGGTATATAACAACTGTATCTTGCCGGTACTTAGCTACGGAGCAGAAACCTGGAGACTTACAAAGAGGGTTTAGGTTAAGTTGAGGACGACGCAGCGAGCAATGGAAAGAAAAATGGTAGGTGTAACCTTAAGAGACAAGAAGAGAGCAGAGTGGATTAGGGAACAAACGGGGGTTAAGGATATCATAGCTGAAATCAAGAATAGGAAATGGACATGGGCCGGGCATGTAGCGCGTAGACAGGATAACCGCTGGTCATTAAGGGTAATTGACTGGATTCCCAGAGAAGGCAAGCGGGTTAGGGGGAGACAGAAGGTTAGGTGGGCAGATGAGATTAAGAAGTTTGCGGGTGTAAATTGGCAGCAAGCACAGGACCGGGTTCACTGGCGGAACATGGGAGAGGCCTTTGTCCTGCAGTGGAGGTAGTCAGGCTGATGATGATGATGATGAACACCACCATGCCCGAGTCGGAGAAGATTCAACAGATCCTCAAAGGGATAAATAACGGCGCATTTCAGATGCTCCTGGCCCGTAATCCTGCCACCATTGCGGGACTGGTCACTTTGTGTCAAAGTTTCTACGAGTTAAGAAAGCAGCGCGCCCTGACTCAGCCATTTTCCTCACACGCCGACTCTCTCTCCAGTCTCACTTCCGTTTCCGATCACTCACCAACCCTGCGTTTCCGATCACTCATCAACCCTGCAAGAGATTAAAGCGCGTGAAGAAGCAGCTCGGCAGCTGTCGTTGATTCCCTTCACGCAGCAGCCGCCGTCCTCTCGTCTGTTCTCACCACTCCGCGACGTTATTGCTGAAGAGGTAGCTCAGGCTGTTCCCGTCGCTGCTCACCAGCAGCCTGTGGCCATGCCTGTTGCCCATGCGCAGGCTATGCAGCCCGTGGCCGCGCCTCTTATGTATGCCCAGATGGTACGCAGCAGAGCCCGCCAGCAGCATTTGCCACCCATGTATTCAGTTGCTCCCCACTCCGCCCCTTTTTCGACACCTTGGGCCGCACCGCGAGTCAGCAATTCTTGGTGCACTCCTGACAATCGACCGATCTGCTACGCCTGCGGTACTCCAGGACACGTGGCACGATATTGTCGCCGTCGCTTCCAACCACTCCACGACGCTACTCGGCCGTTACCACATGACTCACAGCCCATGCACCTACCTGCTCCCTATCCCTCACCGCAGTATGGATACACTAACCTTCCGGAGTCTCGGTCACCCCAGCCCCCATCTCAAACTCACTCTCCCCGCTCCCCATCACGCAGGCGACCACTGTCCCCGACCCGCTTTCTTCAACCAAGAAATCTGAACACCGCAGTTCCAGAGACAAGAACTGCGCCGTCGTTGAAATGCCCAAGTCCTCGCACTTCACTTGCTAACGTCATCGCCATATCTGTCGAAGGTGTTTCTACTTTTGCCCTCGTCGACACAGGTGCTGCCGCTTGCGTTATAGCCGCCCAGCTCTGCCACTCCCCATGCAAAGTGACCACGCCGCTCTCTGGACTATCGCTTTGTACGGCTAGAACACAACCACTTCAACCTCTCGGCACCTGTACGGCCCGGATATTCATCCAAGGCTTTATGTACATTGTCGAGTTCATTGTCCTTTCGGTGTGCTCGCATAACGTTATCCTCAGGTGGGACTTTGTCATATCATCATGCTATCATCGACTGCGCACGCACTGAAGTTCAATTATTGCATCTATGTGACGAACCTTTGCACGAAACTCTTGAGCGGTCGCCAAAACTTGTCGTGCGTAAGGACACTGAAATTCTGCCAGCTATTGCCATTGTCCCTGTTTGCTGTGATGACCGTAACGATGCTAAGGTAATACTTACACCTTCCTACATTTTCATGAGCCACAGAGCCGTTTCCTTGCTTTTCGCTACATTTGACGTCACTGCTGGCCAAAGCAATATTTTTGTCCACAACCCCCTTTCTGCACCGCTTACGGTAATTGCCGGCGAATGTCTCGGTCGAATGGAGTACTTTGATTCTTATTTCTTCCTTAACATGCCATACGAATCGTGCAGTAGCGCCTCGACCAAACTTCATGCCCTTTCCCTGGAATGCTCGTCGAGTGACATCTTCTCGAGTTCCATCGCCGACACCTTAAGTGCTCAAGAACGTGCCGAGCTTCTCAATCTCCTCCAGCACTTCGAAAATTCATTGGACGTTTCTCAGCCGCAATTGGGTCGCACTTACGCAGTGCACCACTACATTGACACCAGTTCGCACCAGCCATTGCGTCAAAGACCATACCGTGTCTCTGCTGCAGAACGTCATGTCATCAACGACCAGGTCAAAGAGATGCTACGCCGTCACGTTATTCAACCATCGCACAGTCCTTGGGCATCTCCTGCCGTTCTAGTTCGAAAGAAGGATGGATCGATTCGATTTCGCGTCGACTACCAGCGATTAAACAAGGTGACGCGGAAAGACGTTACCACACATCCATTACCACACATCGACGCCCTTGACAGCCTCCAAGAAGCCGTATTCTTCTCCTCCTTAAACTTACGATCTGGATACTGGCAGGTTCCTATGGCAGAAGCTGATCGCCAGAAAATTGCGTTAATTACACCAGATGGCCTGTACGAATTTAACGTAATGCCTTTTAGGCTATGTAATGCTCCTGACACGTTTGAACAAATCATGGACAACACACTGCGTGGACTGAAGTGGTTTGTGTGTTGTTGGGGGTGCTGACACCCCATATAAAGTTGTTTGCCCCGCTTGGTGCACGTGTCTCGCACAGAAGCCGTATTTCCGTGGTGACAACCGCCGGGCAATAGATGGCGTTGTGTTCGCTTTGAGTACCACTGTTGGTAGAGTGGTAGCGCCGGCGGTGACCCCTGGCAAAAGGCAGGCCTTGGTGGTGGGCGAGAGTTGAGCGAGCCTCTTTTGCGAGTGGCGGTTGCCGCGAATGGTTGTCTCTTGCGGTGGGTCTGCCGTGGACGGCACCTCGGGCGACCTGCAGTAGGCCCATGTGATGAGTGAAGCATTGGCGATGCTGCCTTTTATGTGCTTTTGTGTTATGTGCTTTGAGTGAATGGTAATATTGTGTAAGGATGACCTTGGTTGTTGATAACAATTGATGTAAAATCATTCAGCGGACGAAATCGTCATTATAAATTAGTTAAACAAATGTGTGTATCGTTTGGTTAGTACCGACGGTGTCTGCTGTGTCCATTCACTCCAAGAGCATGGAGAGGCGCTCGCCTCGTCGAGACCCCACACTGGCGCCCAACGTGGGGCTCTTTGAGTATCGGAGAACAGTTTTTGCGGTTCGGTAGAAGCTTTTGTTAGAGCCGGGGTGGAGTAGGCTTAGGGGGGACTTCTCATTGCTAACGTCGGATGTGTGCTTTGTTGAGAAGCGAGGAGATTGGGTTTGTAACGTGTTTGAACTTGTCGGCAGGTTGAGTTTTCATTTTTTTCTGTTCGCAAGTGGTTTTTTTTTTTTCCTCGTTTGTGTTAGTTTTCAAAACCGTTGTTGCATTGGGAGGAGAGCCATGCGGTCTGCATCCTGGAGTGACCAAGGCCTAGAGCACGTGGTTTGTAGGCCAGGCCCGAAGTGAGTGAGTACGAGAGCCTCCAGGGAGGCCCGATTTTCTGTAAATAGCTTCTTCTATCTCTTTGGGCTCGGGGAGCCGGGCGTCGTTGCAGACTTGTATTATGGCTCGACGCCGAGGCGTCATGACACCGCCCAGGGCAGTGGACGCCGATCGCTCGGTAAGCTGCTGTGTGCGGTGAGCGATTGGGCCACCTCACAGAGTGAATTTCTCCACGCGGCTGCCTCTTCTGCGCCTAGGCTGGATGCTGGGTGGATGCCGGTTGTTGTAGAGCGACTCATTAGGCCTAAGGCTCTGCGGAGCCGCCTATCGCACGTGGCACAACTAGGTGGATTGTGGCGTTGAGGTGTTGCGTTCTCCTTCCCTAATTTTTTTATCTTGCGATGCATGAATTAGGGAAAGTGATTTGTTTTATTTTCATGAGCTTCCCGGCCGCCACCAATGTTTAGCTAGCAGTACTGACCATCGTACCACGTGGGCGAAAGGCTCGAAGCTCCTTTCCTTAGGCCTTGCTCTATTGTTTCTGTTGAGTGTTTGGAATGTGCGCAGCGGGGTGTGGCCCGCGGCTGGCTGTGTTCTGTGCATCGTCAGCGCCGCTGGCCAGGAATGCGGTCGTAAGGTCGGGCGAATGAGATGCCTGGGACCTGCGCAAGTGCCTGCAGTCCGACGCCCTCGTGAGTGCTGGTCGCAATCGGAAGACGTGTCGGCACGAGTGACTGATCATCGCGCCGATAGCAACGTTGCTGTTGCGGGACCGGTACTGAGGTGAGGACGAGCCGGACAGTGCAGCAGTGTTGACCAGCAGCGGTGTCGTGGTGCAAGGACATCATGAATAAACATGTGATGTCATTTTTTTGTTAAAGCTTGTGTAGCTAACCTTTTTGTTTTTTCGGAATATGGTTTTCATTAAGGTTGGAAAAATGTGGGGGTGCTGGCACCCCCTGTAAAGTTGTTTGCCCGGCGTGGCGCACGTGTCTCACATCGAAGCCATATTTCGGTTGTGACAACCGCGGGGCAATAGATGGCGTTGTGTTCGCTTTGAGTACCACTATTGGTAGAGTGATAGCGGCGGCGGTGACCCCTGGCGGAAAGCAGGCCTTGGTGGCGGGCGAGAGTTGAGCGAGCCTCTTCTGCGCATGGCGGTTGCCGCGAACGGTTGTCTCTCGCGGTGGGTCTGCTGTGGACGGCACCGCGGGCCGCCTGCGGTAGGCCCACGTGGTGAGTGAAGCGTTGGCGACGCCGCCTTTTGTGTGCTCTTGTCTTATGTGGTTTGAGTGTATGGTAATATTGTGTAGGATGACCTTGGTTGTTGATCACAACTGATGTAAAATAATTCGGCAAACGATATCGTCGTTATAAATTAGTTTAAAAAATGCATGTATCGTTTTTGTACCGACCGCGTCTGCAGTGTTCGTTCATTCCAAGAGCATGGCGAAGCGCTCGCCTCGTCGAGACCCCACAGTGTCTATGCTACCTTGATGACATTGTCGTTTCTTCTCCCGATTTTCCTACACATCTGCTTCGGCTCCAACTAGTTCTGACGTGTTTAACCAACGCTGGGCTCCAACTGAACTTTAAAAAGTGCCGCGTCGCAGCGCGAGAGCTGTCCCATGTTAGCGCACATCGTGTCCAAGCATGGTGTTCTATCCGACCCTGCTAAACTTCGTGCAGTCGCCGAGTTCCCGAAACCTACTAGGCTGAAAGAATTACGTAGTTTCGTCAGATTATGCTCGTACTCCCGGCGCTTCGTTTGAAATTTCGCGTCGATCATATCACCACTGACCAGCCTCCTACGCGGTGACGCAGACCTTTCATCCTGGTCTCTTGACTGCGACGTCACGTTTGCCACGCTACGTAGTCTGCTAACCTCTCCTGCAATTCTTCGGCATTTTGACCCAACAGCTGCAACAGAAGTTCACACAAACGCTACCGGGGTTGGTCTTGGCGCTGTCCTCGCCCAACACAAGCCGGGCTACTCCGAATACGTCGTCGCTTATGCGAGTCGCACGCTCACTAAAGCAGAGTCCAATTACAGCGTCACTGAAAAGGAGTGCTTAGCACTAGTGTGGGCGCTGCGCAAGTTCTGCCCTTATTTGTATGGTCGCCCATTCCTGGTAACGGACCACCATGCACTTTGTTGACTCGCCACATTGAATTATCCTTCTGGCCACCTAGCTCGGTGGGCACTGCAAATCCTGGAGTACGACTTTCGCGTCATCTATCACAGCGGACGCAAGCACTCTGACGCCGACACCCTGTCCTGTTCGCCTTAACCTCCCAACTCGGCCTGCAAAACCACTGGTACCAACTACGTCGCATCTCTCGACCTCGACTCCTTTGCCAGCGAACAACACAAGGACCAGTGGAGCGCTTCCCTTTTTGACTGTCTCTCTGGATCGTCGACCACTATCACTATCTCTCCGACGTCAAGCTGCTCATTTCGCCATTCGCGATCGGCTGCTACACCGCCGAAACTACGCCCCTGAAGGCCGTAAGTGGCTCTTCGTTATCCCCCGCAGCTTACGATCACAAATATGCGCCTCCTTTCACGACGATCCCTCATGTGGCCATGCCGGAGTTTTCAAAAATTACGAACGTATTCGCCATAGCTTCTAATGGCGCGGAATGTATAATTTTGTTCGAAAATTTGTTATGGGCTGCCCTGACTGTCAGCGCCGCAAATCACTGCGTTTCCACTCGTCCGGTGCGCTTCAGCCGCTTCCGTACCCTGCCAAACCTTTCGATCAGATCGGAATTGATCTCTATGGCCCTCTACCGATAACACCAGATGAAAATCGGTGCATCATAGTCGCTGTGGACCATTTAACACGCAACGCTGAGACCGCGACCCTTCCAAGTACCACTACGCGAGACATAGCGTCCTTCGTCCTCCATCGCTTCATACTGCAACATGGCGCACCTCAAGAACTACTAAGCGACCGAGGTCGAGCCTTCCTATCAGAAGTCGTCACGGTTCTGCTCTATGAATGCCACGTTGTTCATCGCAAGACCACGACATACCACCCGCAGACTAACGGGCTCACGGAGAGATTCAACCGCACCCTCGGTGATATGCTCGCGATGTATGTGACATCTGATCATACTAACTGAAATCGCATTCGTCCATTCATCACGTTCACATACTACACCGCGGCACAGTCTACCACTGGATTTTCACCTTTCTCCTTTATGGACGCGAACCTTTCCACACCATCGACACTCTCCTTCCATACCGACCTAACGCATCCAGATGCCCATCTGTGTCCGAAGCTGCCCGAAAAGCAAAAGAGTGCCGTGAACTCGCACGCATCTTTACGTCACAAGAACAGCAGCGCCAGAAAGAAAACCACGCCGACTCTTCACGAAGCCACAGCTATTTCCCGAGATCACTTGTATGGCTGGCTGTTCCTTACCAAACCCCCGGCCTTCCTCAAAACTCGTCCCAAAGTATACCCACGTTTTGGAGCAAACCTCGCCGGTGAATTTTCTGATTGAGCCACTTTCCCCATCTGACAACATGCGCCAGCGTGAACGTGAGATCGTTCACGTCGCCCGCCTTAAGCCATACCATAACCCTCTGCCTCCAGACTCTAAGGTCGCCAGGAGGGGTCTTTTTCGGCGGGGGCAAATTGTGAAGAAAACGCATCGTTGGCAAGCAGCATCGCCACCGCTCGGGTACTGGGCTCATCTCGCTCGCCTCGTGCTGATCGTCGCCGGCATCTGCCTGAATGTTGCTCTGTCTTGATCGTGTTTTCATCGTAGAGCCACCGTCACAACACACGCCAATAAATCCCTTTTCAATATATATATATATATATATATATATACATATATAGTGAATGGCGGCGGCGGGAAAAAAAATCAGAATTCAGCCGAGACTGTCCATATATTTACTATCGCAACAAGAAAAAAAAAGTTAAAAGTTGAACGTCGTCGGGGCCACACCATGCACACGACGTCGAAAGTGAAGAGCGAACGACACGGACATATACCACGGAAATCTGTTCGGTAAAGCGCCCTCTATAGGCAACACGGCCCCACATATGTGACACTAAATAAAGCTGTGGCACTGCCAACGCGCAAAAGTAGGTTTTTTTGTTTTGATTTTGTTTAGAACTTGGGGGGGGGGGGGGGCGAGAACGGCGGCCACGCCGGTTTGTGGGGTGGAGGCCCGCCTGGTGCACACCCGCGCGCAATTACGAGCGCCCGCTCTCGCCTGGTGCGCTGCGGCGGGGCAGCCGCCGAAGATGCACGCTCGTGCCAAAATGCGGAGCAAAATTCCTAGATTGTCCATGGGAAAAATTCGTTAGATCAAGGTTGTCTCCCGCTGTTACTCTGTTATATAGAGGTTGCAAACACATGTGCTTCTATGGAGCGATGCGGGGGGGATAGAAAAACTTCGTTACATCAAGGAATTTGTTATAAGCAGAACAGTATATTAAACCTGAAAACATCAAAGGTGAAAGCTCAGCAACTCAAAGAAGAAATATAAGCGGCGTTCTGGACAGCTACTAGACCTCAGACAAATGAGAAAGTTTATTGTTAAAATGTTGCAATGTTCAAAATGTGATCGAAATACCGCATCCAACATGATTTGATTGATATGTGGGGCTTAACGTTCCACAACCACAAAATGATTATGATAAACGCCGCAGTAGAGGGCTCCGGAAATTTCGACCACCTGGGGTTCTTTAACGTGCACCCAAAACTGAGCACACGTGCCTACAACATTTCCGCCTCCATCGGTAATGCACCTGCCGCAGCCGGGATTCGATCCGGCGACCTGCGGGTCAACAGCCGAGTTCCATAGCCATTAGACCATCTAGCATGAACAGCAACTTAAGACTAGAGATGAGCGACTATTTATTAAATGTTCTCTTCATACTAAATCCATAGGGCTCTATAAAAATAAATGTAAAAAAACATATGTTTTGGTCATTGAAGTGCCACAGCCGACATGAGAACCACGAGAAAACTTAGATGCACTCCTCGCACCATTGCTAGGCAAATAAGTGAAAAATCTTTTGTTACGATAAAAATTATATGGACACTCGACGGGTTTTCGCTGTCACCGCCATGTTTCCCGTAAACTACAAGTTCGTACCATTCCCCACGCATCGTATGTTCTACCCGCGCGTGAAATTGCGCAATCTGAGATGATGAGCGCTGCTCGAGCAGAGATTCAACGAGACGGCCAATCTCTTTTGCTCGAGAGCCACGCGCATTGGCATACTACCGCATGTTAGAACTGCCCTTGAATGCTCAAGCAGAGAGGAAACATGCTGCCCATCTTGACCGAGCATAAAAAGACGTGGGAAAAAGGAGGGTCACTCGAGCACCATCAGTGAACTTTGATTTCAATCAAGGGCGTGGTTGTGATAGCCGGCGCACGCGATATGAGCAAGCGTCAGCGCACGGCTCGTAGACCATTCTACGTTATGCGCTCTCAACGGGAAGAGATTGTTCTATAAGAGCATTTCTACCTGGAGCAAACGTACTCATTTTTTTCTCTTACACCAGCATTTTGCAGACGTGAATGTCGCAGTGTCGGATCCAAAAGTCAGCTGTCAGCCTTTGTATTGTCACAAGGTCATGATGCCAAGGAAGGCCGCCGCCGCTCTTTTCATGAGAGAACTTTTTATTTGTGCTAACCTGTGCCCAGAAAACGAAATGTCACTCTACAAGCAATACATGCTGTAGACTGATAGTAGTGAACATAGACCGTCGGCCATCGATAATCTGCTACGCAGCAAAGTGCGTCGGCATATAAATGTGCCATCGAACATTCCAGCATTATTGCTTGTGGCCACATAAGTTCCACAACAAACTGTAATGTACGCGTTGTATGCGTAATCTCATCGGAAGGTTCTGAGGTTATCTAGGTGGTCTCCAGTCATTTGGATGTGGTTTGCGCAAGACAGTGTTAAAGGCGTAACGATGCAATAAAAAAAAAATAAACGAGCACATGTGGCATCACCATTACAACATTACAAATTGTTGCTATTGCAGTCATCGCTTCACCTGTGACACTGATTTTTATTATTTTTTTCAGTTTATATGGCAATAAACTCTGCGCACTGTCGCCGAGTCACCGCGGAGCACAGCATGCACTCGGCGGTTGCTCCGCAATGGTGCGACGAGTTTTTTGCAACAACACTGCCGTCTCTACAGTTTGCCTGACAACTTTGCTGTTAAAACATATATAGGGTTGCAAAATGAGGTATGCACACAAACGCCACCTTAACAAGAATCATGTATAGTGTTCACGTGGCACAATATTTATGCATGATCCGAAATACGTTTGATATGGACGTGGAATTTTATATGGACGTGGTCGCGTCCTTTGTGTAGCCCATAGAGTGTCCTAATATACACTAGAGGGAACTCAGGCGCTAGTGTCTACAGGAGCTGCAATGCACGGTGCTTCAGTGAGCATGGGAATCATGGGTAGTACACAGATTGGTCTAATCTTCGTACTTCTGGCCTGCTTCTGGCTCCGTGTGTGTTCGCGTGGCTTGGAGCTGTTTTCTCACGAAATAAAAATCAGGAAATGTTCAGCGGTTGCGCTTCACCACCTTAGTATTTTAAGCTTACCACTTCAAACCGGGTCACCAAGTTCAAAAGCGTTTGTTCTTTCCTTCAAAACGATACCGTAACCAGCAATAAATGAAGCCACAAGTACGATTCGCTGCCCGCAAGAACAAAGACTAGGCAAATCTGTGTACTACCAGTCATTCCCATGGTCGCTGGACGATCGCAGCACCAGGAACCCTTCTAGTTAATTTTAGGAAACTCTATGGTGTAGCCCACATATGTTGCTCGGTCGACGATAAAACTCTCGTCTAAATATAACGTTGCATATGCAAATTGCCGTTGAAGCACAGCTTGGCACAACAGGTCAGATTGGAGCAGCACTTCCACCCCTGCGGTGCAAAGGTAGCACTACAACGCCCAGGCAACCGCCTTCTTGCTTAATCGGCCAGTTCGCGCAGCAGTGTCACTTTTTCTTTTTTTCCTAAGATAAACAGCAGTGCACACCAGACTTAGACACAAATACGAAAAGGACGACACAAGCGCTGAGCAATTTTAAGCTTTTTTTTTCTGTTACTTTTCTTCGCTGGTCCAGTTAGCGTAAGGAGGCATCAAATTGCAATCGTGCAATTATGGTGCATAACTACTAATCACATTAAAGTTCCGCATGCGCATATTATGCGCATGCGGAATGAAAAATATCATTTCTCACGACCAAACTATGGGTGTGACTATCATGCTAGTAAACACGGTATATAGCTCGCTCAAGTTATTTTGTACCCCTTTACAAGAGGAATGCTCCGGACAGCAATTCTCGTCTTTTATAAGCACGGTACCTAGTATGCATTTTCTTATCAACACGTATTTTATTGTAGGCACACTGGTGTCTCTTATACCCATTTATCTCATATATCAGTGTCTTATATAAAGGGGTTCAACTGCATTCCTTTCAGTGTATCGGAATGGAAAGAAAAAAAGAAAAAACTACCGCTTTGCCCCCAACGAAAACTCGGGAACTTGTCAATCCAAAAAAAAACAGAGGTCAGGCAATGTGAGCAATGCAGTCAAACCCTGCTACAAAGAATGCCGCTTTAACAAAATTTCCACTACAACAAAAAGTTCTCGGTTCCCTGTCAGGAGTCAATAGGAATCAATGCATAAATATCTTCCCAAAATTTGGCATTGCAATTCCGGACTCAGATTTTCATCCATTTTCAGAACATGAAAATGCGTGGGCGTGAACATGAAAACATGCGTGGGCTTGGCACCAGCAGAAATGTTTACCAAAAATGTGGCCTGCCATTGCTCGCTAGCAATGGCAGTGAGACTGCCCTGCTTTTATTACTGGCTTGTTTCTGAGCCGCAAACGATCCAAAGCTGAAGCTCAATCGCTCAGTTTATGGTTTTCTTCACGCAGCTGCTGGGTGCAATCGCACAACGATGTGTTTCCAGACGCCAATGCTTTTGGTTCTGTTTGCACTTGGTGTCACGAGAAAGAGCCATAGGGAGAAAAAGAAGACAACGAAATATAGACGACGGTCGGTGCTGCGCTAGCGCGCGCACCGTACAGTGAGGCTCGAGGCGCATGACCCTAGCAGCGATCGGCGTGCGAGCAGCGACGAGCTGGCATTGTCGACCTGAGCTTCGCCAGAGAAGGACGCACTGCCAGCAAACGCACTGGAAGCGGCAGTGGCAGGACAGCGACTCGGCAACCTGAGACGCGGGCGTTCTGAGAAGAAGACGGAGACCTCGACCTGCCTTGAGGGAACTGCTCGGCATGCAGTAGCCGCGCACAGCAAGCGCCGACGTTCCTGGCGCAAACCCCCTTCGAAGCAAGCCACCGAAGACAGTCCCCGGGTGGCCAAATCACCGTGCAGCACCGGGTATTGCTAGCGGCCACTAGGCCCAACCACCAAGGCATCGCCACGTCACCGACAACAGGCGACCATGTCGGCAGTGGAAAGGACGATTTCCGTCGAGAGCGTTAAGATCCCCGACAAAGGCAAAACCAACCCGGACATTGACAGCAGCGCGTCATTTGCGACAAGTAAGGTGACAAGAAGCACCATGAGAAGCATTAGGGCTATAAAGTTGAGGGGACAAAATTTAGGAAAGTTTACACTGCATGGGGGTTTGTTTATAGATTAGTAGTTTGGATTGTAGTTATTTATATTTGTTTGCTACATTTTTGTATATTTATACAGTAGAGGTGCAGACACCCCCTGTAGAGTTGTTCGCACAGCGTGACGTACGTGTCTCGCACAGAAGCCGTCTTTCGGGGGTGACAACTATTGAGCGATAGGTGGCGTGTTCGCGAGCGGTGATCGCCACTATCATCATCATGTGTGGTAGAGCGGTAGCCCCGGGGGTGACCCCTGGCAGAAGGCAAGCCTTGGTGGCGGGCGAGAGTTGAGCGAGTCTCTTGTGGCGTGGGGCGGTAGTGCGGACGGTTGCCTCCAGCAGTGGGTCTGCCGTGGGCGGCACCGCGGGCTGCCTGTCGTGGGCCCACAACGTGAGTTAGGCGTTAGCAACACCACCTTGTTTGTCATGTTGTAGAGTGTTGTTTACTATTGTGTAAGGATGTTCTAGCATGTTGATCATAATTGATGTTACAGTCGAATCTCAATAATTCGAACCCGAAGGGGCCCGAAAATTTGTTTGAATTGAAAGAAATTCGAATTAATGAAAGCTAAATAAACGGAGCGCTCTCCATGCAGTGGCGCATGTGCATTTAGCTAACACACGAGGGGGAAGTTTCACAAGAATTACATTTATTTACAAATCACAAGACATCCCTTATTATTTGACGTAATCGGTGATGCGCGTCTGCACACGTTCGCCTAGCAGCGAGTCAATCAATTTCGCACGCAGCTTGCAAAGCATTTTTACTTTGGCTTCAGCATTCTCCTGGCAAGAAAAGTTGCGTGCGGAAATGTCCAGCGCCGACACTTTCTAAAGACGACGACAACAACTGCGTAGCGTAACGGAGCCTCTCCGCTATGCAGCCGCAGCATGGCCAGCATGCGACGAGAAAGGAGGAGCGTCTCCACGCAGAGAAAAACAGATCGGCATTTGAGAGAAAACCAACACTCCAGGGCAGCTTTTTTTTTTTTTTTTTCTTTGCTCTCTTCGTGCGTTTCGTTGAAAGGAGAAGGGTTACGTGTCAGGAACGTAAACGGGGGAAGCGTGGCACATGCGCGTGAGACCCCCCCACCCCCTCAAGGCGAAGAGCAATGTTCTTTTTTTTCCTTCTCTCTACGCGCGCGGCGTTGGAAGGAGAAGGGTCTTTACGTGGCAGGGACGGAAAAAGGAGAAGCGTGACATGGGCGCGTCGCCGATCGGCATTTGATAGAGAGCAAGCATTCCACCACAGCCTTTTCTTACCTTATCATTTCCTTCGCGCGCAGAGTTGCGGTGTCGCAGGTGGCGCCGCGGGATTGGGCGGGGTGCTGAGAGCATTTTCAGAGCGCGGTATGTTCGAATTAACCATTACAAGTGCTTGCGCGTTCGAATTACCGGGCGTTTTTGCCCATTGGAATACACATACCTTTGACGGCACCTCATCATGAGTTCGAATTAACCGGAAGTTCGAATTAAGTGTGTTTGAATTAATGAGATTCGACTGTATAATAATTTGGCTGATGATGTCGTCGATCAAAAAGCAGTGAAATAAATGTGTATTGTTTGGTTTGTACTGACCGCGTCTGCTGTGTCCGTTAACTCCAAGAGCGTGGTGGTGTCGCTCGCCATTTCGAGACCCCACAATACATAGAGGGTGTGCCGTGCGGGTGTTTATTAAATGGGTTTTACTGTTAACGCAGTCCTGTTTCGGTCCATCACCTGCAGCCGCAGCCACCAGTAATCCGTGACAAATTGGCGAGCCTGCAAGGAATTTACTTTCTGCCCATCACTGATTTCAGAGGTTGCGACGATAAACTTTGTCAAGATTCTGGGCTTAGTGAGAGATAGAGGATATTTAAAGAAAGAGGCACTGCAGTTTCTCGAAACAGAGCTACAACGCATTAGAAAAGAGAGGGAACTAGCACGAATAGAGCTTGAAGCTAAACTTGAGATCAAACGTGCTGAAGCATGTGAAGAGCATGATAGAGATGTAAGACAGGATGAATCACTGGAGCATCAATTGAGTTTGACTCAATCTACCAAGAGTGATAGGATAGAAAGAGGACACATGAGAATTTGATAGGAGAAATTACTAGTCACAAGTTTTCTTGTTCTGAGATGGTTGAAGAAACGACTGGCAATAAAAGTCTTGTTAGTTATCAGAACAGCCGAGTAATTGGCGGAAGAATGGAAGTGGACGCGGATGCAACAGAATGTAATAATTGCCAGTGTTCGAAGGCCCATGCTCGGAATGTTCAATAACTCGACGCATGAGCACAGAGTGGAAGAGAACGACGAACAGGTCGTGTGCTGGCATTGTCTCTAGAAACCCGGTGGCAGAAGGTTGCATCGCCGGCATGCACCGGCGATGGGCGTTCAGGTCAGCTGCCTGGGACGGGGACGTCTTGAGGTGACTGGCGAAATCGGCGGCGATCCAAAGAAGGCCCCTCAGAGACGCAGCCGCCGTGCCTAGCGAGGATGAGTGTTTCCGGCGCTGGGCTCCCTTTCAGAAGTGAGCCACCCAAGGCAATCCCAAGGCGCCACGTCAACAACGGAACGCCACGCCGGGTGAAGCAGTCGCCAGTACAAGTAGCCCGAAAGACACCTACGAGCATCAGCACCGACGGACGCATCGAGCTGCGGAGGGGACATCGAGATTTATACCAGAGCAGAGTTTGGCCACGAGCTAGTCAAGTCAGCAGCGTCGTGTAGGCTGGCTCGAACAACCATAAGAGATAAGGCGAGAGTTAAGACATTATTAGGACAAGTCAGAGTTAAGACAATACCGTAATTACTCGAATCTAACGCGCACCTTTTTTCCGGTTAAGCGAGTTCATAAGTCGCATGCGCGTTAGAATCGAGTACGAACAAAAAAATTACGGTCAATCTATTGCCATCGCAAATCCAAGATGGCCGCCCCCTACGTGCGTCGGCATGGTGCACGGAGGCTTCCTCCGTGGCATGGTGCGTCGGCTATTTCTGCCTATGTGTTTACCATGTGCGACACTTCGTACGTGTGCTGAGGAGTTCGTCATCTAGTAGTGCATTAGCATCGACGACGTGGAAGGGCCGACTCCAAAAACTCGAGTGCACCACGATGCCGCTTTTAAAAGAAAAGTCATCGCGTGTGCAGAAACGGACGGAAATCGGGCCGCATCGCGGTCCTTCTCGAAACGTGCGTGCGGGACCGGCGGAAACAAAAGCAGAAGATTGTCGACAGCAAAGCTTCACGCAAAGGCTTCAGTGGAACACAGCAGGGTCGGTTTCCGCAAATTGAAGAGCTGCTCCGCGAGTATGTGCTTGAGGAGCGAGCGGCACAGCGGCCCATGACAGAACTGCTCCAAGTGCGGGCTATGCAATTAGTCTTAGAAAAAAGTCTAATGCGGAGCCTGTTTAAAGCGAGCAGGTGCTGGCTAATTAACTATATGAAGAGGAAAGGCTCTTCCCTCCGAAGGGGAACATGCATATGCGAAAACTTTTGCGGAGAAGTACGATGAAAAGCTTTACAGTTTTCAGAGGTTCGTCCTAAACTTGCGGCGCAACAACGGCTACCTGCTTGGGCAAATCGGGAATGCCAATCAGACGCCTCTTTACTTCGACATGCCTGGCACCACGACTGTCGAGAAGGGGGCGAAGCAAGTTCGCGTGCCGACATCGGTCCACGGTAAAACTACAGTGACGGCAATGCTCTGTTACACGTCAGATGGACACAAGCTTCGCCCGTACCTCATATTTAAATGGAAGACAATCCCGAAAGGAATCGTTTTTTCGAGTGGTGTGATCGTGCGGGCCAGCAAAAAAAAAATGGGTGCGCGTTGCAATCGATGTCTTACGTTTTTTTTTTTTTTTCGCGGTGGAAATCGGGTGCGCGTTACAATCGAGGGCGCGGTAGAATCGAGTAAATACGGTAATTAGGACGGTTTAGTCACTAATCTATATTGTGATCAGTTTCGGCAGTCTACTGGTTTTGCACTTTTATTTAGTTAAAGTGCCATTTTTTTTTTATAAATGTTTGCCCTTTTTTTGACACCGAAACTGAGTCCATTGCGCAGGGCCACACCTAGCACCCCGTAATCCGTGACACATGGCCAGTGTGGTAACTAATCCAAGCGGCTGTTCGTTAGCTTTATCAACAAAATCAGCCAGCCGTAAGTGGTGGATGATAAGTATAACATAAAATAAGGCGTTACCACACCTCCCTCTCGGCGTTGTCGGATACACTTTGATGACGGACAGCTGCTGGTGTTGGTGCAACTGTTAGGTTTGTTCACGACAGCCGCCGCGGCCGTTGTTTCAGCGTGCTTTTCACCATGACGTCGCTATGCATGGGTGAGAATGGCTTCATGGCACCGCTGGGAAAGGAAAGGAAGCAGCTGACACTTTTTCAATTTTGGAAATAAAATTCCTTTGTTTTGCTAGCTCAGATCAGCTATATATATATTTTTTTTTCAATTTCACTAACAGAAAATTTTCGCTTCAATGAAATTTTTTACGCGCTCTGTCAGTTTCGTCGTAGCGGGGTTCGACAAAATGCATATCTCAGCCCATGTATCTCATGCAAGAATTCCATAGTAACCATGTGTTGAAATTGCAAAAAATGAAAACAGTGGCAAACCACAGACCTTTGTAATAACTCAAGTGGACTTTCGTGTGCTTGAGACACATGCCAGTGTGGGGAGGACAGTCTCGAAATGGAATTTTGTTTTATATGAACAGCAGTCTTCACTATGATAGGTACATTCAATGATGGGCTGCTTCTGAAATCAATCTCACTCCCTTGATGCAAAGCACTGCGCCTGCTCAGAAATTTCATAATTCATTTTGGGAAAGTCTACTGTAACTGATACGGGCACAGGTTTACACTGATTTGTAGGAATTTGTGGTGCAGTTACTTGTGCCTCTCTTAAGAACATGTTTAACCTTGTACCACTTTCTTAAGAGGACCATAAGTAACTATACGACAAATCCAATATATTTATCGTTGCTCTAACTTGAATTTTTTGCATACAAGTAAATAACGCTACGAACTGTTAAACAACTTTTTTTTTTTTTTCGTTCTGGTACAGAAACAAAAAGGACCTTTTTGCGGTAGGATGAAACTAGAATGAAACTAGAACGTAAACGATTAAAATTTCGTTATGACACCCCGATTCCTGCCTTGCATCATGTAAACGTATGTTGTTCGATTTGTGCGTCTCTTCTCCTATGAGAAAAAAAAAAATAGAGCAATCACGTTGTTTTGCACCAAATAGTAACCCAGAGTGTTGCGGTTGAAAACGTAAAAGACCTGCCCCCCCCCCCCCTCCCCCCATCTCAAAGGCTATTTATAGGTAGCACCGTTTGGCAGCACTAAATGAACAATGCAAGCACAAAATTGTTATCGCAGGAACATGTGCATTCTGCTTCTGGTGTGAATGCCTTGGAGTGGCACAATTAAGTATGAGTTGCCTTTTTAGCTCACTCTATTTCTACACCCCTTTGTATATACAGTAAAAGCTCATTAACTCTGATCTCAAGGGACCAAATAAAATGCCTGAGCTAACCGAATTCCGAATTATCAAATGAACTACAAAAACAAAAGGAAGACATACATGGCACAGACAAACCTTTATTTCTTAAAAAAAAGTGTTACTTCTTGTCTGCCTCGCCGTCGGGATTTCTGACATCTTATTTAATCCTATCAGGCGGTGGTGCACACCTTCACCTGTCGCAAGAACAAACACCTGAACTCCTCGAGGACAGCGAGGGCTTCAGCGGCCTACTGCACGGTATCGCGACGCGTCAGCTCATCTTGACCGTCGTCATCGGAATAGTAATTTTGGTCCTCTTCAAGCACTTTCGATAATATATCGTCGTCAGTCAGTGGACTAGCAATGACAACATGATGGTCTATAGAGACGTAGTCGAAAATCTGAATGCCATTAGGAACGAGAGGGTAAAATGTGTGTCATTCACCTCATCGTCGATATTTTCAGTAGGTTCGCGGGTGTCCTCTGGAGGAATATCCGAGTCGTCAGGGCAGACAAAGCCGCTGTGCCGGAAAGAATTTGCAATGACCGCGGGCGGCGTTTCGCTCCAGACATGAGCCAAAATGTGAATTGCTGTCAGCAGAGTCACGTCATATTTTCGCCCTGCTTCTTTGCACAGCAGGATCCGCTCCAGCACATGCTTTCTGTGCCTGCTTTTTACGTGCTGAATTATCCCTTGATCCAGCGGTTGCAGAACAGCTGTCGTGTTTGCAGGTAGAAATACAAGTTCGATGCACTCCAGCCCTGTCACTCTGGTATGAGCACTGCAGTTGTCAACTAGAAGCAGAATCTTGCGCTTGTTAGCGGAGAAGCGGCGGTCGAGTTGGTGCAGCCAAGCTTGGAAAATATCCAAAGTCATCCAGGCTTTTTTGTTGCGCGATACTGCACAGGAAAGTGGTGAATGTTCTTGAAACACCTTGGGTTACGTGCCTTCCCGATGACTAGCAGTGGCAGGCGCTCAGTGCCCGACATATTTGAAGCGAGAAGTACAGTGATCCTTTCTTTGCTCCTCTTCCCTCTAACGCACGGGTCGCCCTTGAACGTGATCGTTCTGTCCGGCAAGTTTAAAAAAGAGAGCCGTTTCATCGGCATTGAAGACGTTGGCAGGCTCATAACGAGCCAGGTACTGGGGAAGCTCAGTTGTCTTCCAGTCAGCAATACGCCGTTCATCCACTGCTGCTTTTTCCCTGCACATGTTTCGAAAGACCAACCCGTGCCTTTTTCCAAAGCGTGCTAACCAGCCTTCAGACGCACTGAAAATTTTTGTTTATTCTCAGTACGTACCTTCGAGCTTGCTGACAAATCAACGGTCCACTCAAGGAAAGGCGGCTGTTCCCCATGTCTGTTATCCACCACAGAGGTGCGTCTTCCAGCTTCGGGTGTTCTGCCGTCCCTAGTCGTTTTCGTTTTCTCGTGAATCTGGCACTGCCAAACGCCTTGAAGATTTTTGCATGGTTCTTCACATAGTCGCTTAAGGTGCTTCTCTTAACATCGTACTTTTTCATTATCTTTAGTCGAAAAACACCTACGTTCACATCTTTCACTATCATCACCTTTCTAGATCATTCGCTGGCTGCTGTAGCCACTTAACTCTAGCAACAATCGCTATCAGTGTGAAGAGCGATGGTGGTGGCAATGCACACAAACACAGCCGCAACACACAAAGTCACAACACAAAGAACCAAGTCAACCAAGTCAATCAAGTCACGAAGTACACCAGTAGACGTAGCGAACAGCTGTTAGTAGACACTGAAGACACAGCTGTTAGTAGACACTGAAGTGCTGGTGGCCCAGCGCTTCCGCGGAGTAGATAAGCGCCACCTAGCCACTTTTCCCTCATTCCTATCATTGTGATCATATTCTGCTGCAGTTCGTTTGGTTTCTTCAAAACTCAGGTTCTCCCGTCGGTTACAGTAAGCGGTGCTTGAGCCTTGAAGCCGCTCAGCGCGACTTTGGAGTTCCAATAGCTCTCTCCGGAGTTGTCCGAGACAACCGGTGTACGGCTAAATCTCCCTGAATCAATGAACATTTGACCCCATTGAAATATACACAGTTTTGCCAGGACCGTGCCGCGACTCTTAGTTAACCGAATTTCCGAGCTAACGAGGCCCAGATAAATGAGCTTTTACTGTACCGGGACACGGTACCCACAAAAAACCTGATGATTTCACTGCAGCAGCAGTTCAATTTATCTAGATTAAGCATAGTTTAAATGCAGTTATGACCATTAAGTGGTTTGCACAAACATAAGAATATTCATATTCATTTGTAAGCATTTATGACAAATATTTGTGCTTACTGAAAGCAGCTATTAAATAAGAAGACAAAATTGAATAGGATGTGCCATTATTCAAGATCTTCAAACACTCATGCACCCATAGCTTTATCATTGGGTGCAAGGAATTTTGTGTCACTTGAGTATTGATTATAAGTGGGTTTCACTCTAGACACTTGAGTAGCTGAAATCATCTCCATGTTGAAGAAAAACGGCGCTACTAAAACACAAACACGCACAGTACCAACTGTTACGTGTTATTGTTTCTTCGTGTTTTTAGTAACGTCATCCTTTTTCCAAAATAAGTTCAAACCAATGTTCTCACTTGAAAACACTCTCGAATGAAGTCATCTTCAATCCCTAAATGATTTTATTTGATAACCCTGACCTAAGATCACGTCTCAATGCACACACATACGCCTTTGCTATCATCGCGTTCCACTTACAATGGGCTAAGAACTCAACCCACAACTCCCTGCTGTGGGGGTGCCGACACCACCTGTATTGTTGTTTGCGCCGCATAGCGCACAGGTCTCCCACAGAAGCGGTATTTCAAGGCCACAATTATTGAGCAGTAATACCCGTGCCACACGGGCAGAAAAAATGGCATTTACCCCCGAATGCCTTCAGATTTATTGCCATTCGCGCGGTGCCACACGGGCGAACAAAATGGTATTCATCCGAATGCCATTCGAATGCCATTCGCCACCAACTGCCTTCGCCAGAACTCAGTTGACTGAGAAATGCCTACTCTCGACGACACAGCTCGCGAAGTGCGATTTACCTGAAAGTATATAAAACAAATCATATTGAGCTAAAAATGAAATTTCCCGTCTTTTATTTGCACTAAAGTCTTAAAAAGATGCTTTGAGCGTTATACGAAGAAAATAAGGTATTGATAATGAAATGCTTGTCAATTTTAGTGTCTATGTACGCTGTGGATCTGACTAGTGTTGGCTTAGGTTGCTACGGTCGGCTGCAACGTTGTAAAACAAAGCAAGAAACTAAAACTTAGGACAGCGTAATACGCTTATTTCTACATTTGATGATTATGTGATCTGTATAAAGCTTGTAAATGCTTCTTAATTTTTTTATTGCTATTCACTCAATGCTCACTTGGAAGGTGCTGTGATCGACATCATGAAGTCAAATGTCATTCGCTTTGGACGTGTAGCAGCGCCGGCGAAACGAATGTCATTCGGGAAC
Source organism: Rhipicephalus microplus (assembly GCF_043290135.1). Taxonomy (NCBI): domain Eukaryota; kingdom Metazoa; phylum Arthropoda; class Arachnida; order Ixodida; family Ixodidae; genus Rhipicephalus; species Rhipicephalus microplus. Next base: position 5,410,814 of record NC_134707.1, read on the forward strand.
TGAAGGCCTTCGCCACCAAATGTCATTTTCTATGCCCGTGTGGCACGGGTATAAGTGGCGTTATGTTCACGAGTGGTGATCCCCACTATCATCATCATGGTTGGTAGAGTGGTAGCGCCGGCGGTGACCCCTGGCCGAAGGCAAGCCTTGGTGGCATGCGAGAGAGTTGAGCGAGTTTCTTTTGGCATGGGGCGGTGGCACGGACGGTTGCACGGACGGTTGCCTCCAGCGGTGGGTCTGCCGTGGACGGCACCACGGACCGTTTGCGGTGGGCCCACGTGGTGAGTCAGGCGTTAGCGACACCGCCTTGTTTGTCATGTTGTTTATTATTGTATAAGGATGTCCTAACGTGTTGATCACGATTGATGTTATAATTCTGCTAACGATATTATATATAATAATGTTATAAAATTATTATTATTATTATTATTATTATTATTATTATCGATGTTATGATAATTCGGCCGTTCACTCCATGAGCGTGGTGGTGGCGCTCACTAATTCGATACCCCACACTGCTCACTGAGAAAATGCAGCTAGGACCGGTGTTCTCTAACACAAGGACAATGCCTTGCAGCAAAAAGCCGAATGCAGCAATAACCTAAGAAGCATTCTTGTGGCAGGCAGGAGTAATAAAATATTGAACAAGTACCTGGGTAATACATAAAATGGTGCAAAAAGTATACTTATCAAAGAAATCCGTAAATTCAGGACATGTGAGACGCTCATTACACATGGAGAAGGGGTGATGCGAGTCCAAAAAATCGCGTTTTTAGTGAAATTTCTCGTATTTCTGGTTTTGACTGAATTGTGATCCTTAAAACTTCTTCTATCATATGTGAAACTTTCAAAACGAAACTCGAACAGAAAAATGCAAAATAATGTGTATTGTGGTCGACATTTTCGGAGCCCTCCACTACGGCGTCTCTCATAATCATATACAGTAAAAGCTCGTTAATGTGGATTTCACGGGACCGGAAAAACTGTCCGAATTAACCGAATGCCGAATTAACGAATGAAAAGGGAAAACATTTAAAATCAAGCTGCAGAAGCATACCTTTATTTGTTGAAGTATTTTGTAATTGCCGTCTGCGTTTTCGCGCAGATTCCGGCTGACATCACAATTTTTCTTAACTCTTACAAATGGCCAACAGCACGCAAGCTGTCGGGAGTGTTCAGGCAAGCATCCTCTAATATTAACAGCGCCTCCGAGACTTCCCGCGAGGTGCGATGAGGTCGCGGCTGTATCTCCTCGCATGATTCTTTGTCGGAATCGTGGTCTTCATGGGCGCCCGTGACATCATTAATAATCTCTTGATCGGTCAGGAGACCACTCGTGGCGACACTATGATCAATCGCGATGTAGTCCTGAAAGGTCACATCTGTGGGAAGGACAGCATCGAAAGTCGGGCAGTCATCGTCGGTGGACTCTGCCGCTTTTTCAGCGTTGCCATCACTGTAACGCACGATGGTGGTGGCATGCAAATACGGTCACAATGGAAGAAAAAAAGAACTCCGCAAGAAGAGATGATTCCGACACGACAACACAAGGGAAAATGGTGTCGGAGGCGCTGAGTGGAGAAGAAAGAAGACGCCGACGTTCGGTGACGCTGCGATCGCCCCCACTAGTTGATGATGATGGCGATGCCACTCAGGTTTCGGTTTCACTCCAGTGGTGCCAGCGCTGCTTCATCACACTTTTGTGTAGCAGCAGCCGTCAGCATTTGTCCGAATTAAGCGGTGCAGAGCCGAATTCCGACGAAATAACGAAGGTTTGGTTCTATAGATTACCGTAATTACTCGAATCTAACGCGCACCTTTTTTCCGGTTAAGCGACTTCATAAATCGCATGCGCGTTAGAATCGAGTACGAACAAAAAAATTACGGTCAATCTATTGCCATCGGCAAATCCAAAATGGCCGCCCCCTACGTGCGTCGGCATGGCGCGTCGGACATTTCTGCCTATGTGTTTCCCATGTGCGGCACTTCGTATGTGTGCTGAGGAGTTCGTCATCTAGTAGTGGATTAGCATCCACGGCGTGGAAGGGCCGACTCCAAAAACTCGAGTGCACCACGATGCCGCTTTTAAAAGAAAAGTCATCGCGTGTGCAGAAACGGACGGAAATCGGGCCGCATCGCGGTCGTTCGGAGTTCCCGAAACGTGCGTGCGGGACCGGCGGACACAAAAGCAGAAGATTGTCGACAGCAAAGCTTCAGGCAAAGGCTTCAGTGGACCACAGCAGGGTCGGTTTCCGCAAATTAAAGAGCTGCTCGGCGAGTATGTGCTTGAGCAGCGAGCGGCACAGCGGCCCGTGACGACAGAACTGCTCCAAGTGCGGGCTACGCAATTAGTCTTAGAAAAAGGTCTAATGCGGAGCCAGTTTAAAGCGAGCAGGTGCTGGCTAACTAACTTTATGAAGAGGAAAGACTTTTTCCCTCCGAAGGGGAACATGCATATGCGTAAATTTTTGCGGAGGAGTACGATGAAAAGCTTCACAGTTTTCAAAGGTTCGTCCCAAACTTGCGGCGCAACAACAGCTACCTGCTTCGGCAAATCGGGAATGCCAATCAGACCCCTCTTTACTTCGACATGCCTGGCACCCCAACCGTCGAGAAGAAGGGGGCGAAGCAAGTTCGCGTGCCGACATCGGTCTACGTAAAACTACAGTGACGGCAATGCTCTGTTACACATCAGATGGGGACAAGCTTCGCCCGTACCTGATATTTAAATAGAAGACGCTCCCGAAAGGAGTCGTTTTTTCTAGTAGTGTGATCGTGCGGGCCAGCGAGAAAAATGGGTGCGCGTTCCAATCGATGTCTTATCTTTTTTTAATTTTTTTTCACGGTGGAAATCGGGTGCGCGTTACAATCGAGGGCGCGGTAGAATCGAGTAAATACGGTAACATGCACTTTGGCCGGGACTAATAGAGCCGTCCGAATTATCCGAATTTCCAAATTAACGGGTGTCGAATTAACGAGCTTTTACTGTATGGCTGTCATGTTCGATGGGACTCTGCAGAAGAGGGGCCACAAAAGCCACAATGTTATCGGCATAGCTATCTCCTTAGATATTGGCCTCTGCTTGGACTTTGAGGTCATTTCAAATTTCTGCCTGACATGCAGTAGACACAAAGATGTGGGCCCTGACGATGGACCAGTGAGAAAAAAATGCACTGTTCCTCCCATGCCATGGAAACACAGGCTGCAATGCGCATTTGGCGGAGAACGTTGAGTTACGAAACTCCACTGCGCTTCATGAAGTTCTTGAGTGACGGTGACAGCAAAGCATATAGCGCAGTTGCCGAGTCAAAAGTCTATGGGGCTCTCAATATAGAAAAAGAAGACTGCACTAACCATGTGGCCAAAAGACTTGGCACTGCGCTACGGAAGCTTCACGTGCGATTACCACGAGGGCAGAAAATGATTGATTGATATGTGGGGTTTAACGTCCCAAAACCATCATATGATTATGAGAGACACCGTAGTGGAGGGCTACGGAAATTTCGACCACCTGGGGTTCTTTAACGAGCACCCAAATCTGAGCACGCAGGCCTACAACATTTCCGCCTGCATCGGAAATGCAGCCGCCGCAGCTGGGATTCGATCCCGCGACCTGCGGGTCAGCAGCCGAGTATCTTAGCCACTAGACCACCGCCGCGGGGCGAGGGCAGAAAATGAAAGAGCCGGCCATTGGGGGAATTGAGGCTAGCCCGCTGCCTTTGCGCAGGCTTTGCCGCCTTTTCTGCCGTTCTCATGTCCCGACAGGACTCCCCTCCTCCGCTGTCTCCCATGCTGGGAAAGCAAAGACCCCTCTCACCCAGTAGCGGATGTCGACTGTGGCGCCGCGCGCAGTCTCCCAAGAGGTTTTGCGTGCGTGCATCGGGAGTGAGTCAGAGACCTCTCCGGGGTCGACATGGGGGTAAGCACGCTTTTTTTTTTCCGTCTGTCAGCTCCAGTTGGGGCTCGTTCTAACTTCGTCAACAGCGCCATGCGCCCGCGGCGAGCGCTTACTTTATGTCGCCCCCTCCCTGTCGAACGCGGTGTCCTAGTGCATGGCCAAACTACGCCGACCCGTCTCCTTTCGAAGCCAACGCGAGTGCCTTTGCCCTCGCTCGAGCAACCGGCCCTTGGTCCCGATGCCTCCATGAATCACGGAGACGTGCTCGTGGCACCCTGTGTAGTACTTTTACGCTCGTGGCGTGGATAAGCCCATTTGCTTTCGCGCCGCGCATTTGCAACGGGCTGTACTGCGTTTTGGTGTTGCCACAGACAATAAAGTGTTGTGACCTTGAGCAGTACTGTGTTCTCGCCATGGCAACGGTTAACGCGTGCCCTGCGACTCGCTAAGACCGGACCCACGCTAGTGGCCGTACTCCTTCGAAAGATTGCCATAACAAGCAACAGGGGGAGTCTACGGGATATGTACACCGCAGTATGGTCTTCATACTTTTACTCATGCTCTACGGACAATGCTGGCAGTCACAACTTTTACCCTGCAGGAACAAACTCGTGGTGCAAACATAAACGGGCTGAAACACTTGGCGAACCTGCACCACGCCGCACAGTTCTTCTGACGAAAACCCAGGGATTGGCTGTTCTGCCGATTTATAAGCGACTGACAGATGAGAAGCTCTTTGCTCGATGCATTTAAGGGAAAACCCAAAGTGCGCAGGAATCCCTGAACAGCAAGATATGGCTCCTTTGCCCCAAGACCAAGTTTGTCTCCCGAACAGTTGTCGAGACTGGCGCAGCTATCGCAATCCTGTGGTTCAATAACGGTGATGCTAGTTTTGAGCACATCCTAGAAGAGCTGAACATAGTCTCATCTAGGGATCTAGTTGCTTTCAGCGATTCCTGCGATGCAAAGCGCATCAAGAGGATGTCCGGGCGTTTGACAGCAGAAGCAAGGGCTTACCGTCGCCGTGGAATGAAAAGGGTACGGCTCGAAGAATGTGCTCGCAAGGACCATGAAGACACAGCCTATGCTGCAGGACAGTTCCAATAATTTGCAGTGCTTCTCAAAGTTCTCTTGAACATTATGGCCAAAGATTATGCATTTCTGACAACTCTTGAACTTTCGAATGCATTTTTCTCCCTTTGCAGTTTTGTGTGATTTGTGCTGCTTATGCACGCTAGTTAGTATACTTAGAATTGTCCCAACTCTACTAAATTTTGCACATAACATGATGAAGGCCTGTAGAGTTCAAATATTTATTCTTATTTCCAATGCTGCTTAGTTATGTTTTTCAAAATATTAAATAACATTGAAAGCCCTTGGCAACTAGAGCCATGGTAGCTTTTTCTATTTTATTATTGTATTTTACCTTTCCAGACATAAAACTTGTATAGTTTTCTGCCCTCTACAGTTCCAAAGGATCATAGGCAGCTATATCTGCATGCTTTATCTCAATGCTTTATAGGTCAGAATTATGGCATAACAACGGCGATAATTTCGCAGTATCTGAGCTGCTGAAATAAAACCAAACTAGCTACATGAAAATAAATGACATATTTGAAAAAAGGAGAAAACCTCTTTTAGCATGCTAATTTGTGTTCAATTCAGACTCTTATTAAAGAAAATCATTTTCCGAGTAGCATCTCCCCTTGACTGGAGAACACTGAAGAAACTAGAAAAGAAAGACCACAATGTGCGCAATGAAACAAAAAGCGATAGGCATAACATTACGAGATGGGAAAAAGGAGTGGACCAAAGTACGAACAGGAGCAGCCAATATCTTAGTAAATAATAGGAAAAAAATGGAGCCAGGCAGGTGATGTCATGAGAAGGGAAGATAACCAATAGTCAATTAAGAGCAGTAGAATAAATACCAAGGAATTAAAAGTGCAACTGAAGCCAACAAAGGATCAGACGAGTGAGAAAATAAATAAATTAGCAGCTATAAAATTGGATCCAGCTTCACACAGCATGTAGGGTTTAAGATCATTGGGAGATACTTTTGTGCTGCAAAGGACATAAGATAAACTGACGATGATGGTGATGATGATGCGGTACTCCTATTTTACGGTAAACCCTGCCACACAAAATGAAAAGCCCACCTGTGGACTTCATCTGGCGCATCTCCTGGCGGCGATCGAGAAGCTGCTGCCGCCACTGCTTCCATTGGCTCTCGTAGCGGGCAAAGGCCTCCTTGTCCGGGTGCTCCCGGTTCTGTGTCAGCCAGTTCTCGAAGCTCTTCTCCCACTCCTTGAACTGCCGCTCAAACTCCGCATCCTCTGCGTCCACAGAAGGGGCAGCAGTGACAGGCGCCGCCGCCGCTGGTGTCGCTGCAGCTGGTACCGCCACTGCAGCTGGTACCGGCGCCGCAGCCGGGGGTACCGCCGCTGGTGCCGCTGCTACTGGTGCTGCTGGTGGCACTGGTGCAGCCTGGTTTGTGCACAAGACATCATGGTAAAATGTCACAAGGTACTCTAGATCAGTGGTTCTCGAACGGTCTGCGGACCCTAGGGGGTCCCAAAACAACTATGATCTGCGGAACCCGCACCCGCATTTTTCTTTAGGCGTGACTGTGCCACATATTGATAAACTGTCCAAAATCAGGTGATGTGGCACGTTTGTTCGATGTTTTTGGTAGCAATAAAAGGCACCTGTTACACGCTCCAGCTGTGTTAATTTACCGACGTTCCAGTCCCCCCCCCCTCCCCTCCCTGTTGCAAGGGTTTCCCCATCACTTCCACTACCAGTCCACAAGAGGTCCCCGACACAACCATGGCTGAGAACCACTGCTCTAGATGAATGAACAAAGTATGGGGACCAAGTGCCACTTATTCCTAGAATGTTAAATTATCTAAGCAGCATTGACGTGTATAGAAAATATTAGCTCAACAGATGTAGTATCGTTATTTATAAAATGTATTGCACACGGAGTGTACCATTCTTGTATTTACTGATAAACCCTTTTATAAGACATGCATCGGGGAGTAATTCTTGTCATTTTTATGAAGTGTCTTTCATAAGCAGGGTAAATGTTCTTCATCTTCGTATCAACCCCTATATTAATGTAGGCTCACTGGTGTCTCTCAAACCAAATTGTCGATTATATCAAAGGGGTTCCATTGTATTTAACCTACTCTGAACTTTTGTAACATATGTATACACATACACAGTCTCCCTATACAAAGTCACAAATAAATATATACGTAGCGACAAGCAAATCCATACAGATTTCCTTGTAGCTTCGTCGGTTGTCTATTTTCCCTTTCTTAACCCAGAGAACTCACTTGCATTATTTGTGTCCACATGCTTCAAGTTGTCAATGAGTTTGCCCTCGTGCTGCCATTTGCTAGCTTTCTGGTTAGCTCGATTGGTTGGGTGACCGCCCTGGAAAGGCATTGGTACCGGGTTCGATCCCCGGGACAGGACGAATTTTATGGTAACTAAGAAGCTTTTCTTTCCCAAGAATCTGTACGGATTTCCTTGTGGCTTGAGGTCAACTGAAAAGTGCTTAAGTCTGATTGATTGATTGACTTGTTGGGTTTAACACCGCAAAACCACTATATGATTATGAGAGACGCCGTAGTGGAGGGCTCCGAAAATGTCAACCACCTGGGGTTCTTTAACGTGCACCCGTACCTGAACACACGGGCCTACCGCATTTTCGCCTCCAAGGAAAATGAGTTTCTTTTTCTCATTGCACGACAATGAGTTTTCTTTAACTTTGGAAACTTGCGCGTGTACATACAATTTTATGACGTGTAAAAAGTATAGAAAGGCCGCTAAACTTGGAAGGCAGATGACAAGGCCAGCATTCACTGTGCCACAGTTAGTTGTCTGCTTCGTGCGTTGTGAAGGTAAGTAGACTTTCCTTCTAGAATAGAATACGAGTGAATGAGATCCGCTTATAAATGTGTTGTTTTGGAAAAAATCTATTAGCGTAACCGCATCCTCTATTTAGCCGAAACCTCACCCAACACCGGCCGACCCAAGCCCCACAGACACATACGTATAAGTCATTCCCACCGCAGCAACGGGACCCCTATTATTGTGCAGATGGTGGCACCAGATGTCCCTGTAGATGTTATTGTGAAGAACTCCAAGGTTCAGGCCTTGGCCACAGTGCTGCTTGGGTCAGACCTCAAAATGTGGTTATGAAGTGCCTTGGAGAGTTTCACCATTCTGGCAGTGTGGGGGGTAGTGCCATAGACAAGGGACTCCAGCTTGGTTCTGCAATCCCAGCTTGGTTCTGACCACATGGGATTGTGCAACTAAATCTAACTACATGCGTATTCTCATATCTCCCCCCCCCTCCCCTCTACCGGAAATGTGGCCCCTGCAAATGGGAATCAAACCCGCGACTTTGAGCGTAGCAGCAGAACACAACAGCCTCCCAACATGCCACAGTAGGTGATAGAAGCATGCAAGGGCTAAAATTAAGGCATGCAATTCGCTCCTAATTTTCCTTTACAAGGATTGGTGTTTGGGCTTAACAGGAAGAATAATACAAACAATTTGGCACTCGCGAAAAAAAAAAAAGAAATCTCTTCCTGCACCGACCTTGGGTGCAGCAGCAGCGGCCTGCTGGGAATTGACTGCGGCAGCCTCGTAGGCAGACGTCCATCCGGCCCACTGCTGAGACCAGGCCAGCCAGGCCTGCTGCTGTGCCTGCTGCCAGGCTTGAGCCTGGGTCTTCAATTGCTGCATGCGTTCTGCATCCTGCACAAACAACAGTGCAGTCAGCAATGCCAACAGAGCTCGGCACGTCTTGCCTGCATACACTCCTTGAGCCAATTCATGCACGCACAATCGACCAAAGCAACATGTTCACCACATATCTGCAAACACTTAAATGCACGCATGCCCATAAACAAAACATCATTTACTTATTTATCACAGTACCCTCAGCATCATAAGGCATTACAAAGGGGGGGGGGGGGTTACACAGTACATGATCGGTAAAGACATATTTGCAGGTATCAGGCACAGTAAGAAAGTAGAATGCACAAAAAAATTGGCCCCGTATCTGCATGTTAATCTGCAAATGTCGTTGAAAGACGATAGCCTTGCATGTTGAGAGAGTGAACAAAATATTTATTTGATGTTTTGCGCAAGAAAATCGGTGAATGGTATTATGGAGGCGCTGCTGCATTAGACCACCTCGAGCGTGCAGCGAAGGCGAACAAGGCCATCAAGTCATGTCACACGTGAGACATGAGTGTCATCTGGCAGATTTCTTGGAAAACGAAGCGCGGCTCTGAAACGGGCGTGCGCGTCCGTCTCAGAGGTGATAAGGTATAGAACACAAGGCGACAGGTAGGTGCCACCATCGTGTCGTCTTAGCAAAACTATAAAAACACTCGCCTTTTTATGCAAGCGTCGCATGGTCAGCGCAACGTGATAAACGCTACCGTCCTTAGAAATACTTTTGTATGCCTTTTATAGTGGAAGACGCACATGTTGAATATATACGTGTTGTTATGGTGCCTCAGATATGCTAAATAATTTATTTTAATTTGACAATCGCACAAGTATGAATGCTGAACCTTGAGCAACATTGGTGGGCGCTGCAGATGGGGTGGGTAGTTTGGGGTATGCACTGTTGCCGTTTCGAGTACCCGGTACCGTTAAGGGTGGACAAACAGACAAATGTACAGACAGACAGACAGACAGACAGACCAAAATTTTTGCATTGAAGGTCCCCAAGAAAAACTATCGTTTTTAAAAAGCATCGGACACAAAATCAATATTCTTGATGACAACATAGACACATAGCATCATGACATGGCGTAGAAGGCAGCGTTAGAGTTCGTGGTTGCAACATCATTGGTTAGGCAATTCCGTTCCGAAATTGCGCTTGGAAAAAAAGCATTTCTCAACGACTCGGTTTCGCACTTGTATTCTGCAACCTTGTTAGTATGATCGATTCGTAATAAGATGTAGTGAGGTTGAAAGAAGTATTTATCGTTATCTATACCTGTCTTTGCAAGAAATATGTTAAGCAACATTTTTAATCTTGAAGACTGAAAATGCAACGCGGATCAACACAGACCCACACATCTCGTGTTCTGTCTTTTTATCTTGTCTTTAGAGTTAAATGCCGAATAGGGATAGCCGGATACAAACATGAAGGCAGAAGAGGCCCATCTAACGTTACTAAAACGCAACTGCCATACCTATGCCAACCTCATAGCTAGCGCGAGCAATGGCACCTGAAAGAGGCTAGTAGAAACACTTTGTTAGCAAGGTCTAGAGTTTTGTGGTCAGTATACAGCTACTAATTAAAAAAAAAGAAAATCAAGGTAAAAGTTCCTTCTTTAAATTTCGCACAAAAATCTCAACTCGTGATGTCACAAATTTCAGAACATTTTTTTTTTAAATTGGCAACATTGGCTCACACGAAAACATTTTCTTAAAGTCACAGAAATTTCTTGAACTTGGTATGTCAAGTGTATGGCCCCCCAGAGGAAAATGTACTGGATATATAATGATTAAGAACTACGGAGAACCTAGTGGAAGCCATCAAAAAGTGACGCCACAACATTTGGTGCGACAATGTCAAAGTGACATCGCCACCCGCATTTTTCTTTTGCACACTTTCTCACTCACCAATCGAGTTCTCGCAGCAAGCGTAGTGATTTTGGAATTGTTGAAGTTATTTGCTAATGAGGAAAAAGTTGTTTTTTTCTCTTTAGTGTCTTTTTAAGGTGCATACCCTTTACAAAGGCAGACTGACACAACAATTTTGGCTTGGTGTTTTTTTGTTTCAATGTGTTGCTCGAAAATTATTTGTCATAACACGGCGCAGCTACAGCGTGTGATAGATAATTATTGACAGGCTCCTCATTACCAACCACACTCAGTTTGAGAGAGCTCCAAAAATGTATCAGTGGTACAACTACCACCACCGATAGCATGTGCACCATACAAACACGTCAGCACACAGAACTGCGAAGCACTTCTGCACGGTCCGCATCAAGTTCTTTCAAGCAGGAAACTGGACAGCAGTGTTGTCAAACACAAAACTTTCAATGTGTGCGCCCCGGCCACGGACTCGCGATCAGCTGTCGGGTTATAATCTACTGGTGTACATGCAGCAAAAAAAAAGGGGCAGCTATGATGTCACCATAACATGTTGCAGCATGGTCAGGTCAAGGAACGGTCACCTTTAAGGGTGTTAACAGCACGACGGAGTCGATCGCTCGCGCACACTTCAAAACTAATTTGAAATGCCTTCCGAGCTATATTCGCTTTTGGTATTCTGCGGATGATATACGCATGTTCACAGGAATCATTCCCGCCAAACTATTTCGGTCATGAAATCTGTCAGTATCTCTTTAACATTAGCAATTACATACTTTGCAAGCTGTATCCATTTCTCAAGAGACACCTCAACACAAATGTATTAGTCGGGCAGTGCTAAAAATGCACAACACACAACTGTGCCATACAATGATTCTCTCCTATCTACTGATCTAAGGTGACATTCCTTTTCAATTTTAATGACTTAGAAGATGCTCACAAAGCATACGCAAAATTAAAATTTTCCATATCAGAGAGGACAAGCATTTGGCATTTATCCCATGTACACCTAGCTCATATTGCATGTCGTGCTCAATTCGAATCCCCAAAGCATATATGAAGTTGCAACATGAGCAAAAGTTTGGACAATCAATACAAATGTGTACACATTAGACAGCGCGCACAACACAGCGTTAGTTTATCGTATGCAACAATCGTAACCTGGAGTGTGCTTTAGCGTAAACAGCCTTGAATTTGAGTGCTGCTCTGCACCATCTATAGGCGAAGAAATAAACTGCAGTAGCTGATGGACGCAGCTATTTTTCACAACAGCCACCAGTAAGGTACGCAATGACCGTAGCGGGCGCAATGTAAGCACCCAGATCTAGCTTGCGCATCTCTTGTGTGCGCAAACACACACATCTCTTAGGTTCAACACATGCGCAGTCTTGCTCTCTCTCGCCCATTGCGTTCGCAAAGCCGTTGCACGCGCTAAACTAAAGCTCTCTAATATCTGCACCCGCACTAAAGGGCTCCACTTTAAATTAACAGCAGTGTGATGCGATCACTGCCGATCAGCCAGCCAGAGCAAGTTTGTCAAAGCGTAAAATTTCTTGCAATATTTAATAAAGGGAACAAGGGTGCAGCAACAGAATTTCTTGCAATATTTAATAGAGGGATTAAAAGGCGCAGCAATCATTCAGCCACCATAGCAACTATGGGCAGTACACAGATTTGCTTAATTGAACACACTTGTGGCTTTGTTTATCGTGCTTTGGCTTTTTGTTTTGGATGAAAGACTAGATCATTGCGACCTTGTAAGCCAATCTGGATTGGTGAGCTTGGAAAGGTCAAGGTAGTGAAACAGTACTGCTAAACGTTCATTAAGCTTTGTCTTGTGTCAAACCGTACGCAAGCCACATGGAGCAAAGAAGCTTAGATAAATCCGTGTACTACTCATCACTCCCATGCTGGCTGAGGCACATGAAACTGACAAAGACGCCCAAAGCGCTTTGGCTCTGAGCACCTGGATTTTGTAACCTAAAAGAATGTGAAGTCCTGCTTGCAGAATCAAACTAGAAAGTGCTAGTTGTTTCATACATGATCACGCTAATAAAATCATACAAGATATAAAACACCATGAAATGAGATGAGCATACGGGTCAATATTTGACTCTGGAATGTCTGCACAAAAGTGTCGTTTTCGTCCATACTGTGCAGTATTATTTTTTACTGGCACTTCGTTCGCACCCCTTCCCGTTTCAACATGTTCTTTGTCTGGCAGTATCCAGGAAACCTATTTGATAAGAACAGGCTCTGGAAAAGATCAGAGCAAGAAAAAGGTCAGCTTCCATGTTTACCAGCAAACTTCTCTTTGTCCATGCTGCCTAAAGGGGTAAGTTTCTCAGGTATGGGTCTTCAATTATTTATATCTAAATATAAAAAAATACTACTTTAACATTTTCACGAGAAAATGGGCGAGCTGCTCAGTGAAGCATTCTGCGCGATGGTACAAATAAGCAATTATGCTTGGCAACCCAATGCCACATATTCAGATATGTGGCAGGGGTAGCGGTGAATAACACTGGTTGCCTCGGGCCTTTTTTTTTTCACGAAGCACAATAGTTGAGGGAATTTGTCTCAGCAGTCATGAATTTGTACAGCGATTTCACACTTGACAGTACATTTTCATATTTACAGATATCCCACCACACACACTAAAAAAATGCTCTACAAACTAATAAAACCAACCTTAGCCACAACGAAAGGGAATGCGTTTAGCAGCAATGCCAGTAATTAAGAATGACTGGCAGTTGGGCGTGTTGGTAAAGGTTTATGATGGAACAAGCACAAAAATACACACACTCAGAGAGGACACAGACAGGTGCTTGTGTCCTCTGTGAGTGTGTGTATTTTTGCACTTGTTTCATCATGAACCTTTACCAACACGCCCAACTGACAGTCATAAGCGCTTGTCTGTGTCCTCTCTGAGTGTGTGTATTTTTGCGCTTGTTTCATCATGCCAGTAATACCTGTCCCTTCACATCATCTTCGCTTTCGGCACCTTCCAAGCCGAAACAGGTTTCGTCTGCAAACATTTCTCCACCAACCACTAGAAGCACGAACAGGCACCTGGGCATGTGACCCAGCGGACGACAAAGGAGAGAGTTACTTGAACCCAGTGAACCAAAGAACAATGATGCTTCAGCAACGGTGGGGACAACAGAGCTTGATTCATGATTCTGGTTTGTGAGAGGAACAAAACTCTTTCCTAAACATGTTTTCTCCGGCAAAAGGCTTATTATTAGATAGAGAATTCACGGACACTGGGTGTCGCTGGAGCCTATGTTTCAACAAGCAGTCTTGCCTCCTCCAAGCTGCAGTTTTGAAGACAAGACTGCGTGTCAAAAGATCGCTCTAGCGACACCTCGTGTTCCCGAATTTTTCATCTTGTCTAGCTTCCATTTTCCCCTGATCTTCCTGCCTTATATAAAACAGCTCCTAGCGTTTAATGATCTGTCGCTTCTAAATGAGAGGTGTCAGCCCTCTGGCTAATCTTACTGCATGGTCTGAAGGCATGCTTTTACATTTAATGTATTGATTGCTACAGCTGCCATTCCAAATGCTGCCAAGGAACACCAGCAGGCAAGACAAACCTAGGCAACACAAAACAGCACACGTGAGCAAGCACAACCACCAACGACCTGTTATGGCATTTGGGACACGGCTGTTAATTCAGTAACAGGGTACTACAACCATGCTGAAGCCAACGATGGCTTGCTGTTCAAAGATCACACTACATTGAAACCCGAGCTTAGGAAGGGTTGAACTTTTGACAATTTGTAAATGGCAGACATTCACTACTAAGATTCCCACAAAGCCTCGTAGTAGGGTTTTCATTAAAATCCAAGAACGGGCGCATTTTCGAAGTTATACGGAAACGCACAAGTTTAGCCCCTGGTGAATGGTAACTGCACGTGAGCATCACACAGCCCAGTATCTCAGTTGTGAACTTTAAAGGGCGCCAATCAAACGAAGAACGCAGTTAAAGGGGAAGATTCGCAAACGGCAATACAAATCAGTGTGCGAGACTGCATCATGTCCCCGTAACACAACGTGAATGTGTTTAGCACACATTTCCTCCCCAATAGGAAGAAATGCCGCGCGAGCCACCGTTCTTATGCACGCGCAGTTGCATGGGGGGTAACGGAGGCGTTGTATTGATTAATTAGAATGGCTTCGGAGAAGCAATCTGGGAATGCTAGATTAGACGAGCAAACAAGTTCGACCTATCCTTTGTGCGTTTCCACGGAACAGTCACAAGTGGCCGGCGAGCCGCGCTGAACTGTGGGAACTCGCGTGGCGGCCATTCAAAGTTTAGCGACAAAAACAACTAGAGCTCGCAAAAGCTTCGTAATCAGCCGCAGATGGCCTCCGAGAAAGTCTCGTGCTGCGCAGAATTATCCCGAGAAGTTGAGATTTCCTAACGGCAGCCATCGCGTTTCCATGGTTCTGGCTAAGAAGCCCAAGCCAAGCACGACTTCGCACGATTCGGGTTAGCTCGCCGCGAGGCCTGGCACCGTCCGAACGCGCGCAATCGAGAAAAATACGGCGTGTCTGCCGCAATCGGCGAGCGCTGGGTGCGCAGGTGGGCGCCGGGGCACGAACCTCGGGCGTAGCCGCTGCGGCGGCCTCCTGTGTTGCTGACGCCGTGGTAGTCGTCGCCCCTCCAGCGCCGGCATCGGCCGCGGGCGTCGTGGTAGGCACCGCAGCGGCGACGCTCGTAGTCGTAGCGGCCGCCGTCCACTGGGGCCACGCGTACGAAACGGCAGGCTGGGTGGCCGCTGGCGTAGCCGCGGGCCAACCGAGAACTCCGAGTCCTGCCGGCACAAAAGACTGTCCGGACGCGGCCGGCATTACCGCCGCGGCGGCAGCAGTGGGCTGCGCGGCCGCGCTCCACTGTTGCCACATATCTTGGCTCTTTTCGTTGCCCTACGCCGCTTCTCCTTTCTACTTCACCGTGTCGTCCTCTCGATAGTCGATGGTTGGCCGGCCACAGATTGCCTCTGTCTTCCTTAGTTTAAAATATCGCCGAGTTTATTGTCCGCAATCATCCTCACGGGCACAGCGTGTCATGAACGCACACACACACACACACACATCAGCTCAAAGGAAGTAAAGAAGCACATGGTTTCGAGTATCCGTCGCTAGGGGCAGTGAGCCGGCGCGCGAAAGCTAGGCCTGAAATTTAATTTTTGAACAACGCCTGTTTTGAGATGCAGCAACGAGCACGTACTAAAACAATCGGGAAGGCTTCGACACTTTCACTTTTTACACTTCTTATAATTCTGCACACTGCACGCTTTTGGTCGTCTCTTTGTCCTTCCCATGAGGAGTATCCACAGCAACCAGAGAGAGCCAACTACACGTTATATACTAGTGTGACTATAATTCAAACACACAGTGTTTCCCATCAATATGAGTAAAGTGTGTATTTTTTCACACATTGAAGTGCGGCTATGACGCACAAAGAATGTTTCACAATGCTTTCTTCGGCGCTGCACTATGGCTCATGCTGGCTTGACACGTGTTCGAGATTAGCCGAGATTGACCAACGCCTCCTGTATTAGGATGCCTGAGGAATGGCTTATGTGCCAGTGAAGTCGTCTTGCCTTCAGTTTTGAGCAAGCGCCGCGCAGTGGCACTCGCAACCAACAGTGTTATTAAGTATTACAGCTTGGTGGCGTTAGCCACCGCCCAGTCTAAAGGGTACAGTCATATCAATCCATTTATTTATGCCACGGAGAAAGGAGAGGTGCGGTATGCAGTGCATACAAAGAGGAGGAGGAAACTGCCGAACTTCTGTAAAGAGCTTCACCCTATGGTTCAGGATGATGGTGCAGAGTTTTTCAAAGCACTGGGGTTTTAGAGACAGGTAGGGCAAAATATACTTTAAGCTGGTAGAATTAACTAGGAGGAGGTTATCTGATTGGTGGCTAAAGTCAAGGCACGAGTGAAAATTAAACCATTCACTGCAAAGTACCAGTCTTATACTTCACAAGTCCTATACTTTACTATTTAAAGGGAAAAAAATAGATTTAGTTGGTGGTTCACTAAGTGTTACGGCTGGGTGGCGTTGGCCGCCACCCGATCTGAAGGGTAGAGCCACATCAGTCCATCAATCCATCTATTGAAAGTGAAGAAGAGAAAGAGTGTGGCAGCTGTTTTTGTTCTCACGCGGCAGGCATCTAAATAGAGGAGGCGTTGGATTGACGAGTTGTAGGTTACGGTAGCATTTAGCCGAAAAGGTTCCGCTCCGTGAGGTTCCGGCTGTGGTTCCGGTGTACATTAGGAAACTGTATGACCTGGACGGCCGTTCAATGAAAGTCGCAATGCGTTTCGTTTAATTTCGTGCGCCCAGCTGCAGCGAAGTAGCCCAGCTCAGCATACTCTTGGTTTCGATTGTCTCTACAAAGCCCGGAAAAGAGACGCCTCGAGCGTGCTATGCTCTCTCAGATCACGGTATTGTGCACATTATCCCCCCTCAAGTTAAGCATGTCCTTAGCTGCCGCTCATTGGAGTGGTTGCAAGACTTGAAGGGACTGCGAAAACATGCTCACTCGGCGCCTTCGCTCGTGCCACGGTGCCGTGCTCTGGGCAGTGCGAGGCGCGCGAAACGAGCGGGCAGCATGCTGGCGCGGCGCCGCATCGCAGCAGAGTGCCGACGGTGCCCTGCGGCTGAGCGACAGCTGCGTGGAGAAGCTGCGGCGCGTCGGGGTGGGCCGCGTGTTGCGGGTGTCCGTGGAAGGCGGCGGCTGCTCCGGCTTCCAGTACCGTTTCCAGCTCGAAGACCAGCCCGCACCGGACGACGTGCTCTTCGAACGCGACGGCGCCCGCGTTGTCGTGGACAGTGCATCGTTGGACCTGCTACGCGGCGGCACGCTAGACTACCAGGAGGAGCTCATCCGCTCAGCATTCCGCATCGTGGACAATCCGCAGGCGGAGCACGGTTGCTCCTGTGGCGCCTCTTTCACCATCAAACTTTAGACCGTGGAAGTAAGAAACGGACGCCGGACGTAGAGGCACATGTTTTAATAGAAACTGTAGCGCTTAGGCCAAGAAAAGTGATGCATGCAGTTGTATGGCTTACAGTCTATAGACGCATTTGAGATTACGTGTTATCAGAGTTTGCATGGCAGTTGGCGCAACGTATGAAATAAACTCTGCATAAGTAAATAGAGTCTGTATCAACATGAGCAACAAAAGAAGCTCAACTAAAGTTAATGCGTAAGGCAGGCAACCTCAAACAAGAGGTGGGCTGACGTCACCCTGAGTTTCACAGCAAAATAAGCACGGCCGTGAAGAATAATGCTCATATATGGCATGCGCTGTTCTTTTTTTCCTGGTGGGCAGGTACACAAGGAGTTCTCACGAGACCAGACATTAAAATCGCTGCACCAAGTGCTGTTGCAGCAGAATGTTCGTTCATTAACAATTTCCGTGGCTTTGATCATTGGGGCCTCGTTTAAACCAACACATCAATGGCCTCAGTTTCAGAACACAAGCAACACACGATTGCACACACACGGGGGAGCAGGAACTTGGCAGATATGGCAGAACGTGGCCTGCGATGAACATTCAGTTCAAACATGTGAACATTCAGGCCACTGGGGGCGGGCTGTCCACGTGTCGTCGTCGTAGCTCCTGTAGAATTATGATCTCATTGGTGAGCCGATTGTCCTCTCGAATTTTCTCCCGTATGGTCTTGGGGACGTCGGGTATGATCCAGCGAATGAGCGTCATCAGGAATGCAATTATATTCTGAAACGAAAGCACAAAGTTTTTCCCTGAATCGCAAGGCAGTAAAAGTAGTCATCATCATCATCAGCCTGATAGATGCTCCAACTTTCCTCCAATTAACGCAGTCCTGTGCTTGCTACGGCCACATTATCCCCTCAAGCTTCCTCATCTGACCTGCACACCTATTTTTCTGCCTCCCCTTGGCATGCTTACCTTCTCTTGGAATCAGGCCATTTACTGACCAGCCACTGCCTTGCCATTTAGCTACATTCCCATACCCATTTTTTCTTGATTTCAACAAAGATGTCTTCAACGAGTGCTTGTTTTTTCACACTCTGCGCTCTTCAGGTTACAGCTATTATTTTCCATTTCGTGGCTCACTAAGGTGTCTTCAATTTACAGGGCCCCTAAACCACCTCCAATATTTTCTCATACATTTTAAGTAAACAAGCGCATTGTGTGCAGAATGCTGTCGCAATCTATGATTCTGCACGTGGAAGTGCTGCAAGCCACTGGCGCCCCATAAATTCCAGAATACAATCCCTCCCCTTCTCCAGGCTTTTCAGGTGATGTTGAGAAGTGAATCTCTGACGCGCAACACAAATATGCTGTGATTGGTCGAGCAAGAGCCTACGGCTTCCGATTAGTCTGCAAAGCAGCTGTCCACGTTGCTTGTTGCTCGTCGTATTTTGAGAAGGGAATCGGCGACGACGTATGCTACACGAGCTTGGGAGAAGCATTCGGCGAGAGGGCAAGATGGCTTTGGGAGAGGATACCAACCAAGGGTAGTGAAGGAAAGCGTGAAAGGAGTGATCGCTACATTTCAATATTCAAACGCATTTAACTCCGCTATTATGGCATGGTTTTGAAAAATTCTCATAACTCTGTGGTTGTTTTACACTCGCACACATCTTCCCCTCCACAACTGAATTTTGGCCTCTAGGTAGTTTAGGGGCCTTTTAGGCTAAACCCTTTTCATAGGCCTCCAGGTTTCCGCGCTGTAGATAAGCACTGTTAGGATGCCACCGTTATAATCTTTTCTTCAGAGGGATACTGGTAAACTGTCATTCGTGGTCTCAAAATGCTTGGCAAACACACACTAACCCATTCTCAGTCTTATATAGTTAAATCGGTTACTAGGTTGTAAGTTTCGACTCACCTCAAAGAACAGCACAAAGGCAAACTTCCAGACTAGGATTTCAAAGTACTGCGATGTCCGCTTGTACTGGTTCTCAACCCATGGTGGCGTACGGTGGTCGGCATATCTGCAAGTGAATTTTTTTCTCCATCAAACCAGGCATCAATGCAGCGTATTACCAGTGCCACGTGGTGCACTGATCGGATTTCTCAACAGCGACTGGCACACTCTATTCAGCTTGACTAAACCTTTGCGGTCCAAAACTTTTACCCACTTTCGAGCTCTACCAGTCCAAACTATTTTGCCAGTTTCGGGTGCCTCAAAGAAAAACATTAACTGTGGAAGTAAGCTCACAGGGTATTTATTTTCCCTCCTGCATTCTGCAGGCAACTCCTTTACCGTTGTTTGGCAGCTTATGATATAGCTCAAAACATTCTCCTGGGTGCAGGCCAGGGTTGTTGCCGCAGGTTTTGCAGAAAAACAGATGTACCACCGTTGTCGTCTTCGTCACTCACTTTTGTCGATTCACTGTCTGGTGGAGGCATGTAATTCTCTTCCTCACTAATTTCATCCTCGTTCTCACTAAAAGCACTACTGCAAAACGCATGCGGTGAAAACGTGGCCATGTTTCTCAGTGAACCACGTGCAAGTGGCTAGGTTCTAGGCTCCGTGATAAGCATAGTGCTGCACCCCAGTGTAATAAATAAAGTATATCTAACAAGGCTCACTTATTCCTCAATAGATGGCACTTCATGTATTTAAAGAATGTGCACAACTTGCAGGGAGAAAACTGCCATATTTTAACAAACAATTGCGTCAGGTGCTGCCCGATGACGAACTGCAGAAGGTTAAGGAGCCAATCACAATTAAGAAATTTGATTCCGACCAACAGTGATTGGCTCCTTTCTGGAGCTTTTGTAAGAAGCCAATCTTGATCAAGAATCACACATGGCCACGTGACACTAGTTGCACCTCACCTGCAGTATCGAGAGCCCAGCAGGCCGGATGTATTTCCGTGTCGCACACCCTCGTCGTAATCTTGCACATCAAAGTAGGAGAGGCTGAAGTCTACAAAGCCATCGAGGGTTCCTGTGGGCGACACTTTCCAGCGGTAGTAGAGGCGCGGCACCAGGTCTGACGTGAAGGCAATGAGGACAGCCTGTATAAATTCATCAGTGTAAGAACACACAAAAAAGCAGCAGGGAGAATCCATAGCAAAATTCCCAAAATACTACTGCATTGTTGCAGCAGAGAAGTACACAGAGCACAGGCTGGTAAACATCAAACTTCTTAGGGGGCGAACTTGTGCCCAATAAGAGCAAAACTAATTAATTGCTTCACAATAATAGAGAGCACGGACACTGGTTGTCAACAATGTGATCGTTGGTGAAACTCACGCCGAGCCTTGCACTTTCTAATACATACTCAATGAAACAGTTCATGAAATAACCATGACGATGTGGAAGGCTTTTGGCCTGTAGCCTTTAACGTCCCAGAGCAACGCAGGCTTTCTGAGATGCCAGAATGCAGTACTTCAGAATATTTCAAGCACCTGCGTTTTCTTAACATGCACTGTTACTGCAGGGTACACGGGCCTGTAGCGTTTTGCCTTTATAGAAATGCAAATGCCACTGCAGCTTGACCTAGGAGGCTAGACAGACATTGTCTAAGTGCCTTTGGCTCATCACAAAATGTTGTGCAAAAAAATGAAGCCACCCGGCTTTTACTTACATTGGTAAGTACAGCCAGTTTGCCCAAGGAATCCATGATGCGATACCAGATGCCAATGTCACGGACTCGCACAGCCACGGGCCGCCGATAAGAGCCGAGGAGTTTCAGCGCATCCAGTCGAATCTCGAGCACGTTGTTGAGCAGCGCAAAGAGAGGAGCCAGTGGGAAAGCGGCCACAAAGAGCGTGACAAAGCCGTACTGCAGGATCATCTCGAGGTACTCGTGGAAGAGGCCCGTGGTGCCCATGTCAGGAAGTAAGTAGTCGCGCTCCCAGGGCTGCGAGGGTTGGTGCTCGTGGTTGCTGCTTCGCAGGAACGACATGTGCGACCAGAGCCGCATGGCGTAAGGCAGCGCCATCTCCGAGATTGCACTGAATGCCTGTTTTCCCACCATAATGATGGCCAGTTGGATGGAAAGCTCCACAAAACAACCCCCGATGCCGCACTCCTCCTGCTGGTAGTTGAGGAACGTGTTGTACTTGCCGGGTCGACCGACGAACCTGCCGAGACAATGCCCGGTACGGTCACAATGCACGCTGCCCACTAATCCATTGAATTTGCCTGCAATGCTTTCAGCCACTTTACAGCAAAGTTCAATATGTTAAGGTATTCTGCAGCTCGAGTTCAATGGCACAAGCACAATGTTACATTAGAAACTAATGGCAAAGAGTTGACACACTGTATTAGTTATGTCTGCTTGTGCTTATGTTGCTTGCTGCCACAGCACGCGACGTATCTTCTTTTCTAATGCGGAACTTCATTCTCCGTCGCGGCGCACCGCGTGAACTTCTCAGCGACAGAGGACGTGTATTCCTCTCTGAAGTCGTCAACGCACTCCTTGCCGAATGCCGTATCATTCACCGGACAACCACCGCCTACCATCCGCAGACGAATGGATTGACGGAAAGATTCAACCGTACCCTAGGGGACATGATATCAAAGTATGTTGCCTCAGACCACTCCGATTGGGACCTCATTCTGCCTTTTGTGACGTACGCATATAACACTGCTCCACGGGCTTTTTGCCATTTTTCCTGTAATATAGCCGAGATCCTTCCACCACACTAGATACCATTCTACCCTACCACCCAGATTCCTCGGAGTCTACGCCTATCTCTGAAGCTGCCCCCCGTGCCGAGGAATGCCGTAAGCTCGCCCAGTCATTTACAACTGTCGACCAATGGAGACAAAAATCTCGACGTGACGATAACCAGCCGTACCCTAACTTTGTTCCGGACACTCTTGTGTGGCTTTGGGTTCCCGCTGTGCCTACAGGCCTTTCCTCGAAGCTTGTTTCGAAATACCACGGACCCTACCGCATTGTCTCGCAGACTTCACCTGTTAACTAAATCGTCGAACCCGTTACGACATCCACAGACCAGCGCTTACGGGGTCGTGAAACCGTTCACGTACAGCGGTTGAAATCTTATTACGATCCGCTCGTACTCCGTTCACCGTGAGTCGCCAGGATGGCTCCTTTTCTGACGGGGGACGAAGTGTAGTGAAGAGGAATGCCCACTACTGCAGCGACATCGACACATTGGCGCGAGGCACGAGCTAAGACTGCCCGTACACCCGGCCAGCTCTTGCTGCTTCTGTGCCGACGCTGATACCGCTTTTGACCTTGCATTTACATTATAGAAGTAAAATGCGATGCAACTGCTTTGCTACTTTGGAGGTTCTTCTGGCCAGGACGTGGGTGTGATTCAGAGCAGACACTATTAAAAAAAGCTCCTAGGCAACACATTCTACACTGGAACCATCTCGCCTGTTCCCTCTCACCACTCTTTCTGCAAGTACGCATCTTTGGCTAAATTCATTCTCTTGGTTACGACGGACAAAGCACACCAACGTTCAATGCAGGAATGGACGCGCGAGAGCTGCGCTATAAAATGCACTCCACACAGCATGAGAACAGGAGATGCATGTGACAAAGAGCAACCATGCCCAAGAACTGTGTCGTCAGCTGCTTCACACATTCCCGCCAATCGAGTGCTGCTAAACCAGCCCAGTATTCTTAGCGTGCCTTTGATGCATCCCTGAAATGAATAACGGCATGCAGCATGTCGTCCGGCAAGGCCTCACCAAAACTTAGTTGCATCTGACACTCGCTATACCCAGCAATCAGTTATAAAGGTATATTCACTGCACTATAGGAAGAAAGATGCAATTCCCCATTTGCTTCATTATCACCAAAAATTCATTACAGAGAGGCTCAGTTGAAACTGGTTCAGCTTGTGCAGGCAAATCAAATGAACCTCGCATTTCCGGAGTTCAGCACTCACTTTCCCTTGAAGAAGGCTATGTAGAATATGGATGAATAGCAGTTTACAAACTGCAGGAGGTACAGCTTCAGGGTGAGGCTATCGTCATACTCAGTCTGTGTCCTTGGCATTTCTGCATAGAACATTCACACATTAGTCCTAAAGACATCAGGCTGTGAACTATCAGATTTGTTTAATGAAAGCACAGTTATGCACTCTCCAACAAAAATAATGTTGCTCTCTGCCCATAACAGAACAAGGCACGAGTAATGAAGCAGCACAAGGCAGTTGCTGTGCCGCAAAAGGTAGAGGAAAGTGCTCACCCATCTCGGTCAAGTACTCAGCCAGCCGTGTGTATAACTGCAATAAAAAAACGCCATCATTAGTCTTCACATTGTTTGGCAAAGTATTTTACACTGCACACCTGATTAAGCTTCAACGATCAGTCAATGAGAGGAACGCTAGATTCAAGCACCAACCAAAATGCGGTTGTCGACAAAATAACTTTTTTGTTTCTGTGTGCAACTGAAACATTACTTTTTTTGACAACCTTTTTTCAGTCAGTGTTTTCTTTTTTATTTCTATTATGCCATTGCTTCCCAACCAGATGAGATTTTGTCCAGTTCTTGATTTAAATGCCAGGTTCATTTCCGCATTAATGACGAGCCTAGAAGCCCTTTAGTTAAAGTGTCACTTTTTTATGCAGCACCATCAGGCTTTACAAATACACATTTTGAGCCAATAGTTGGCAGTCTCTCTCCGTGTCTCTGTCACAGTTTTGCTGCCAAAACGAAGTAATGAGTGGAATAGCAAACTATTTGAATGTCATGCGAAGAACGGCAAGCAGCTCGAAACTTGCAGGGCACTGCCCAAACGCAATTAAGGGCACACGAAAAGAATGCCACAGGTATACACAAGACGAGTGCAAACTAGTAACTGTCACAGTTGTTAGTTCCTTGCATTTGAGAAGCGCAATGCAAATGTCAACTACACACAACCAACTGCCCCAACTTTGGCACTCCTAACTAGAGACTCACTCCTTTTGCAAACGGAGCCGCTTCAGAGAGGCAAAGTGACCTTCATGCTCCCTGTAACTGCAACGCAAACTTTACAGTGAAAGTATGAGACGTACAAATTCGTACATAAACGTGTGTATGGGCGACCATGCCCTGTCAAGTAAAATGCAGGTGGCGCCAGTAAGAAGCGCATAGACTGATATAGTATGCTCCATGATGCAGTTGTTTATTGTGGCATGCTGTGGAGCAAGGGGTCGCAGGTTTTCCCGTGCTTTGGAAAATACATGTTCCAAGTTATTCTTCAATGTGGCCTTTATATTTACATATATATACATATACGGAACATGACGGCGATGGATTCATGCCGTCAATGGCAACAAGAAAAACCAGTTAAAGGTGTCCATATAACTGCTATTGCAATAACAAATTGACGCTCTGTACACTACTTTCTCCCATTACATTACCCAAAGCCCAATCAGAGCTCATCAAGAAAACAAAAGAAAAATTTTGGAGTAGGATGAGGGATCTACTTTTGCACCCAAACATGTCATCCCCCAGGGCTCGGGAGGTTGGAATGTACTCTCCTTTATGACGGAATGTATGAAGGCAGGTGTCACAATTTCTTGGCGGCCCCAAAGCAACTTGTTAGTGAGCCATGTACAGTGAAACCTCGGTGATACGAATCTAGTGGGGTCACCAAAAATATACGAATCATTTGAAATTTGCATCACGAACAAACATCAAAAATTAGTGCTAAGTTAGCATAACTTTTCATTTATTATCTCTCAAGGCCGCAGCAACATCATGAACATCTCTAAGTGATTGACAGTAAAGTTTTTAGACGATGATCATACTTGTGCTCGTAAATATACGGTGCACGAACGCATGAGCAGTAAGAGAACCAGATGTGCTGTGACTCGTGACAGCGAGTAGTAGAGTAGCACACTTTTTTGCACAATATTGAGGCACTGCAGCAAAAGCAACCTAAGGATTGCTTTGCACTAGGTTTGTGCGCCTCTGAGGAGACTATGCTGAGGAAAAATAGGCTTGGATAGGACTTAATCTAGAGCATTCTAAACGTGATGGCCTGAGGTCTAGACAACTTGTTGTGCGGAGGAGCAAATGACCGCCTACTAAACTGGTAGTGTTTAGCCACTTCACTGAATGTAAGTAAAGCGTCCCTGAACATCTCACTGCCAATCTGCGGACCTACGTTCTCCCCAGCGCAGAAGATTAGTGCGCGCACCCGGGAGTGAGCAGCGTCATTCAGGTTTACTAGAGAGTCCAGTAGGGGTTCAAGATGTGCAGGAAACCAGGTAATGGTAGGTAGAGAAAGTGTCCTATAAGATGGAGGAACAACAGCAACAACAACAGAGCGCGATCGCATTGATCGTATTCATCGTCTACCTAATGCTCTCTCGTTGCCAATGCCACGTAACAATATCGATTCAAAATTATTCTATTAAAATCACTGTTTGCACAAGCTTACTTGGCCAGAAAATTTGAGAACTGCTGGTATTTGTGGTTATTTTCTTATCACTATGGTGTTGGGGATGCTTTTTGGGAGATCTGTGTCAGTACAATCGGGAGGTTTGCTCCCAGTTTGGGAGTCTCCCATGAAAATCGAAGTGTTGGCCGTTGTGCGTGCATGCCTGCAATTGGGTTTCCATGCCCGCATGCGATAGCCTTGTCTTCTGCGACAGCGTGGGCATTGCCTGCTCGTACCTGTCCGGTATAACCTCTGTTCGTATGGGGTGAAAATCGGTTTGCAACAACCACACTCCATTACATTCAGGCTAATGGGCCTTGGCCAGCACCACAGAAAAATTTATTTATTTATTTATTTATTTATTGGTACCCTCAGGGCTTACAAGAAGCATTGTAGAGGGGAGGGGCTGAAGTAAATGAAAACACTATAAGGAATACACAGAAAAAGTGGCACTAAGAGATAGAGCACAAAAGGAAACAAACTAGATAAGTTTATACATGAACTAACAAAAGAAAATAGGACGAAAAAATACACTTTGACGTCGCAATCACAGTGAATGTCAGTGCATGTTGCACAAAAAATAATCGACTGATGCCTTTTCAATACACATGTTCAAAAAAAAAAAAAAAAAAAATGATACATGAAAAAGCAAATTTTATCGAGTTACACACACAAAAAGAAAACATCAGTGCAAGGAAAAAAAAAAAAAAAAAAAAAAAAAAAAAAAAAAAAATTTGTTGAGATCAAGACCTGTACAGAGATAGGTGGTAAAGAAGTAAATTGCAGTTTCAGTGTGTTGTAAATGCATTTGTGAACGTGATGCAGCTTTATAGCGTGTTCGTTAATGCTTTCCGGAAACGGTCAGGGTCTCTGATTGCGACTAGTGACGCAGGCAGGTGATTCCATTCATAAGATGTTTTTGGCAAGAATGAATATGAGTAGGTGACTGTGCGCTGTGATGGTACGTGAACTTTGAAAGGGTGGTCGACACGTGGGGAGATATAGGATGCGGATGTGATGTATCGGGACTTCAACTCATTGTTATGATAATATATTTTATGAAAAAGGCAAAGACGGGATAACCTCCTACGAGAAGAAAGAAGGGCAGACCCTGAAATTGTATGAGCTGTGATCTTATCACCAAGGTTCCACTGTAGCTGAACGACAAGATACGTTTTGCAATAACAATAGGCAAGAAATGCGGCTGTATGCTGTTGTGATTACTTCCACTTACCATGTTGAAGAGAAGAATGCACAACAAGTTTAGCAGAGCTGCAGTGGTGGACGTGATGAGTGGAATGAAGCTCGACATCTCCTCACTCTGTAGCGCCAGCGTAGCACGCACTGACATGCGGTACACGATGACGCCCACAACGGCGGCCACGGCGAGCAGCACTAGCAACAGCACCACTGACACCGATAGCAAGTTAAATGGCAGGCGTATTCGCCAGAACGACAATGATTCCATGCCACCCTTCTCCTGCTGCTCGATAAGCTCCACGTCACGCTTCTTAAGACGTGACAAGCGTGCCAGGTATTCGGGCCTTGAGTTTTCCTCCAGGGTGTCGAAGCCCGACAAGTCCCACTGGTAAGTAATGCGTGCCGAGTAGCGCTTCCAAAGCTCAAGAAAAGTGACGCCCCAAAGCGACATGAAGATAGAAAAGACGACCGTGGCACCATTGTCGGACAGGTAACCCAGCCGGGCCTGCGTGCAGCTGTCACGCAGCCGCCAATACTCGCAGCCGTTGTCGCACAGCGGGCACATGAGCAGCTGCGACTCCGAACCAGTGCACATCTCGTGCACAGGGCGGTGCTTGCCCAGCGTGGCCACGCCATATAGGAAGCAGCCGAGACCCAACAGGGACGCCGGCAGGAGCATAGTAGTGTAGAAGCCGAGCCAAGCAAAGTAGAGGCCGATCTTCACGCCAAAGTAACGCCGCACATCGTCCAAAGGCTGGTAGCGAAAAACTGCCAGCAGTGATGCCCACTTGCGCCGAAGTTGCATGCGAGGGGCCTCCGTGCCTTCACTGCACGAGCGGTCAGAGCCACCTTCGTGCAACGGGTAAGCAGCCAGGTAGACGCCGTCGGCGAGCAGTCGACCGATGCCAAAGTGGCGCCGCTGGGTGTCACGCGAGAAAGATTTGCGCTGGAGAATAAAATGCACCACTTGTGCCCTCTGTGCTGCACTAAAGAAGTCCTCTTTCGGCTCGGGGATGTCAAACCTGCGTAAGCGCACCATCTCAAGCATGCCTTCGCACAGTACTCAAAGTGTTTATAAGCCCAACAATGCATGACTTACAGGTATTCCTTGGACATAGAAAATGTAACGGCAAACTGCTTTTGCCGACGCCCCATTGAACGAATTTCCACCTGCAGATTACAGAAGTGTCACATTATTACGTTCAACTAATATATGGACAGCAAAACTAAACTGATGCCTAAGGACTGACTGTCACTCTTGCGAGCTCATGATCAGATGTAAATGGTGCTACCACTTATAAAAATACTGAAAGTAACACAAGAAAATACCACTGGCTAACAATTTTTGTTATTCTGTAGCATCTGTGTCTACTTCTTGGTCCAGCACTGTGTGGTAGGACTGTTTTCATCCTATCTAAACCAATAAGGAAGGCTAATAGATATCTGTACAAAGCTAACCAGCTCCATGGGGATTTAGCTAAAGCTCTAAGGACTTTCCGAAATGTTTTAGAAAGTTCACACTGGTTCATCTGCAAGGAATTCATGTTCACAAAGTCTACGTGTTAGTGCTACACGATGCACTACACTACTAATCTATTACGAGGAGATACACACAAGAAAAATGTACTTCGTAAAAAGATGAAGACCCTGCATGATTGTCACAGGTTCCTATGCCACAATAAAGAACGTTGACTGCCATTCATGTCATATTAGGGCGGGATGACAGCATGTCTCTGCTTCGCAGAACCATACTACAGCGATCCCATATAAAGAATTCCCTCCAGACCCTGTTACGAATTTAAGTTGTACACTGGAAGCTGTAAAGTACTGCCCGAAGAGGGTTTTACCAACATAATTTTCTAAGTTCAGCTCTCAAGCATTTGTTTCTGTGTTGAGCATCAGCGTGACACGTCTGTCGTAACTTGAGTGAATGAGGACAGCAAAATATTAAATCAAGCGCGAAGAGAGTAGCAAAAGGGCAAGGAGACAAGCAAACTGTCACATGAGAGTACAATATGTCACCAAAAAATTTTGTAAAGTGGGCAGCCAAATCTTATTGTGGCCACTGCAAAGGGACCACCATGAAAATTGCTTATAGCATATCTAATTTCACATTAAGGAGTATCACAATCATCGATATTTTAAGTCAGTTCGTCACCGAACAAGTTACAAAAAATTAAACTTAAAAAATTAAAACTAAAAAATTAAAATGCCCCCAATAGCAGTGATCAACTGCCAAAGCGAACTCACAAACTCTCTCACCCTTTGCTTTGGCTAGTGTTCTCAAGTGCCATATATGCCTAATACGTGCTGATGGAAGTGTCATAAGTGGCAATTTTGCTTTGCTTATTACTCTTGGGAAAGTAAGCAGACAACTGCAATAGTTAACTACATCATTATGCATGTGTTTCTGCATTGTTCACATTTTTGTAGTGAAATGAGCAGTGTTTGCTGTATGTGTAATGGCCAAAACCTCAAGGGATGTCGAATAACAACTTCTGTGGGGTAGGGTGCTCAAACACCAACAAAGACTTGTCCACAACACGGTTTTACTCGTTTACCACGAGGCCTCATGAGCGAGAATGATGAAACCAATGGACCACCGCCATTCGTTCAGGAGGTGACCCCTTGTTACTCTGTAAGCTAATGCATCGCTTCTTCGTCTCATGCTTTTGTTCTGCCATGCTGGTGTTTGTTGGATGCACTTGATGATTCTTACATGGATAGGCAACAAAAATTATCGCAGCCTGAATATGTGTTGGTTCACTTCGACCGCCCGCCGTGCAAGGGCATTTCGCTCTGCATTTATTATTTACAGAAACAGCAATGCAGCAACGGTTGACATTAAGAAGAACAAGAGGTGATTGAGACCACATTTTGTTCACTATGAGCTGCACCTTATAGCTTGTTATGCTGGTTCTTGTTATGGGCCTCGTTATCCTGGTCTGCAAGATGCATATTTCATATGTACTAGCTTTACAATTCACATAAACAGCAGCGCTGACGATTTGTTCTCTTTTGCAGTTGGTCACAACAGGTCTCCTCGGAGATCCTTTTCAAAACTTGTCACAGCTACCACGGTGTGATCTCTTCATACTTTCGAGTCCAACTAACCGCACTACACCATCAAAAAACAGATTTCTGGTCGAGGAAACCACCCTGTCACTTGAACAATGCGGTAGAATGTTGGGTTAGTTGGCACGCTTGCATAATTGACGAAGCACTCCAGACAAAGATGCAGCACTTTTCCTGTGCACTCTTCCTTTCATCTTTGTCTGTAGCCCTGCGTCGATATTGCAAGCACAGAACATCGTAACTTCTTCACTGACGAACTCCTCACTGACTGACCCTTTGCGCGCTTATGTCGGTTTGTGCCTTGGTTCGAGAAGCTTTTACATGATTCGTCTACGCATAGCACAGAGAAAGCTATGGAAAGGGATAGATCCTTCTCACAGACTAGTCTGTGGAATTGGATGTCTCGAATTCTCCCAATCTTGCTTGGGCGGTCTCGGCAGCGTCTTCTGCAGAAAGGATAAATAGTCCTTTTCGCGCCTTCCGATACTTGTTTTTGTTTTTTTTAATCCACGCGAACCATCAGCACCTAGTTTTCAAACCGCTGTTCGAAGTCAGTGATGTGGCTTAGTTAAGCACTCGTTTGTAACAGACACCATGTACAAGTCCATTTTTGTAAGGGCCCACACCTTTCCAGTAGCTGCCAGCACAAAATTAGTTGCCTGGCACCCTAATAAATGGGAAATCGCAGCAGCAAACTTCATTCATTTGCACACGAAAAAGCTA
This sequence comes from Rhipicephalus microplus, assembly GCF_043290135.1. Lineage (NCBI taxonomy): Eukaryota > Metazoa > Arthropoda > Arachnida > Ixodida > Ixodidae > Rhipicephalus > Rhipicephalus microplus. The sequence continues at coordinate 5,441,723 of NC_134707.1, forward strand.
TACAAAGCATTGATGTCTACTCGGCTTCCTACATGTAGTGTCGCTGGCGCTCGCTAAGTGGCTATTGGTGGAGCCTCTATAGGTGGTAGGGCATATCACATCTACATAAGACACCTGCTTTTTTTTCTTTCTTCTTCTCTTTCTGTTTCACGCAGTGGGACTTGCACTGTCAGCTTAGCATTGTGTGAAGAACCACTTTTATGAACTATTGCCAGTGACGCTTTGAGAAATGCTTGTTCCGTATGGTCCATTCATCTGGTCATTTTCAAGTGTCTTAAGAGGCTCTTGTGATGCCCATCACACTTGGCTGGTTGAAATACAGAGGGCTGAACACATTCAGCTGGTTCTTTTGGAGAACCATGCTCCAGCTCGAAGCACCCTGGCATACTGTCAACTCAGATCTCAACATAGCGTGACGTATAACTACGACACCAGAAGAGAAAGATGAGGTGGAAAATATAAAACAAAAGCTGACATGGGCATAGGGGCTGGGTGTTGAACCTAAGCGCGTGAGCTGGGTACTAGTGTCGCCACCTTCTGTTCCAGGTGCTCGACCACCTACGTTTTACGAGAGCCGGTTACAAGCGTCCACAGCTTCTGTTCCGGGTGCTCAAGCTACTACATTCTACAACATTTCAACATAGCCACTGTGTGTTCGAGGACATGTCGAAGGATCTGGACGTGGGACTACCAGAAACGCCCACGTAGCGCCATTGGCTTTTGTCCCGAGCACTGTGACCTATGGCACTGCTTTGTAGGTCTCGCCTGATCCAGTTCGTCTTCTTGCGAGACACTGGCCATCTCAAAAACAGGACCTGTGACACCCAAGTCATCAAACCTCGAGCTTCCCAGCCTCAACCACAATGCCAACATGCATCCTGAAATGAATCAAGCCTTCCCCATTGACTCGGATGCTTACGACAACGCCATCGCTCCCACAATGCCTCTTCGCCTCATTGTGCATCAACACAAAACACTAAGTGGTTTGAGTGAAGAATGATTGATATTGTTTTGTGCCTTGTTCTTTTTGCTTATTCTCTGTATGATAGCTTTGTTTCACACTAGTGTTATTTAGTGTGTTCCTTTTTTGTGCTTGCCACTGTCTTGAGGACAGTGTGTTTTTGCCATTAGTGTGTAATTAAAATTGGTCTAACCTGGTCGACTGTTGTCTGAAGATCCGTGACAAAGTTTTCATTCTGATGGGACGTCAGTTCTGGCTGCATGTACAATGCATCATTGCACCTCGTTTATTTGCAATGGAAGATGCAGTGACATATATTATCTTCCACCCTCCGATTACTCTAGTTGGAGTCTGCACATTAGTTAAAAATGCTTTCGTCAGCTCGTATCAAGAGCAGTCTTCGAAATACTTGCAATCCAAAATGTACCACTAGATACAGTGCCTGTAACACAATCTCTGCAAGCACACCTCTCTCAAGAGGGAGGGGCATGGCTGTTTGTTATAAATTTTGTGACCTCATTTTAAGAGCACAGGTGTGTGTTATATTTTCCAGACACAACTGCCATTTAGCAATCTATGTGCTGCTCTCGTTTGCTTGGAACAGCAAAACCTGAAGAGGGGCTCTTCAGAGACATGTGCAATTCGCGCAGGGTCCTCCTAAGAGAGAATTAGTGAACAGCCCACGGGTAGACCGTTCCTCGCATAGTTGTGCCAGGAGAAGCCAAAAGGTGCTTACAGGCTCGCAGTCCAGCATAGCATTCTGCTCCTGCATCCTCAAGCTCCACTGCAAACCACAGACACAAGGAAGGTATACACACACAGCAAGCATCCAGTAGGGAGAAAAAAGATTGTGCACACAGCCATAGGAGCCAGCGAGTACAGCTGGGAGCAAAAGTACACGTACCATGGGAGCCTGTGTCGAACCTGCCGTCTGCACTGTCTTGTTTTAAGCAGTCTGCTGTTGAGAGCATTGCTCTGGGCAGGCATTCTTCACAGCAGTGCCCTCGACAGCAGAAAGCTCACCACTAGTGATGCAAACAGCAATTTTGGCATATGTTCCCGTGGTCCACACATTTTTGCTCACCGGTGTACATGCCTCACATTAGCTCAGGCTCACAACATGGTGACGTGCATGGCAAGACGCAGCACACGGCAGGATGATACAGGACGAAAAATTGAATGACAGGCTGTTGTCACACGTGCATACCTCAAGTGTTGACAGGATGCCGTCATCTTATTAACGTGTATAATGAGGAACAGCATAAAAGGTGGAAGCTTGGTCAGATTGATTGTAAAATGTGATAGTGGTGTACACAGAGCGGAATTGATAGTGTGTTGCACAGCACATGAATGTATGAAAAAGGACAAAGTAGAAAGAGCACTTATTTCCAACTTTGAAGCCTGTGCTCTTTCCTTTTTTTTATCCTTTCTCTTTCTTTTGTTACATTCATGTGCTATACAATGCAACACTATGAATCTAAACCAACCCACCCAAGCTTCTGCTCTTGTGCACAGAATCAACATGAAAAAGAACAGAAGAGAGTACTGAAGTAATATGGACTCACAATCGCTTAATTATCAGAAAGTGCAGAATATATATGCACTGGTTATCAGAATCATATATTTCATTATACTGATGTATGGGAACACATGTGTGACACCAACGAGCAGATGCCCACACAAGTGCCCGCACAAACATCGTAATAATGTTCATAATGATGTGTAAGGCCATTTCCAATCGATTGCATGATTGTGGATTCAATGTGACCATAAACTAGAGTCACTTACCACAGTCAAATGAAAAAAAACAGGACAGATAATGGGAGCACTCTACTTAACTACGCTATCACTGTTGTGCTTTTGCCAGGCCAAAACACAACAGGTTCTTCATTGCACTTTTCATTATCAAGGTTACTGCTTGAGGAACTGCATCAAGGTTACAGCATTGAGACAGTGCATCAATGTTACAGCATAGAGGGAGTGCATATAGGTTACTGCTATTCATTGCAGTAGCAACTTTGATGCACTCCCTCAATTGCGCTTTCACAGCCTGGGTGCGGCCACATTACTGGGCTAGGCTTTAAAGCTTACAGCGGGAATACTCTACTTTTGTTTCTTGTGTTTTGATATGACCAGTGTGTATATAATCTGCCCTTTTCAATAACAAAGTAATTCAAAATCAGCCCTTTTTCACCCTCTTTTGTCCTTTCCTAAGTCAATTCTGCACCCTACACACTAACACCAAACAACAGCAAGAGCAATGACATGCCGTCGTCTTAATGGTGCACAAAAGAAAGTGTTTAGATGTCCCCAGCCTGTTGGTGTACGACAATGTGAAACAACAACCTGCAGTCCTGTTGGTGTGCTGTTTCTTGCAATAATAACAGACCTAGTGGCACACGTTAGCATCATCCTCCCTCCCACCATCCCAATGCATGCAAGTCATGCATTCAAGCACCCTGAAATTTTAGGCATTAATTAAAAGGCTTGACTGGTTTTTGTACATTGTGAAGACACTACACAGTTAAGCAACATTTTTACATCACCTACATTCCTGCATTGGCTACAGCAGTATTCTTGGTACATAAAAGAGTAGCGACATTTCAAATTTAACGAGAACATAGCTGAGATAGCAGATAATATACTAAGATTGAGTTATCTCACTTGAGCATAATCAACCAGACAACATATCGATGATGATGATTACAAGGCAAAAAACATGTCTTAACGCCAGTATAGTGACAGAATAGCACTCACAATGGTACCCTGGCAAGACTTTTGTATCATTATAATGTCCATTTTTTGTGTTTTTTTCCACTGTTTTATATCTGTTGTGAGGTATTACCAAACTACCAGAGTTGCCATCTTTCTTTTTAAAAACAAGCAACATCTGAAACATAACATTTTTATGTTGATCTCACAACTACAAGAACTGCACATGAAGGCCAACAAGAACTTTAGACTACTTCAAAACTCATACAGTGGTTTCAGTAGTTAAGTAATTAGGATAAGTTCAAAGGGCAGCAACAGTTAGTCTACTTACTATAGCAAGCAGGCACAGCAAAACCATGCAATGGGCATGACTTGCTTAATTAAATGCATTGCTTGGAGAATTGGTACATAGTCTAAAAATAAAATCAGAGAGCAAAAAAAAAACGAAACACAGGAGACAAGACACGAGACGCAGAGCGCCCGTACTGTCTACTTGACTCCCGAGTCCCATCTTTTTGCACTTCGCATTTATTTTCAGGCATGACTTGCCATTCAGTACAAAGTGTATGAAAGAAAACTTCAAAATAATCACTCAATTTGACCTATACACTGTTGTTCACTATACTTATTTCTTATATTCTTGACATGTGTAAGAAATTTCAATAGGACCACAAAAATAACAGCATTCGCAGAGAAATCGCAAGGGACAAATTGAACCACAGACAGGAAGTAAACCTATTACTACATAATTAATAGTGCCCAATACATCTTTGAATAAAGCATCACAAATTCTAGGCAGACATAAGCAATTGAGCAGCAAAGACAAGCAACACCAGCTATAAAGAAATGAGACCGACACCACGGCTGCTCAGAAAAGTCGTCGAACATTAACTACGTAATCACACAAAAAACATGTGAAAAGGAAAATGTTGCTGCAAGAGGAACCATTAAGCTCAGTGAACGCAACCAGAAAGCAACAAGAACCACCTTTAACTTTAGGATAACAGGTAGGCATTAGAAAAGAAGATTAACATCACATTTTTTTTTCGGCTCTTGTTTTCTTCTGATCAAAATGCCAATGCCAGTACGTCAGAATCATGTTCCAAATCTCAATGTATTTTCTCGTATACTGGGCCATTCCAGCTGGGTGAATGTTCCAAAAACTTGCAAAGCATGGACTTCGGATCTTTCAAAATACAAATATCAGTACCATGCCAAGACAGATGGCCTCCAAATCAAGGATGTAAAGCCAGCTTTGCGGAAAGCCATCACCTGTGTAATCTTTCCCGTCTTTTCTGTTTAAACGATCCTCTTCCCGTGATAAAAGTGGCTTTTCTGTTAAAGGGCCAGTAAACGACCACAAGGTCCAAAAATTGTTTTAAAGATAAATATGTGCACTTTTACTTCGTGAACATGCTGCTGCAAGAATTTCGCGAATAAATGCTATACTGAGGAAGTTCCAGGAGCTAGAACATCGCATTCAGCTGGTTTCAAATTTTTGTGTGGCCTCGCCACCCTTTTCCAGAGGGAGCGGAAGGCGTAACCCATCATCGTGACTCCGCCCACGTCGACAACGTAGCAAGACGTCAGCAATTTATGTGGTCGGCAAACTCGATCATTCGCAACGCACTTCCACTTGCTGTGATGCCTGGCTGTTTACTATTCACCCGGTACCGATGCTCCTCCACAGCCAAGTCGCCTGATTTGCAGCCGACAAGCATTTGCAGCGAAACTACGTATGCACCAACGATTTGCACCAAAACCTGGACATGCAGTTGGCCTGATTTTTCTAGAGTTTGATTTTTTGGGAGCACACTGTCGTGCCATCTGAGAGCAGCAACATAAAACACAAATAATGTGTTTAATAGTGGGTGTGCTGATAAACAGGTGGCGCGACGATCTGCTAACTCCCAAAAACTTGGCCAGTGATGTAACCGGATTTCGATACGTGAAGCCTAAGGGGGGTTTTCCAACTTGTATGATCGAATAGCTCTGTCACAGCTGTGGGTGAGAACAGGAACTGTCTTTGACTTCACTACTGTTTGTTGAAAGCTGGTTTAGATCAATCGATGCTGCGTGCTGTGTCACATCACCGAGCTGACGTCACTGCACGTGCGAGGAGCATTGATCAGGCATAGGAAAGGAGTGCGGGAATTGTTTTTCGAAATGGAGGCTCTGCGGGGCACGCAGCTCTGTAATAATTAGAAAACGTGATTGCTGCGGTCTACTCTATGAATTGCCAAGCTTGTTTGGGAGGTGTAAAAAAAATTCGGAGCCAGTTGACTGGCTCTTTAATGCGGGAACAGTGTACACACCAATCTGGGAGCGTAAGTGATATTAGCATAGCATTTATGCACTTACAAGCAATGCATTCATCAACTAAGATTGTACTTGTCAACCTAAATACCTCGAAAATCTAGAGATTTGCAGAGGTATATGAAGGGGTGAGGGGGACAAGAAAAAAATATGTGCAATTTTTATTTCTTGCTTCTCAAGGCTACAGAAATGCTTCAAAGGAATACACAGCTCTGAATGCATTGTAGTAAGGCTTTTAAACACTAGCAATTACACCAGTGCTAAAAATTATAACAAGTACGAGTAGTTACACATGCATGGTACAAAATTTACGATGACCTGCAAAATATAATGGCCTTTTCTCACACTTAGCGCGCTTAACTGCACAACATTGTAAGACAACAAAGCTGATTTTGCATGCACTGCAGTGTGATGCTATCATAAGCTCCTCGCCAAGATGATGATGATAATGATAATGTTCTGAGCTGTAAATAAGCAAGGTGACACGCCAACAGGGTGGCCTCATCTGCCTTTACATGAAAAGGTAGGGGAGGGTTTAGCTGCAAGCTGTTCTAGTTCCTCAAGGCCAAAAAATTCTCTGGAATATTCTAGTCTAGCAGCACGCAGTTCTGGCTCTTCAAGTCCCCATGGGAAATGTAGTAGAGGAAGGCAAAGAGTTATATGGAGTGATTAAATTAAGAAGCCTGCAGGGATTAAATGGAATTAGCTTGCAAAGAATAAAACAAACCAAAGATTACTGGGAAATGCTTTCGTCCTGCAGTGGACTAAAACAGGTTCAGAATGATGATGATAATGCTATTTATTACTGGTATTGGCTGTTTGTCGGGAGATTTACGGCTGCACCCATACACTCTGGTCAGAATTTGGGAGTCTCTCAGGAAAATAGAAAGAGTTGGCAGGTATGTGTGACTTATGACCAACAGACGGCAGGATGGGGAAGATTAAAGTTTCCGGTTAAAAAATTCGTAAACAGGGTTGTGTTCTCGAATCAGTTCTAGCCTTGAATTGGTAAGTCCTCATGTCCAAACATCAGCTCGAGCACACAACCCTTGTTAACTTAACAAATTTCTTTATGACCAAAAGGTAATTTATTTCATGTATGAAGCTGAGACATTAAGTGCGGCCCCTCTGTGCACCCATCACAACAGCCATGACGATGTGGGGTGTTTTTGATGGCCCCTGTGCTCCAGGTGATGTCACAGGACGAAGTTTTTTGCTTCCCAACAGCCAGCTCCAAACAAACAAGCCCCATCCAATCTTGCGCCTCGAAGAAAAAGCCAGTGTGTCGCCTCCACCAAGTGCACCAGGTAGCGAAGCTTACCAACACAGCGTGTTCGACGACAACCCCTAGACTTACCAACGAGTCTTCGGAACGACACCCTGGCGAGAGATTTTCTTGGGCCGCTCCACCCACCAGACCAACGAATCCCGGAACGCGATCATTTTTCGCATAGTCCCGCCTTTGGAATCTCCGACGCTTTGCTGGTTTGCCAAGGCGGTTTTGGTTCGGCAGCTAGCAGGTAGTAAAGAGATGTCCAAATTTTGTGACCCCATTGCAATGTGCACCGTGTGCTTTAGTATTTGTACCAGAAATTAATGTTGTTCTCAGTTATCTAAAGCATTTGCCATCAGTGCACATTAATTATTAATTGAATCTGGGGATGGCCAAATAGTAATATTGAGGTTAGAAGCAAATAGTGATTTGGTCAAATAATTTCTAATAGTATCTGACATCATGTACTATGTATAAAGAAAAATGAAAATTTTCCTCATCGCCCAACAAACATGAAGAAGTGATACCAGGTGTGCGTGAATGTAACTTTTTGGGTTAGAAGTGCAGTGAAAGCAACTTTGAATAGCAGCAAGATTTTAATATCAGTAAGGCGAGAGTTATATGTTATGTTTAAAACATGTTAATATGTTTTATGGTAATATGGTATGGTAACATGGTAATATGTGTTATGTTTAAAACATAAAATATGTTATGTTTTAAAATTTACTACACTTAGCACATAAAAGCCAGTATAAGAAGCTTTTGAAATAAAAAAAAATAATTTATTAGGGTTGAGTTTATATGTACACTGTTGCTGTTTACAAAAGGGACCACGCGAATGTGAGGCCTGCACTCTATGGTTGCTGCCTACAGCGCCATTGACAGAGAGCTAAAGAAAGCATGTGTACATTTTGCGTCATCTATTGGTTAACAAAACAATGCGTCAGGGCTCGTGGATGACATGTTCTTGTTTCCTATGTTATATGTTACTGAAGCCAGGAAAATTTACTCTGCAGATTATCAATCATATGTATTTCACTATTGTTTATGTGCATATATTATTTGTATTCCGGGCTACTTATCCGGATTGATTTGATTTAAGCTATATGTTACTTCTTTATCATCTGTTATTGATCATATGGTCTGTATACTGCTTATGTGACCTTTAGTTCGATATCAATTTGTGTGATGAATTTTGTATTGCCATTTGTACCACTGATGCTGATTGCCAACAGGAGTGGGAGCCCTTTGTCAGGCCTTCGTAGCCTTTTGCTCCTACTTCTCGTTTCTGAAATGGAAGCAAAAATAAGCTTCACGACTTCTCAATCATGCTCCCTCTCCGCTCGCACAACACGTGAGGCCTGCAGTGCGTCGACTGCTGCCAACAAATAGAGCATGACGCGCATTCACGGTTAAAACAACGAAGCTCTGTCGGTTGGCTCATGCAAGTCTCATGTGTTTTTTTTTATATTGCAGAGACAACATTGTTTAAAATGGTTTTAAAACATTTGAAACAACCTTTAGCTCGGTTTTTCTTAGGAAGCAACATTTTTTTTTTCTGTGATCATGCCCAACGTGGTTTGAGTGTGCGTGGCGTTATAGCATTATGCACGGATTTTACAAAATGACAGAACACTTTCTCAGGCGACAGACCAGGATTCAAACTATACTCACGGACAACTTTTCTTGGCAATAAAGAAAAGCTACAGGGGTGGGGCTACTGCACGTGCATTCCGCTGCCAAGTAGCCCAATTCGGCTCACACTTCGAATGATGGCCGCGTTCGTATGATAACACTGCATTAAATTTACTACATCTGCTTAGACAGACATTTGTGAGTGAAATTTGTCAAGTTTCTTGGGCAAGTCGTTGAAATAGCTGGATGGCAATGAGCACTCACTCAAAGGCGAAGACGCCACTTTGACAGTGACGTGTACGTAAATGAGCGACATTTTCTCAAGTGAAAAAACACGAAATGACACTGCATGAAGTAAATGAATTATGAAAACATGTCATTGGTGTGAGCTAAATCTTCTTATAAACAACACCTAGTAGAAAATAAGGTAATATTGTTTTTTATAATTTTCACGTGAAAAATATGGACGCGATTGTGGGACTATATTCTTCAGTGAAGGCATATGCCCAGTTTGGCTCCGTAGCCCTCCCTTCATTGCCAAGAAAAGTTGTCCGTGACTATAGGAAACACATTTCCACAGAGCTTACTAATACACGTATGAGAAAGTAAACCACACCAACGCTTCACCTGAGCCAAGCGGAAAAGCTTCTACATTTCAACCACGCACCACGCTCAATTTGTCGGCAGCAGTCAACGCAGTGCAGGAATCGCCTGTTGCAAGAGCGGAGAGGCAGCGCTCAAGCGGTGCTTGTCCACCAGCCCAGACTCATTAATTTGCTTGCCAACAGATGATGCCAAAACCAGAGGTGATTTTTTTAGCTGTCCGTTGTTGGCAATGTAGGCAGGCTCCACAGAACAGAGGCCACGTGCTCACGTGTTGCCTTTCATAAATGGTGACATTTTACATGGGGCCTTGAAGTGTGGCTGCATGGGAGGAAGAATTTCCCCTATAATTCAGGACATGGCACTCCTAACCACAGTGAAACCACTTTTACAGGAAAGTTACATTTAGTTGCTTAGACATCTATGTGTTCAGCTTGAATACTTTAGAATTTAATATAGTTTAAACACATGTTGAAGGGAATTCGCAAGTTGTAGTATTTCATCGAACATTATAGGCACTCGAATATTCACTTATGCCTAGTTGCAACCATGTGAAGCCAGCAGATGATGAGGCTGAAAAGAGCCCAGTAAGCATTATTTCTACCTTTTAGTTGATGCATAGTAGTTACGAGGCAAAGTGATATAAGATGAAGAAAATAACCTAAATGCTGGTACAGAGGCAGTCCAACACCTAGAATTTGTTGAAGTAATGTAGCATTTCAATTTACATCCCCCATTTTCTATATAAAAATTCCAGACCTTTGTGTTGACATTCAAGTATAACCACTCTAAATGCTGCACGTATTCAACTTGCCTCATCTTATTCGAGGCAATTCAACATAATATGTCATTTTACAGTTACTTGAAAAATTATTGCTAGAATAATGAGAAAATTTTTGACATATGGTAAGGAAGCAGAAACTCAGGCTTAAATTTCTTCATTGTATATATTATAAGGGAAAGGCCATTAACCCTCTTGATTATCTGCTCACACCAACGTACGTGTCTAATCGTCAAGACCATTCACGAAAAATATTAGAATACCGTTACAAAACCCACTCTTTCGGTAGTTCTTTTTTCGTAAAAACAATACAGGAATGGAACCGTCTACCGGATGATCTCGTCAATGAAACTGATAATGAATCCTTTTTTTCTTCATTGTAACAACTCCTACAATATCACTGCCACTAAGAATGATTTGCTGTCTCGAAGCGTGTGGGTGTTTACAAATGCATCACTGTGACGTTGTTTTCACTCACCAATATTCGAGTGCTTTTTTTTCTTCTGTTATAATATTTTGAGTGCTGTTTTATTTATTGAATCGATTGTTTCGATTGAAAACTATGTAGTCAAATTATTATGTGTACCTCCCCTACGTAATGCCTCACGGCAATGTAGGTGAAATGTAAATAAATAAATATGAGATACCTGGCAGGCTCCTTATTTAAATGTTACTCTGTAAGCAAGCAACCTGTATAAAGCATTTATACTATAAATAATTTAATTCAATGCATTACATATTTCAGGTACAGCCGTGCATATCCCCTTTGACTATATGCCATTCACTGAATTTCTAACTATTTTTTATAATCTGTTTTTGTGACCATCTTATTTTAGAATAGTTCTTTTTGTGTAAGCGTATTTTACGTTGTGTATTTGCCCCCTGCAATAAAGCCCTCGGGCACTGCAGGTATTTTTTAATAAATAAATGAAAATAAATACGCTTGCACCAACCAAAATATTCTCTTGAAAGATGCAATATAGTCAAAAGCCTTCATAACAAAGTGCTTGGCACATTCAAAATACTTCTTGGGACATTCAAACTGTCCCCCTATGTAATACCCTCGTTTGGAACCTTTAGGGGTATTTATAATTAATTAAAAATATAAATACAAGCCACCTTGTCATAAAGACTGTGGACTACTACTTCATACCTGCCAACCTAGCCGCATGAAAATTTGGGAGATTGCAGCTGGGGTGGGGGTGGGGGGGTTGCATATAAAAATTTGCTGAGACTGAGACATTTGCGACACGCTGCTGTTGCTTCCGCACACTGCGACTTTGAAAGCACGGCATTTCAGAGCCTCTATGCGTTGTGTTTTCGGCATCTGCAGCTATTTCCATGGCAATCGTTCTCGTACGACCCGTACTGTTTTGCGTCCTCAACCTTCTGCAACATTTTCCAAAACTAAGGTCCTGCATGACCACGTCCGCTTATTGGTGTAGCGTTCGAAAATAAGGCCTGTGAGTAGGCATACTGCCCGGATTGCGCTATCTTCACAGCTATTTTGGAAGACAGTCCGGATGTTATGCTGCCCTTTCGCAGGGCGAACGAAGTTTGATGCTTCTGTGAAGCAATATGTCGGCCTTGCCGTCGTGCAAATGCTTACATCACTGCGCATGTGGTACCGAATCTGTACTTGCCACATTTGCTCGAACTCCCCAAGCCCGAAAACTCAGTTTTGTAAGAGTGCCAAAACACTTCCAAATATTCATTTGCTTTTGAGAGTTGGCAGGTGTGCAACTCCATCAATGGAGTCAGGACGTAAAACATCCTTCAAAATATAAAGCTTCTTTCACTGTAGACATCTTTGCCCTTAAATGTATTTTGATCAATCAGCCAGCATACAGTGAGCACGAGTATTATGCAATGAGCGTAATTAATGTCTCCTCAAGTTCAACATTAAATGTGTAAATACATATCGTTCATCAAAAACAGTAACTTGTAATTTTCCATGCAGCTGTCAATAACGGACAATTTATGAAGTTTACCGTCCTCAAAAATGCTACGTGTATTCACAAAGTCCATCTCTACCTTGCATTTTCTTTGATGTCCTTATGGCCTTAAACCTTTCACGACAAAAAAAAAAAAAAAAAAGATGTGCAAAATTCTTTCCGCTCAATCAGTGAGCTTTCTTTTCTGCATAAAGCGATGCCTTTTTGGAAAATTCAATGGTGTTTTTTTTTGTTCCACTAATCGTCTACAAAAACATAACTCAAAGGTGACTTTACCGCATAAAAGTAACCGAAAACTGGCAATAAAATAAAAGTTGAATCAGGAATGTTCCCACCTCATCCAGTGCAGTCATCTAGCATAAACATAAATACATTAGTGCAGTTTTCATCAGTTTAGTGTGGGACCAGTAAGTCATTTTGTTAGAAAATCTTGTGACGAGATCGGTCACTTTGTTAGGAAATCTCATGACGACTACACTTGTCAACGGTCGCAAATGGGTTAATGTTTTTCACAAACAAATAAGGGCAATATTGACAAATTATTGTATAGTTAAGTGTCGCATCATGACTGTTTTTGTGCCCATAATGTGTGTCAAGGGATTAATAGCAATAAGAAGTTTAAAAAAAAGTGCGAAGTTGTTTCGTGGGTACGGGAAACTGTATAAGAGCAAATGCAATAGGAGGTTTTTAAACTAATTTTGACGACCAGGGATTATATTTAGCACACGTGTAAACCTGAGCATATATACAGGTGTTATTACGTCCATATCAACGTGTGGTTTCAGCATCTGAAAACTGGACCCGCAACCTTACGTTCACCAAAACATAGCAGTTGCCAGGATTTTAACAGCAAGCAAGACTGACAAATTGGAACCATCATCCGCTCATCTAAACGTCGAAATACTAGCACGTGTTCCCACCACCTTTGCGTAGCATGAAACAACGCAGTCAATGCTGCAGTACCTCCTTGACGGGCATCTTGAGGCGCATGATCTCAGCAAAGCAGCTCAGCACTTCCCAAGGTGCATGGATCTTCACAAAGCACAGGCCACTCGGATTCTGCAAGGCGTATTATACAGCTCATTACACAAACTAAAGAGAAATTATGAGTTGAAAATGTGTAAACGCAGTGAATTAACTTCATTCCCTTTGTTTTGTTTAACATTTTCTGCATGAACAACCATGGTAACCCGAATCATCAATGTAACAAAAGGAAAGAATTCATGTGGAACCTCCTACGAGAGTTGTGTAAGTGATGTGTAAGCATGTAGTTTTATCGTATGTTGTATCTTTCACTAAAATTTATGGCATGGTTATTTGTGCTCCCTTTTTTAAAAACACAGGGCATGAATAACCAGACACAAGAGTTTGCATAAATGCTTCTACAAAACTTGAGAAAAATGCCGCAGGGTCCACATCCCCTTGAGGCGCAGTGTGCATATTTGCAGATGTGGCTAGCTCTTACCAGTTGCACTGAATGTTTTAAAAGAAAAAGCCTGCCGTTTGGTACGTCGTCACAGGAAGTTTGTCCAAGACATGAAGATTCGGCATCAAAAAGACCACACTCAAGCACTGAATCAAGAATAGCGAGAGTCATAGGAAGTTTGTTTTCCCGGCCGGAAAATCAGCAATGACGAAAACTCGCCAAGATTATACGTAAAACAGCGCGCTGGCAGCAAAGACAAAAACTCGTGTCACAAAGCCGCAAAAGGTTTTAAATTTACGGACGAGGTAGCAAACGCGATATCTATAGCACGCACCATAACGACGATGCTTTTCCCGACAGGAAACTGTTAAGCACAGTTGACAAGGACGGGATCGCACGTGCCATGTTGAGCCATGCGCGGCCGGATTGAGCCAGGTTAGCAACGCTAATCTGCATCGGAGCCAGAGCAAAGGCTCATCCCTCGTTTGATCCGTCGCCAAGGCAACCACCCTCAACGAGTTCGCGCAGTGTGCAAGGGTCTTTTTATTGCGATAGCAATTATATGAACAGGACACTCTCGGCTGTATTTTGACACCGGCGTCGACGTCGACGTCCCTCACCGCATATATGTGTGTGTGTGTGTCTGTGTGTGTGTACACACACACACACACACACACACACACGCACGCACGCACGCACGCACACACACACACACACACACACACACATATATATATATAGGCATGGTGGTTGAGTGGCCGTAGCGTTGCAAGCAGTCAAGTAGATCCTTCGTGAGCGGTCACAACGTGGTTTATTTCGACGTTTCGGCATAGAGTCTGGCCTTCATCAGGAATCCAGATGAAGACCAGACTCTAGGCCGAAACGTCGAAATAAACCACGTTGCGACTGCTCACAGAGGATCTACTTGACCGTGTGTGTGTGAGCATGTGCGTGCATACGTGCGCACATGTGTGTGTGTTTGTGTGTGTGTGTGTGTGTGTGTGTGTGTGTGTGTGTGTGTGTGTGTGTGTGTGTGTGTGAAAATGCGGAAAAGAAAAAAATCCATGAAGTGACTCCGGCGCGCAAAATCAAACGTGGGATTGCTGCGTCTTGAAAGCGAGGCGTTGAACACTAAGCCACCGAGGTGCACGTCCTTCACCATTCAAACGGAAAGCTATTTATATTGATACAAGTCATCATTAACATCAACGAATGCACCATAAAGGTGACGAAGATGACGATTGAACAAAAGCTCGTGTTGTTGTTGCCACTCCGCCATCTTGGTTCAAGGACACTGTGTACTCCGTGTACCATCTGTAAATATATTTCTATCCTCTGCCAACTCTCACCCCGTGACATTTTGGTGGAGGTGCGGGCCTCTGTTTCTATTTCCGACGTTTTGTCCACAACTTCGCCGAAATTGCTCATCCTTTGAGACAGCTACTGAAGAAGGACACGCCGTTTTCTTGGGGTCCCCAGCAAGCCAATTCGTTTCGCTGACTTACTGCGTTGCTCACTTCCCCACCCATCTTAGGTCATTTCGATCCTTCATCGCCAACTGAAGTTCGCACCGACGCCAGCGGACACAGTATAGGCTCTGTCCTCGCCCAGCGGCAACAAGGCCAAATCGTGTAATCGCCTACCCAAGTCGCCTCCTCTCCCCATCCGAGTGCAAGTTTTCCATCACTGAGCGCGAGTGCCTCGCTCTTGTATGGGCAGTTGGAAAATTCCTACCATACTTGTTCGGCCGCCCCTTTCCGGTCATCACGGATCACCATGCCCTGTGCAGGTTGTCTTCCCTCAAAGATCCTTCTGGTCGCCTGAGTCGTTGGGCTTTAAAGCTGCAGGAATATAGCTTTGACGTGACCTACAGGTCTGGCCGAATGCACCGGGATGCTGACTGTCTATCTCGCCATCCCGTCGATCCCCCTGACCTGTCAGCGCACGATTCTGATGCCTGTGTCTTCGCCATTTCTGATTTCGCGGACATACGTAGCAAACAACTCAGTGATGCCAATTTGCGGTCTATCATGCTAATTGTGGTCAGCTTCTGACACCTCAGATTCTTCCCTTCGCCTGTTCACGCTTCATGACAGAATTCTCTATCGGTGCTTTAAGCACTGAAGGCTCAGAACTTCTTTTGGTAGTTCCTGCAACACTCCGTTCTACTGTGCTCGAACAACTTCATGATGCCCCAACTGCTGCACATCTCAAAGCAGCCCGCACGTATCATCGCGTACGGCGTCGATTCTTCTGGCCCGGCCTTTACCGCTCTGTGCGCCGATACGTTGCATCTTGTGAGTCTTGCCAGCACCGCAGGCATCCTTCATTGGCACCACCTGGCCCACTTCAGCCTATCGACATTCCAACAGACCCGTTCTACCGCGTCAGCCTCGATCTCATTGAACCATTTACAACGTCTCTGAGTGGGAATAAGTTGGTAATGGTGGCAACAGACTACGCGACACGCTTTGCCATCACACGAGCGCTACCAGCAGGCTGTGCTGCTGATGTTGCGGACTTTCTCCTTCATGACGTTATTCTCCACCATGGAGCCCCGCGTCAACTGCTGACCGACCGTGGCCGTTCATTTCTCTCCAAGGTCGTGGACAACATTCTTCGCTCGTGTTCCACCCGTCATAAACTCATCACTGCCTACCTCCCGCAAACAAATGGACTTATTGAGTGCCTTAACCGCACACTGACGACAATGCTAGCTATGTATGTCTCCGCAGATCATCATGATTTAGATGCCACTATGCCTTACGTGATGTTTGCCTACAACTCGTCACGACAAGACACCGCTGGCTTTTCTCCTTTTTATCTCTTGTACGGCCATCACTCCACGTTGCCTTTTGACACTCTTCTGCCGTCGCATACTGACACTCCTACCGAGTACGCTCACGATGCAACTACTCGGGCTCGAGCGGCCCGCCAGATTGCCCGGGATCGCCTTTCTGCCTCGCAGCTATCGCAAAGGGAACGCTACGACAGCCGTCATAGAGCTGTTTCTTACTCCCCAGGAT
Source organism: Rhipicephalus microplus (assembly GCF_043290135.1). Lineage (NCBI taxonomy): Eukaryota > Metazoa > Arthropoda > Arachnida > Ixodida > Ixodidae > Rhipicephalus > Rhipicephalus microplus. Next base: position 5,458,411 of record NC_134707.1, read on the forward strand.
CGTTGGTCTTGCTCTGGACTCCCTCCTGTCACGTCAGCCTGTCCTCGAAGCTCCTCGCTCGCTACAACGGGCCTTACAAAGTCTTGCGCCCACTGACAGAGGTCACCTATGACATCGCCTCCTCGGACACTTCATCCTCATCGTCTCTGCCGTCCATTGATATTGTACACGTCTCCCGCCTTAAGCCGTACTTCTCAGCCCAGGATCGCATGCTTTCTTATGCACCGAGACGGCGCTTTCACCGGCGACGGCTATATGATACAAGTCATCATTAACATCACCGAATGCACCATAAAGGCGACAAAGATGACGATTGAACAAAAGCTCATGTTGTTGTTGCCACTCCGCCATCTTAGTTCAAGGACACTGTGTACTCCGTGTACAATCTGTAAATATATTTCTACCCCCAGCCTACTCTCACACCATGACAATATATACCACACACCGCTGCTGAAGGGCATCTCGGGCGGAATGGTGTTTTCAGCACTACCAGCAAGATAGTGCAATGAGCACGCGTCACCACATCGCGCGGCGGCCCGCGCTTTAATCTCCCACACGTACTTTAAAACGCTTACAAAATGGGCGCGACGCTCCCTCACGCGCCCTTAACTCTATGCTTGCGTGCCCTTATCTCATGGTAAGGAGGAGGAAAGGATCGTACGTCTTGGCTGGCCTTCGGCTTTACCTGGAACGACTCTGCTGTAGTTACCGGGCGCACAAAGGCCACTGCAGTCATTGCAGTCTCTGTTTGAGAAAAGAGTGCGCTTTTCAGATACAGCAAAGTAACAATTGAGATGCTTATTCTGATGACGTTCAGGATAAGCATGCATCCGTACCTGTGAGTACATTTTGTGCATCATTTCTGTGTGAGAAACGCGGGGCACGTTTTGATCTGTTTTCCATTCTACGCGTGATCTTCTAATTTGTTGCTATCGCGTTCATTGCTTCGCCTTTGAGGCAAAGCTGTGACTTTGTTTTTCCTTTTCTTTCCTCCGCCCTTCGTTTGTTTACTCCGCATCGCCTCCGTAACAACCTCGTTACTCGTCTCCTACAGTGCACTCAGCGGACCTCCTTTCACATGCGCATTCGCTACTGCGATTGTTACGAAGATTTTCTGGCAACCACATCATAATCGGTCTCTCATTTTAAGGAACTACACAATAAGCGGTATGCATATACATGCGGTTCTATTGGAGTCTAAAAAAACCGCATTGTAATCATTCCTGCCCTATAAGCAGTTACGTTATAAGGGGTCTACACTATGTGTGTGTGTGCGACTGTGTGTATATTGGAAGGGGCACTCCGCTGAAGTTCTTTACTATATCAGTATAACACTAATTTTTATTATTTTTTTGCCAAAGCACCCCTCACCATCAAAATTTGGGGGTTGGGGGGAATGAAAATCAACCAACTAGCCAAACTTAATGCTCTTCAAACTACTATATATAAAACTGAAAATTGACAACTGCAGCCATCATTCACAATGGCGTGCTCATCACACAGACTTGCCTGTGGGACGTGCTCGAGCACCAGGCCTGCCTTGCTGAGCTCCTCCTCGAAAATATCCCGGATGGCCTGGTGTTTGGCCGGAGAGTAGGCCAACACAAAGTCCACCTTGCGCCTGGAGCCACTGAGATAGACGCAGCCACTCTCATCCACCAGGGGGGCAGTGCCATCTCCGTTGGGTGACGCCTTCATATCACCCAGGGCAACTAGCACACTTTCTTCGTCTAGTGCTCTCTCGTACGCGCTGGCTGCACGCTCTGGAAAAACAGCCATCATGACACTCAGCTGGGGACATGGCCTGGGAGGGGTATCGCGACACGCCTGTGCTCCCCTACAGCCATGTGCAAGTGTGAGCAAAAGTACACACACCACGAGATCCCGTGGCAGAATGCATCGATGCACCATCTGACATTACAACGCTTGCTGTCAAGAGCTCCACTGAAGCATCTGGGCTCTCGCAGCCATGCTTACTAAGATATTGATTGCCGTTGACCAAGTTGATCCTAATTAAGTTAAGCTAAGTCTAAATAGTACTAATTACACTTAATTGAATTTGATTAGTATCAACAGGGTCACTGCTAACTAGTATCTTTGTGAGGGTGGCTTCACTAGCTTTACTGAGAATTTGACTACAATTGCTTGAACTATTTGAGATTAGTTCGGGTGGTGTTAGGTAATCTCACGTTACACTATGTTTAATCACATGTGCCTACACTTATTTTGTCTCCACTTAACAGGCATAGTTTTATCAAATGATATGCAAGTACCTCGGGTGCATGAGGTTAGATGTTACACTACCTAATTAGTTCCAATTATGCCTAGTCTTTATCATCACTGATTGAACTCAACTGAGCTTAGTTAGGGTCAGCTAGGACAGGAGTAATTAGCATGTCATCAACCTTGGTTACCAAGGGCTCATGGGGAATTTGACTTGAATTAATTAAATGGCCTCAATTAGGTTTGGCTAACTTAGACTCGATTATACTCAACTAAATAAAGAGATACTATGCTCAACTTTGTTTAATGATATTTGGTTACGCTTACCTTGACTCAACTAGGCTCATCTTAACTTGGCTAACTACAGCAAACTAAAGCTGTGCTGAGTTTTCTGGTTACTCCACATTGCATCAAAACTTTGTTTATACTAGTATTTGGTTATACAATGCTAGCTATGCTTAGTGCAGCTAATTAACTGGTGTAAAAAACTATGCATGCCAGGCGCTCAAAGCCTGTCCCCACTGCAGCCCTTACGTAAAATAAAAGCACAGATGTGATGGAGCAATGAGAGACACTCAATTGACGTTCTGTCTACGAGCGCCATAACGTCAGACAAAGCAACTCAAGAGGCCACCTGACATTACGGGACGCCCATGGGCACTGCTGCCTCAGTGGTACTCTTGACAGAAAGCACCGCGTCAGATGGCGCTTCGATACATTCTCCCACATGATCTTGTGGTCTGTGCACTTTTGCTGAAACCTGTACACCTTCAAACAGCACACAAATGGGACACCTAGAAAAAGGCACACAACATAGGTGCTGAGGTGGCAGATAAAAAACAGAAAGGCACATGATAAAGATTAATGACAAAAGCTTTACAAGCTGTTCATAAAGTGTTATTCTTGCAGATATGCGATTTCTCTGACAGTGAATTGATACCTCAATTATCTTGCCCTTCATCCAGTAACTGTACGTAATGAGCCAATCATAACTTATCCACATTTATTTCAAATAATTGTAGTCTTAATATCTACTGTTAATGCAATAATATAATGTGCACTTGAAAAATAAGTGAAATGCAGAACCAAAAACAAACAGGTGAAAACACTGCACCAAAATGTGGGAACTGCGGAATTGAAGCAAATAGACCACAAAGAGGTGAAAGTGCCCACACAAACATGCAAAGTTGTTATATGCGGGAAGTGAAAAGACTGCAACGACTTTAAGTGGATGCAGTACTAATTCTTTTAGTCTTTAATCTTTGACATACTGCTAGGCTCTTTAATTATGCTGCATGAAACTAACAACAGTCAAATTCTGAACAGACCAAGAAAATGCACTGGTGGCAGCAGTATAGTATGAAAATACACCAACCTTGTGCAGTAACTGGTGTGAGACAAAGTGCAGAGCGGCGAAAGCATTAGTGCCACTTCCAAGTACAGCACGCGAGGCCACAGAGTGCAGCACAGGAGAAAAGTAAGACAAAAAGTACAAGTACACACACGCGGTATTAAGAACATAAAACTTCAAACTTGGCCAACAGACATTACACATAAAGAGTTACACGTAAAGGTGTAATCAAGCGACAGCATGGTGAGGCCAGTGTGCCAAGAGACAAGCAGCAAACCACGCGAAAAACTGCAAGTGAGGTAAAAACTTGTGCATACTCCTAAACGAAACAACGCTTACCAGCGTTCAGCGCATCCTGCCAGATGTTGGCAGCCATGACTCAGCAGCTCCTGCCACCAAAGCAGTGAGGCCTGCAGTGCAAGAGAATGTAGTGAAACCAAAATATAGCAATCTACTGGCCATAATGAATTACTGCTCGTAACGAAGCAAACAATGAATAGCCCTGTCATAGACAATGTTAAAGATATATGTTTATATCGAGTCATCTCTTATAATTAAGTAAATGAAGAACAGTTCTGCCATTCATAGAGTGGTACAAATATACCTTTATAATGAATTTTCTAATACACCGAACTCATTTTTGTGTCAAATGCAACTAGTTATCTAGTTATAATATGATTTGGCTGCAATTACAAAAACTAAAAGTTATTGTTAATGCTTTAAAACAGTATTACATATTCTAAGCATGCTGTTTATCACTACAGTAACCATATGCACAGTCAACGACAAAAGTTTATGGATCCCATGAGCATGTGGCAAACAGTCTTTTCACAATATTTCCACTAAGTGGCAATCGCAGCAGCGCTACACCTAGGAATGAATTATCCCTTAATCGACTGCCAGGCTATTTTCTCACTAGGCACAAATATTTTAAACCTTTCACTTGTCAACACAATGTGCTCTTCAGCAGCCGCGACTGCATGTTTCTGTCTTGAGAGCACTTTGTCAGCATAACTGTTATCAGTCGCAATTTTCATCACAAAGTGATATATACCCAACAGCATACCGTTCAAAGAGTTCTGTGGTGGCTTTGATTCTGTAAAAGTGTGAAGCTCATGCTACAGATGAGCGGATTGCACGAAATCGGCCAACTAACAAAGTGCTGCACGGCAGTTGAGGACTAATATACCAATGTATAACAAGAAGACCCATTTCTGGCCCAGAACTACGGTCGACTCTGGATGGCGCACCTTTAGGTGGCACAGAAAGGCAATTTAGCTTCCACTTGCTCAGTCTGTAAACTTGCGTTGACAACTGCACCGACTCAATAAATGCAGAAAATCAAGAAATCGGGGATATTTAGTTCGTTTGGGAAGTAAATCTTTACTAGAAACACAACAGCAGAATCCCAACCCCTAAAGTACATCACATCACATCTAGACCCTCATAGTTTACGCACAGGGCTGTTGCATTCTAGTGAATGGCGAAATTATTAACATTTTGGTTTCCACAAAATTTACCGTTTAGTGAACAAGGATTTTAAACAAGAGCTCTTACTTCCCTTGTTATTTCATGCAGGTGCGCAACAGCAGATAATTGCCACACAAGCTGCTCAGTTAAACACAGCAACACTTACTATTAATAGGAGTATAGAGAAGTAACAAAATTCAAGATGCCCTAAAACCTAGCTTTACTAAACAAATGTGCAAGACCAGGCAGATTCCTTTTTCGAGAAAGTACAAAACTCACGGATCGAAAAAGGACTGCTTAGGGAAGTAACAAATTCAAGTTGCCCTAAAACCTAGCTTTACTAAACAAAATGTGCAAGACCAGGTAGATTCCTTTCTCGAGAAAGTACAAAACTCCCGAATAGAAACAGGACAGTTTAGGGCAGAATTACGCACATTGTGCAAGTATTTAAAATATCAAACAATTTTCAAATAGTGTTTGATATTCGATTCAATTTGCACAAGAATATTTGCTATTGAAACTATTCGAACTCCACAAAAACAAATGCAGTCAACATCTAACTGAAAGTGACCGCTTGGCCCTGAACCACTTTTTCAAGTAGCCATAGAAAGAATTTACTGGAAGAGCTTATGGCCTCACGAATTCCACGCCGCAAAACTTTTAAGAATCGGTCCAGTGCGAGTAGAGTTACAAAGGTTTGTCGCATGCTGCAATTGCACTCTCTTCTCTTGTCCAGACGAAAGTGCCGGAAGCTAGGCAGGGAGGGATGGCAGGCACAAAGAAAATACGTCAGGTGCCCCTCGTGGCCTTGAGCACTTTTTTTTTTTTCTTCAAATGCGCGGCTTTTTTAGTGTGATCGCACGCGCACGCGTGAGCAAGTCATGGCCTCCCGTGGTGATCGCTGTAACGACCGAGCGCGCCATGTTCAAATCAGCCTATGGCTGATAGATGGGCTTTTTAGGCGTAGTTTTTGAGTGTCTTACGTGATTTGTCGAGAGAAGAGAATGCAATTTTTAGCTGACTTTGATAATTCATTGCGAATTCCAGACCGTGTGCTGTGCTATAATATTTGGCTCGCGTGTTGTCGGAAGCCTTTACTATCGATCGGCAGCATTATCTGACTATACTCAAAAATTGTTGCAGGGCCCCTTTAAGCTACCTAGGAAGAGGTTCAGCACTTCAATATAGGTAGCAGTCCACTTGAAGTTGTAAAAAAGTATGTCTACTGAGGACAGGTAGTAACCGCGGAGCCGAACCATAAGATTGAAACAACTAGAAGAATAAGAATGGGGTGTAGTACATTCGGCAAGCATTCTCAAATCATGACTGGTAGATTGGCACTATCTCTCAAGGGGAACATACACAACACATGCGTCTTGCCGATTACCTATGGAGCAGAAACCTAAAGCCATAAAAAGAGGGCTCTTATTAAGTTGAGGATGACGCAGTGAGCGATGGAAAGGAAAATGATAGGTGTAACTTTAAGAGACAAGAAGAGAGCAGAGTGGATCAGGGAAAAAACCGGGGTTAATGATATCATAGTTGAAATGAAGAAGAACAAATGGACATGGGCTGGGCATGTAGCGTATAGGCAGGATAACCGCTTGTCATTAAGGGTAACTGACGGGATTCCCAGAGAAGGCAAGCGAGTTAGGGGAGACAGAAAGTTAGGTAGGGAGATGAGATTGGGAAGTTTGCGGGTGTAAAGCGACAGCAGCAAGCACAGGACCGAGCTGACTGGCGGAACGTGGGAGAGGCCCTTGTCCTGCAGTGGGCGTAGTCAGGCTGATAATGATAATGATGATGATAACAAATGATGCTGGCTATTTTTTGGGCCAATTGTTGCCTTTTCTTAGTTTTCATGGACCAGTGGCGAGAAGTGGGGTTATCCCAATTTTAGTGGTGCATACCCATATATGATGCACCATGACTACAAAACACATCGGGACATTAGATGTTGACAATGCTGACAAGCAGAGAACTTGAGGAACTTCACATCCACAAATATACTGCCAAATACAAGTACCTGAGGCATTTCACATTTCAGGTGTGCGTGGTCCGTAGAGAACACATTTCTCAAATATTTTGTTACCTGCCTTGGCTTTAGTATTATCATCCAATGAACTTAAGTGACAAGGTACACGTTGTCTACTGTATCTCTGATGAATCTAAGTAGCCTCCGGTCCCTCTTTGTTTACACTCTCGATTTAGTTCACATATATATCCAGTGTACTTCTGCATATGAAATTCTTCGTCAAATATCCACTGCATCAAGCTTTAGAAGTGTCTTAAATATTGATAAACTAACATTAATTCACATGTAAACTGCTATGTCTCTTGCCGCCAAGGAACACACAAAAGACAGCCATGAGTAAAATTTTGTTTTCTTTGCTTGACATCCTGACAAACAAACACTGTTCTTTTCTTTAAACCTTGGCTGTGCACAGTGGAACGTGCTAACTTGGCACTCCTCAGCTCTTTTATATAATTCTGCTGATTGAACACCATGCCCTAGCTATTTTTCTTTCACTATTTCATGTCTCCTTCACCCCCTTCAGGTAATAATATCTTTTGAAGTTCAGTGCACAGATGAGCAGTTTGAACAAAATCATGGATATCAATGAGAACAAAACTTAAGCTAACACCATAACGCTGCTCATGTATACATAAAAAGCAAGAAAAAATAAAAAGTATTTGAAATATCATTTCTCGAAAAGCCATAAAATGATTGAGGAATGCCTGTCACTTTTTGTCAAGCAAGAGCTTGTGGGGGCGTGGGCGACATCGAACAATAAACTTATTGAATATCGTACATGCATTTACTCTTTTTACTGAATTAGAGGGAATCTTTGCTTGAATTTTCAGGTGCTATGACAACGGGAAATGAAGCTCTTCAAACGTTCTGATAATTTGTAAAAACTCAGAATGCAACCCTGACGCATCACACTATAAAAGTACAACTGTGCCCAAGATTTACCGCCACATTTCCGCTGACATCTGTTGTTGAGACGTTAGGATTGTGTCAGACCAAACTCTTTTTGGTAGCAAGGCGAGTCTCTAGATTGAGGAAGCGATGCTAACAAGTTGGGAAAACAAAAAACAAACTGGTTTACTGACCCTTCTTATAAAACTATTTACATCATAAAAAGGTAACAGTTCAAGGGCCACAAGCGTGGTGAATAAGCCTGTTAATCCGAGGCCCGAAAGCCACAAGTGTGGTGAGTAGACCGTTAAACCTAGGTGCAGAGCGTCTTCTCCCACTTAGCACCGTCGTTTTTACCCCTCAGTCGAACTTATCCTTCTTGATTGAACCCAGTCACACACACAACACCACCCACCATGGCACCAGGCAATAACACAGTCACAGATAAGTCGTTGAATGCACTGACACAAAGTTCCTCCAATCAGTAACGCTCAAGGCGGGGTCCATAGGGACAAGCTGATGGATGAGTTGCTGCCGCCGGCTATCGTTTCAAGGGTATAAAAGGATTTACGTCGACTTAATCACTCTTGTCAAGACCTACGAGGCCGTTCAGCAGCGTAGCCTGCCCCAGACAAGCCATTGTGGAGGAAAAATCGGCCTGGACATTGGCTCACTGTGCGTCAGAACTTGCAACAGTCTTTTCCGTTTGTGGCACTTCCCGCTGCTGGGAGTTTGTTCTGTTGGAAGATCCAGGTGTGTTGGGTCATAGGAACACATTCCTGGTAGACTTCTCATAGGGTGTCAACGACTGTGAGTCATAACAGTACCACATTGTTTTTTATCCAGCGGCCGTGACAGTACTAAGAAATTGTGCACATATTAATAACTCTCCGAACTTGGGTTCCTAAAAACCACTGCTTCAGGATTCTGTTGAGGAGAACAGATAAAAAGAAAAGTAAAAGAGGAAGGGAGGGTGCTTACTCAAGGTTTTATGATAGTTGCAAGGCTTTTATGTAGGATACTGATGTCGCAAGGTGTGCTGTTGATCGTGATTAGGCCAGATCGGGATCAAGTTCCTCAAGAGTGATTGGCTTTACTAGCTTACATACCTGGAGCCTATCATATTCAAGAAATTCAATCCAAATCAGTGCAGCTCATGATCAAATGTGACAGTGATGCCAGTATGAGCATGACATTTAGTATGAGTATGAGCATAACCTAAGTACTTCAGGGCAATAGTGGTTGCCTAACCAGTCTGCATTCTTTTCCACGAAAGAACAGGTGCAGTGCTCTGACCCAGAAATGTCACTATTGCAAGACTGAGTTTCGTGCTTGACAAGCTAAATGTCACCCTATTAGGAAAAGGAGATCTTTTTTTTTCAAAACAACACTTCAGAACTTGGCAGTACAGAGATCCTGTCAGATGCAGAGCTCTTCATCGTAGGAATTGCAAAACTCTCCATAGGTCCCATGTATAGAAATCTGGATATACAATTGGCTGAAATGACATTTGCTGATTGTTACACCATCTGTTGACAAAAAAATTGACTATTAAACACTCGCAACGATATCAGCATTGTGTGCGGTGTTGAGCAGCTTGTGAAAATCAAATGTGGAAGCGTGACTTGTGTTCCGTATTGCTTTTCCCAGACGGGGCGACAATCTGCAGGGTCCTGTGGAGTTTGCCATGGAAATATAAGGGTCCTGGAACACAGTTTCACTACTGGTACAATTGAAGAACTTTAGTCAGATGTAGCAGAGCCTCCAAACGCATGCAGCTGTACAACACATTAAATGGCATCCTTGCACCAATGTTCAAGCAAACATTTCAAAATAATTTTTAAAATTCTTTAAATATATTGGCACAATCAGGCCACTACACAGGTAATCGTGTGAACTGAGACAATGTACAAATGAAGAACATCAATCTCCCTGGCCTGAAGCTAACAAAAAATATGAAACATAGGAACAACAGTAATGTGATGTTGAGGCTGTGCCGCACAAATTCCTGAGTCAATGTCAGCGCCGGTGTCGTTAGTTGTGTGTGAGTGAAAAATAATTGTCCATGAGCAAAAAAAAATGTGATGAATACAAAGAATAAAAACTATGGGATTGAGGTAGAATAGAACTCAGGCCTTCGGTATGACAAGAAGGCGTTCTATCACAGTGTTTAAAATTGTTTAAGAAAACCGTATACACGGGTGTCACAAAGTGCGAACAGTCACATTATCATAATATTGCGCAGCAGAAGCGTAGAATTCTACCAGGCGTCACACTCTGCGAGTTTCAAGGACAGCTTGTCTGTGTAAATTAATATGTGATTTAATGTTACAAATATGTCTGTCGAACCGGCCCGCACTTCCAACGCTCTTCCACTCAAAGAGCACAGATTCTTTCAAGTTGAATCGCCACTGTGATTGTCTTATCATTTCAGCACTGCCTTAGGTTCCAAGTCATGGTCATCATTATACGGTAAAAGTGTAAGTTCTAGGTGCAACAGAGTCATGAGAGCATGAAGACCCTAATTATGCACTAGTGCTGTATATTTTGCTAGTCACAAAAAAATAAAGCAGAGGTGATCTTCCTTCATGACATCCTTGGCAACCCACCGTGGTAGCTTAGCGCATAGGATATCACGTTATTGAGCTCAAGGGTTCAGGTGCGATTCCTAGCTCTGGCGGCTGTGCTTCGATTGGGGCAAAATACAAAGAACCTTTGTGCACTAAGATTTAGGTACACGTTCAAGAACCTCAGGTGGTCAAAATTTAATATGGAGTGCACAGATAATGTGTGTCTGCCTCATAATCACAGGGTGGTTCGAGCGCATAAAAACACAGCAATTACTATTATTACCTCCTCGGCATTTGTATTGGCTTGATATGTTAGGCACTCAACAAATATAAAGCTTCTCAATTTATTCTTCTATGCATGTAATTTTATTACATTTCTTAAGAATGTGTAAATGTACATAACTAGTATCATCTCTCACTTATAATCTGTCAAAAAATATAAGGATATTGGTCTGATTAAATGTTTTAAGTAGCAATTTTTATTGTGACAAGGAAAAAGCAAGTAGTAAAGCAAAGGTGCCTACTTTTATTGTCAGTACAAGACTTAGTTTACATGAACAAACTTCGGTCATTCAGTACTAAAATCACGGAAAAAAATTGGGAGAATCAATACCAAAAAGTAAAAAAGACGTATGTGGTCAAATTTGAATCCAGTGTGTAAGAATAGAGTAACTTGCTTAAAAACAGTAGTCTGTACTCACCACAATAAACCGAATTGGAAGCATTTTAATTTTGTAATGCGATGCTCTGTCCCTGTGCTATTTCTTTCCCGCACTTCATGAACCTTTTTTCATAAATAAAGAAAATGTTCAGCTCAAGAAACCATTGGAAGTAAACGCAAAACACCTTTCAGGCACCATCATCTAAACATATCAGATTTCAGTCATTAACAAAGGGTGATGGAGACAAATGAAGGAGGTTCGTCTCGCACTGATTTTCACATGCTCATTGCATAGAATACAGTAGACTCCTTTTAATCCAAACTCGCAGGGACCACGATCATTTGTTTGTCTTAGCAGAAGAGCCCCCAAAAACCAAATGCTAACATGCCAAGTAAGCCAAAATATGTCGCTTGAATACACTAAATGAAGTATGCTCATAATGAAGAAGAAAGGAACGAGAAAAAGCATTTATTTGGCTCAGCTTGATAAACATTATCCTTTCAAGTAGAGTATTTAAATGAATTTAATGAGTATTTGATTTTGCAAGTTCATAATGAATGTGTTCATGAATAAATCGCTACCCCATTTTAACAACAAAACTGTAGCACAACCCTATTTTGACGATTAGAAAAAGATAAAAAGGCAAAGACAAGTGCAATATTCCTTCAAAGAATAGAAAATTTATTCTTCTGGCTGCTCATCTTCTTAGAGGCTGTTTTACTGTCTTTTTGGATATGCCTCCATTGCATACCACTACCTTGACAAAGCCAATATGTGCCAAGTTACTTATCGAATTCTGCGAGATTTTCTTTGAGGTTTGGATATTATCTTATTTTCAGCCCGCAATAACTTTTCCTGAATGATATGCAGCTGATAATCTTTGTTTACGCTACTTGCGATCACAAGCTGTGAGCACACAAAGAAGACACGACGCAGCTATAATTAGAGTCCACAATGACCTTCCTTTGTCGTGCACTTTCATAATGAAAATCACGCATCACAATTTGCTGTATTTCACTCCTAGTAGATACGACGCGCACACGCCCTATGCAAAACAACGCAAACCGATCATAACATGTGCTCAGGTGCTATTGTGTGACGACGATAACAATGCATCTGACTCCTCTGATGGGAATGCTAGTGCTGCATATGTGGTTTCCGATTTCACTTTCATTCGGCTGTTTTTTTTTTTGCCCCCCCTTCCCTTGCATTTCCTCCTCTAGCCAAGCACTTGTGTTCTTCTGTTCTCTCCTGTACTTTTGTTGAGGAGAATACAAAATAATGAATGCTTTTTGTTACTTTCTTTACAAAAAGCCAGCCTTTCCTCAACCTACAGGCTAGGGGTAAGGGAAATACCAGCTTCATGCGCTGACCTCTCTTTTTCACTGATCTTGCTTTCTCCCTCTATGTTGCAATTTGTTTTCGATGTGCTTTGCTTCTTTGCACCAGGAAGTTTTTTATTTTGCTTTCTCTTATTCACCTGAATGCCCTCATGAAGACTTTAATGTTAATTGAGCAGAACCCCCATCATTGTTGGTCGCTGCAAGAGCTCGTCTCGACAGAAGAGGCCTGTTACGCGCTTCGTTTTAAGCTGACTTTTTTTGCATTTAGTCTAAGGAAACCAAACAAACACCCCCGTGTTGCTCGTCTTAAGCAAGAATTCGTCTTAACAGAGTTTGTCTAAACAGGAGTTTACTGTAGTATGGTATGGTGAAATACTATATTGTGAGCGTACAGCTGTAGCATGTTTGTTTGCTTTTTAATAAAGTGGACACGCAGTGCAAAATAAAATGGCCAACAACAGCAAAAATAAAATGTCTAAGTTCACAAAAGAGAATTCAGTTTTTTTTTTTTTTTTTTTAAGTGAAGTTGAACTTTTCGATCATGAATTATCACGATGATGACTGTACATAAACATATATATGATCAATACTAAGAATAACAATAATAAATATTTTTATCCATATCTCATTTAGCATTCTAATACCACAGTGACAGCTCTGAAGGTGGACGAAGTGAGTCGGTCACATGCCGTGTGCTGGCACGCTTCATACACAAACTTCAGGATGGTGGTCATGACAAGCGAGCAGTCCTATCAAATTCACGAAGCAGGTTTATTTGCTTTATCAATGAAGAAAACTTGAACCACATGAAGTATGAATAGCAGAATATTCTGTACTGAGGATCAGAAGGAGACAGTGAAATAAACCCAGAACCTTCGTGTAATCAAGGGAATGAAATATAACACGAACACAAATCTGGGATGCGAGATAAAATGCACATACCAAAAATGCTAGTCAGAATTTAAAGGATGCATTACTCGAAGGTCGTAGGTTCGGTTCCTGCTCACAGCAAGTTATCTTTTTACCCACTTTTCTGTCTTCACATTTACATTACAATCGGGTCTAAGAACTTCTCCTATACATTATTTGGCATTATTGTCTGTTATATCTCATTAATATTGTGTCAAAACACGGAAAAACGAGCCCTTAAGTACACACTTCTTTCCCTTATTCATTAACGAGGGTCTCGTACTGGCAGACTTGGTGTCGTTAGGTTGTATACGAAGGACTGTTGGTCAGCTGCCAGCTCGTGATAAGTTCACGTGCTACGTGAAGCCATACAGGCTCATAAAAAGAGTGTGCCACACTTGCTGCCAAGGCTACAGGTGGCCCTGACTGACACTCCCACGTTTAAATTCACATATAAACCCAATAAAGTGGCTGGGGGATAGTTGCCGTGGTAGCTCAGTGGTAAAGCATCGAACGCGCTATTCGAAGGTTGCAGGCTCGGTTCCTGCTCCCGGCACCCACATTTCTTTCTTCACATTTACATTACAATGGGGTCTAATAGCTTTCCCTATACATTCTTTGGCATTATTGTCTGTTAGAAACATGGAAAAATGAGCTATTAAGTATACACTTCTTGCCCTTATAAAAATATATATATATACACACACACACTCCGAGCGAGCCTCTTCAAGGCTCGTCCCATGACAATGACACTACATGTCTGCTCACGTTATCATAAATAGAAGTTGCTGGCCCGGTGTCATCCACTCGCTACTCTCAGTTGGCCTCCTGTCAAAAGCAAGAGTCCTACTGCAAGCGCATGATTGAAGGCTTCTGCGGCAAGTTCACACTACCTAATGCCGGGTTGTGCGGACAGCTCAGGGGATTCCAGATTGAAAGGAACGTCCTACACTAATACATTTATAATTATGATGGGCACCGCTGTGTTCCCATTCTTCCACGTTCGCTTCATACGCAGGTCCTCGAGGCCTTTCACGACGACCCAACAGCTGGCTACTTGAGAGTGAACAAAACATATAGCCGCATTAGGAGTCGCTTCTTCTAGCCTGGTCTTTCCAACTCTGTCGCCAAGTACGTTTGTTCTTTCGCTCTACGTCAACGACGAAAATGATCAACTTCACTTCCTGCTGGCTTGTTACAATCAATCCCATGTCCGAAAACCTTTTTCTCCTGTTGAAATTGACCTAGTTGGACCTTTTCCCACAACGTCCGTAGGATACCGATGGATCGTGATGGCGGTTGCCCACCTCACGCAATATGCGGAGACTGCTCCTCTACGCTCTAATTCAGGCTCTGATGTGGCCACCTTCTTTCTCGAAGCCGTTGTCTTGCACCACGGTGCGCCCCGCGTTATTTTGAGCAATCGCAGCAAGACTTTTCTGTCCGCAGTAAATGATGAACTGCTTAAAAGCTGTGGCACAGTTCACAAGACGTCGGCATTCCACCCTCAAACTAATAGCATTACGGAGCGATTCCATCTCACACTTATTGATATGGTAGCCATGTACATTGGACCAGCTCATGACAACTGGGACAAAATCTCCCCATTTGTCACTTTCGCGCATAATACCACCGTCCAACGTACAACTGGGTACTCACTCTTCTACCTCGTTTATGGACGTTCGGCGACATTTACGATCGACGCTTCATTCTTACGCACTACTACCGATCATTTTCTAACTATCCCAGAACAATTCATTTCGAGACTTCAAGAATGCCGGCAACTTGCTCGGCTTACAACGGAAGCCAGTCAACATGGTCGCAAGCAGCGATACGACATCTCTCAAGACGTTTCTTTCTGCCTTGGTGACGAAGTGCTTCTTTGGACACCTACTCGTGTTCCCAGATTATGTGACAAGTTCCAGTTGTGGTTCCTTGGACCTTACATAGTCATAGAACACACATCCCCAGTTAACTACTGCGTAACTTCCGTCGACCTTCCTGCGGACCGTGGCTGCCGTGGTACTGAGATAGTTCACTGTTCGCGCTTGATGCCTTTCATTTGATGTCTCTCCACAGTCGAAGTCACGGCCAGGCTGGCCGCTTCGGTGCGCTGGGAAAATTTGTGTATAAATTTTTCATGCGCTTTCACTTTCAATACCTATCATCATCACTTTGATCTGAGCAGCAGGGCTCTGGCTAGAGTGCAAATAAAGAGGAGTCTTGCGGCTTGAACGCAGGATACTATATGTTTTCTTGGCCAATCCCCCAGAGTGGGTATGTGTCATAAATTCAAAGCTACAAACAAAAAACGTCGTCTCACAACATATATATACACTTTTTTGGTATGGCTGCACTTTCGTTTTTGATCGATACATATCGAATTTCTCGGCCACAACTCGCTCTTTTGCACAAGCTGCTGAACCGGCCCATTGCGACTGCGAAATTCGATACGGTTCTGGCTCGATTTCAACCGAAAGTGCACCGTGTGACAGGATGTGCACTCTAAGTCGCATATGTCAACACATCCATATGGCGCAATGATCAGGTCATGTAAAATACAGCGAAGGCCAGAGACTCATTCTCGCATCAAATTGTTCATTCAACATATAACTTTGAAGTGTTCCTAGCATTTCGAATTCAGTCTAAGAAAGACCGGAGTCGCGGAAACACAGAAACCTGCGCGGCGATCAACAGCGGCGCGAACACGGGAGGCGCAAATGTTTTAGTCAAGAGGACTCCAATTGTTTGCTACCATGAAGAATTCATCACGCAAGCAAGATCTAAATTTACTCCACAACGCCGACATTTAAGGCATCAATCGTCTCTTTAAAGTCACAAATATCGCGTTCTTCAAGCATACATGTATATGCACCAGCAGATGCCAATTAATTGACGTCCCTTGAATGCCAAACTTCTTAGAGCAGAATTCACCTTCACGACAGGCAAGAACCAATTAGCATACAAGCGTTTCGCTCCGGCAGACCAGTCGGCTTGTAGAGCACTGTTTACAATATCCGTCTGTTTACTATAAACAGCGCACTGCCGCGCCCTGCCTGTCTTAAGCCCCGGTTTCCTTAGCGCTTTACGTCGCTTGTCGCTACAGTGAACAGAAATAAAACGTCGTAACTCAGTAGCTGGAAAAACTGTGGGCACCGTCGTCACGCCGTCCACTTATTCGCGCCAACAAAAGGAGTGATCGGAAGCAGTTTCACAATCGCTGCAGTAAAGGCACGCCCCTATGCATTGCCTACAGAAGTACTACATCCCTTGTTGTCATTCGTTCCTGTCTTTTCAGACACCCGGCGCCAGAGTACAATACCCTGCGTTACAAATGTTTAGGAAAGCATCCGCGCAGCGATTACATACTGTGAACAGGATCCCGTGTACTTACCCGATCGAAGTTAGGAGTTTGCCGCAACTTCCGTATTAAGGCCGATGGACGAGAAAGACTTGGCGATTCCCGAAAGGTTAAAAACGTTCATACCCAAAACGAGCATAGTCGTGCGGCCGAGAGTAGACGAAGCAGAAAGCCGTGCATTGTTTAGGCAAGCTAGCCGGGGACGATTCCTTCGGGCACTATTACGCATATGCAAGAGCTCGCGTCATGGACGCGGCCATATTGCCGTAGCGATAGCGATTGAAGGATTGATACGTGAAGAGCCCCCGCCTCTCTGACACACCGTCGCAAATGTGTCATTGTACGATTGCAGCAGCACGCGCAACCTCTGACGAAGAATCCTAAGCTTACCACACAAGGCTATTGTTAGAAAAACGCTCTACTTCACGAGAGTTCACACGCGTACGAATGCACAAACAGCTCAAAGAGCGCTTTTCAATGTTACAACGCAAGCAATTTGACCAACGGGACATAATCACACGCACCACAAGTGTCAACATACGTCATTACATACTTCGGCAACTACGTACCTCTTTCTTATATTAAATAAAAACAAACAAAAAAAATTATATACTATCTGGGAAAACTTGCAATCTGAATTCACTGAAACATCGCGCAGTTTCGCTTCATAGCTACAATGTGACAAATGTTGGCAAAGAAAATCCTACGAAACGGGAACACAACGAAGTTATACTCCTTATTTACATTAAATATTGCATGTGGTACGGGTGGCAGCCGAAGTTTATATTTTTCTCATGAGCAGCACATAAGCTAGCCCAGCTGAACAGCAGTTTCTCCAGTGGTGTGAGTGATAACCACATGCATGACCCCACCTTGCCATTTCCTTTCGTGGCAAGTAGCAACAACATGGCTGTAGTTCTTTTCGCAGCAAAAACATTGGCATTGCTACGAGATTTTATTGGAATGAAGCTACAACAAAACGTGTACGCAGATACACCAATTCGCAGCAATATGGGTAACAGGAAACATACCAATACATTAATTAGCAACAATACAGCAACCACAGTAGGGTTTGAAGATGCGTTGAGCAGCCCACGATGCAACTGCGGCCAGCACAAAGCAGCGCTCGACAGATTGCATGCAGCTCGAGCAATATTGAAGATGCTCGAGCGGGACTGTCAAGGCCACACCATAACACTACACTAAGATAGAGTCCTGACTACATGGTACATGACTGCTGAAGCACTCAGTAGCTAGTCATTAAACTTGCGGTTGGGGTTTCTTCCGAAGAGAGCTGTGCGGATCTGTGGCAGCAGCTGCTGAGCGATCATGTCAAGTCGAGACTCGAGCGTGTTGCAGACGCGGATGCGGCCCCTCTTGGCCACTAACTCCACTCCGCCGCAGACGGTGTCTGGCAAATTAGCTTCGAGGGTCAGTTGTACCGCCTGGCCAGTCTTTCCAAGGTACTTCTGTGCGACGCTGTCTAGATCGATCAGCTTCTTATCCTTAGGTCGGCAACACACAGTAACCTGCAAAACACCAATAAAACGCAGTTAAATGCAATTCGTGCGAGAGAAAGACAAACTATTAATAATTCCTGAGGTGTCACGTTCCAAAGCCAAGCTGTGATTATGACCTCAATAAAAAACAAAAGACAAGCAATGGAAGGTATAGGGGACATTACTTATAATTTTTTTAAACTGCATTCTTATAATTGTGATACAAGTATGAATAAATTTGAAGATGCTTGTTTTGTTCATTTACAGCGAAGCTCTTGTTCAAGCGTGCTCGATGCCTTAGAGTGGCAAGTGTGGGCTTATCGGTCAGCTCCCAGCTCCTGGAAAGATCGCATGCTGCATGGTTCCAGCTGGTAAAAAAGTGTTTGTACTATACACCCTAGACATTTGCACCTATTTTCATAGTCTGCCTTAAAAAATTTGTACTTTTTAAGATATTTTAATGCTATGCTACTGCTGCAGCGAGAAGAAACAGCCATCTTTGGCAAGCACAGAAATAGCTTTTCATTCATCTCTTACCAGAAGGAAACCAGAAGGAATGTTGTTTTATTAGGCATTTTAAAAGCTTTAATGCCTATGAAATAAAATTCAAGGCAATAAGAAAATTTCTCCTTTTACAAAGCTGTTGCACTTTAAGACACCCACACACCCAATCAAGAAGCCCACATTACCATCTTGACTGCTATAGGACCTCTTGGGGTCAGAGCAAAGAGGCCTCATTCAAGTGCCTTCAAGTGCACAGGGGAGGCCCTATATGTTCCAAGAATTTTTTGTCCTATAGAGGTACCGTTTTCTCAGTGACTAAAAATAAGTTCACATAATCGATACACCATTTTTTTTGCAAATCTTCCACTTCTTTAACTGAAGCATATTTATTGAAATCTGCCCAGTATTTAAATTTCTGCAAATTTTTTACCACTAGTACCTAAATTTTAAGTTAACCGACATCATTGAAAATTTGTAACATAAAAATTGCAAATTGCATAATTTTAATTCTGCTTCAGTAGCTCTATGCATTTATGCAGTATACAAGAAAAATAATCAACTTGTCGTGGAATACTTAAGAAACAATGGCGCCTAAGTAATAAAAAACATTTTTTTGAGATAATAGAGTTTAAAGTTAGAAAATGGCAGGAAAGTGAGTACATTTTGTCACAAATGCTGTTCAACTATTTTACTTAGTAGCTACAAGCTTGGCAATCACTGTCAAAGTCAATCTTTTACTTCAGAGCCTCTTGTAATGCTTGCCTTGCTTCTTTTGTGAGCTGTCATGCAGCTATATTCGCAATGTAACGTCGAGTGTGGTCAGTATTTTCCAGCAAACTTACTGTAGTTTGGCCAGGCTTCAATCCTAATTATTTCAGAATTTCGGCTCATGCGATGCTACCATCATCAAACACGAGAACAATACCCCATGTCAAAATCTTTAAGATTCTGAACCTAAACAAAGACTCTGCGACACAATTCCCATTAACTTAACACTTGCACAGGACAATTTGCACGTGTTATTTGGCGTTATAGCATCAGCCATGTCCTTTAGAGCATACTCGTTGCATACTCGTTGACCCTCCAGGGTGACCCAAAGGTCAGCAATGGCGCATTTGCGATACCTTGTGTTTGTTATGTTGTTCATGGGTTGTTATTGGCATACTGCATTAGATTATTTAGCGTGTCATGAATTAGATTCGGTTGGCAAGCTTGTGGTAATGTGAAAGTGGTGAATAAATGTAAACTTGTTTTGTTACCCAAACACGTGACTGTGTGAGAGTGTTTCGACGGCAGTGATAGCTTACAGACACCACAAAAGGAGAGACTTCCCCACTTCCCTCGCCTAAAGATGTAATTGAGCGCTGCCAATACTCAAGCTTGAAGTGCCGACGCAGGGAAGTTCACAACCCATGATTGCCTGTTCTATACAGTGCACCAGTCCTGCAACAGTTGAACACGTTTATAACAAACTCGAAAGTGCTGCAAAAAGTGGTCGTTATATCAGTAGTTGCACTTCACTACGTGGCGCTTCCAAGCTCGATTATCGGCAGCGCTCAAATACATCGGTGGGCTAGAGAAGTGGTGAAGTCTGACCTTTATGAGGTCCGGAAACTATCGCCGCTCTCTGAACACACGTGCACACTGACCAGTAAACTAGGTGGAATAAGCAATCATGGGGTGTGAACTTCTGTAGCGTAGGCACTTCAAGCTAGAGTACTAGCAGCACTCAATGACATCAGGTGGAGAGAGATGTGGAAAAATCTAATTTTTGTAGTGTTTCAAAATTATGGAGTTGTCCTTAAATATGTGCACTCAGAGAACAGGCAGTTTTTTTTTTCTTATTTCCTTCCCCCTTCCCCTAGCACATTTCCATTAAAGTGCTATCAACTCCTCCAATGACAAGTTAGCCCTTTTCGTGTTAAGTGATGCTTGCTGCATGCTCAAGAGTGAATTTAACCACCTTTGCAATTAACTGATTCACACAAGTAAGGCACCGCCATGGTGCTCTTGTACCGCTGTCAATCTGCACAGCTTGCGCCCTGTGCGAAGACGAGCGGATAGCTGCAGATTACTACGATAATGTCAGTGATGAGTCATAATGGCACGTTCATCACAAGCCGCCAACTCGCCTTTACTCTTTCCTGCTTATCCTTGTAATCATTGCCGCAATCGTGCAGAAGTCATCATTACTCATCGATTGGTTTCAGCTGTTACCGAAAAGACCGAAGACTTTGTGGCACATTGTGGTGTCTGCAAATTGAAGGTTGCAGTGAACTTTGCTGCAACCTAAAGTCATCACTTCTTACTTATATGGCTTCGTGCATTTCAAGGCATTATTTGGTTCATCGTAAGCAGTTACAGACGCGAAGATGGCACCAAAAACAAGGTTGCCGTGTGACAGCTGATTGTAAGTCTTCATGCTGCCTCCTATTTTTTTTTTTCTTTCATCAATGACATTCTGCCACTGAACAAATGCCTGGAAAGTGAGCAACTTCACTCGCTTCGTCTGAAATCTGTGGGCAGTGTGCGGAGATTGGGGCAAGCCCGTCGCCATTGCACAAATTTTCTCACCTATTTCTGCCATCCACATGTCCAAACATGACTCTCCTTTCCTCCGCGGTCCATCTGTGCTGAGAGAGCGAGAGCGATATTGAGCTTTCTAAACCAGACCTGGATCTCGACTGTGGCGTTGCGCTTGAGTCCCCAAGAGTTTTCCCGCACACGGCGGGAGTCGGAATCTCTCTGGACAGCCCAAAGTAGGCACGTCTTTTTTTTCCAGTCCGTCGGCTCTTTGAGCTTCGGGCTCATTCCAACGGAGTTCCCCAACAATGTGTTTTGCCCGCGGCAAACGCTCACCTTTCGTTGCCCCTTCCAAACGCTAGGCCGAGGAATGGTGCGGTGTGTTTGCACGTGGTCATACTACAGCGAGTCATACCTATCAAAGTCAATGCGAGGGGAGTTTGCCCTTGCTCGAGCAATTGGGCCCAGTGATCACTGATCATGAGAGCATGCAACATAGTAGCGAGAGACTGTTTCTGTCAGCGACATGTAGCCGTGGGCCTTTTTGCCAGCGGAGACATGCTTGCAACACCCTTTGTGTTGTATTTTCGCCCTTGTGTGGATAAGCCTCTTTTTCTTTCCCACCACCTTTGCAGCAAGTGTTGTGCTGCATTTGTGGTGTTACGGCAGGCAATAAAGTGTTGCGAATTGTTTGAGAGCAGTGTTGTGTGCTTGCCATGCTGCACTCGGCGTCTTGGGTGTCCGAATACGCATGTGCAGCGCATTAGTTTATGGGAGGCAACACTGAACGCGGCCTTGTGGCTCGCTAAAGCCGAACCAACACTAGTGGCTTTATTACTGTGGGATACCTGTACGCTACGAGTTCTCACTACGGTCTACAATATCTTCATTGTGAGTGCAGCGGAGCGAGCATAAGTGCAAGCCTCTCTCATGCTTTAGAATGCCTTTTCTAACTTCTTTTCACTTAGTATGCTCTATATTTCTATTGTGATCATGTCCGAAGTGTTCATTATAAAAGTAAAAGGCTCTGAAAACCATTTCCTATACGTGGGTGTAGTTTCAATGAGTAACATACGAAAATTGTAAGTAGTGGTGGTGACGGTCGTAGTAGTAGTAGTAGTAGTAGTAGTAGTAGTAGTAGTAGTAGTAGTAGTAGTAGTAGTAATAGTAGTAGTAGTCAATGACGGGTCAAAAAGCCCTACAGAGGTTCTCTGCACTTTAGGTTATCAATGCAGGAACAGTCTCGCTGCACCTACCTCTGTCTCGAGCAGCTGCAGCAGTGACTGCAGAACGAGGGTCTCAAGCAGGTCCCGATATCGTGACTCGTCTCGGGTGATGTCGCCGAGGTGGTGGCGAGCCTCCTCGAGCACTTTACGGATGTGCTCCTCGCCCTCCCTCAGCACCCGCAGCCGTGCTTGGTTCAGCATGTTGGAACTCTGACTGCGTGTCCATCAAGTTACCTTCAGTACTGGCATACACAAAATGAAGACCCCTTCACAGCAGCGACAGCACCAATCACGCGACTGACTGTGGCAGTCGCAAAGTGACTGCTCTGGCTCAGTTACTGTACTTGGGGGACAACTTTTTGTGGTAATGGAGCTGCAGGGGGCGGAGCTAACTGCTCAGTGTTACTGCGCCAAAGCAGTTTCCAATACAGTAGTTTTGTCATCAGTTTCAACCTGAAAGGTCGCATGTGCTACATTTCATTTTTCTCCCACATGCTCCACGGTTCAGTGCGATGAACCACAATCACTGCGCATTCAGGCATATTGGCGACTCTTTCTCTATGCTTAATTTGCTTCTAACCATCGTACCACTCAGACCCTCTGCCTTGAGCCGTGCAACAGTACCATTGCTTGCTCCGGTAAGCTATCAAACCAAACAAAATGCAGAAACGACGGAAAGTCCTGGTTGCGTCTGTCTCACTTGGGTGTGCACATTGCAGGCCACTTCCTTCATTGGTTTCGACAGCGTTTGGTTCTCAAGCTTTTTGTTGAAAATCCTATGCGCCGATTGACCGGATGAAATAAAGGAGAAAAAAGCCGCAGCCAAATAGGAGGCTTTTTTTTTTCTAGAAGGACTTAGGTGACACCAGTAGATACAATAATAATAAAGCCCCCCAAAATTTTTTAATGATGCCTTTTCACACAATCTGGTTTATTATTTTGTGACATTATCAATCTGAGACTAAAAAATAACTGTACATGGTCAAAACTCTGAGGTGACACACAGCAAATTACCTTTTTGTGGGACTAGCTCCAGCTGCACGGCAAAACTACTGTAACTGCGTGGTTGAGCTCTCTAGGCTTGACTGCACAGCCTCACAAAGTTGTTCTAAAGTATAGCTGTCAGATTTTTCAGTCACAGAACTGCAGTTGCAAACCTTTCAACCAAACAGATGTGCAGAAAAAAGATGTTGGCTTATTTTAAGAGGCGATGGCAATGCAAATGGATGTGAATTTTGCGTGGCAACTGATACAGGTCGCATGCAGATGTGAATTCCAGTCACCTTGAGTTGCTTTTTGTTTGCCAGCCGTGAATAGTCACACAACCGATGCTAGTCGTGGGTGCGAATGAGCTTTAATGATGAGAATGCACAGTGCCAGAAACAGGACGATGAAAAAATGACAGACAGGCTACTGACATAACTACATCTAATTTAGTACGGTGAGGAAATGCAATATATATACAGAAGCTCTATGGAGAAGGTCAACAAAAAGTATCTATGTAAAGACAGAACAGAAATCACATTTACCCTGTCAGGTCTGTATACAAAGAGAATTTTGGGGACTTGTTTATTTTTTATTTGGCACAGCCTTAGCCAAACCGACGTTCTTGCTATCGTTAATTTGCTATCACCTAACATTGTTAGAACAGATTAAAGAAATGAACACCACAAGCACGGGCCAATTATGAGAATAAGGCTCAAACACAACACCCACATCTTTCGCTGCAGCTCCACTTGCTTCTCCTTGCGCGAGTAGTAGTCCATGATCTTGAGCCTCTGCTCAGCAACCAGGCGACCTTTCTCAATGTTGAATTCTTCTTCGGCCTGTGGTTCAGAACAAAATAAAATGAATTAAAGAGTTGACTAAAGGCCAGGTTAAAGCGGAAGGTTTTATGAAACTGACCTTGCTTACACAATAAAGGAACAACAATGAAAAAACATTCAACTTCACGAGCCCAGGTCAAACTGGCCGAAAACATCCAGAGAAAATGTATATCTTAGCCAAAACAAATTTGGTGGAAGGATCTACCCAGCCCTGCACCCCTAGCTTACAAGGGAAGGCTTAACAGCACGCTATGTTGGGTCAGTTGGGGCATTGTTACTTGAAAAACGTGGCACTAGGTTAAAAACGAGAACAAAGATGTGGCACCAGGGTAAAAAATGAGATCAACATCTCATCATTCTTGTTTTTGACCTTGTGCCACGCCTTTTAAAGGAGCAATGACATAATTTACTCATGTTAATATTTTTGTATCAACTAGTAGCTGTCGACCCCCTAGTAGCGATTCACAACCTATAACGCAACTGAGAGACGAATAACTATCACTTTTGATGATTTATATCACTGGTATCTATCACAATTCAAAATGGCCGACAATCCTGGCATTTTTAGCGCTAGGTGCGCTACCAGTGGCACTACCTCGCGGTCACCTGCAGACGTTGCCTCAGCTGACCACTTCTCCACAGAGAAAAGAGAAGACGTCAGGCCATGCTGCTCCGCAAACATTTCGTCTGCTAGGCGCACACATTCAGTCATGCCTTGTCGCCTGCATGGCCGTCGTCACCATACAATATGTTGACTGGGGTCGAATACAACAGTCTGGAGCTTGGAACCATAGCGATTTGCGACATTGCGAATCATTTTTGCTTCGATCGACTCTTAGCAGAACAGCAATTCCAGCGTTGACGCTGTTCCAAGCAGCAATTAGGCGGTGCCCGAGGATGCATGCTTCGGCGGCGCTTGCTCATGCGTCTAAATTAGCTATATTGGGGTGTGTGGCGTGCGCAGCAGTCTGGGATACGCAAAGGGGTCAATGGAATAACGGTGTAGGGCAAGCACACCAGTGGAGAAATAGAATACATTCCCTACAGCCAGGTTCTTCTTTGCACCTCCAGATGGCCCCACCATTCTGGCCTCTCACAATAGTGGCAGTAGTAACCTGGTATTACACTGACGCAAAAGAAATCTACGGATCAACTAAAATTTACTATTAACGATACCTGCGTGTTACTTGTTAGCAATGATATGCCTATACAATACTCCACTTCAATAGCTTGTGGTCGTGTTGGCGTGCAACATATGCGTAATGAAAAGACACCCTCATTTCACTTCGAACCATACGACTAAACTCGGAAATAATGGTTCCCCAAAATGATGACTGACGAGCACACGTTGAATGATGCTCTTTTCTTTCACCGTTCTTTTATAGGTGGTTTCAAAGCGGTGTTACGAACATCAGACATGACGAGTGAGTGCGTTTTCAGGCTTCGGTGCCAGGATAAGAAAACTCTGATCGTCGACAGCATGCAAGGAATGTATAACACTGAACACATAGCACCAGTGTCAACGGCGCAGGGGCCCTCCATTTTTCATTAGGCTCTTGTGCGATATTTGCCATCAAAATAAAATAGCTCC
This sequence comes from Rhipicephalus microplus, assembly GCF_043290135.1. Lineage (NCBI taxonomy): Eukaryota > Metazoa > Arthropoda > Arachnida > Ixodida > Ixodidae > Rhipicephalus > Rhipicephalus microplus. The sequence goes on from NC_134707.1 coordinate 5,484,392, forward strand.
CACTTAATGGACGCGATACAAATTTGGCCAAGAGGACCTACGCACACCTAGCAATCAAATTTAGGGCACATCTCGATTTCTGAATTTAATGTCAGTGCTCCTTTAAGTAATGGGACCGTACTCATCCGAAAACTTCAGGCCAGCCAATTCCCTTACGGCACCCTTTCTTAAACCATTGGAGAGTCCTTGTTCTACAAGGACTGAATTGTGGTTCGCAGTATGTTATGAAATGTCATAAACAATATGTATTACCAGCTATATGTGCACATTAAAGAACAACAAGCAATTAAAACTCATGGAGAGCCCCTAATTTCAACATAATGCATTTGGCAATTGAAAGCTCGCACATTACCAAGTTTTCATTTTGAGGCTTTACATGCCACAAGCAGGGCGTACATGGCGACAGGGGCACATTACAGTGAGTGGATAACTCAGCATAAATTTTAAAATTTTGTCTTCTTCATGCACACCAAAACATATGCACATTTTGCACGCATTGAAGTATGGAGCGCTGGTGTTTAGCAGCTCTACACCATAGATGCCAAGCAACCACGGCGAGTTCTCATGAAATAGTCCGTAATTTTCCTTATGTGCACGGTCCCATTGTAAGGCTTCGGTTCACCAACCAGCTCAACAAGTACTCCAATGTAGCCGGCTAGAAAGGCTGGCGCGCCGTTTATTTGGAGAGCAACACGACTCGAACGCGCGTGCGTGCTCTAATTTGCAAATTAAAGGTTGCGAGGACCACTTCGAGACCCCGGAAACTTTAAGCTCGCTGTAGCACGTCTCCATACCTCAGAGTTACGGTATATCATTGGTGACGAAAAAAACATTACGATGCCTTGCATGTCGCCGTAATGCGAAAAGATCGATTCACAGGAACTCTGGAAAGTAATTAAGGCTACCGAAAAATTGCATTCTATACGGAAGCAACAATTTCCTTTATTTGTAACACAGCGATTACTAGTTACCATGCCAATTTTTTTTCTTACTCACAGTAAGATTATCCGATTAGCAATAATTATTAGCATACATAATGTGATATCACTTGTCATTATTGTGCCTCCTAATATCGAAGTACTGGCCTCCCAGCACAAAGTGAGCTTGCAGGGACATCTTGGAGAAAAATGCTGCAAGCTCTGGCGACCACAGAATCGAAGGCAAACGACGGTAAATGACGTGATAATACATTGAAATAGCGTTTGTGAGTTTAGTTTCAATATTCGAAGGTAGCACAAGCACGGGCAGTGGCACTCGTTCGGTGTAATTAAGGAGGCCGGATATCACGCGCCTACGCCAGCGCGAGCCAGCTCCCATGCGCGGTATTAACATAACAAATATTTACCTTGGCGTCCACTTCTTCAACCTTTTCGTTTGCCTCTTGCTCGATAAACGCCATCATGTGCTTGATCTGAAAGAAAACGAAAGCACGAACCCGGTCAGTCCGGCGCGCCTACGAGGGGTGTATTAAATCGTCGACACTTTCTTACCTGTTTCTTAACGTCAGAGTCGCTGAGAGCCATGGTCGGGGAATTAGTGGACGGGCGCTGTTACTTAAAATCACACGTTAGACGCTTCGAGGGCGAAGTTATGACCACTGCAATATTTTTGGCAGTTTTGTGTGAAACTAGACTCGGCAGCTGCAGGCGGTCGATGCAGACGCTGTCATGTGACGGACACCACTGCTGAATGAAATAATGATGATGATACAGTAGTTGCCCTTTGTTATCGCGCTTCAACGGTTTCAAACTGCACAGTTATATGTCAAGATGTCCATGATTATAGTGACGGCCTTTGAGATGCTAAACATACAACATTATCTTGAAGGCCATGTTATAGCAAGTTTAGTACAATTGTTTCCCGCTTGACTTTGTTTTGGCGCAAGTGACTGCACCGTTTGCTTGGAGTATTAATAGAGAAGAGTATCTACAAATCGACGTTTATTGACTTTATTTTTTGTAAAAGTTCAATGTTGCAATGTTGTATTTAATAATAGCCATTTGCAAAATGTGTTTTTTTAGCATTTTGCATCAATTATGTGATATTGCTATATAGCTATTTTATGTCTATGTTAAGCAAGCAAAATTTTACAAATAGCAAATATTTTACAAATAGAAACAATTCTTATAAAACTAAACGCTAAAGTTGCTGTTTTTTTTTATTTATTAGTTGTCAAGCAAATGTTTGGCCTTGAAGATTTGCATCAATTTTCTGCTTCAGAGGGACAACACGCTGCTGCACTCCAGAAGGCATATTATAAAACCTCCTTGATAATTTGGTAAACTTATATATAAATAAATGACTAAACAAACAAACAATTGATTAAATAAATAAATAAATAATAAAAAATAAACGTGTAAACAAAAATATAGATGAGTAAATAAATAGATAGATGACTAAATAAACGTACAAATAGACAAATAACTAGACAAACAAATACATGAATAACTAGTCAAATAGGTAGATAGATAACTTGATGAGTAATTAAGAGAAACAGGTAAACGTATATATAAATAACTGGACAAACAAATTGATGGATGAATGATTAGTAAAGCAAATAGATAGATGATTAAATGAGTAAAAAGTACATAGATAGATGAATAAGTAAACAAATAGATAGATAACTAGAAAACAAGTACATGGATAGATGAACAGTTACGTAACCTGAGTAAGTAGATAGATAACAAAATAAGTAAATAAGTATGTAGATAGATGAATAGGTAAACGTATAAATAGATTACTAAACAAACCAATAAATAATTAAATAAATAATTAATAAGTAAAAGTATTGATAGATAGATGATTATACAAACAAACAGATGGCTGAATAGTGAGAAACAATACTTCAAAAATCTCCTTGCGTAAAATCTAGAAAAAATTATGGATCTTATTTAGGTTATGGATTACGTTAAAAATTCACAAGGAGGTTTGTTAGTTTCATAGAGTTTTTCGCAGAAACTCTTTGGTTAGTTTAGTGCAGACCTGCAGGCTTCACACAATAATACGATTGTATAAAACTTTATTCGCAGTTTAGTATAGTGTCATGTTTTCCCGCTTTGTGTTATTGTAGCGCTTACTACCAAACTATTATTGTTTAAGCAAATTGTGTTTTATAAAAAATGAATTTAAAATACAAACTTATGCATAATTCTAAAAAACCAAGTAGCGTTAAATTTAAACTTGTGTGAACGTAGAGCAATGTAAATATACTAGCTTTGAAGAAAAAAATTTGAAAGCGTTCTCTAACAATTTTAAATATTGTTTTTGTTTTGCATAAAAATAATTGCAACTAAATTTTGTTTTAAAGTACATGCTTTTAAAATAATATAAAAACAATCTAGTAAGTAACACTATAAATTTTAAAAAGTATAGTGTTGGTAACTTTTGCAATGTTATTAAGTTGTTTTTGTGGAAACACTGTACCGCGGCGCTGCGGTTTCTTTTGCGCTTGTCGTCTGCTTTGTGCTTTTCGCGCACTGCGACTGTTCTGGCGTTAAAACTGTTATGAGTGCTCTAATGACAAACAACCTAAGTTGATCGAACTTCGTGACCTACATCGGTGTCCTCAGTCAGTCCACATGCGTACCAACGTCAACGAAAGCTTCAAACAACCGTTTTTCACACTCGCGTGGACTGTTACTATGACTACCACAGGGCGCCGCAACTGCTACAGCATCGGTATCACATACACATCGCAGCGCAGTGGTTTTGATGTAAGTACAAGCGTGTCTGTAAAGAGAAATTCGAAGATTGTTCAACTCTGAACTTTCTGTGACAGTTGTATCGCTAAGACGGTTGTATCGCTAAAACATGGCGCACTCAGTACGAGCTCGCGAACTATGCGAGTGTGCAATGCCGCGCACTGTGACAAATTCGACAGCTCGCGTTCAGCTGGGTACAAATTACGACGATGATAACGTGCGCATAAAGCTCGCTTCGCCGAGTTTCTACTAGTGCAGTGATTTCGCCACACCAATTGGCAACAAGAGTTAACATCTATTTCGCTCTGCAAACCTTTACGTCTCGCGTGTCGAAAAATCTGGCGTAGTTTGTATCTACGCGTGGTTGCAAAGTAGTCACAAGCAAGCTTCATGACATTTGTCACGTGCCAAAGTCTAGTGACTAATTACGTCATCACGTACATTACGTCGTCGCTTGGCTAAATGCAGGTCGACACTGGAGTGTTAGCAGCAATTACTGAAATGCAAGCCGCCAGCTGCGAGGTTGGAATTGTACAATGCGTTCTACTAGGACGTTAAAGTATTTCTTGATCTAGTGTCATGTGCGCGCTTCTGCCTGTGCTCTTCTAAGTATTGCATTTTTTTTTTCAACCTGTCGATACACAATTGTCAGATGTTTCTGAATTTTTTTTCAGTCATCAAACATAGTGTTATTAAATATTTGTGTGGTGCCTAAAATTTGCAACAACCAATTTAATTTAATTGAACAATTTTTCACAAATAACGGCTGCATGTGCTGGAGGCAGACGAACGAAACAATGAAATAAATAAAATCTGCATTTATTTTTAAAAACTGCTTCATAAGTGCACACAAAATTATCCCCATTTCCCAAAACATATGTATTTGTTACATATGTCAATATATTTTGGATCGGATAGTGGATTGTGCAGCAATGACAAGACACGTAAATGAAAAACTCTCCTCACGCAGAGCTCCAGTATGCATCTTTTTTCAATGTGACCCGTCATGCAGTATTGCACAACTTAGTATAGGGTGTCAACATATGCACTAGCAAATGGCACATTGCTATTCAATTCAGCTTAACCATAACCGATAAGTGGATACCCGTGTTTTATATAGGGCTCGAATGTCACACTATCTCTTCTGAAGTGTCGCCCTAGACTGTCCACAACTGCCCTAGATACACATGCAGTATGCTCATTGGCTGGAAGTATCACCCGCATCAGACAGTTCCCGCATAACAACCAATGAAAGAAACTCACTCAGTGCTGTGCAACACTGTGCATAACAATTACCAAAGGCTAAACATGTGTTGCAGGCACAACGGTGATTTCGGGGTGGAACAAAGCAGACACGCATGTGGAAACATCAAAATCGGCGGCCTCGCCAAGCCACGGCACATGATGGACTGCGGTCAACTTCCTCTGTTATCAGAGGCGGTAGTTTCGAGCAGCATTTGGCAGCCCGACATATGATGCTACACTGGCTGGCAATCCAGAAAGCCAGTGGTATGTACATGCTCACTAAAGCTCAACAAGAATATTGACTGTGCTTGGGTTGCTCCTAGACAGAACCATTAATTATCACAATGCTGACCACAGCATTTTTAACCAGAACATGAAGTTTCACAAAGTTCCTTCTGTAATACATGACTCATCCTTCTCGCAGCTGCTGTGGACACAGGTCGGCAATGCCCTCGACCTAATGAGCATGTGAAGCAGGCCGCACATAAAGCACAGGCAAGTGCTTGTAACGTCATGCATCCTTCATTTTGTATGGCATGCATGAGGCGTGCACAATCTATTCTTGGCAGTATTTTTATGACTGTGTAACCTCTTCTCATTTATCATGGCGTGGATGCGTTGATATAAAAGTTGACTGACACAATGTGTAGATAATCTTCATTCACATGTACGCGGCCAGCTTCTGTGATACTACCACTCTCAACAATCCCTAGCACTGATGTCGCAATATACAAAGTAGGTATTAGAAAAACAGACATCAGAGGAGCATGGGACAGTTGCAATTGATGGCCTCCCCTTGGCACACAGCTCCATCATTATTTCAATATATGTTAGCCACAGCAATATGCCCACTTTCTTTAACAGGTTATTAAGAGAAGGACTATTGCTATCGCAGTGCATTGCTATAGCAGCGCTTTGTGCAACAAATACAAGCATAACATCACTATGTTTATAGTAAGTTCATCATCTTGCAGCAAGTTTTCTTCAGCATGAAACAGATAGGATGGAAGACCAAGGAACAAAGAGGCAATGCTCACATTTGTTCTTTTAACTGAATGATTGTCTCTTCGTATTTTGGTCTTTCGTCTTGTCTGTTTCACACATACTAGCTTCAAAAACATATTCAGACCGGCTACATTGTGTTTGCATGACATACCCAAGAAAGCACTATATAATGCACAGGCCCACGAGTGGAAGGGTGGAAAGCAGTCCAGCGCCACCGCTGCAGTGGTAGTGGCCAAACTGTCAAACCTGCTCAGCCGCTGCCATCCTGTCGGCATGGCACCTGCTACAGGAGGCCGATCAAGTGCCGCACAACTGGCACAGTCACGTCTGGCGCAAATGCCGTGGTGCTATCAAGCTCCTCTGCGACATGCAGAACGAACTAGCGCAGAGACAACACAGAACGATCAGCCGAACCTCAAAGAAGAAGACCACAGTAGCACATTGGACAGCAGCACTCCATACCTGAACTTCTTGGCACGACTAACTGAACACCTTGTCCACCAGCCTGACCTCTCGGATGAGTAAGTTTGAGCATGCGTAACTGCATCAGAAACATGATGAACTCAGCACGATGGCCCCAGTGAAGATCACATGTCAGTGTGTGCTCAGCTCAGTCATCATTGTCAAGCAGCACATTCGGAAAAAATGTGTTTGTGCAAACGTGAACGATGAGGACATACACAGATGCCTTACTGCAACTGCTGGTTTATTTCTCAAAGGCAGACTTCTTATCGTGCATGTTTTCATGCATTTGCTCACCAAAAGAAAAAAAAAGCCCTTAATGAGAAGGGCATCCGACTTGAATCCTGGTGTCAAATCACAAACAGATGGAAAATTCATGAACGTGGAGTGTCATTAGTGCCGACATTTCGACAAGTTCCGCTTGTCAAAATGGCAATGCCCCTTGATCACAAGTCTTTCAGCAAGTCCATCAGTACCGTGAGACTGAACAATCAATCATTCATAAAATTTTTCAACTTGAAGCAAAAAAGGGTGGAGCAACCATTAAATGCTACTTAGTCAAACAGCCTAACAAGGCAACTCTCTAATAGTCACATAACTACTGAAGGTAGATCAAGAAATAAGCATGCTTGCACTTAGCTAAGTCACTAATGACTTGAACGAGTATAACAGGCCCATAAGCACCATACGGACGCAGGGTACAACTAGACAAATCCAACAAGATGCTCCTTCTGTGAGTCTATGTAAAATCTGTGCTGTTTTTGTCTTATAATGGCTCAGCCATGCAATGTTATTTGTCTAACTCATGGAAATTTCATTCAGCATATCTGTGTCTATACACTAAATGTGTAAGCATGCACGTGCATCCACACTTAGTGTTGGTGAAATTAGGAATATTTTAGTTCTGTACGAGTGCAGGACCTTCACATGTGTGTCTGCCCAGTGAAATCTAGCCTTGTTAAGTACAGTTACATCCGACTCAAAAAACACCAATATCCCTTATTTGTTTTTAACACATATTTGCTGCATGAAATATCTCAGTGAGGAACATCTTAGATCTACTTCCTTATTGTTAACAACTTATATCCTTGTTCATTACGTGAAGATTTAGATATATGCTGTTTCATGCAGAGCGTGCATTCTTTTTTGCATGTTTGGGTGAGCAGCTGTGCTAAGAGACACGTCCGCCCTGATGGTTATGGCGCTTTACTGCTGACCCACACATCATGGCATCAAAACCTGGCCACGGTGGCCGCATTTTTGATAGACACATAAATGCCTAAAACCTGTATGTCAAAGTCAGACACAGTCAGTGCAATGGGAAGTGACTCAGTTCATTGAAACCAAGTTGTGCTTATGCAAAACCAGTGCAAAATAGCCAATTACGTTCAAGCAGATGATGTTCATGCTCCGTCAACTGGACATAAAGGCTGTCACCTTTACTTATTTCAAGTACTTTACAAATTAATTCTATTAGCAGCAGCATTTCAGCGCTGTCAAGGGGCCTTTCATTTTAGGCAGTACGTACTGGCCATCTATGCAGAGCCCTCCATGGTGCCTGTGAGAAGTACATTGCCACAGAAGCGAATGGACTTGACCAGGTGAGTTACATGCTATAAAAATAACCCGTTGAAGCATGTACAATGTTATGCCACCACAACAAGCAGCAAGTGCAGCTACCGTAGCTATGTACACCAACTGCAGTAAATTTCATACATCTCGTGCCTGTGCTAAAGTGTCATAATTCATGAGATGCACTCTCGTGTGTTGCCCCCCCCCAAGTCCAGTCATCCTCTATAATAAGTGGTGCGGCACCTGTTTGCGCAGGATGTCCTGTGGAACCTGGTGCGGGAACTGTTTTCAGAACTGTACCACTCGAAGTACCCAGCATGCTGAGACATCAAGAGCAAAGCCACATGGGTCAGCGAGAAGTTTGACACCAGTGCTTGACTGCGCAAGACATTACAATTATTACCTGCGGTTAGCTGGAAAGTTCCGGCATGCTAGTTCAAAGTCGGGAACGTTGTTCAGTCAGAAGTGAGTCCTCTTCAAGAAACTTTTCTGAAAGTTCTCCATCAGAAGCACTGTGTGTCTCAAAGCCTGAAGGTGGCACTGTGGAGACTTCTGTTACAAAGAGCAATATGTTTATTCCTTGAGACTAGTGTCAGAGTTATCATACTGCGCTGTGGAGCTACGATTGTTGTGCTTCCAGGCCTTTCAACTTGCGGTAGAGGCACTGCTTCCATTCCTCTTCGGGCACGTCTTTGGCCCAAGGAGGCAGGTGAGAGCTGGGCAGTTCAAACCCTGCCATGGCGGCTTGGATGGCTTGAATTTGTGCTGCATAGGAACCCGAATCAAAATTTATTTTCAGCGTATTCATTCATTCATTAAAGTATCCCATGGGTTCCACATGAGAACACTGTGTGAGGGAGCGGTAAATTTTTGTTTTACAGAAAGTCAGCAAAGCAAAAGAAAAGTGAAAAACAAGTATTATTACATCTTAAAGTCCTGGCTGTATGAACTTGAAACGGCAAATGAATACACCACACAATGCCATTGGTAACACATAAACATAAAATACAACTGATCAATTTTTGATTGAATGAAAGCTAAAAAGTAAATGGGGATCAAACGTTACACAACAGTTAGAACGACGTCCACAGATTAAGGATCAAAATGAGCCACACAACATAGATAGGTACACAATTATAGAGCAAAGCAGTGGTGCTGCCACATGGCTTTGGCATAGAGGCTAAGCCAGCTTACGAAAAAAAAAAGGAGTGAGTTTCTTTGTCTTTGGCGGCTGGAGTGAACGAACGCTTCCCACGGTGGGTCTATTGAGACAGTGCTGGGGGTCACTCCTTAGGATTCATTATGGTCAGTCAACTGTCGAAGACGTTGCATTCACGGTACCTTGTTGTTATTGTTTGCTTGTGTGTGTTATTGAAATTATTAGATTTGGCTGGCGATACCGTCATTTGCAAAAGTAGTTGAATAAATGTACACGACGTTGGGTTTGCCCAACCGCATCTGCTGCCTTCGTGAGCTCAAGAGTGGCACTGTTCCAGATCCCACAGGGTGCAAGTAATTTCACTGAGCCAAAATTGCCTAAATACAGGACATGTGCCAGTGACTCAATGCAGCCAATATTTCATCCCGGAATTTCGAACCTTGACCTTCACTTTCTCATTCAGCGATCAACCAAATGTGGTAAATTATCACAATTACAGTTACCATAAAAGGGCATTTCGACGACATACTGTTTCTCTTTTGTATACACTCTTTCGATTATTGACACATTGAGGCTTCTTCACAACCGATATGCCAAGCGCACAATGCACAGTGAAATTCTAGCAGCCTTCAGTTAGCACACCATATATCAGCCATTCGGAGTGATATTGAAAAAACATGACTGATTACATATATAGGAATCGATACAACAAGAAAGTAAAACGTGTCTTTACAGAGGTTGTGGAGCATTCACTGTGCATTGTTTGAGCAGCAGTAACAAATTTCGAAGTGACGTTAAGAACAGCAAGCAGCTCGAAACTTTCAGCACACACCTAAAGCAGAAAGCATGCACGAAATAAGCATACACAGGACGAGTGCGAACTTACAACTGTCACAGCTCGACACTTAAAGCACGCTGTTCAAACAAAAAGAAAGACATGAAACGAACGCACAAGTATACACGGGATGAGTGCTAACAACTGTCACACTTCTTTCTGCATCGTGTGTCAGCAGCGCGCTTCTTTCGTAAACGCAGCCGCGGCAGTGTGCAAAGTGACCTTCGTCCTCTCCCGAACTACGATTCTGATAAGTGCACGCGCAGAAGAAACCGCACTCCGTGGAGGCAGCACTTCGTGAAGGTGATGACCTTTAGAGCGTGCCAAATGCAAGCACGTCTTGCCATCTTGCCACTGATAACGAAAACGTGCTAAAGTTTCAAAGTACTGAGAACCTCCAAACAGTGTGGGGTGTATAAATGGCATGCCGTTAGCATTCCCGCCAACGCAAGCTTTGTGCCGTAGTGGTTAGCACTGTGCGCCGAGAATAGAGAGGTTGTTAGTTCGATTCCGCGTGACATACGCTTGCCTCGTAGTTTTTTTTCTTTGAAATATCTTGAAATATATCTATTTTTCAATGTCACTACCGTGACAGAAGTACGTCAGTGGAACCGTGGTGAACCCCGACACAAATCACTTTCGGGTTAAAAAGAAATTATTAACTCATTACGTATAGCAAGAAATGACAAAACTTTCAATTTTCTGTTACTCCTCAGATATTCAGCACAAAGGCAGCTATTTTTCTCCTATGCAAGTATTCAACACAGTAAGGTTTCCGAGTTTTTTCAAAATGCCAACTAAAATCACCCTAAACCAGGATAGCCAACATCCTACTTGACTTTAACAAAGAAAGATGAAGCAAAGCAGGCCATGTAATGTGCAGGGCAGATAACAGCAACTACAGTCGGTGACAACCTAAGAATAAATATAGGCTCCACCCAAGAGGCCTGATTGCCCTTGTTTTCCATGCCTCCGCGCTACAAAGGAAGTAATTTTCAAAGAGTGGCCATTGTTTTCATGCATGCAATCATTACCTTTACAATACTTAATTGGTGTTGAAATACAGAATCTGAAGCACGATAAATAAACATGAGAAGGCGCGGACTTCCACGTTAGCTTAGCAATTTATCTTGTTAAGAGGTTTATTGGCATACACTTTGCGATGATTCACGACAGCGACAGTCAATGCGGGGACCGACTCTCTGCACGAGCTGTTTTTCTTCTTATGAAAAGGGAGACCCACTAGAAGGCGCTGGAGAGGACGACCGACTGTTCAAAGGCTGGGCTCACCCCCACTGGGCTCACCTCGGAGTCCACGAAGAAGCAATACACATCTATCGAAGGCGATGTTTCTGCACAGTACCTATGGTTGTACTAAACAAATAATTCCACATTTAACATAATGTTCAAAATTAAGAAATTGTTATATTGCAGTTTCAAAAAAAAAAAACAGGGGCAATAATCACATTTCATTGGGTTGTTTGCAATTTTTTTACGAAACGTTCACTGCCAGGTTTCTTTGATGTCTTCTGTAACTATGGCAAATATGACTCAAAGCGAAGAATGAAGAAGCGATCTGAGATTGACTTCACGAATTTCGGCTATTGTGCTGCCTTAAATGCCAAATATGCATTTCGCGTCACTGTGCTTGTCATCATGTTTGAGGTAAACGTCAATGTTGCATTCGGCGTCTTGTTTCATCGAAACAAAAGCGCATAGCAGACATTGTGCTTAACAGTGGGGATTATTGCATACATTGTCGTTAAGCTAATGTCCAAGGCAATGAACGCTGCTAAAGTGGCGAAGACTAAAAACTGTAGGTGAAGGTTTTTTTTTTTTTCTTCAACAACCTCCATTACATCATGTTGCCATCACCCCATCAGCCTTTGAATATTAAACTTTTTCAAAGCAGGGCCCAGTTTTGCTGCAACAGGGACCACTTCCTTCAATGAATGAGTCTGTGCGAAGGTGTTGATTGATATGTGGGTTTAACGTCCCAAAACCACTATATGATTATGAGAGACGCCGTAGTGGAGGGTTCCGAAAATTTCGACCACCTGGGGTTCTTTAACGTGCACTCAAATCTGAGCACACGGGCCTACAACATTTCCGCCTCCATCGGAAATGCAGCCGCCGCAACCGGGATTTGATCCCGCGACCTGCGGGTCAGTAGCCGAGTACCTTAGCCACTAGACCACCGCGGCGGGGCGTGTGCGAAGGTGTGTCTGTGTAGACAAGGGGGTTTTATCTCTCCGGGGAATGCGAGTGAATATCGTGGCAGACTTTGCTTTCACAGGAAAGAGCAATGCATCCCCCCTTTTCTTTTATGAGACTCTAAGTTGATATAAACAAGTTATCTCTGTGCATAATACATGCATAAAATACAGACAGAATAAAAAATATAATGAAAGTAAGACTTCCTAATATAATATTGTTAAGGATGATACAATAACTTAAAAAACCAAATGTTTCTCTCTTTTTCGCTCAACAATAGTTTTAGCAGCGTTGCTTCAGTGACGATCACGATCGATTTAACTGATCGTGATCGCTGCGTCGATAACTATCGATGATGCGATATTACATAGCTCGTGTCATTTCCCTGTTTGAAGAACCTCGCACGGCGTTTTTCATGCAAGGCATTCCTACTTCGAGTGTGAGACTAGCACTTATGCAACGGACACTTCAATCTCGCACGTAATTATGAGCCAATGCAATAGACTCCATTAAAATGACGCAGCTTTGCCAATTGGCATACGTCAAAGTAATTACACACAGACACTATGACCACAATTCGCTTTTTAACGCATACACCGATGCACATTTTCCCCACCCGGTTTGCTTACTTTCGTACTGTGTGACGCTCGCAGGTCCTCTCGGTTGCTTTTTTTCACGCACCTTGCCCGCAATTACAACACTCATATGGGTGGCATAACACAGCACATATCACAAACTATCACCAAGATTCTCACGTTGCGACACCCAAGTAACACACTCACACACGCACATGCGGTAACACTGATGCCACACCTTTTGCGGAAGGTAAATCACAGACACGCACATTCAGACTTCACCTTCACCTTAGTGCACACAAATGAGCACGACGACAACCATCGAGTAGTCATCCTAGCGACGCAGAAAATAGACGCTGTGTTGCTGCTTCACGCTGCCGAACCGACGGAACGCAGTGAAGCTATGCCGCTTCAGCGCACTTGAAATGCTGCAATATCATAAACGCCAGCACTGAATGACAGCCGACGACGATGATGCTGAGGGCGAGTGGATGAAATAGCTTCAAAGAAGACACCACAGAAAACCAAATGGACGCCCGACGGTCTCGGTGCAGTGACACATCGTCTCTCATCGCGAACGGCGCCATGCTGAATTTGTCATTGGTTCATCGTGACCCTTACATCATAGTAATGAGCAGCCGCAGTTGGACGCGCATATTACAAATGAACAGTGGTACACTTTACTTTTTGTTCTTAGTTTGTCACCAACTATAGGCACAAAGGGATGACAGGTGTAGCTGGGGACGTCAGCGGTGGGTTAGGTGGCGTGATGAAATTAATGGGTCTGCATGCATACATCAAATAGAACCAGCTAGTGCAACACAAGGTAAATTGGAGATCAAAGGAAGAGGCCTTTGTCCTGCAAGACAGTGATGATAATGGTGCTGATGTAATGTTGAGAAGGGTTAGGTTGAGATGTAGGAAAGAGAAAAGAAGAGGAGACAAAGTAAAGCATATCTACGTAGAGTACAGCAAGTGTGCGAGGAAGTCACCTGAAAGTGAGGAAAAGTGATGTGAGGGTGAGGAAGAAAGAAAAAAAAAAGGATCGAGTATAGCATAGCCATGTATAGTATAGCAAGGGTGCAAAAAGTGAATTGAAAGTGAGAAGAGGAAGGAAGAGGGCAGAGTATAGAATAGTCATGTATAGTATTGCATAGCAGTGGGGTGTGAAAGGGAATTGAGGGCAAGAAATGAAAACGGGAGAGCCTAAAGCATTGCATAGACATGTATAGTATATCGAAGGTGCAGGAAAGTGATTTGAAAGTGAGGAGTGATGTGAGGGTGAGGAAGAAAAGAGGGGAAGCAAAACAGCCATGTGTAGTATAGCAACAGTGCATGAAAGAGAATTGAGGGTGAGAAGTGAAAATGGGAGAGGATAAGGCATTATAGTTTAGCAAGGGTGCAGGAAAGAATTTAAAGTCAGCAAGGAAGAGGGTAGAGCATAGAAAAGTCATGTATAGTATGGTATATCAATGATGCTGGAAAGGGAATTGAGAGCAGTGTGAGGTTGAGAAATGAAGGTGGGAAGGGGTAAAGCATAGCATAGCCATGTATATAATGGGTGTGGAAGAGGGTATAAGAGTGATGCAAGAGTGAGGAAGGAAGAGGGTAATGTTTTCATGAGCCATGTATAGTATGGTATACCAACTACTGACCTTGTCCTAAAGGTTCCACTCGCCGGGGCTCTGCAGGCCGCAGCATCTCCTCTGTTGGCCGCCACTCGCTGGGAGCCTACCACAATACAACATGCTTTTTTGCAGGAGCATCCAATGTCACAGAGCCACTAAGTCAAGCTTACCTCGGGTAGAGCCATAAACCCTGGAGAGGCCTCTTGCTCCTCCTCAGGTTCCTCCTAAGAAACACAAACATAGCAGCTCCACAAGGGTGCTCAAAATGTTGAGCAAAGAATGAATTGTGAAGCAGAGCCGTAACTAAGGGCGAGTTGCAAGGGTTCTGCCATCCCCCGAAGTGTCTTCATGCTTTAGCTTTTCCGGTGACACTGAAGTAAGTAGTTACATATTTTTACATCGACCACCAGTGGCTGAAGCTAGCCGTTCTGTACATAAATACCACAACCCCCGAAAAAATTCCTGGGCACAGCCCTGGCGTGAAGGTATGAGAAGCAGCGACAAATACATAGAAAACAACAATTGTTTCAAGAATTCATCAACTAGCCCTGAAGCCTGGTAAAAAAACACAACCTGCGGATAGCAGATGCTGCTATGAACAACTCAGCCGAATCTTGCACTTGTGCACAGAGAACAAAGTTTAGAAGCACAGCTTGAAGGTGGCATTTTCTCAGGTGCCCTCTCTTCACAGAGACGCTTCTGCTCTATCTCTTCAGAAATGCACACCGTTGCTGTTTGATGAAAAACAGACAGCATGTTATTTATTGGCCAACAGCCAATAGAAATCAAAAGTGGAGTTTGTATCAGATGTGCATATTGCCACGGGATGCCACCAAGGGCCAATGCTACACAGTAGTCACACTTGCATGTGGAACTCCAATGAAAGTGAGCAATCTCATTTCATTATGCATTGCTGTAACTGATTTTACATGCCCTGATGTAACTTCTTTCCCCCTGCCATCCCTCCCTGCGTAGTCTCCAGTGCACTCGTCAGGACGAGAGAAACCACTTAAAACTGCGCTTGTTCTTGACGAATTCAATAAACTTTTGAGGCAATTGATTTGTCAGGCATGATTTGATATGTGGGGTTTAATGTTCCAAAACCACTATATGATTATGGAGACGCGGTAGTGGAGGGCTTCGGAAATTTCGACCACCTGAGGTTCTTTAACGTGCACCCAAATCTGAGCATACAAGCCTACAGCATTTCCGCCTCCATCGGAAATGCAGTCGCCGCAGATTTGTGAGGCCAACTTTGATGCTGGTGTCATTTGACGATTACTGGGCACAGTGGCTCAGGACCCTTTTAAAAGAAGACAAAGTTCTAGCTGCATGTTCTGAAGCTTAGAACAAAAGCGATACCAAATAATTAAAATCTAAAGTAGCCTGCAATACTTGGCTGTAGAAGCTTTTTATGTACAGACAAGAAACAAAACACTGCGCTTAATGTAAAAAAGTTTTTTGAGGAAATGATAACTCGCAAACCTGTCACAAACTTAGTGCATGAAAAACATTACGTAACGTGTAACATAGATTTCATGGTAGAAGTTAAAGATAATTAACATTTAGAATATATGGGTATATCCCAAGTCGATACCAGCCGAATTTCAGTCAGAAGTAAAACGTCAGATGTCATCTTCTTTCTTCAGCCCATGCGTTACGACCAAGTGCTGTTTACAACTATAAAACGTGTCTAACTAATGCGACCTGATGTTGTGAATAGACAGCACTTGAATAAAACCATTTATAAAACTGTGCTTATACACAATAAAGCTCATATGCCTTCCAATTGACACTATGTGACTGACACCATGTGACTAATTGCGAATATAATAAGATTCAGTTAATGACGAAAAAATAGGTATCACATTACCCAAATTGATGGCACATGGATTGAAGTTTATGACCAAATAGCAGTTGCATATGACAGGTACTGAACAGTAAATCAGACCTTGTTATAATGAACACCAAAAGAGGAAATATCGGGGATAGTGAACTAAATAAGAATGTTGGTCAGTCACACTTAATTTTTGCAAGTTAAAAAAAACGCCGACCAAGGTAAAATACACAAAAATTAAAAAGACGTTTCGGCTCCCCACACGGGAGCCGTGTTAACAAGACTGTGAACAAGGTTCCCGTGTGGGGAGCCGAAATGTCTTTCATTTTTGTGTATTTTACCTTGGTCGGCGTTTTTGTTACTTTGCACTATGTTGGTCCCCGACCAGACGGGATTCCGTCGAACTCTTGACTACACATCATACAGCGAAAGCTGTTACGAGATCACAACTCGGGTCTCGAGCAGCGCCGTAGTTGTTCGCTGCCGCCGCCACTGGTGCCCGTAACCACTATCGCGAAATTAGACAAAAAAAAAACCTAGTACCAATGACACAGTGGGGCTCGAAGCCGGGTCCGCTGGGTGCCAGCCCAGTATTCTACCACTGAGCCAAGCCAGTGCTTGGGACTTGTTGGCAGACTTGCCTTATGCAGGCTTGATGTCAAGTAAGCAATCGCGTTAATACGACATATAAAGCGTTCTAAAACAGCAAAAGAACAAGCAGTCGACACCCTATGCGAGTAGCGTAACGAGTGGGTCGTCCAATGCTCCAACCCATTACAAAAGCTTGTTTTGGTTCAGCTATAAACTGTGGTGCATACCCACTTCAGGCATAATTCCTCATCATCATCAGCCATTGCATGAGCAATTGGCACAAAATTCCTCACAATAGTTTAGTGGATACCACGCTTCTCAGAAAAATGACGAAAAATAGCATATCGAATGTATAGTATAGTGTATAGTATAGTGTATGTATAGTATAGTGTAGGCCGGCCTACTACCCAAACATTTTTATTAATGCCACAGTGGGCATCAAGCAAGTGTGCTTGCAGCAGTTACCCAATGAGTGTTTAGAAAAAGCTCTGAAAGGCCACTATTCTAGCTTTTGCTGTGACTGTGCTGCGTCTTCCGCACAGGCCTGGCATTTTTTAGGTTCTTCTATGACATTCATAACCTTCGTGAAGAAACTGAATGCGAAAGACTGTATGATATCGGCTATAAGGCAGAAATATTTGCGCCTCACAAGGCTCAAACCTTGAAAGGTAGCATAAATAGCCAAATAAATACTCAAGGCCATTTCACAACCAGATTCGTTTCATGTGTTTATAAGATTAATAGTTTAAGAATGTGTTTAGAAAGTTGCGGAACTTTTGTCAAAGGAACATAGCTCTGCTGTAATGTCCTGGCTGGCTTAATTCTTTGAAGTGCCGCTGGCAGACAGGTAAGGATTACCTCCACATCTATACTAGATTTAAAGCAAAAAATAATGCATTTTGTGTGCGTGTTTGCTTTTCGCACGAGCCAGTTTGTTAGAGGCGTGTTACATCTTTACTGTTACAACGAACATCGGATACAACGAACTAATTAATAGTGCTGATGCTCGACTGTATGTCAAGCTTGCTGAAGAAACATTTGGAGTTAGTGTATATATACACAATGTTGATAATTGCAGCACACCGGGCCTTCGTCAAAATTGAAACTGCGTTTTCATGCGCGATATAAAATGATTAAAGTGTTGCAAGCATCTAGAAGTCCAGCTCATTGGGTATGCTCTTGTACGCGGCTGACTTCCATACTAAAATGGCTGTACAATGCGTTCACAATTCCCCAACATACAGAAAAAAAAAAAATGAGCCTCATCTTCTCGCTGCAGTAGAAGTAAACCTGGCATGTTTACCGTGTCGCTCGCCTGATCCGGGTCTTGAGGGAGCAGCTGGTAGCCGCCCAAGTCGACGCCGTCCCCGTCACCGAACTCAGAGTCCGAATCAGACGAGCCTTGTTGGCCGACAAGGTATGCTGGCACAGCAGACAGTCCACCACCGTCGTCACCCGAGTTGTCCGGCTCCGGCAGGTCGTTGTTCGGGAGAACCATTGTGTAGTGTCACTATAATGTAGTTTCAGTACAGGTTTGGTTTCGACTGACGAAAATCTCGTAGCTGTGCGCCCACAGGTACGTCGCTACCACAACCTGCGCGAGATGCTACTGTGGTGCGTTATGCATCACATAAGTATGTATGTACTTACATTCATATGTATGCCAGCGGGTTATTTCAATACGAATGACTACATGCCATATCCCGCCCCTCCACCGCTCAATTTCACCAAAGCTACAGTGTACTAGAAGGGAGCAGTGGAGTGAACGAGGCGGCCGCGCCGCATCTCGGCTGATTCTCCGGCGAGTGACAGTAGTGGCGGCGCTGTAGTTTCATGGTACTGAAGATCGCGTTAGCGTTTGCTTTGAGAGCGCGTGCGCCCGAGCCTGCGAAAGCGTGTAATTGCTCGTTTTCAGCGCGTTTAATGCGGTTCTGAGCCTTTAAAAGTAGATGCACCTGTTACGCGCCATGGTGCACGAGTAAGTATGCAGGCACGCCGAAATTGCGTCGATACATTTACCGTTTCAAGAGACTGCCGACACAGAAAAAAAAAAAAATGTCAATCGAAATTTGCACGGATCCGCCTAGCACCTTACTCAATCAGCGCTTTGAGCTGCGTTACATCATAGGTGGCTACTGGCGAAATACAAAGAGAGGAGAAGTATCAAAACCTATGATTAAATCATACGCTCGTTTTGTCAGCAGTCTCTACGATATCCAGAGCACAGTGTTCCTCATATGAGCCTACATGCGCTCGATTGTTTCACGAGAAACCCGAGCATAAGTAACGTTGTCACAACATTAACTAGTGACGACTCTTTTTTATCATGCCAGTTTTGTAGAAGATAATAATTATTGCTTTCCGAAAGGACTATTACATATTAAACTTCTTAAAAGCAACATTCAAACATATAAAACAGTGCAAATTGTATATATATATATATATATAGCCCGTCTTTTAATCTGCGTAAATTCATTGTAACCACTTCTCATGTTGTAACGACAGCTTAAATTGTGCTGCTTTTCAATCATTCTATTGGCATAACGCCATTGCAAGCGAGCAAGTTTAAGACGATGTTTTGTATTATAAGCGTAGTTCTATTATTAAGTGGTGTCAATATATATATATATATATATATATATATATATATATATATATATATATATTGTGAGACGACGTCAGGTACGAAGGAGCGACCGTTTTATTGTCAACCCAGACGCGCGAGCCAGCAACCGAACAAGCAGCGAGCCGCTACGATGATGATGATCACGGTGCTTTGTATGCGCAGGTGAAAGTGAAAATGATAAGCAACACAATCAGCGCTCACACTATTTCCCCCCTACACGAAAGCGGTCTGCAAGACGTTCATTTAGTAAGTGTATGAGCGCTGGATATAAGGTTTCAGGCGAGACACATGGACGATCTCGGTCCCGCGACGACGGCGATCAGAAGCCGAAGTAACCGGCGCGACGCGATAATTTACGGCCGATGTTCGTTCAAGCACGGTGTAAGGACCCAGGTATCTGTGAATGAATTTTTCACAGAGGCCGGGTGTGCGAAAAGGTGTCCAGAGGAGCACTTCGTCGCCTGGGTAGAATGACACAACTCGACGTGTCGCATCACAACGAACTTTTCGCTGGGCCTGAATGGTAGAGGTGTTGGCGCGGGCGATTGTGCGGCAGTGGTTGACACGGGCAGCGAATTCTTCCGGAAGGGACGCAGATGGGACAGAAGGCGTGGACAAAAAGCTGGTGTCTAGAACAAAAGATGGTGCACGGCCATACACAAGAAAAAACGGGCTGTAACTTGTAGTGCGTTGTATGGCAGTGTTATAGGCAAACGTGACGAAAGGTAGTATTGTGTCCCAGTTCTTGTGATCGGGTTGGACATACATAGAGATCATGTCTGACAAGGTTCTATGAAAACGCTCAGTAAGACCATTGGTTTGCGGATGATATGCCGAGGTGGTCTTATGGATTGTGTCAGAGGCCTGTAAAACTTCAGCGAGCACACGAGAAAGAAATGTCTTGCCACGGTCACTCAGGAGAACACGAGGGGCGCCGTGGCGCAGGATAATGGCACGCAGAACAAAGTCGGCTACTTCGCTGGCAGCTCCAGTAGGAAGAGCTGCCGTCTCAGCGTAGAGAGTAAGATGGTCTACGGCAGTAACAATCCAGCGGTGACCGGCGGCGGTAAGCGGAAGGGGTCCGTATAAGTCTATGCCGACGAACTCGAAGGGAGCGGATGGGCACGGGAGAGGCTGTAGAGGGCCGGCGGGAAGAGATGTCGAACGTTTTCGGTGCTGACATGATGAACAGGAAGTGACGTACCTGGAAACACTAGTGGAGAGGCCAGGCCAGAAGCAGCGAGTCTTAATGCGATCGTAGGTTTTATGAAAACCCAAGTGGCCAGCCGTCGGGTCGTCATGAAAGGCTTCTAAGACTTGGAGTCGAAGTGAGCGAGGTATGACCGGGACCCATCGGCTACCGAGAGGATGGTAAGTTTGTCGAAGTAGCGTTCCGTCATGAAGTTTGAAACGCGTGAGTTGTCGTCGCAAGCGGCTGTTGGGAGCACGAGATGAGCCGGTGAGCCGATCGATGATTGTACGGCAGTATGTGTCTGCACGTTGGAGCGAGGTGAGGTCTGCGGATTGAAGGAAGTCATCCGGTGCAGTGGGCTCGATGGGACTAAGACTGGTCATCTGCGTGGTCTCTTGGCTGGGAGGTGCTGCGCAGCAGGTAGATGCGTCATGATTTTGCAACAGCGGACAGCGTGACAAAGCGTCGGCATCTTGGTGTTTGCGGCCCGACCGGTATGTGACACTGTAGTCATACTCCTGCAGTCGGAGCACCCAACGACCGAGGCGTCCTGACAAGTTTTTTAATGATGACAACCAACAGAGCGCATGATGATCCGTGACGATCGTGAAGCGGCGGCCATACAAATAGGGGCGAAATTTTTGCACGGACCATACGATAGCGAGACATTCCTGTTCAGTGATGCTGTAATTGCGTTCCGCTGGGGAGAGAGTACGGCTCGCGTAAGCCACGACTTGCTCTTGTGAAGCCTGGTCACGCTGCAGCAGAACAGCGCCGATTCCGTGCCCACTTGCGTCAGTGTGTAATATAGTAGGGGCTGTGGGATCAAAATGGCGAAGAACTGGCCCTGACGTGAGGCATCGCTTCAGGGTCTGGAAAGCAGCTTCACAGTCATCTGTCCAAAGAAATGATGCACTTGTGGTCAGGAGTTTGTGAAGAGGAGCCGCGATAGTGGCAAAATCACGGACAAAACGGCGGAAGTAAGAGGCTAAGCCGAGGAAGCTGCGAAGGTCTTTGAGCGTGGTGGGCTTAGGAAAGTGCAGCACAGCGGCCACTTTGTCGGGATCAGGTTCGATGCCAAGCTTGCTGACAACGTGGCCTAACACTTTGATGCTGCGGCTCGCAAACCGACACTTCTTGGTATTTAGC
This sequence comes from Rhipicephalus microplus, assembly GCF_043290135.1. NCBI lineage: Eukaryota > Metazoa > Arthropoda > Arachnida > Ixodida > Ixodidae > Rhipicephalus > Rhipicephalus microplus. Next base: position 5,506,183 of record NC_134707.1, read on the forward strand.
TGGAGACCGGCTTTGGCTAGACATGTGAGCACCTCGTCTAGACGTTCTAGGTGTTGCGAGAAGCTGGATGAAAAGATGACGATGTCATCCAGGTAACAAAGACAGGTCTTCCATTTTAGGCCACGCAGCACCGTATCGATCATCCGCTCAAATGTGGCTGGGGCATTGCAGAGCCCAAAAGGCATCACATTGAATTCGAAGAGACCATCAGGAGTAGCAAACGCTGTCTTCTCTTTATCAGACTCATGCATCGGGATCTGCCAATACCCAGATCGTAGGTCGAGACTTGAGAAATATTCTGCACCCTGTAAGGTGTCAAGTGCATCGTCAATTCGAGGCATAGGATATACATCCTTGCGCGTAATTTTGTTTAGTGCCCTGTAATCAACGCAAAATCGCACTGATCCGTCCCTTTTCTTAACTAGGACAACAGGAGAAGACCAAGGGCTTGTGGAAGGTCTGATAACGTTGCGTGCGAGCATGTCATTGACTTGTTCCTCGATGACCTTGCGTTCTGAAGACGACACGCGGTAAGGGCGACGGCGGATAATACGAGAACCGTCTGTGGCGATGTGATGAGAGGTCACCGTAGTTTGACCTAAGCCATCCGAACAAACGTCAAAACAAGTCTTGTGTTTTGTTAAAAGGGCCATTAAGTCATTAGTTTGCGTTGGAGTGAGATATGGACTCAAAGTGGCTTTAAGCGCATTAGATGAGCCTCCTGGTGGCGTACACTTAGCGACTGACGGCGGAGACGATACAGTGACGACACATACCGGTGCTATGTCGATAAGGCTGGCAACAGTGGACCCCTCTGGCAGTAGTTGTGGCTCTGTTGTCGTGTTGTAGGCGGTGAGACTGGCATGACCACGCGAAAACCGCACTAGACAACATGCGATGGCGATTCCTCGGAAAATGCAGCGCTGATCGGGGACAACCACTGCGTCACCGTCAATGGTATCGCTGGATCTAATGGTGAGGATACGTTCTTGGGCCGGGGGCAGTACAAAGTCTGCAGCTGCAACAAGGTGAGGCGACGAAAAATCGTAAGCACTAGAATTTTCAGTGTCCGTAATGCGAATAACGGGCGGACCACACGAAATGACAGCGGAAGCGGCTGACAGGAAGTCCCAGCCCAAGATAATCGGATGAGCACATGAAGAAAGCACAGCCAATTGTATATGGTGACGAATTCCGTCGATCAGAACACGAACAGTGCATTGTCCAATAGGGTAAATTCTATTTTCATTAGCACCACATAACACCGGACCAACATATGGAGTTTGCACTTTTCGTAGACGATGACATAGTTCGCGATCAATGACCGAAATGGCTGCTCCAGTGTCCACGAGTGCGTCAACCGAAATGCCTTCTACACAAACAGTTAGTAAATTTGCAGGGCGCGCAGGAGGAATTGGGACAATTCGACGACAGGCAGTTTCTCCTCCAAAAACTGCAGCTGCTAGTTTTCCGAGTGGCTGTCGAGGGGCATCAGGGCAGAACGTAAAGGCGAAGTAGTACGGCGGAAGGGCGATGGTGAACGACGGCGGGGTGAGCGGGAAGAACGAGGTTCACCGTGGGACAAAGGAGGCGAAGGCGAACGTCGTGACGAGGGAATGTAGGTTCCTGGAACGTAGGGGTCAGACCGCGCAGCCCGGTCACTCTCGTACGAAGAATAACCTCGTCGTTCATCTTGCTGGCGCCGACGGCAAAAGCGGGAGATATGTCCTCTTATGCCACAGTAGTAACAGACGGGGCGCGTAGGGCGCCAGGCAGGGAAGTGTGGTTGTGGTGGTGCCTTGGCTGCCATCGCAGCCAAATGGTCGTATACGACGTCCGTAGTTACAGGTGGAGTAGGTGGAGGAGGCCGTGACACGACTTCGGCATACGTAGGCACATGTAAGGGCACAGGCGGCGGGGCACGTGCGACGCTCGTCATCGACGCCAATTCGTCCTTTATAATTTCCCGCAGGTTAGGAGGGGGTGAGCGGGCAGGTGAAGTCGGTGCGCTGGCAGGAACAAGGCTGTGAAGTTCCTCTCTCACTATGGTGCGAATTAGAGCTCGCAGCTCATGCTCGCCAGTAAGACGAGTGTCATAGGAGGCGTGTGGAAGGCGCATTGAGTAAAGTGCGTCCAGGCGCTGGCAGGTGGTAATAATGTCCTGAACTGTTGTCGGGCTCTGCATGACAAGAGCATTAAAGGCGACGGAGTTGATGCCTTTCATTACTTGCCGAATACGATCGGCCTCCGGCATGTCCTTTTGGGCGCGGCGGCAGAGGGCCAGAACGTCTTCAATGTACGATGTGTACGATTCGTCAGGCCCCTGGATGCGGGTAGCGAGCTTCTGTTTAGCTACCTCAGAGCGTCCTGTAGAAGTGCCGAATATTTGACGCAGCTGCACCGTGAATGCTGACCAATCAGGAAAGTCGCGTTCGTGGTTATGATACCACGTCTTAGCAACCTCCTTCAGATAAAAGGGTACATAGCGCAGCTTATGTGCCTCATCCCAGTAATTGCAAGCACTGGTACGGTCGTAACTGTCCAGCCATTCTTCTACGTCCTCACCGCGAAGGCCAGAAAACACTGGAGGGTCTCGTTGCGAGGTACTCACGGTGTGGTGAGGCCCAGCAGGCTGAGCGGGTGGTGCGAAGAAGGCGGTAGGGGGTGGGTCGTTTTGCGCCATCACTGTTGGCAAGCACAGCCGTCGACCTGATCGGAGCTCCAGGGGTGACCGGTAGTGCACGAGGACTTGGGAATCACAGCACGCTCCACCACTTGTGAGACGACGTCAGGTACGAAGGAGCGACCGTTTTATTGTCAACCCAGACGCGCGAGCCAGCAACCGAACAAGCAGCGAGCCGCTACGATGATGATGATCACGGTGCTTTGTATGCGCAGGTGAAAGTGAAAATGATAAGCAACACAATCAGCGCTCACAATATATATATATATATATATATATATTCTCGTCCGACTACGTTAGACTTGAACTAGTTTTGAGACTTCATATTCGAAAAGGTGAAATCTACAGTGCGCATTTGTAGAGACACGCTATATTCCGCTTCGCCAACTGTAAACTATTGGCGCAGGGCTACTCAGGATTTCTTTTTTTTTTTCTGAGGGGGTGTGGTGTGCAGCAGAACGCCTAACTTTGGCAATTGGTGGTTGCTGTGAATGCCTGTAACTATTTTAGTATACCTTGAAAAGTTAAATTGCCAAAACATTTCATAGTGTAGGGGGTTCAGATTCACTTCCACTCCCCTCTTGTGGCTTTCTGGATCTGCGTGCGTGTGACACAGTATTTGTTTTTTAATCTCGCAGCTTTCTGAGCACAGCTAACTTCCAATAAATCAGCTCAGTTATTCTGAATATTGTAGGCGCCTAACCAACAAAGAAAGAGTTAAGAGAAAAGAAATCAGTATAAGACACACCCTTTCTGAATGATTTTCGATCTCTCACTAGGGCTTTTATGGAGCTCAAATTCAGTAGATGTGCGTGCCATACTTCAAGGGCTATGGCATCATGTGCTAGACATGTATGATGGGCAGGCGCGAAGAAATCTGCATCAAGAAATCGCGACGGAGGAGCCGAAGCGCATAGCAGTTCCTGCACGCGGCGCACGGCTCTTGTAGTACTATTCGACTGCAGCGCTGCCGCTGCGGGCAACGTGGAAGGGATCAGGCGGCGAGGCGCGGTCACGCCACTCGACACTTCTAGTACACTCTACCAAAGCTTACAGACAGTTTCAGCTGCAAAACTTCACAAACTCTTCTCAAAATCTTGACTCACTTTGCAATATTGGCTAGACACTGACAGATGCAAGCGTCATCTGGTAATCAAAATTATAACTTTTTTCGTGATAAGATTGATATTAAATTATTATAAGTGCATTTATATTATTTAAATGACGCCACTTTGCACTTGTTTAGCAATTTGCAATAAACGAGCACTGGCTTTACTGTTGGCTGTTGAGTCGTTTATGGTTTCAATTATTCAAATGAAAAGAACAAAAGCTTTCACAGCTGTCAAAGCACATATTGTTGACTATAATAGAAAGAATATGTTTTCTTAGAACAATTATTTCAGATCACGAGGTCGGAGCCCATTGAAAACGTTAGCGGACAGTGGCGCCAACTGGCTAGTGCGCTTGTCCGCCTGGCGCTGTCGTCGCGTCGCTGGCGTCGCTATATTGTGCAAAAGAAAAGTCGCAGAACCGAGCCGTTCCTTGAAGGAGGAAAGTAATCGCTTCCCTGGCAGCTAGGTGTTGTTTGTGAACGGGTCAGTCGTCGTTACCTGCGGGGGCTGACTTCGTGGCAGGGAGGAGTACCTCGTCAGGCAGGTTGCGAGAACGACGAGGCGCGATTGTGAAGCGAGCAGATGTCATCGTCGGCAGCCAGCACACCCGAGCTCAGGTGATGAGCACCTAGGCGAGAAATTCGCTGCTGCTGCTGCTGCTAGCCGAACGGTACAAGGACGTAAGTGCGGCTTGTCTTTCCTCTTCTCGCGGTGCGATCTGTCTCGCCTGGCCTCGCGAGTCACGACTCGTGCGCCACGCAGGGACGCGATGGTAGAGAGGATCGAGACGGGGCGGCCAGTGCAGATCCTGCGCACCAAGGATGACCACAGCTTCGAGCTGGACGAGGATGCTCTGGGCCGCATCCTGCTGGCCGACCACGTGAAGGACAAGCCCGTCGTGGTGGTCTCGGTCGCCGGAGCCTTCCGCAAGGGCAAATCCTTCCTGCTGGACTTCTTTCTGCGCTACATGCGCAATCAGGGCCAGGCGGACTGGCTGGGCGACCCGACGGCTCCTCTCAAGGGCTTCTCCTGGCGAGGCGGCTGCGAGCGCGACACGACGGGAATTCTTCTGTGGGACGAGGTGTTTCTGGTGAGAAGATCCCGATTTTGCGGATGAGCCGGCGTGATCTGTGTGACGTGTGGTCTTATCGTGCGACCCGCAGGTGACCACCTCGCAAGGCCAGCAGCTGGCCGTACTGTTCATGGACACGCAGGGCGCGTTCGACTGCGAATCGACGGTCAAGGACTGCGCGACCATCTTCGCCCTGAGCACCATGACCAGCTCGGTGCAGGTGTACAACCTCTCCCAGAACATTCAAGAGGACGACTTGCAGCACCTGCAACTCTTCACCGAGTATGGCAGGCTGGCGCAGCAGGTACTGTAGATCTGACAGCTCGAAGCACCTTAAAGGTGGTTACCACTTTGCTGACGTGCGCTTCACTGCATACTGCAGGACATGAGTGAAAAGCCCTTTCAGAAGCTTCTGTTCTTGGTGCGGGACTGGAGCTATCCATACGACGCGGACTACGGTGCGAATGGCGGCCGCGCCATCCTGGAAAAGCGGTTGCAGATCTCCGATAGGCAACACCAGGAGTTGCAGCAGCTCAGGAAGCATATTCGGTCGTGTTTCTCCGAGATCGGCTGCTTTCTGATGCCTCACCCTGGCCTCAAGGTACTACATTTGTTCTTTCTTTCTCCTGCTCTTCCAAAATGACAGCTTCAATGGATCTTCCATGATGCAGGTTGCAACTGCAGCATCTTTCGATGGTCGCCTGTCTGACATTGAGGAGGAATTCCAAAAGCAGCTGTTGGAGCTTGTGCCCTCGCTATTGGCCCCAGACAACCTGCTTGTGAAGGAAATCAATGGCGAGAAGATCTCGTGCCAGGAGTTGATGTCCTACTTTAAAGTAGGCTGATGTGTTACTCCTTCTTTCTCGGTCGTTATCACACCTTGTTTTGTCCCTCCAGGTGTACGTGAACATATTCAAAGGTGATGAGCTACCGGAGCCCAAGTCCATGCTCGAGGTGAGCAACCATGGTTCACGTTGAACAGCATACCTTAGCTCAGTCTTGTCTTTCAGGCAACTGCGGAGGCAAACAACTTGGCAGCTGTGGCTACAGCCAAGGACAAATACACGAGTGGCATGGAGCAGGTGAGAGCTACTTGCACTCATGGTTCCAGACTGCGATTACTATAGACCTTTTCACAGATTGCTGTCTGGGCGCTGTCATGCTCCTCTCTGTGCTGTGCTAAGCAGGCGTGACCCCCCAAAAATGCGCTCAATGTGGCATGTCCTCACTTAAGACTGATGAGGTACTACACTTCCAAGCTTCATGATGAAGTCAGTTCTCTGTTACGGCTTCCACATTTAGATGCTACCGAAGTGCTAAAAAAAACTGGTGTGTGTACTTGGGTTCAGGTGCATGATAAGGAACGCTAGCAGGTCAGAGCGCCTAACTACAGCTTGCTTTGTAACCATGCGGTGGTTTTGGCACATCAAATCCTAGCAATTGTTGTTGTCTTTCCTGTTCCTTCACTGTTCTTTTTTTCTCTCTCAATCTCTATTATATAAGTCGCTCCCATTATTATATCAGTCGCTCCCATGGAGAATTTGCGTAAATGGTCCACTGAGTGATGCCGACTCATATTTGTGACATCAAGCACCTCTTGTTTCAGGTAGTTGGCCTCCCCATACAGGCACATGGTAAATTTTGTCAGGTATTCTAACATCACTGCGCAGCCAAGTTTAATGTTCTAGGTTGTAATTATGAGTATTTGACTCTTTATATGCCTAAATTAGCTGAAAAAAAGCACTTGCAGTTCAACAAGAAACGAGCTAGTATGGCTCTTTCATGACTGAAGGGCAGGCATGCCGAAGTCAATTTTTTTCTTAGGTTGCAACCAAGTACTGTCTGCTACTTGCGGTCAAAGGTGTAAGGAGGCAAAAGTTTGTGCGAATGCGTGAAGGATGGCTGCAGAGGCCCATTTTTGCGTCGCGTGCAATTTGATGCTGGGTGTTAAAAGTACATCTAGAAAGCACAAATGAAGCTATTGTTGCAAGTTAGCGCTTTGTGTTGCCTTAATTTTCTTTCTTCCTTTTTTTGTTTTAGTCAGCTCATGTGATGTGTGGTGGGAGGATCAGTGGGCTCAAACCTCAATATAATGAACATGCATATAACGAAAATTGGTTTAATAAAGTAAATGAAAATGTCTTGCAATATACAGTATTAGGAATGTACCTTTATAATGTATTTTTGGTCATACTGAACTTACTTTCGTGTAAGATGCAACTTTGTTATAATGAGGTTTCAGTGTAGTGGGAATGGCGAGAGAAGTGGCATATACCTGTATTAGTAATGTGCCACAGAAAGTGGGATTAACCCACTTTCTGTGGGTATATTTCACTATGGTTTATAGTCTCTAAACTTGGAGGCCTCAATTAAGAACAGCTTTGCTGTTAACAAAGAAACAATGCGTGCTCGCAGCTGTGTGGTGGAGACCAGCCCTACCTCAGCCCCCAGGTATTGGAGAGTCACCACCTGCGGCTACGAGAGTCGGCGAGGGAGCAGTTCTCCAGCACACGCAAGATGGGCGGCGAGGAGTTCTCCCAGCAGTACCTGGACCGACTCACTGAGGCACGCTTGCTTCCATTCGTATTCTCTCATGCAGCCGCTGCTGCAAACTGGTCGATAGGCCGCGCAAGACACAGTAGGTCTTTCCCGTTTTTCTTTGTTCAGCACTGGATGGCTAAGTGAGTGTTGTTCGTCGCTGCTCAAGGCTTGCATCCCAGCAAGCAAAAGGCATGGCGCTAAATGGCCTTGCATGGCTAATGTTCTATGCGGCCATAAACCAGAACGTGCTGACTGTCAATATCTGTGCGAGGAAACGATGGTCTACAACAGTTCCTCTGTGAGAAATAATTGGCTGAGTGGTTAAATACAATCATCTTTTTTTGTGCAAAACTTCAAAAATATACTGGTGTTGTTGCAGTGGTTAATTGAATTAATGGGCATCATTATATATGGTCTTCCCTGTAAAATTTCATTTGTTCATTTGTTTCTTTAGTTTCATGTTTGCATTAAAATGACTAATCTATATGCGCATGAGGCTGGCATACCAAAGTCTGGGCGATAACACTTTGCATGCACCATAACACAATTCTAGCATGATGCTGTCAAAGCTGCTGAAGTTTAAATGTTGTACTTATAAAAGAGTGAGGTAGGACAAAGTCTCTCGGCTAAACTGTTGGCTCATTTGGTTTCATAATTGTGTTTTCTGTGCGAGAAGGAAGACGGCAAGATTTTTTTCTTTTCCAAACTATAAAAGGGTTGCTTATGGCTTTCACATTGTTCAAGCAGCATGGCAGTCCTCTTTTTAATAACACAACGTACAGATTACAGATTAATATGCCTCGTTGTACAGGGCAGTGATGCGACAAAGATTAATAAGGTTTAATCATTGATATGGAATACACGCAAGTTCTTTTCATTCAAGCCGTTCATGTTTTGAGGCATGCACCTTGCCCAATTGTCCCTCTATAGCTTTATTGGCCTGATGCCCCATTTAAGTGTTTTCAAAATTGTGTGTGTATTTTTTGGCTTGAATAATTCCGGTTCCATTGGATGCAGTAAATTAGGAGGGCACTTGTATAGGCACAACATGCAGCATTCAGTATTATTATTGTATCAGGAGTTTAAATATCATAGTGCAGTATTTCAAAGGGGTCGTTAAAACTGCTTGATATTTCTGCCAACGAAAAGTGAAACTGTGTATAAGTGGGCCACCATTTTAGCCAGAAACACCGGTATTGGAAAGAGCTGTTTAGGCTTTTTTAATCGGTGCGATATAGTGCTCTAAAGGCAAGCACTTGGAAGTTGGCATGCACACATAAACATTGTGCGTCATTCCTACTGGGTGCAACAACCAGAATGTCTGTGTAACAGAATATGTGTGGCAGTTTGCCTCTTACTACTTCGTTACGTCTACTAAGATGGATGTGTTGTGGTTCTGCTACTTGTTTTCGTTAACTTTCTCTTTGACTGCTTCACTTTCAGCTGTACGGTCAGTTTAGGACACTATGCTAACCTCTTTTCGGGTAAATTGCACTAATCATGGTTAGTTGTACTTTTCACAGACAGCTGTGTAAGACATCTCACGTTTGAGCTAAGCTGAAATCGCAAGTTTGTGATTTGGCATCTGCGTAGTTTTTTTATACGAGTTCAAGACAGCCATTCTAATTGGTGACATTTTATAATTTGCCCTTCAGTTTTGTTCAGTTGGCTACACTGAAATTCATGAGGGAGCAACAACTCATAGCTGACCAATGTAGCATATCCGTTCATCTGGAATTCGAGATGTATTAACAGAGCTGATATTATGTTGATCAGCACTTTATAATGGAGCACAGCGGTGAAATGAGCGATGATATGTGCATTCGTGCAGTGGAACTTGCTGCTTTCGTCTGCCTGGCTGTTGTGCAGAATAGACCCAATCCCACCTGCTTTGTTGTCATTGCTTTGGTTAGCATTGGCAGATATCTTTTTTGTCTTGGGAAAGTGCTACGTGAACAGCAGAGGGGGAAAAAATGCCGATACGCACATTGTATGATCAGCAGGTGTATAACATTGTCCTTCCCTCGATAACTTGATAGCAGCGCTTGGAAAATATTTTAAAAAAGGATGACGATAACGGTGCTCAAAAGAAGCCGGGGGGTGTCGGGTTTCCAGAACAGCCCATCAAAATAGCTGCATGGGTTTGCTCATCGCGTGCATGCATGTATTCTCAAACATTTCGCCAGGACGCTTTATTATAAGGTGCTTAATGACGAGGCAGTCAACGCTCGCGCATTCACGTTAAAGCGTGGCTAACATTCTTGCGCACGTGCATTGCACTAATTGCATTGCTTCCGCAGGAGATCGACCAGACCTTCGAGAACTTTGCCAAGCACAACGAGGGCAAGAACATCTTTGCGGCGGCGCGCACCCCAGCGACCTTGTTCGCTGTCGTGCTGGCCTTCTACTTTGTGTCGGGCGCGTTTAGCCTGCTCGGCATCTACAGTCTCTCCAACTTCTGCAACTTGCTCATGGGCCTGTCGCTGCTCAGCCTCTGCCTTTGGGGCTATGTGCGGTACAGCGGCGACATGCGCGAAGTTGGCGCCCAGATTGACAATATCGCAAACATCATCTGGGCCAGCGTGAGTGATCTCCGATTGATGGTTGGCCTGTTAAATTTGTTGCAAAGGCATCCGCACAAGAAAAACTCGGTCACTGGGTTGAGATATAGGTCCCATTATGATTTATGCCTTGCAAGTAGTTGCCCCAATGCCATCATGCATGTGTACAGAACAGCTAGCACTATCTTATACAAGTTCGAAGATTCTCTTACTTTGGCAGACTGATTGGTAGCATGCTAAGAGACATCCGCGAGAGAAGAAGCTTTGGTTTTTGGCTTGAGACATTGGCCAGCAAAAGCCAGCTGTAGACATTACTAATAAACATATGACATTAACCGATAGTCGGCTGGGATTAGCCATCATTCAGCAAGTACAGGCAAATTTTGTAACAATGAAGTAGTACCCAACTCGATAATGTAGCTTCATTGTATATCTAAAAATCTATTATAAACATATATTTGCTGCCGCTATCAATTGGTTTGTTGCAACCCATAGCTTGTCATATCTGTATTCATTATATAATGTTTAAAGCAGTGCTAACCAGTACTGGTACTGTGCAAAAAGGTGCAGCAGTTGAATTTGGCCAAAAGTTATCGTAATCATCGTAACTCCATTGCAAATTCAGATTGAAAGAGGCTTAAGAAACCATTGTTTTAAATAACTGTGAACAAAGTGTGAATCAAGATTGTACTGCACATAGCTTTCTATTGAGGCAAGTAGTGTAAAAGGTACTTTTACAAATAATACTGTTACTGACCTGGTCAAGATTATTAGACATTTTAAGACACACACAAGCTTCTTGTTTGCGGTGCCGCGAATGAACACTATCTGCTGCATTGTCGACAAGGACCTCATGGGGCCCTTGAAAAGCTTAATTTTGGCTCAATGAGTGCTTTTTTTTTTTCTTTTTTTCAATGCATGTTAACTGTCCAGGCAAGCCTTGGTTGAACTTTTCACTTGGAACACTCTTTGTTAGAAACACAATACAAGCTGAAGCTGCTGTCTTATCTTTTTTTGTGTGTTACAACAAAAAGAACAGCTAATCTTCGACACGAAAGGACATTCTGTGCAGGGCGTCTTTTGTGCTGTGTTTTCATTCCTCCTCCAGCATGCCTGTCAAGCTTCAAAGACTTGCTATGCCAATGCAAACAAGAAAGATTGTAGTCAGTCTAGCACGTTTATAAAGGGACACGAGGGCAGGCAGATGATAAGGGCACTCGTGTATCACTCGGCCTTTGTCCGATCTCTGCGCCATCGCTTTCATTTTAGATTGGGCTGCCAACTGTCACTGAAATCACATGCATCAAGTATTTTGACGCATCAAATAATTGACTGTCAACAAAACTGCGTAGCAAGCAACATGAGCCAAAGTGAATTGATTGCTTTTGGTAACATACTGTTGTCCCATCTAGCTGTAGAAAATGCTTTGCGGACATGACCAAGAAGAAAACTGCTGACTGGAAGTCTAAGAACACTTTATTGTAGTAAATTTTGGTGCTAGTTGTAGTCCAGGAGTCAAATTGTTGGAGCAGCGAGGCTCGGCAATTGTTTTTGCTTGAAAGCTGGTTTGCTCCGCAGCGAATTCAATTTATTTCATTGTTGGTGCATGACACTATTTTTTAGGTAACCATGCTGGTCGCAAAAGCTGCTATAGACAAAGTTTTTAATTAAAAACGACCTTCTTAGGGTCAGTTTGCAAATCTTGCGTCTTGGGTACTTTTTTGTCCCTATCTGTATAAAGAACTAAGATCTAACATTGCCTGATGACACAGTGAACCACATGCAGTGGCACAGAACGGGAAATTAGCAGAACAGGAACTTGCGATTTGCTCTTTTATATTTATATGCAATTAATTCCTGTCCATATTGTTGTTGTGGGGAAAGAATGGTTCAGTACTAGCTGAGGCTATTGCTATGCAGTGCGATACTGGCCGACAGGACACCAATGAGTAAAGAGGCATCAACCATGCCGAACTTGAACCAAATATTGCACACAAAAGCAGTATTTTTATACTCAAGGAAAAGCCACAAGGGCCATGGCATGGCTCCTACTGTAGTATAAAAAGACTGTAATTGTGTGCAATAAAGTGCTGAAGTCTGATGTTGTTGGCATATCTGCTCATCTGTGTTTTGTTTGCGAGTGTTATAAGCAAAACCCGCTAGCCCAGTTGTCTGTGCACGGCTAGTAATCAGCCGAGTGTACATATGCCAATCCTAAAGCTCCGTATAAGAGGGATAGTAGCCTCACGTGTATGCTTGTTGTGGTGTGCAGCTGCTCAAGCCTCTGTACAAGACTGTGATGCAAGACCGGGTGCTCCCACCGCATCTGACCGGGGGTGCGGGCGAGGGCACGCGGGCCACACCCCTCAACGGCCGGCTCAAGGCCAACTGATGAGCCAACATTTCTCTCTCTCCATGCCAAGACTCAAAAAAACACCACCCAAGTGCCTTGTTGTGGCCTCTTCATTTCTGTTTCTTTGTACTGTTATGGAGGAATAAAAGGCCCTCGTTGTGCACCTGTCGCCTTCCTTCTACTACAGACTACAGTGCATCAAGTTCATCACGTCAAATGGGTGGTCGCAATTATTACCAGTTTCCAGCCACCCTTGGTGGAACAAGCTGCCCCCTTGGAGTGCAACTGAAATTAGCACATCAAAATTTAATGATACCCTTAAGTGATTTGCATTCCTTCTGCTAGCGCTTTTCTGTCATGAACCACTTTTCTAAAGTATGACTGATTGATTGACTTCGGTATTGCATTGTCGAATCGATCTCTGCAAAAATCTTTAGAATCTGTCAAGTACGAGCAAAGTTGCAGAAATTTGTTACACACCATAAGCTCATCCCCACAAGTACCGAAATTAACGCATCCATGAACGTGCGAGCAAAGCTACACGACACGCACATCATGACCTGCGTTATGAAACACAGTGGCTCTCTCCCCGTGTTACTCCAGCGAGAGAGAGTATCGCTATGTAAATTTGGCGATACATTGCATCACCAGCAAGTGGCAGTACCCGGTGGAAAAGACTGAGTCTTGCCTGAACGCCACGGTCGACTTTTCACAGCAATCTTCTGTGTTGAAGCAAATTTTGCTGCATGACAGCCTTCCGGAGAGCTCGGAGTATGGGCCTCTGTGTGAACACGGGGTGCTTGAGAAAGTGGCAACTCTGTGCTCCACTTGCCAACTCTCCTCACTGCACATGGCTATAATATCTGGCTGAGCCATTAACGGCAGTACCTGCTCTCTAATGTATGCATTCTTTCTTTGAGCAAGAAATGTGTTTCATTCCTTATTTCCATTCAGTTTATTAGGTTTTTCTAAGGCTGTGCAAATATTTGAAAGTTTGCTGATTGATTCAACTTGCTCTAAAACTTCAATATTATACCATGTGAACTTCCCAAAGACAAATGCAGTCAACATGCGATTAAAAGTGACCTCTTAAGTTTTTATTATGCTCCACCACATCACATTCTCGTGTTGTAACAAAGCTGCCTTTCAGCCTTCGCTGCCATGGCTTTGCTGTGGTCACAAATGTATAGACATTTTTCAGACTACCAGCTCAAATTCCAGGTCCTAAACAGCATTAAACCCCCACCTCTTCCACATACATAATCTCCATGTTGGAACCAGCAATTTTTTAATAGGTTCCGCTGCATTTGCAAATGCATTGACTCAAGAAAGTGCTGGTTTCAACTTGGGTATGATAGATTGGGCAGAGTGAGGGGCTCAATTAAGGCTGTTATAAACCTAATATTGGGGAAAAAACTAAACAAGAATCACGATTCACAGCATCTGAAATTTCAGATTTTCTTATATATAAACATTTACAGGGTAGATTTGGAACTGCGGACTCAAAAGTAGCAGACCCTTGTCCACCACATCAGTAGGGCTTTCACAGAAGTTGAGAAAAGAAAAGTGGCTGAGAAAATCGCATTTCTGCCTTTCGTGTGTAGTAAAGTGTTGTTGGCAACACTTTGGTTGCTCCAAATCATGTACTAATACAACTCGGCCTCTGCATTGCTTCATACTTGGTATGGCTATGATATATCACGCCACAAGCGCTTCATCAACCTAGTGAAAAGGAACTTTCATGTTGCTATCTCATAAGAATATGATTGAGATTATCTCCAACTTCCTTTTTTTTTGCAATTTCGCTTCAAAGTATTAGAAAAATATTCGATTTGTTCTGCACTCACACTCCCTTCACACTCACACTATTCAAATTTGCTTCACACCCAGAATTTTGTTATTTGCACAGCTCTAGTTTTTTTCATTATCTTTCATTGAGCATTGTCGTTACACTACTTTTAACAGCAAAGGTGTTAAAGCTTGGCAAAACACTGTGGTTGTCTGCACAATACTGAGCTGGTATGTGCCACAGAAAGTCATGCATAGTAGTATAGTACAGCAAAGGTGTCAAGGCCTGCTAGCTTTTTTCTTGGGGTTTCGTTTCCACTAGCAAGGGTTTTGTCTGCAGCAATAAGCTCTCTCTCTCTTGCACGTATTGTATCACATTCCTTACTTAGAAATTTTACTGTCTTGCCAAGCGAACTCTGTTTGTCGATAAATGCTTTAGATTTTTTCTAGAAGCCTTCCTGTTAAATCATTCACAAGGTCCTGCAACTAGTTTTCAAAGCTTATCTGGAGAGATTCGACTCTTTTTGTAAGTTCAACATTAGATGGTATTCTAAAGTTCAGCAAGACAACAAACCAAAGTCCACAAAGGCTCACCAGCAGCTGCTGCAGTGAAGCTATTACAGAAAATGCCTTAAAACAGAGCGCAACCAACCTGCAGATACAAGGAGCGGCGGCTCAGATGATGTTGACTTTGCCACGGACTGCTGTTGAATGTGGCGACGACGCTGTCCGCAGGATCTTTTGCTGCCTTTGTGAATTGGCTAGCTGACTGTGTAGGTCCAGAGTGCCCCCAATTGAAGCCTGTAAGTCCATTAAAACGCACTGCTGTCCACAGTGAAATTGATACGATGATCATCAGTACGACACCCTGCAGATACAAGAAGTGGCGCTCAAATGATGTTGACATTGCCGCGGATATTGTAGAATACAATACACAATATATGTGTGTTGCTTTAATAAATGATAGTCGGAAGTTAGCGCCTGTCCTCGTTCCCTTGTACGCTGTGTACCTTTTGCACTTAATTAAGTTTTAACACTATGGAATACCAACAATCCCCCTCTCACACCTTGGTTCAGAATAGCATAGCCATACATAGTTTAGCATACCAAGATAGAAGGGAGAGGGTCTAGCATAGCATTGTATATTATAGGAATGCACAGGTGCAGGAAAGGGGAGTGAACGTCAGAAGGTGGGCAAAGGATAGCCATAGTGAGCCCCCAGCTGCACTGTTCCCTCAGTCTTTGCACCACATTTTTTTTTAATGCTTGTTGCCTTTTCATTCACAAATATTTTCAACTGTCATGTTTTCGTCACACCGCCATGTACTGCTCCCCCAGTGAAGGCCTTTAGCATTTTCTTCGAATATTGAATATGATAACTTAAGTCAGCCCACAGGATGTTAGCATACGTGTGCCCATTTTGCAGGAAGATTCTCAAAATCGCTGCAGAGAAGGCCAGCCATTCTTAAACAATTGCAGGTAGACTCCACCTTGATTGTATGCCTAGCATGTTACGGTGGGTTGTCTGGTGCAGAATAACATACTAGGCTTCATTTTTTTAAAAAGTTAATATTGTTACTTAATGAGATTTTAAGTAGCTCATGGCATATAACAGAAACCTTTTGTACTAGGTAAGTTTAGAGGGCGGGTATTCGCTGAAGAAATCAACAGTAATATTTGATAGCTATGTTTCTTCTAATGAAGATCGGAACTAATTAATTTACTACATATATCAGCAATTGTAGCCGATGCATTTGAAAGCCATATCCATTTCGATCAAATATGTGAGGATGACACAAGTTTTGGGACATGTGCTTCAATGTACAAAAACGTTTTTTTTTAAAGGTCCAATAAAGCCGTTCTCAAATATTGGTTATGCCTGTTCAGAAGCCTTAATTGCAGCTTACAGCCCATGTGTTCCCTTCAATTTTAGTGCCTCATGTCTAAGGCACACATGTGCTAGGAGTTTTTTCAAGCAAAGAACGGGTGAATTTTAGCTTTAACTGGCCATTTACAGTGTCACTATATATGTTCGTGAAACACTGCATTTTACCAAATCTCAAAATTGGTTTCAACTGGATGTCTCATGTGAAACTCATGGTTTAATTTCTTACATTGTAATATCCTAATGCAATTTAAAGTTGATTATATAACAAACCTTTCAATTATGACTTATGCATTTTTATTTCAATTCACATCTTTGTCCATCAAAATGAGAACGTATATGTTACTTCTCTGTTCCACTGGCAGTTCTTAAAAATTGTGTGAACATTAAAAAAATATATGCAGTATATGTTGGTGTCATTTCAGTGATTATTCCGAAAACATTAGCACAGTTGTAATTGATGTGAAAGTAGCTGCCCCAAAGGCATCACCCATATGTGCTGAACTGATGGCACACTTTCGATTCATTACAAATTTCGTGGCAGTAAAGAGGATCGATGATTATTCTTAATAATAATTTACTGAAATGCTGCTGTAACAAGATGGCCACGTTTGCACACGACTGGTGCACACAGACTGGCTTCCAGAGAGTTTCTGTATTAAGACCATGTGCAGTTCCTCTTAGAAAGTGTTCACGGCAAGTCCGGCTCTGTACCTTAAGAACAAGGGAGGTTCTTAATACCTAGAGTTCTGGTGTGGTACGCATATAACATTACTTGAAGTTCAGTGAAGTTTCATGCAAGAATTATGATAGTTATAGCCAGGTGTGCCATGTGTGAACCAAACTCCATTGCTGCATGAAGTTCTTGGTAGTTGTTTCAAGTTGAACTGTTCTTCTGAAGCGTGATTATTCATTTAAATATAATTACCTTTTATTCATGATTATCAATATTTAATTTTATGCTATAATTCATACTTAAAAGTTGTAGAACGCTGAGGAACACTCAATGAACCTAGTTAATTTTCACTACGTTTCACTTTCTTGGCCTTCAGGAAATGCTGCAATGTGTAAAAATATAGCGTCCCCTTGCTACATATGCCTCTCAAAAGCTGATCAATGTGTTTGCAACCATACCTTATCTTTTATGATTACAGGCAGGTAAATTTCACTGTCTATAATAAAACTGCCAACTCTATTGAATGCTGTGGACTATTGTTTTTTTTCACAATGAGTATGCTGGTCCTCACATTTTTTAAATATGATAATCTTAACTACCATCCAGACATGCAAGAGCTTAGTAACTATGCATTTAATAAATTCCTTTTGATTTTTTTATTACAGGTGGGAACCAACAGCTGGAAGTAGTGCGTGACTTACATATTGCCTGAACAGAGAGAAGTGCCTCAGACAGGCTAGCTGACGTTTTGACAGGTGGACCCGTCTTTGTCAAAGGCGCCTTGTCATCCTTGGCGTGTTAGTTTTGAAAAAATTGGTCAGTTAGCTCTCGTAAAGCGTCGCCACTGAGTCGTTCTACGACTTATCTAGTCTGCCTTATACAGTCCAACCCGCATGTATTGAACGCTTGTATCAAACAGTTGTAAAACCCTCCTGAAATATTTTCTGTAATTTTATATATCGAATTATCTATATATTGAACTTTTTTTGTGATTTTTGCTATACTCTCTGATTCGATACATCTGAGTTGGACTGTGCTTTTAGTCCAATATTTGAAACATATTTAAGAGTAATTGACTAACCTTATTTCAAAAAATAACCTTCGAAGTTGAGAAATGTTCGAATAATATCCCACTGATTTATTCACTGGCGTGGTGCCAATACACTTTCTAAGTTTTCTTCAGGTTTTAGTAAATATCTGGTGTCTATGAGAAAATGCATCATTAAGAGAATTTATTGAGTTATTTATTTTATGTCTGAAAGAAACACAAGAGTTTTGAGATATTTTAGTGCCGGGTTCTGTTTTAATTCTAGAAATCTCAATTCCTCTAGCGTGCAAACAGTGCTTGGTTCATAGGTGTTACACCTTCATTGAGAAATGGCTGCCAGGAGTTGGACTCGCAACTTTCAGCTCAAGAGCTGATTGATACAACTGATTGGGATATTACTGAGTGATAGCAAAATGTCGCTTGCTGCAAGTAGACCAAGCATAGCAGAATCTGTTGGCCACAGTTACCCCAACCCAAGTGTCATCCATGAAGTAAACTGGAGGGTTTCAAGTCCTCCGTAATGCACCTGTTGGCACAAAACACCTTGTAACAGAAGGGAACACCAACAATGACAACAGATTCGAACCAGTGTGCAGCAAGTTACATTACATGTCATTAGTAAAACTTGTTGTCGGGCTAATTTCATTGTAGTATTGCATGTCATGTCCACCATTCACACTTTCATTCTAAATCATGGAACGACTCAAGGAGGAGCTGGAAATAAAGTTTCCTCACAGTGAAAATATCTCAACTGTTCGTGTGTATACAGCCATTTTGTGCTTTCACGTGTCTATTGATAGTTTATGATCTTTACCACAACAATATAAATGGTCTAGATCACTATAGATTGACCAAGTGCTCATCACAGTGACTCATTCATACCCAAATTGCAACCTCCATGCTGCAGTTTGCAGCGTCCCTGTGCAGAATTGATGAAGGAAGTCAGCTTCAGTTCAACTCCAACACAATTCAAGCAAAACTGTCAGTAGACCACTCGCCCACCTGCCCAACCTTTTGTGCAGGCATTACGGCAAGAGTTCTCCATGAAGGGCTTGTCAGAGTGTTTCTCCAAAAAGTACATGTGAAACAAGCATGCTAAATAAGAACCTCTGGCTTGTGCGTATTCCTGAAAGCAGCTCATTGCCTTTTTTGTGGTAAGCGAAGGGTAGTAACAATACCCTATGGGTGCGAAACTGACAGTGCACATTCGCAATGTCTGCTTCATACCTATGCTCGCCGATACTGGCTGTTTTCATGCACATTGTTAAAATGTGGTATCTGCTATTTGTTTGTGGGTGCAGCAAGGCAGCATTTTATGATACGGTAAGCACTGCAAACTTCCACAAGAGAAGCTCCTGCTGAACTAGTGTCAGCAGCTAGTCACCCAAACATCAGACACAAGAATGACTGTTCTTATAACTTTTTTGTGTAAAATGACTACTAGCTATTAATTGAAATTGCTTTTGTAGAGCAATGAAATAACTGAGAACCTGAAGACGATAAAGATTACACAGCATGGGAATATTTGACGCCCTATTTCGACTCTTCAGCATGAACAAAGCTGAACAAAGAAAAATAGTCACGGGCAAGATTCTATTCCCTATATCTTTAAAAGCCTCACTAAAAACATGTTAAAAACATGTACACTTTTACTAGAATTTCGGGCTGAATTTTTACTTTTAATTGCACTAATATTTATATTGAATTCCCTTTGAACCCACCCGCTTTTGGGCCCATCCTTTGCGGTAGGACAAATGCTGCTTATTGCGCACAAGCGTACCCGAACAGTGCCATAATAGTTTATCCCTTGCACCTAGGATGCCTCAATGTTTTAGAGCTCATTAAATCTGTCCTGCAGTAAAGCTTCATAATAGAAACTTTATTAGCAATACCAATCTAGCAAAACTGCAAAATACTGGCGCTCTCCTAGTCACAACTTTGAATGTGATTTAAAGAGCCTCTGCTATTTCATCAGAATGTGACTGAAAGAGGCCTTACAACACTTTTATGAGTAATCATCAAATGGCCTCACTATTGAAGTTTATTGCTTCATAAATTGATTGCTGTAAGAGTGTTTCAGATCCATCAATTGCAAGAAGAGTTACAGAGATCTGTTGCGTGCTTTAAGTGATTTCGCCCTCATTTCTTCCAAGAAAAGGAGCTGAAAGCTATGCAAGGCGATAGCAAAGGGGCATAAAGATACGACCAAGAGCATTATGCTTTTGAGCATCTGCTTTTTTTTCTCTCTCTTTTGATCGCGTTGGATCACTTTCAGTATGATCACCAAGCAGACTGGTGCAATTCTATAATGCTTTAGCATGCAATTATAGCACGCAATAACTGTGCAGGGTGGCTGCTTAGGCTGGTTGATGCACTCTGAAAGGAAAACCGTTGTGCACAAAACCTTTTAGGAACATTTTGAAAAAAATCTGTAAGTGTGTGCTCTGTTCTACCTCAAATTTTTCCTGAAACATTTTGTGCACAAGGGTTCTGCTTTTCGACAAAAAATCCTCCAGGCGAACGATAAAGTCGGGCTAGTCTGTCAAGACATTTGCTGAGAGAAGACCGAGTGATTTCTTCCTGTTTTTGATGAAACTTACTTGTGAACTTCTTGTCGCTTGCAGTGGCACGATATTTGGCTCGCATGTCCACAGGAACCTCTGCTATTGGTCGGCAGCATTCTCTCACATGTTCGAAAAGTGTTGCAGGGACAGGTCAGCAAACTCATTCATCAGCCGGCTTACTCATATTCGGATGAAATCATGAGTCTGAGCGAGTCTGGGACGAGTACTACACTAGTGAGATTGAATTCGCTTGAGTCCAGTTGAGGAAAGTATCAGCTCGTCAGAGTCCAAATTAGGCCTAAGCGCAAAATCTATTACATGAGTGAGTATGAGTGAGCTTCACATTTTTTTTCCGACCTATGGATGCAGAACCCCTTCAAGAACTTACTTGAAGCTGTCAGATACTTGATCATTTGCACTAAATACAAAGAATTAAGAGGGACCGTCACCAGCTTTCAGAGTGTGGAAAACACTTTGAAACAAGTACTTCCCTAAATTATATTATGTAAAGAATAAACAGCCTAGCACAAGCACAAATATCAGGAGTGCAATGCTTGTCTTTCCCGTTCCCACTTGATGTCCTCTGATGGCAAACATTACTATTGGCATGTATGAACAAACAGCAGTTGACTTCTTTTGAAAATGCAATTGTCAAAATTTAAAGTGCAGATTTTTTAACTACAGTCCGCTTTTGTTAGCTGCATGAATATGCAATCTAACAGTAGAAAGCAGCAAAGTGATCTAAAGATCCTGTCACATTCCTGCCAACAATCAGCGAGTGGCAGCTCTCTCTGCTCAGCGTCCTTGGCAGATTGCTGCCCTGTTTGAAAAGAGGAGGTTTAGCCTTTTGAGGCACTCGGTGCAAATTTTTGTAAACACCTTGTTTTTGCTAGTTTTGTCAACAAGTGGTAAGGAAAAGGAGCATGCACCAAAGTTAGGATTAATTGAACATCGCGCATAATAAAAGTGTCTTCATTCAAGCTCATTCTGCCATCTACTGTTGCAAATGATCACTTTGCTGAAAGCACCGACATGTTTGATGAATCGTACCATGCGTTTGATGCTATTTATTAGATTATAGATTTATAAGATTTATCGATTTGATTATTACAAACATGTATTTTTTAATAAAAAAACAAATATTAATCACAATTTAATATAGACAAATTGCTATAAAACATGTGAATCAACATATTATGAAATTAATCTTGTTGCCGTACCAACCTTGCAATAATGTTACCCAAGTTTGACTCGTTTACACAGTTCTTCGTAGGTCACAGTTGAAATGATTCAAGTCAGCTTTAAACTCCGCATACAACCCCCCCCCCCCCCCCTAATTATAAAATTTGACATATTGCCCAGCTCAGTTAGAGCATGAAAGAAAGAAGAAACAGCACAGAAGGGAAAAACAGGCAACAATATGAGCGCTATAAATTTGGTTGAGATGTTTACAGTCCATTTGCCTATACACCGAATAATTGTAGTAATGCTAAATGAATCGCTTATAGCCCCTTCCAAAAGTACTTGTGGAGAGGAAACAGTGACCGAGACAACTATTTTAAATAACTTCACTGCTGTTTCAGGAGTTGTTGCTGCAAAAAGGCATCCCTTCACGAGCATGTACACCTAAAATAAAGTCCACTCAAGAATTTCCAGTCATTCAGTAAGAATGCTTATGCAGCCGAGTACGAATTCATTGCTATTATGTGGCCAGTCTGACCGTGCTTCCATCCCTATATAACAGTGTGCAGGGCTGTAGCATCACACCTATGGCCTTCGGCAAACACAGCACACGTATCTAGAAACTCTTTTGTTCCAGCACAGTCATTGCCACGACTCCTCAGACACTTGACCCATTAAGGCCCAGTGTGCTTTACCGAGTACACTTCCCGTTTCAGGAATAAAAAGTAGAATATTCTGTTCTTGCTCATTGGCACTCCGTACGCCAAAGGTCACACCAAGATAATCCTGACTTGGCCTATTGACTCTGTTCAATTTTTTGTGTTCTACGAGTCATTAAACTTTAGGGAAACGAAAGCATGTCAACCACACGTGGCCAGTACTCCTTTTTATAAATTTGTTTCAGGTTTTACAATTTATACGTAAAAAAAAATTAATTGCTTGTGGTTCAGCAAGAACAAAATAATCCTTGCACAATGCAAGAAGTGTATAGAGCGCATTGTTCTGCTCCGAGGTGTCGTCAAATGTTGGTGTAGACGCATAGTACAATGGGACTTGGTGGGAGCACATGCGTACCTATTGTTGTACCCTGCCATGGAGATTGAACCACATATTTTCTTTAGAATAATGCCATTCTTTCGGTTATTTGAAACTTATGAGATTGCGACAGATGCCACTGTGAATATTCGAAAGCCTGTTCACGTTATCAATGTGGCTTCTGACCCTAACACAGATACTTATGAGGAGAGGAATGAAGGCGTTGCGAATGGACGCTCTCTGCCTACAATAAAAAAAAGGAACGAAAGGAAAAGGGGGAATATAGTATCCGTTTTGATCTAACAAACAATTTTGTTTGGTAACGGCAAAGGCATAGTTTCTATGCTGCTGAACGACAACACAGTACTGATGCTCTGTAACCAGGTGACCATCCACTGAAAAAAGAAAGAAACAGTGCTGTTGTTGCCAACCCTCTTCAGCCGCTCTAACAATGGCACGGCAGGGGCCGAGCTCTACGACCATGCTGTGAATAACTCCCGATTATTTATCCCAGAGAAAAAGTGGTGCCAGCCCTTATTTACCACTAATGGATGCCAGCGTGTCTAGTGCGATTCACGCAAATTATCACTAAAGTTTATCACTAAAGAGTATTTCGGAAGATGACTGAACGAGAATTTGTTTTCAACCAACATGATTTCACTGGCACACGTGATTGAAAATCTACATCATTTATGTTTTTTCGTACTTTGTCTTGTACAGTATTTCTTATGCCACACAAGTGCAGACTTTATCTTATACAAAATTTATTATGCCTTATATTTGTCTACTTCGTTTTACACACTATTTCTTATGCCTTAGATCTCCGTTTTTACAGTATGTTGTGCTACCATTGTATCAATGTTTGTGCAAATATTGTAACCACACTTACCGTACGTACTTAATAGTTCTCATTTGTACATAACCATCCTTCCTATTCTTTCTGTTTCGAGTCGAGGTAGATACTGCAAAATTAATGGTTCTGCTGCCCTGGTTTGGTGAGCATGTTAACTGCTTCTATTTTTATGTTTACTTGTTACAACCTTGTGTTTACTTTTTCGCTACAGTAGTAGCACTTATTTTTTAAGTTCTCACTATCAATCATGCAACATTTTTCTGCACTAAAATGCATTAACTTGGGAACTTTTACATATGAACCAAATTTTGAACTTCAATCACCTATTCAATAATCCACAAGTTCTTTCGATGTGCATTTGTAATCTGCATTTAGAAATAATGCATCAATATTTTTCAAAGTTGAGTTTTGTTTACCAGTGTACTTCATTCTTTCCCATTTTGCACAGTTTCCCAGTGAAGTTATCAAGTGAAATTGCACAATGTTTTAGTAGATTCACATTGCACTTTTCAAACTGCGTTTTAAATAAAAAGCTTCACTGGCCCTAGCCAAGGAAGTTTCACAGAGTATCTCTGCGTGGCCTTGAAGTGAAGAACCCTGTGACAAGCCACGCTAATTTAGTTGTGGCATTGCAGTTTCACACGAGCCTAAAGCCACTGCATCCTTCAGCTCAGCTCTAAGCAAGCCCTACCCCAGCATTCAAGATGAAAATGCAAAGAGTGTGGGCATCCGCCCGCAGAGAAGCACGCGAGCACGTCTGAAATTTTGTTTGAAAATTCTCACTAGCATAACCATGCTTAGCCAGACTAAGCCTGCAGCAATTTTTTTCTCCCTCAGAAACTTGCAAACTAAGTTCTACTGTATTTCATGCTGCTTTAGAAACAATAAGTGAAGTCATAATTGATGCTCATTTACCCGGAGTATCTTTGCTTCAAGGTACAGTATGGTCCACTGTTAAAGGGAACACTCGAATGAATGCACACCATCAATATTCCTTGCCCTCCAAGAGCAAGTGGATTAAAACATTCTTCATGCAAGTCAATAGTCTGCCAAGAGGATCAGAAGGGTTGCTGATCCGGTGAGTTGGTCATCCATGAACGTAGCGTGTATCAGCGCAGTACATAAAAGAAAGACACACGACACAGATGTAGAGATAGGTAGGCACTAAGCTTTCAACTGTTTTGAAATAAACAGTTGAAAGTTTAGTGCCTACCTATCTTTACGTCTGTGTCGTGTCCCTTTCTTTTATGTACTGCGCTAATACACACTACGTGCCAAGCGGAGTCGGAACTTTGACCCACCAGTAGTCTTATGCATACCTAAGCCGCTATGATTCCGTAAAATAGCGAAATCTAAACATGCTGCTCACGCAGGTGTTCCCTTTAACAGTGGACCCCTCTGTACCTTGGGTTATAAGAGACCCCATAGTGGAGGGCTGTGTATAATTTAAGACCACCTGGTGTTAAACTTGGTACTCAGCAATTGGCCTGCATGAGAACGCGACCGCTGTGGCTCGTCCAGGTAAGCAGCCAAGCACCGTGACCATCGCATGACATTCACACAATATGAGTAGTGTGCTCCAGTAACATGTGCACTCACTGAGCTCAAACATGTCTTTAAGTTTGTCATTGCAAGAGTGCTAAGTCGTTCATCCCCTACTCAGGCACACTGCATCGCGTCAAATATGGACCACAATATGTGAAGGAAAAAGGAGAATTGTCATAAAAATCCCACACACAAAAAGAATGGTGATGCGCAAAAAAGAAAAATATCCACAAGTTTCTTCACTAAAACATCCAACAATAAAAAAGAAACAAAAACAAACTAGCAAAAAAATAATCTTAATAATCTTAGAGAAGCAATTGGAGCTTACTATAAAATTCTCAACAGACACTGTCAAAGACAAAAAATAATAAAAAGCAGTTATGATGAGGGGCTGGGCCTTCCTCAAGTCACAGACCAAATTTCAAAATGGCAGCAGGACAGTTTGCCAAGAATTTTATGCGATTCCAATGCTTTGAAAGATCTTGCAGTCCATCAACCAGAAAAAGAGTCCCAGACAGAGGAATTCAAAGAACTCGGAAAAGGTTTTCTGCAAGTTCACTACAAGAATGACAACTCTGGCACAACTTCTCAACATTTGGTTTTGTCCCATGAGTAGCGACCCTAAAGAAATGAGTAGGGATCAGACAAGCTTTTTGTATGCAATGCACTGTATTTACTAAATCTGCATTTGTTACGATACGGCTCGACCGTAATGCATGAAGAGAGACAGAGCAGTTGTATGAGACGGCGTGGCATTCGTGTGTTTATTGTGGGCACGGCTTCACGTTTCCAGGTTGTGGCCCGGGGCATATTTCGCGCTGCACGAGGAGCCCTGAAACTGGGTTCAGATACGGCACCATTTGTTAGCACACCGGGCGCTTTGATCGTGACGCGTGCGGTGCTCTCGACTACAATAACTTTGCGGCAAGTTCGTGGTGTGTCGCCTCTCCTACGCACTCCTTGAAGGGTGTAGAGGCAGGTGGGGAACTCTCCAGTCACCAGCTTCCACACACGCACATACAGAACAGAGTGTCCCATACACAAATGTCCGTAGCACATCTCCAAGAACCCTGAAAGAGTCGCTTCAAAGCTACCGTTGCATAGGCACCATTCTCTTACGCCTCTCATCCTCCAACCGTTTTCACACTGTAATACAATACCACATACACTCCTCGTATCAACATAAACAATCGTTGGTATGCCAAATATGTTACAAACGTAATGACTGCACAACTGGTCACTGCATTTCACTTGTCTACATGTCTACACCGGATGAAAGAAAGAAATTGTCATATGGAAAGCGCTTGTTTTTAAGCAACATACAGGCCATCACAAGGCAAAGCACTTGCCACACACTATGCGTAGGGGCTCTCTCGCGTCGCACCCAAAGCAGGGAGACCATTGTCAGTATTTGGCACTGTCTTCACTCAACACCTCCGCTTTGGCTGCAACACAAAAGGGTCCACAACGCACGTCGCGCTGTCAAAAGGGTAACCGTGCCATTCGCCCATACCATGCAATAAAGTTAAGCACGGCCTTGGCAAATGTGACTACCATCTCGACCACAACCTGCAGCGAGCTGCGCCGATTATGTCGGCATAAAAAACGTGCGAGGCTCCACGCGTGCCTGCGGTAGACAATGAAGAATACAACACAAACATTTCTGTCCATAGTTGCCAAAGGACTCACTAAAGACTAACACGCATGATATGCAGAGCGAGAGAAAAAAACAACAACAAAAAGTTGAAATGCCATTTATAGATTCACAGTCCAAACAGAACACATTAGTGAATAACAATAAAATAAACCTAAGATGAGGCAACCCGGCTGGAGACTTTTCGAGTCAAGTGGGTATTTCTTTTTTTTTTCCCCTGTATTTTGTAACCTTAACGTGGTATGAGCAAATGCGCAACTTAATGCTTCAGCAAAGTACAGAACATGCAACTTCAGCACTAAAAGTAAGCTCTCACACAGTGGCTGTCTAGCCAAGAACAAAAAAAAAAAGATGGCAGAGCAACACCGAATAAGTCGTACATGAAGGGTATGCAAAAATGATCACGGCACAACAGTTCATTCACTCGGGTCTACAGAAGTACCAGGCATTTTGCAGATCATCATCAACGGCTTGGTAGACGGGAAAAGGTGTTTGAGAAAGCTGGCCTGACGGCTGCAGTCTTTTTCGTAGTCCGGCAAGGGCAAGGCGTCTCTCTGCAGTTATGCACAAACACAGGGGCAGTGACGACATCAGGAGATGAAGGAGGGGGGATACAACACAGCGGCGATACAAAACCACGTCGTTGCGGCGGCGGCAGCGTATGAGAGGCCAACTGCATAGCACGACAGAGCCAGCTGTCGGGGGTGAGTGGAGGGGGAAGGTCTCCCTCCACCTCCCCAATAAATAAAAAGGGGGCCGAACACCGGCCGGTTCTCTAGTGTTTTTTGGCACTTTGGTCGGTTCACCCTGTGCACGACGCATGCGTAGCACATACACGCCCACACACACACACTACTGGCAAGTCCAAGTCTCTGCATGTGCTCAGTTGACCAGCAGGGTGTGCGACTCCATGGGAGCAGCCGAGTCGTACAGGGTGTCTGTGTCCTGGGTCGGTTCGCCCTGGAGCTGACACTGGTTGCTCAGGGTACCAGCACCGCAGTCACAAAAGAACCTGCATCAAACGTGGCATTGTATACATGCACCTCACAGTTGAGGTAGATGCGTCGAGGCAGTGACCGCAGTAGCAAAAAATGTTGAATTCCAATGGCAGAGTCTGAGCAGCTGCTGGACTCTATGAGTGAGCACTCGGCTCTGGCACACAGCAGTGCCTCGAAATCCGTGACTGGAACATAATCCACGCTGCCAGAGGAAGCATGGGAGCAAGCAGCAAGTGGAAGTGCTTGAATTGCTTACAATATGCTGCTGCATGGTTATTCCAATCCGCTAAATACGCTGTCAAATTCCCACTCATACACTGCAGTTTCTGCGTCCCTGTCACTATCCGATAAATAACTCACGCAGAACCTCGAGTTTTCCAATTTGGAGCTGTCATTATTCCGCAGCGGAAGTAATTCCACACGAATATCCCAGTCACCCAGCCTTGCTGTAAAAATGCGCAACACCGGTGGCGCCTCGAAGCGGGCATGTGTTAAAGGACGTATGTCACGCCGAATACCGGTTAACTCTGTCGATTATAGCAGAGCAACTCTTCTTTTTCGTCCACAGCGGGACTGCCGCTTTGAATCCATGTCAACTCTCACATTAGCGACACTCGACTCCCACCTCCACAGGGTGCTATTGAAACACACTTACTCCAAAAGGATAGAGATACGCGAAGTTTAATGCCCCAAAACCACCATATGATTATGAAAGACGC
The DNA here is from genome assembly GCF_043290135.1 of Rhipicephalus microplus. Lineage (NCBI taxonomy): Eukaryota > Metazoa > Arthropoda > Arachnida > Ixodida > Ixodidae > Rhipicephalus > Rhipicephalus microplus. The sequence continues at coordinate 5,534,452 of NC_134707.1, forward strand.
AGAAGTGAAGGGCTCAGAGAAATTTCGACCACCTGGAGTTCTCTAACATGCACCCAAATCTGCATTCTCGCCTCCATCCAAAACATAGCCGCCGCAGTCGGAATTTGATACAGCGACTTGCGGGCCTGCAGCCGAGTACCTTAGCCACTAGACCATCGCAGCGGGGCCGCTCCAAAAGGAGCAGAAAAGCTTGCTCCATAACCACCATTAAAAATTCAACAAAAGACAGAAAACTCCCCCCCCCCCCCCCCTTTTTTAGAGTCTGCTCTAGAGCACACATTCCTCCATTAAGACCTGGCGTGCCTCGTCCATCGTAACCCAGTGAATGAATCCAACAAAAGATGAAAGCAAAGGCAAAGGTGATGGCAAAAGTGTCAGGGGAAAGCAGTGTCTTCAAGGCCAAGAAGGAATTCGTGTAATCGAGGCCTAAGCTTATAGCCACCACCAATGGACCCATCAAATGAAAACGTGGGTACAAAACTTTGCATTAGGAAGTATGTAACTGCCGGTAATTTATGTATTAGGCAGCACTTTGCATGCTCCCACCTCCACATTATGTTCACACAATGTCACACATATCAAAATGCTACCCGATTACCAGAAAGCTCTTAATATTATTATAAATGCTTTGCAGACAGAACACCAACACAGTGATGAGAAACATGCAGATTAATCAATGATGGCTTACTCTACAACACAGCCACACACATGGGACACCATGAGATTTGTAGGAGCATAAGGTAGTCACGAATCACAACATTGGTGATGCTAGTTCAACTCTTGAGCAAGTGCTTATGTCATAATTTTGCATAATCAAATCTTAAAGCAGATTCCAGGAAGTCAATTTAAGAGGCTCAATCACAGAGCAGTAGAACTATAGACAAGGAGTTGGAATAGCCGGAATTATTAAACGGAACGAAATTATTAAAATAAAATTTTGTCCATAAAAGAGAGTATGGCTATCAGAGAGAGGTTGCCTATGATGGCCCCTAATTACAAGACACAAAAACTCGTAAGGGCTATCTATAAAATAATGCTAATTAGAGGGCTAACTGAACAGCATTTAAGAGAAAACACACTTTTAGTTCTGTCCACCAATCTTGATGTGACGGCAGCGTGCATAAAAAGGGCCCCCACATAAAGACACTACAACCAACCAATACTAGGCTGTGTATACTAAGATGACAAACAAACGAGTGCTCACCTGTCGTGCCGTATGAACTCCACTTCATGACCCGAGTGGCATGTCTTGATGCAATTGACACAAATGGCATTACGGTCGGTCGTGTTGCACGTCTTGCAGCTGCAACAGCATGGGATCAACGGTGTCAGGCTTGCCCTTGATATCAAGATCTAGGAGCAATAGGCAATCTAGGAGGTCTTTAGAGGGGAAGGACCCCAGAGACCGAACTTCTTTATTTTCAATAAGATTGATTTGATATGTGGGGTTTAACGTCTCAAAACCACCATATGATTATGAGAAACGCCGTAGTGGAGGACTTCGAAAATTTCGACCACCTGGGGTTCTTAAACGTGCACCCAAATTGAGCACACAGGCCTACAGCATTTCCGCCTCCATCGAAAATGCAGCCGCCGCAGCCAGGATTCGATCCCGCGACCTGCGGATCAGCAGCCTTGTACCTTAGCCACTAGACCATCACGGCGGGGCTTTTTCAATAAGATACTTAGATGGAACCTTGAGAATATGTTCACTACGCTAAAACTTGAGGAAGTGCCAAGTTTTATGAAGCTGTGTTAATTAGTTCCAGTGTTATCGAGTTCGCATGTACACCTAAAAAAGAACCCGGAGAAATCCCAGGGCATAGCAGAAAGCCGAAATTCATTGTGGTCATCCATTTTTATATATCACGGCACTGTAAAGCCTTTTTTGATTTACTCTCCAAAATATTTAGCGTGACTTTGAATTCAATGTAATGACCCCATCCAATAAAAGTCAACTGCTTGTTATAAATTACTGCAGGAATTTTCAGAAAAAAGAACCTTGTTCAGGAACTAAATAAAAAATACAGAAGACCAATCCGAAAAGTGGTTCTTGAGTGATATCTTTCCTAGCACCACAACTAGCAAAAAATCCTTTCTGATAAAACAGGCCTTGAAAGTTTCCAGTGCATTTTTGGGCTTAAAATGACCCTGCAATGGAATTAAATCCCTCTAGGAAGATCCTAGCACATTTTTTTTTTTGTTGAAGCATGACAATTACTACATCTCAATACCAACAAAAATGCTGTTTATCCTGGCAACCAGACTGTACACTTACCGGTAAAAGTCATGCATGGGAAAGCTGGTGTAGCTAGAGATCTTGTACAGGCATTGGCCGCTCGTGACCGCCTTTTCAACTGCATTGTGGTTGTCAAAGATCCGGTTCCCTGTATTCCATAGAAAAGCCACCAAACACCAAGCTTGTAGAAGCATTCACTTGGGCATGCTGACAATCCACAGAAACTTCATAACACCCGTGCCCTTTAACACCTGTGCCCTCCATTACTCGATAGCGATGGCTAGGGCAGCCTCATTGCCATCGCTATAGAGTAATGGAGGCGCTCATGCTTGCTGAACAGCGATGCTTTCTGGTGGTGCCAAGGTGTGTTTTAGACTTCGTCAACGTAATATCAGGTTCTGAAAATGCATCAAAATGTTAAAGATTGGGTTTACTGTAGCATAGCAATAAATATCTAAGCCTGAAATCGCATCGTGAAATTTCACTGAAGCGGGACGGCAGAAGAAAAAGTGTTCGTTGTGGCAACAATATTTGTGCATTGACTACTATGGACTACTGACAGGGAACCGTGTTGCAGCGGGGATTTCGTTGAAGCGGCGTTCGTTGCGCTTCTTAAACATCATGCATTGTTTCTACACTGTCACCAATGTTTTGGTGCTTCCTGCTTAGATGCTAATTAGGCTGCAAACAAAGGACCCAGGTTTTATATTGACTGTGGAGTATCTTAGAAACTACTTGACTAATCAAAAAAGTAACTACATTTTTAGAATACGCACATTGTGGGGATCTGAGGCGCGCCTGCAACCGTTTCGCAGGCATTCTGCCGTACGACTGCTCCTTTTCCCTTTCCCGTGCTCTGGTAACGACGCGTGGCGATAAATGGCGCTACACGCGGGCGCAGCGCGTGTTCTTGGGGGCTGCGGGAATCAGCAAGGCCGAGTAACGTGTGCGCCGGAAAGGCTCTCCTCCGTTGGTCGGCGCCTGGTAAGCAAGCGTTTCCTTTGGGAATCGCCTGACTCTAGCCTGCCTGGGGGCCTTGGCATACCCGGCAGGCGTGTTTACTTGAGTGCTAGCTTCGGTACCATACGCTAAGTCAACAGCGGTGCCTAGTGCTTGAAGTGGACACACCACACCAAGCCGCACTTGCCGTAGGCCTACGCATACGAGTTTTGCCTTAACTCTTGCGACCAGGCCCAGTGGCCATCGTGAGTGCACAGCATAGCCGCGAGGGACTTTTACCTGACCGACGTGTCAAAGCTCGCAATTGCCAGCTGCGACGTGCTCGCGGTTTCCCCTTGTCGTGAACGTCCTCAAGCGGGTGATTTGCTCTCCACGTCCCTGGAGCGGATGTTGTACTGTTGTTCGGGGTGCCGCCAAAGGCAATAGAGTGTTTGAGTATTTATGTTATTCGAACACTGTTATGCCACGCTGCGCTGAACGCCCTGCTAGTTGAGCGCGTCCGGAGCGGTGCGCTACACGCCGGTAGGTGACGAAGTTGTGGCTCTGGGGCTCGCTAAGCGTGAACCCACGGTGATAATCCGTTACGGTGAGTAGTAAGATCAGCACAACATCCAACATCTAAATACACAAACTGTGAAAATTTCGTTCAGATCTATACATAAATAAAAAAAAGTTGCCCTTAAAGGGGATCCCGCAGTGATGACTGCGCAATGGCCCTCTATTAGCGTGAGTGCATTACAAAAGACAACGCACCTTTCAAGATTGGCTGGACACCACTTGCCAGGCAAAGGCCCCCAAACCGGTTGTTGAAAATCTGGTTGAACTCAAGCGTTGCGGTGGCATTATTGGTGATCTCGACGCCTGCAGCGAGACCGTCGAAGATACGGTTCCGTCGCAACACTGGGTGACTCTGGGTTGATATTAGCACACCAGCCTGCGCATTGCGGAAAATGTCATTCTCTTCGAGAACTCCCTTCCCACCATTGAAGATGCAGACGCCACCGTCTCGACCGTCGTAGATCTTGTTGCGCCGCAAGGTAGGGTTACTGTCGGTCTTGATCCAGACACCGGCCATGGCATTGTCGAATATTTCGTTCTGCTCCAGTACACCGAGACCACCGTTGTAGACCAGCACACCACCGTTCTGGCCACCCCAGATCTTGTTGCGACGGATGATTGGGTTGCTGCCCGTCCTGCAATACCAAAGGGCATCACTCGATTGCTCCTTGAGCACAGCGTAATAAGCAGCAGATTTAGCTAGAACGTATTAATTTTCCAGGCACGACTCGCACTATTGTATCCTGCGATATTAATACAACAGAATCTCTTTGAAAAAACATCACACGAGAAGGCCGGGAGTCCGTGTTCCATTCAAGAAAATCGGAGCGCAGCAGCCAGATATAAAACCAACCAATGAGACCCCACAGCACCTCCTCCATTTTCGAACTAGTAGGTGCCACTCTCAAGTCATTGTACACCAACAAGTCTAAAATCATAATTTGGTGAACATTCTCTGCAAAACTACACATGAAAAGATTCCCTTTGACAGTTGGCCGACACCATGAGTCAAGATAAGCATGCACCTCAATAAGGTAACTTTTTCCTCACTTTAACCCATCAAACAATGGTTCCCCACTGCCCCTAATCTCTAATTCACAAACAATTGTAACACAGACTAGAGGTGTACTCATAAAGTGAAGCTATGCCAACTGTCTACGATAAGACTATCACCTCACAAATGGGCTAAGCCATGAAGGCGCCTAGTTACTTTACTCTTAGGTCCAACTAACTGAGGGCAAGCTGCGCAGTGTGCGAACAAACACCAGCGAAAAGAGTGAGCACCTGATCTGGACGCCCGAGTAGAGGTGGTTGAAGATGTCATTCTCTTCGAGGCGGCCGTGGCCGTTGTCGTAGAAGTAGACGCCCACTTGCTTGCCCGAGTGAATGCGATTCCGCCGCAGCACAGGCGTGCTGCCTGTCGTGATCCAGACGCCCGCCAGGGTGTTGGCATACACTTCGTTCTCCTCGATGAGGCCCTGACCCTTTTCATGCACATAGATTCCTCCGTGCTGGCCGTGGTGGATTTTGTTGTAACGCACGATGGGGTCACTACTCGTCCTGATCTGGATGCCCGCCAGGGCATTGCCATGGATGTTGTTGTGCTCGATCAAACCCCGGCCCTGAGAAGCGGCAGGTAAAGTAATACCGACATCAAATGCCTGTGCACCTTTCTAGAATAGCAAATGGCATTCGTGAGTGATAATATTAACTGTTGAGGGTCCACGTCCCGAAACGACACTTTAAGTATGAATAATGGCGTACTAGAAGTACTCAACACAGTTCAACCACCTATGGTCCTTTAAAGCACTCTTCCAACTAGGTACAAGAGCTTCGAGCATTTTTACATCCACCCAAAACTGGACACTGCAGTGGGACTAACATCTGCCACCTTCGTTTCAGCAGTCAAGCACCAAATCCACTAGACGGCCACGAGTTGACACATTCTCGAATCGGCCTACGTCAACCATGAATTTCACAAACAATGCGCTTTACAATGCACTTTAAACTATTTAGGCGAAATGTCTAACACATAAAAAAGTAAATGTTGAACTATGATAGCAACTGCACGCTTGAAACCAGCACGTAACCATGCATGCGCTGTAAAACTTGTGGAAAGAAATATCGCGATCCCCTCCACATGGAAGCCTAAGACCCACCTCGCCAAAAATGTAGACGCCGCCCTGGTGGCCATTGTAGATATCATTGCGGCGAATGGTGGGGTTGGAGTGCGAGGTGATCCAAACGCCCGCAAAGTTGTTTGAGTGGATCTTGTTCTCCATGAACTGGCCGCGGCCGCTCTCGTGCACGTAAATGCCGCCGGTCTGGCCGTGGTGGATCTCGCAGCGCACCACCGTTGGGTTGGCACCCGCCTTCACCTCGAAACCCGCAATGCGGTTGTTGTGGATGTCGTTGGCCTCAAAGTAGCCCAGACCGTTGTCAAAGGTGAACACGCCGACATCCCGGCCATGATGGATGTGATTGCGCCGCATGATGGGGTTGGCATGGTTCTTGACCCACACACCAGCGAGCGCGTTGCGGCTGATCTCGTTCTCTTCATAGATTCCCTGCGCAGAGTTGTACCAGGTGAGATTTGTTTATTTCGTTACACAGCAGGCCGACTTGGCCTAAGCAGGAGGGGCAGTACACATAAAATATATAATACAGTTGAACCCTTTTATAAGAGACACTGTTATAAGAAACAAATGGGTACAAGAGACACGGTTGTGCATACAGTAAAATACAGGTTGATAAGAAAATGCATACGAGGTACCCTGTTTATAAGAGATATCTTATATAAGAGACAAGAACTGCAACCTGGAGCACGCCTGTTATAAAGAGGTTTAACTGTACAAGGAAAGCTTAACACATGCAATAGTGAAATCAAGAACTAATACAGTACAATACGGGTTAAACAACGAAAAAAGACAATAGTAACAAAATACATAATAATGCTCATATATCGTGAAACTAAACAATGTCAGCAGGAAGAAAACATCAAATCTAAAAAAACATCCTCTTCCAGAGAGTGAACAATTTTGGCGACACAATCACTGAACCTGAGTTACTGAACTAGGCTTGTGCGAAAAGTGGATTTCAGGTTCGAAGCGAATAGTGATCCTGCAGTCTTACATGCCAAAAGCACAATAGGTATATTATTCTATCAAGGGGTTGCGATGCTGACGAAGGCAGCAGTGGGCTTCTTCTGGATGAAACTCTTTATTTGGCCGCATTTCTGGCCATGAAGCGGAAACTCAAATTACAGCACGCAATGCGCACTGCACACTGATATCAGCACACAGAACATCAGTCTTTGATGAACTGATTCATGGCAAGGCGCCTCGGCACTTATACGTGCGGCGACGAACGTTCGATAATTACCACTGGTGGTCACGTTTGTTCGAGAATAAACTTGGCTCTGTGTTTGCATGCTCAAATTTATCAGGTGATCTGTAAAATAATCTGGAATGCTCTCAGACATTTTCGTATGGTTTGTGTAAGGCATCATCTACACATGCCGGAGGCCAGCGAAGTAAATCAAAGAAAGAAAGGGGCATGTGTGGCAACAAAATAGTGAGGCGTGCGCAGTAGTGAAAGACACCAAAGTAATCTTGACCGCTGAGGTTCTTGAGCAATGAGCCTACGTCATTGCAAAACATGGACATAACGCTGCTCTCGCATTTCATCCTCATCAAAGAGGGCCTGCGATGGCCAGGACTCAAACCCATGTCCTCGAGGCTACCGCACAATGAATTACTCACTGAACTACCATGGCAGGTATGGAAGAGGCCACCGTACCTGGGCATAGTCGGTGATGTAGAGCCCGACATTCTCGCAGTCGGAGATGTCGCAGCTGCGTAGGCAGGGCTCGGCCCCAGTCCCGCTGACGCACACAGCTGCCCCGACCACCGATGTGCTCCGGATGATGCAATGGTCCACCGTTGGCGAGCAGTTCTCGTTTATCTCAAGGCAGTAATGCTTGTGGTGCGGCACTGACGATGTAATGTCGGGCGTGAACTGAGGAAGATGACAAACATGAGCAACGTCGTGAGGACTCGCTCCTGACAACAGAAGCAACATGATGGCAGCCCCATATGGCACATGATGCCACATATGGCCACATGATGGCAGTCACTATAAAGGCCCCCATGCAAACATGGACACAATGCGCTTTAGTGTCCCCCTCCTTTTTCCCCGTGCGGCATTACTGTTCGTCCTTCTGGCAACACGAGTATTGCACAACTGACTCAACTTATCTCCATCCCCAATTAGTGAAATTAGTACTAACCACCATTTTACTACAAATATGCAATATACTTAAAGTTCATTATAACAAAGTTGCACCTTACTTGAAAAAAATTTCAGTATACCTAAAAATTTGTTGTAAAGGTATATTTTCAATGCTATAATGCACAACCATCATTTTTTACTTCATTATAACTAATATTCTGTTATATCTGGGTCCGTTATATTAAGGCTCGAGTATAAATCCACAAAGGTCATGGCATTGTTACATTGGCTCACGATGGCAAATAGTAGGGGTGTGCAAATATTCAAAATTCCGCATATTTTTTTAACAGTGTTTGCGATTCGATTCGCTTACTATTCAACCTTTCCAAAAACAAATAGAGTCAATGTCCGATTGAAAGTGACCCTTTAAGACATTCAATATGACTCTTTCATAGTCACCTGGATATTGTTCGTTTTAAGTGAAAGTTCGTCTTGAGTGGGGCCGTTATATATAGGCTTGACTGTATAAGCAACTAATCACCTTGAGCGTCAGGTATCCAAGGTAGGCTCCACGGGCACCCTCAACGAAGGTGACTGTAGAGTCGGAGTCGCGCTCGAGGATGACGTGCTCGGCAACGTTGCCAGGCGCTGCCCCGATGAGCGCCACACCAGTGTCAACGATGAGAAACTCCCCCTTGTAGGTGCCCGCGTGTACAAATATGACGGGCCGGTCGACGTCCTCACAGAAGTTGAATGCCGTCTCGATGGTGTCGAAGTAGCTCAGTGACCGGCCGCGATACCTCTGCGGTTGGCCGTCATACTGTGCCTGCAAAGGAGGTACCCAAATGAGCGATTTGGGTACACAGCTCCTTGGAAATATCCAACTCTTGATCGATCTAGGTGAAACTCGCCGAGAATAGATATATTCGTGCACAGATTTAAAATGGGCAATTCTTTTTTCAGCCCGACATAAACTTCTTGATAATATCAAACATTTTATGTGCTTTCTGAGAGCATAATTTTTCCTAATATGACAGTTACAAAGTAAATCAGCATATTACAATTATTTGGGATGAAAAATGTACATAAAATAAGAATAAACGTTCTAAACCCATTAAAGTAAATCAGCATATTACAATTATTTGGGATGAAAAATGTACATAAAATAAGAATACACGTTCTAAACCCATTAGAACAAAAACCATGGTACATTGAACATTCATGAGTGAAATCCCAGCTTGACTTATTGTACTAGAGTTTGTTAGGAAAATTGGGCAGTGTTTGAAGTCAACAAACACATACAAACAAACTCGACAAGTTTCATCGAAATTAGTGATGAACTTTTGAGTACTCTATACCCTTGTGCAAGGACACATGGCACTACAATCTTGACACGAGTGAGGCAATGCTCGATCGCAGCTTGTGGTTCACACATACCTGGAAGTGTGGCCGTACGTGAATGCCGCGGTAGAGTTGCCGGAAGCTCTCCTTCCACGGGTTGGGGCAGTCGGCCTCCTCGGGGGCCACAAACTCAAACTTGCACGGTGCCGGGTGGAAGAGGGGCAGGTCGTACTCGAAGACATTCTGGTACAGGGTCTTCCAGAGCTCCGTGTCGTTGGATATGGCGTGAAAGCGCCGGCAGACCTGCGCCACCCGGCACAGGTCCTGTTCCAGCAGGTACGAAAAGATAGTGAGCAGCACTTCATCCGGCACCTCGAGCAGGAGGTAGTGTGCCGCACTGCTCCCATCTGCGATAGTTATTAAACGAACTTGTACATCTTAACACGCACAATGCAAAAATGACAGAAGGAAGGAAAACATAAACAGGACAGGCCCTGGTGGAAGTTCAGTTACCAGCATATGTAGAAATCCTGTTAAATTTTGCTACGCCCTTCCTCCCCCCCCCCCCAAATTGCGGTACTCAATGTGAGTGTTAGGATTTCATGTCCCATACCACAATAAGATTACGAGAGATGCCATGTTAGTTGACAATTGAGGAGTGCGAATATTTGGGTAGGTTGGTCATGCATTGTTCTGACAACAGTGCAAGAAGGAAGAAGGGTCTAGGAATAATAATAATATAATAATAATAATCTTTATTGCTCATTTCACAAGAAAGTAGTACACATATCATCCGGCCAATGCCACATAGGGGTTTAACGACAGTGCCTGACAGCAGTGGAAAACAGAAAAAGTTGTAGTTACATATTTGCCAATACAACAAAAATACAAAAAATAAAAATACGGCACAGGAAAGAAAGCCACCACATTGCTTAAGGTGATAAATAAGTCATTCACCTGAAAACCTTGCTCAACTTATGCTTAGTCCGGGTGCGTAGTACACTTGGAGGCAGCTTATTGATGTGCAGAGGAACTTTGTAGTCCCTTATTCTTTTACTCTACCTTATACGACACCTGGGTACTAGAAATGAATCTTTGGGACGCAGAAAGAAACACAGGCGAGCCGTGACGGCCTGTGTTTTTTCCTAGACCCTTGTCTCTTTTCGCGCGGTAGTCAGTATAGTTTGACAACACTAGTTTATCATACGTCCACTTCTCACCTTCAGATGAAGAGGAGGAGGAGGCGCCCTGGGAGGAAGACGGCGTGCGGCGCTGGCGCTTGCGCGGCAGCGGGCACGGGGGTGCCCCGTCGTGGGGCAGCTTGCGCCGCAGGTCGTAGGGGGGCTGGTGGCCACCCCCACCAGTGCTGCCCCCCTGAGGTCCCCCCCCCACTGTGCACACACCACCCAGCACGCTCACCAGAGTCTGCTCCACGTTAGCCGCTGCACCACAACAAAAAGTAGCCACACAGGAACAGATATGGCTGAGTAAATAGACGAAACGTTTACAGCATCAATGCTATCACAATTAAAGCTAAAGGCAAAAGAAATGTAGCAAGTGTAGGCCAAGTAAATAGAAGGACAAGAACAACAAGAGAGAAGGCAGAAAGGTTACCTAGGCGCATGCCCGGTTTGCTACCCTACGCTGGGGGAGTGGGAAAGGGGAGTATAAAGGAGAGAGAGAGAAAGAGGATAGAAGTCAAGAACAACAAGAGAGAAGGCAGGGAGGTTAACCAGGCGCATGCCCGGTTTGATACGCTATGCTGGGGGAGTGGGAAAGGGGAGTATAAAGAAGAGAAAGAGGATAGAAGTCAAGAACAACAAGAGAGAAGGCAGGGAGGTTAACCAGGCACATGCCCGGTTTGCTACGCTATGCTGGGGGAGTGGGAAAGGGGAGTATAAAGAAGAGAAAGAGGATAGAAGTCAAGAACAACAAGAGAGAAGGCAGGGAGGTTAACCAGGCACATGCCCAGTTTGCTAGCTTACACTGGGGGAGTGGGAAAGGGGAGTAGGAAGAAGAAAGAGGATAGCAGTCAAGAACAAGAGAGAAGGCAGGGAGGTTAACCAGGCACATGACTGGTTTGCTACCCTATACTGGGGGAGTATAAAGAAGAGAGAGAAAGAGGATAGAAGTGGCCATTATGTGTGTAAGGTAAATCAAATGTGGATTAAAACCATGCTGCCATAAGTGAGGGCACGACTTGTGCCTGTGTTCTCCCGAGTGTTAGCAGATGGGATAGAGAATTTGGTGTTGATCACTTGAAGAGCCACTTTCATTTAAAAAAAAAATGGCATTTTTACAAAGTGCACCATCTGCTATCACTGCATTAGCCGACTGGCACACGCCTCAATTGATATCAGCAAGAGCGATTTCCTAAAGCTGCTTTGCCATGCAGCTGTGTGAGTGGAAGAATAATGTGTGCAGTTGCAGTTCAATTCCCATAATTACACTAATGTACAAGCTACACGACACAGCGTGGCGTAACAACCTAGTTAATGACTGTAATGCAGGCATTATCAGCACTGCTGGCAACATAAGCAAAAGATTATAACTAGAGGTTTACAATAATCATCACATGAATCTTATCACATGAGGCATTATGAACCCAAGTGGAGTGGCATAGATCCGCACTTGCACAATCCAAAGCTGTTTTTTTTTTTTTTTTAATATGCAGACTAACCTACCCCACAGTTTTTTCAAAAGCCAAGCAAAGCAGTATGTCCCTGTAGTTCAGATTAAAAAGCTCGGCCCGGATCCTTTTTTTAAAGAACAATATCAGCAACCTATGTTAACATTGAAAAGTCCATTTGAAGTAACAAATCCATCAATGCAAAATTAAAGCTACAAATTTTAGTGCCATGTCCCCATTGAGCTGAATTTAAACACACAGAAACACCAATTTCCCATATTTCATGACCAAGCCTGACTGATGCATGTGTATGTATGACATAGCAGGTTCAGTTCAAGACAAAGACGCCAACTCGTGCATCGTTCGAAATAGCACAAGAATAGTACATTGCCTCACATGAACAAGTTACTTGCTTGGTGTTTTTTGAAAAAGAAAGAAAGGTGTTTCGTTATTTATTGAACTCTGAACAAACAATATAAATGTTAACAAGCATTTTTTTTTTCAATGTGTGTGTGTATGTGCGTCTCTCTTTTTTGTGTCCTTGTCGTGGTGCGCTATACCCTTATAAATGATGTTTTTCAACCATGAAATAAGCCAATGGCAATGTCCTTTCCTATATTTTCTCACAAGAAATGCTTTTATAAACTTATCTACAGACATATTGGATGTATTATGTTTAGTATGCAAACATACACCTGCCCAACTGTTGTGTATAAGTTAGATGTCTACAATGTGTTCTGTATGCTAGGCTAACAATTCGTTAAAAATGATTATAGAACTCCGTCGTCTCCTGCCTGTATATTTATGTTATACCTGCAAGGATCCATACTGGCACTCTGCTAAGGATCCAGATGCTTGTAACATATTTTTGCCTGAACATAATTCGTTTAATAAAGTTCAATTCCATTGACATAGCCTCTAACACAATTGAAATGGAAATGCGAATTCCCTGCCGCGTGCAGTGCTACCAACCATATTTTGCTCCCATGTTCACAGAGAAGCTTTGACTACATATCGGCATGTTTTCTATATTCAAAGAGTATTGTTTTTTAATCACCTAAATCAGCCTATTTTTGTCCGTGTACCAGTCCTAATATCAGGTGTCTTTTAAATCACACTCTGAAGTAGGCCTTAGATATGGCCTCAAGGTTCCTTCTTCAAGGCTCATATATATATTACTGTCAAAAATAAAATTTGATTCAGCAAGAAGAGAACGAACGCAACCACAATCCCTGCGAGCTGGCACACTTACTTCAAAGGCACCACTGCTATTGTGTCCTTCAGTTTTGTCTGAACTGCTATTCTCATCTCGTAGAAATAGTGTGTGTTTTCCACATTGTAAAACCACAATTCACTCAAAAAATGTAATCATTTTTTTTAAGTGCCTTTGAAGGCCAATTGCTGCATAATGATCAATCTAAATAAAAAATTTGGTCTCAGGTAGTCTAGACATCCTCATGAACACCAACTATGTCCAATAACAATTATCAATTGATTGCATCCTTTTAACAACGTCTCCCATTCAATACCATGAATGGCAAAAAGCTGCACAATGAAAATTTGAAGCTTCGCCTTTAGGAGTTGAGCGTAATAGTGATAACCTGTCCCACGTGCGTACTTCAAACAGTGCATGAAATCTTTCTAACCTGCTCCCACTACGTGGCCTTAAGAGAATAAGCGCAGTAACATGTGTGCCTTTTGTAGTGAGTGACCGGCTTTAAATGATGAAGTCATTACGATGATCACGTGTTCTGACACCCTATGGCAGTGTACACTTGTACCCCACATTGTTACGGCAATCTCACATGTTGTACTGTGAAGCATGTATACAGGACGCGTGTTTGTAAAGCATGAAGGTTAACTTTCACTGCATTTCCAAAAGGAAGCTATTTACACTCTATTCACAAGCAGATGAGTGGCTGTGTGGTAGAACACCGGCTTTCTACGCAAACGACCCGGGTTCCATCCCCCTTGGACCCAAAATCTTTCATTGTTTATTTTATTACCATTTTTCTGTCACGCACAAGATGATTTTTCACTCACAACCACTGACGCCAGAATTCCTGCGAAACAAGCTCTTTTTAATGCTATGCCGTTAAAACTGGAATGTTTAAATTCATTTCCATCATCTTTACAAAATGCAAGAGCTGTCTATCGGAAATTTAGGTACAAGAAGATAACCATTTCATGCCTAGCGTACCTGAAAGGCATCTTTCCATCCACTAATAAAATAGATCTGGTGCAAAACGTTACATAAATATAAAGGTGAACCTACCACACAATAACACACCCACAAGTGCCCAGCTTTTCCTCTCATGTTTACTACAATTTGCACATGTTAAAAACTTTAGCTACAGGGCCAATCAGAAGTGTTCCAGAATTGGGCAGAAAACTTTTAAATACTTCGAAAGTTCTCATTTTTATATTTTTTGCACAACAGCACACATTGCACCTGCGTAGGATATAGTATAAGATGAAGCAATAAGTCGCTGTTTACGCAGGTTTTCACTTTAGAAGAGGTAGGCAAAAAGCTTCAGCCACACGCAAAGCCAAGCACTACCACACATCAGAATTGCAACTTGCGTGCATGTGCACAGATGCCTCGCGGGTGATGAAATATCGAATCTTATGCCATGGCTTGCATTGTAAAGAATCACCCTGTAGAGTCATGACTGTATTATGATCAGCCCATCTTATTACTTCTGCAGGGTGAAGACTGCTCGTCAATCCATCCTGTCCCAACAAAAATTATCTACTATGCACGGAACAGATAGCAAAAGTTAAACTATGTTGACACAGTGCAGTGTTGTGACGGTTGTCAGCAAAAGCCTTCCTCCAGCACATCAAATGTTAGTGCTAATCAAGAATGTTTGTGTTTGCACATTAAAGGGCTTTATTCTGGCACCGTAGTTAGAATGTGGATGTGAAGGCAAGTTGTATTTTTTATTGTAGAACTTACACGAAAACACTACCATATGGTAATCAAAGCTGAAGTTGAATATGTAACATATGTACACAACCTCATTAGTGTAAGTAGTTCATTTTACATTATCTTTGTTCCATCATGAAGGCAATAAACTCAAAACACGAGATCCTGTACCCAGACATGAACATAAATACAGAACACAAATACTACACGCCCAACGGAGGGCCACTGTATTTCACGATCCCCTAATTTTAGACAATGCATTCAAACGACATTTCAGGGTTGTATTAGTACAACTCTTCACAATTTTTGTTTAAATTAGTAAACACAAAACGGTGTACAGTGCATTAAAACATAACAGCTCACAAATTTTAGAAACAAAGGCTATTAGATGCTCGATATAAATATGGTGTTGATGAACGTAGCTCTATTCACAACGGTATTTTCACATCAGTTGGATTGGTGTGCTTATCAGCTGCCCCTGAGGAGAGCAGATTAGCTTGACCCTACTGCTATTTTGGAGATATTAACGTTCTACATATTTGTGAAGAGAAAATCTAACACAAGTACCAATGCATCTTCATCTTCGCTAGAGAGAATGGAACTTCATGTTTGTAATATCCCATAGCTTTATGCCGCATGACCACAAGGTGTTTTCAAGCTTCAATTTTTACCTCTTGCTTTCCTAATATTTTGAACAGCCCTGACGTAGAGCAAAATGACGAGAAGGCACATCGGGACTCCACACAGCGCTACTGGCAACATTCCACTAATCGTCAAAACCAGATCCCTTACAGTCCGCCATCACCAGGCAGGCAGTTGAAAATGCGGGCACACTCAGACACATCTAGATATAGTCACTCTACCTAAGTGAAACCATGTTTAAGGCAACTATGTAAATCACTGCAATTAACATCAATGCATATTCAATAATCCAGTGATGTAAATTACTCGCTCATGGTAGCGTAAATCACCACATAAGTAATGATACCTTCGTCGTAATGTCACATGGAGTGACTTTTTTTTCACGCATGTGTCCTAGTGCCCCCTCGTGTTCAACTGCCTGTCTGGTGATTGCAGTTTATAATTAGTCTAGTTTTTAAAATAAATGCACTGTTACTATATAGTAGCCTTGCGTAGTGTCCTTATGTGCCTTCTCATGTCCTTGTGTCATTTTGCACTACATAAAAGCTGCTTGGATGATTTCCCAACAAGCCGAGATTGATGACCGTGCCTCTAATATTGATTCAAATAAAGACAAACTATCT
This sequence comes from Rhipicephalus microplus, assembly GCF_043290135.1. NCBI lineage: Eukaryota > Metazoa > Arthropoda > Arachnida > Ixodida > Ixodidae > Rhipicephalus > Rhipicephalus microplus. Next base: position 5,550,603 of record NC_134707.1, read on the forward strand.
TCCAAACCAAACCAGCTGCTTGAACTTTACTGAGCACAAGATGAATATGAAGTGTGAAACAGCTCACCACACTCTTGGGGGTGACCGGCAGGCTCATCTGCGCCATAAAAATGCCCAAACATGTATCAGCCACATTTTTCCATGCAGTGAAACAGGAAGTGACCAAAACATTCCTTCTACACAATCGTAAAACGCGTACTGCACTGAATTTCACGGTGCAAATTAAAAATGTCACGGCTTCGCTGACCTCTGTACAGCTGCTTGTGCTGAATATAAAGCTTTATCTTTTCAATGTGTCACTAAACGATCGTTGCTACTCGAAACAATATGCACTCGCATTTGAAAACTAGGTTAGCACAAGCATCGACCGCTTTCGTGTACTGCGGAGCGAAGAGTTACGTCAAGGCAGACTCGGAGGGTATAGCGTCTTGATATATTTTTTTTTTTCGCACGATCACAGTGAAAAAGTCACCGCGGGGAAGCGACGCCGGAATAAACGGAGCCCGATTTGTTCGTAACACTATCACCCTCGTAAAACACTAATACAAGCGTTACAACGACGGTCCCGTTGCGTCACGGCGAAACGTTTGATTTCTGCACGGTTTCCACGGCACCCAAAGGTCAACTTTATCTGACGCACTTGCGTGTTTACACGGCATTCGGCAAAGGAACACCTACGAAACTCGATTTTTTTCCCGGAGCATGGGCGGAAGACCAGGAAAACAGCTGTTGGAGTCCCGATTTTAGTCACATGCTCGCTCAGTCAACACTCACGAATGCCTCATGGGTTTCTTTCATAAGCAGCTAGGGTAACGCCATACGGCCCCTGGAAACATCCGGAAAGAACTGCCCTGCTTAATGACGCATCACAGCGGGCGCCTACGTTCCTCGGGCGAGATTAGGCAGGCCGCCTCGCATTTCGCACGCAGCCAAAAAGACGCGGCGGCGATCGCCCCAGAACGGGAAAAGCGCACGACTTCTTTATACGACGAAACATGGATCGCGTAGTCAACCACTGTCGCGGCTTTCACAATTCGATCGCGCTAGGACAACCCGACGTCGAGATCAATGTGGCGTCCGCCGCCGCCACCCTAGGGCCAAACAACGGCACTTTACTGAAACGAGCGAGTCGCCGATGAGATCGTGTCGAACGCATCGACGTGAACACAAGGAGGGGGGGATCGCCCTGTGATGTATCCTGGCGGGCCAGGCTCCGATGCGGCTGGCCTAAGACCTACGTACGAGCCCCTCGAAGGTGCCAGGGCCATTATCGAGCTTAGCGAGAGTCAACTGATTGCACCGGGGCGGTGATTAACGCGAATCGGGGAAAATATTCCTACGGACTAGGCCTAATCATGGCCCAAAGGGGCCCCCCCTCCTTCCACAAAAGCAGTGCTCTCTAGCGTACCTTCGTCGAACGCCCTGGACGTGATCCCAGCTCGCTTCAGAGGCTTCTTCCGCGTTTTGCGCACACTTTGTCTCGGCGGCCGAGCCGCCGCACTGGACATCTTCGGGGAACGCGAAGCACCACAAAGACCTTCGGCCGCACCACTGCTCAACAAAGGGTCGACGAGAACTTGACAACCACCCCCATCACCATTGCTGTGAGGCCATTTTCTTGTTCCATGTCGGGAAACATTAGCCCGGCCAATCGCGGCGCCGACGCGGGTCACGTGACGCTCTTTTTGGTTGACTACCGCAAAAACCGCGCGCAACAACAGACAATGCACGACAAAAAAAAAAAAAAAAACCGGAACACAAGCGCAAGTCGAAGCCAGCTGTATTTGCATATGCACTCGATTAGCACGGCTACCGTTTTTTGTGTTGAAATACGTCACGTTTTTACTTTCATTGAGTAAAAAAAAGCGTACGTTTTCAGAATTTTTTAAAATAACTACTCCATCAAATACAAAACACAGTACAAAATCTTTTTTACAGATTATTGCGCCATCTATGAAAATTATTTAAAGTACAAATGCTCATATTTGACAAAAATATGTATTTTATAAAGTGATAAATGACGCACCTTGGAGACGCACAAGTCTGTTGATTGTCAGATTATGTAATGTGCAAGCTCGTGAGCTCATCGATTCTCCGTACAGCCACTAAGCACCTATACTGACATAACTCCTGGCGTGAGTGAACTCTACGTGGTTTCGAAAGATCATACCGTTTGCAAAATTAAAATATCCAAATTGTTTGCGTGGCTTTACACGTCTACCAGTCCACCGTCCTTCGAGCGCTTCCGTTTAGCGGTCGTTCTCGACGCACTTTTGCAGATCTGCAGTTCCCAGCGCTCAGCTGACTCGTGATACAGGACGCGGCTACCCAATTTGTACGGGAAGGTTGTCTGATCAGTCTCCGGCGATCACCCATGGCCACCGAGGCCGTGACTGTGGCCGAAGAGGCTCGGCCAAACGTGGACCTCGAGTTGGAACAGCGCGTCAAGGGCACCTGTGGCCGCATTTCGGAGAACGTACACATATTCGCCAACGAGCCGTCGCTGGCCTGCTACCGGTTGCAAGAGCACGTCCGCAAGTCCCTACAGCCGACCGTCGAGAGGCGTCTGCAAATGGCCGAACTGCGTCAAGAGCTACGCGGCAAGTGTTACGACTTGGACTACGCCATCGCGGCGCTTCGCGGCTTCCAGCAGAGCCGGCAACACTTGGCCAACGTGCAGGACCTGATGCGCAACGCGGTCTTCATGAAGCAGCAATTGGCGCACCGCGAAGCTCGCGCAGCTGCCTCCAGCAGTGCTGCGCAATCCACTGGCCGTCGCCAGCAACTGCTACATCAACAAAGGCTGTCGCTGGATCTTCCCCAGACGGCTTCTCGTCTGAGCAGCTCGCCGTCACTGGGCGCAGCTGACATGCGTCTCGGGTCGCAACGATCGGCGTCCCCGAGGCGCCCAAGCGATCAGCGTTAGATCTATTGATCGACTATATTAAATAGGACCTCGTTATATTTGGCATCTGTGGACGTACTAGCGAATTTAAGCGATTGTAAATGCAACAGTGTCCGCACCATTCTCTCGACATTGTCGAATTGTGCCAGAGTGGACCAATCGTCTATCGGAGAGGCATCTCTCTGGGCCAATCGGAGCGTTCGAGATGGCCGGCCGTGGCATGACGCATCATCACGCACACAGGAGCAGCGTTGGTGACGACATCTAGTGACGCTGGATTAAACTAAAGTGTTCTTCGGCTTCTTTTTTTCTTAGCTTGTATTTCTGTGTTCATAGAGAAGGAAAAGTTTGATATTTGCCAGGACAATAATTAGTGAATTTATTGGTTGAAAATAGCTCTGTGGTATGTTTCAGCTAGCAACCTTTCATTAGTGACGCGCGAGCACTAAAGTGCATGTTTTGAGCATGCTGTAACGCTTTAGTTGATGCAGTATTTCGTGATGCTGGCATCGCTTGGCAGTACATGTGCAAAGCAGGCAGGATGGCAAACTGCAATTTCATGTTGCATCAAACTGTTTGAATGATTTATAGTCATTACTGTAACAGCCTCTGACATGTAACTGGAGCTTACGCCACTCGCATGCTGACAATGCAATGATGTGAAAATGTGATCAGTCTGGGAGAGTTTTGTGCAATTTTATTCAAGAATTCACCGGAAGTGTGAAACAAGAAACGAAAACAAGGCATGTTGTTTAGTGCCTCTTGTGGGTCACCGTTATGGCAAGCTTTAGTTGCTAGGCTGTAGTGGCCTTCATATTCAAACTTAAAGAGTGCATAAAAATCAATAAGAGAACTTGTAGAGGCACATGAATCCTTATGCCACAAATGTCGCACCCCTTCCCATCAATTCTGGCTATTTGTGATTGTCTGAAAGTTGTGTGCCCTGCCTTCAAGCACTCAAATTTACAGGCAGAGTTTAAAGTTGAGTACACTTAGTGATAAGTCAAATGCAAAGATTGGCACCTTCTAAACCCAACTTATTTATCCTGAAAAAGAACAAAGGAGGCAGCCATGGTATAGGTAATGCATGCCATGATTCGTATGCAGTTAGAAAAAAAAGTGGTGCATGAGCACCCAAATTTTTCCATCCTTGGGCTCACTCACAAGGGTCTGCCACACTTTGGGACTTGTGCAATGTGTTGTAATGTATTGCTATAAATGAAAAAATATATAAAGGGAGTGTGAAAATAAAGAAGTTCCCCAATCTGTCGGAAGAAGTTCATTCCCACCACCACACCAACCATTTTTCTATGTGCACACCACAGGCAAGAAGGAAAACGCATCATGCAAGAATAAATTGGCCTCATTGGCAAAACGTTTAGAATTCGATCAAAAATGGGTGTTCAATATGACTAAAAAAATTGCACACATCTCCCATAAAAGGAACCCCAAGTAGCATGCGAAGCAGCCATGGGCCCACATAGGTTTCGTAAAGAGGTGCTCCTTACTCATCTCCGTAGACGTTGGTCGTTCTGCACACAGTCGCTTTGCAAGCCCTCGCCTCTGTTACACACATGCTCGTCTTCATTCATACTACTACATTGTGGGTGTGAGAGAGAGGAATAAGTGGCTTTATTATACAGAGCAGCGCAGTGCTGCTAGCAGTCTCCACCCATACCAGAGCACGCGCCGAAGTGGAGTGAGGATTTTACTGCAGAGCCATCTAGTAGGCACTCCGAGTACTAGTGTGGCTACGACAAGGGACAGGCACCGACCATAAGCTGCTTTGCGTCTAGTTCACTATCACTAGTTTCTCCGAACGAAAACTTATAACGAAGCCCCCCCCCCCCCTCCAATAAGATAATTTGATACACTTAAATCTCATCTAAGCAAGTGAAATACTGTATTAAAGGTAAATTTTCGCAAAGAATAATATCTGTTAGCAAGAAATGAGAGAATGCAGATTGTCTCGTGGACTTCACAAAAAACACTATAGAAGATGGCAGACCAGCACTGTGCAATCGGTGGTTTTGGGACTATAAACCCCACATATCCATTAATCCATCAAGCAAAATGATAAGGAATTTGACAATCAATAATTTGATTGCGGGTTCAATGGCTTGTGCATGACGAATTTCACTATCCCACTGATGTTTCAAGAGGTGAAATTCCAATTTGTTCATGATAAATTTTGTACCAGCAATAATTTGAATAAACATGCTAGCCAGAATTTCATATTTTGTACAGAAATAGGCCCTTAGGAGTTGAACAGTCTTTGTAAGAGAACCCTCTTTATAAGTTGAATCCTTTTTGTAAGTGATGATCTTAATGCGCTCAAAACATGAATCGCCACCTACTGTAAGAAAGGAATGCTAGACAATGAATCTGTTACAATCACTGGAGAACTTGATTTTAATTTACAGACATTTAGGATAACCCCCAAAAAATTCACCTAGAAAGTAGGTACAAAACCTGGAAGGCAAACAGAAAACTACCAATATTGCGTGGGGCAGACAAACCAATCCTACATTTTTTATCACTTTGGGAAGCTTCAGTAACTAAGATTGTCTAAACTGATATTGTAACAAGTGATCACTTAAAATAGCACCGTGATAGAATGACAATTTTGATTGACCCATTTTTCTATGGTGCAATGGAAAGCTCCCCTTCAGTAGTGGTTAAACTTGCAACAGTCGATTGCAAAAGCACGTGAATATTTTGAAAGCAGAATTTTTTCAATTTTCAAAAATGTTCCAGTTGCTTCTCCAACAACAGTTTGAAGCAATGCCTATGCCGATAGCACTTCTTGCAAGCTATTCTGTACACTCGTCATTCTGCTTTCACAGAAGTCAGTGAAACTGTGGTTAACTGCTTTCATTTTGACATTTTCAGCAGTTCCTGGATAAAAAAGCAGGTAGAATAAGTTTTCTGAACGACTCTCGCCACGTGAAGTCCCCTTACTACTTAGTAAACCAAGGCATTCCTCGTACTTATACAAACTCGTCAACAGGTCTCGTTAAGCCCTCGACTAACAACTCATGACGACTAAATCCGAAATCCTTGTACACAGAAATAAGGCATCTGACACTACCTCCCTCAACTTACAACTCAATGGAACCCTAATGAAAGAGGTTGAAACAATCTGAATTCTTGGGGCCCACTTCAATAATCGGGACAACTAATTTGCAATAAAACTAAGAACGTCCTGTTTACAGATTTCCCATATAATTAGTCATGTGGCTAACCAACGACAAGGGATGAAAGAACATGACATAATGCGACTCATTCAGGCATTTGTAATCAGTCGCATAACTTATAGCTTCCCTTACCTGAGGGTCTTGAAAGCAGGCGAGCACAAAATAGACAGAGTCATAGGTGTGACTCTCAAGAAGGCTCTGAACCTTCCCCCGTGGACACTCACGGAACGTCTGCTTCAAATGGGGCTCCACAATAACGTATCAGAACTATTCCATGCACACCACACGAATCAAGTCATGCACCTCGCCATCACTAAAACGGGACGGAAAACACTATCAGAACTTGACATCGAAGCCCCCATTGAGAGAAGGAGAAAACACTGTATGCCACATGAGTGGAGGCAGGACTTCATCATCAAACCACTTCCACGCAACATGCATCCTCTATTCCACAAACATCGACGTCGGGCACGGGCAAAAGTTCACAACTACTCAGATGCTGAGGGCGCCTTATTTGTCGATGCAGCTGGACCAGTGAACGGCAAATATACAGCAAGCATCATTCATTGTGGAAAACAGGTCGATTGTATATCAGCCCAGGACACAGACACAACTAGTATGGAAGAAGCGGGAATCGCCCTCGCCCTACAATACCCCGAGTCCACCTTCATTCTCATAGATTCACAAGCAGCCCACCGAATTTTCTGTACACGCTGGATTGGCCTCGTTACGCACCGAATCCTTACACAGCTATCGGCCCCACGTTCAAAGGGAGACTGGAAACAGCTGATATGAATACCCGGCCACAGCGGAGTTAGAAGCAATGAGCTGGCCCATGCCTCGGCCCGAAGATTACTCTTTTGAACTTCCGACCGCAGCATATCGCATCCATCCTCAGCTCTGAGTGAGGACCGGCCTCTAACCTATTGAGAAATTCTGCAACACCAACGAATCGAACGACAGAAACTTCCACCCCTGGGCAGAACCTCAGTAAGGAACCAAAGGCAGCGTGGCATTGCTTACAGACTTTGTCCTCTCCTAATCCGTACATACTGTCAAAGATAGATCACGACACACACACCACACACAGTGCAGTTTCTGCGCCAATAAAACAGCTACCCTGTGCCACATGGTATGGGAGTGTCCTCACAATCCCCCTTTGCAACCTAGTACACAACACAATATTGAAGGGTGGGAGGCAGCTCTGTCCAGCTCGGATCCGAAGACCCAAGAGGCCTTCATGACACGTGCGAGGACAGTGGCCTGCACCAATGGGATCGCGGACTAAGGACCCCACTCGCCTATCTACTCAAGTTTTATTCTCTCTCTTATGACCATCTTCTCATACGTCAAGGGAATGTGGTGCCACTGTTCTGCCGAGTACAAATGAAGCTCTAATTGGCACGTTTTTAACCGAGAAACAATTATTTTAAAAAATGTACGGCATTTCAACTCTATCATAGAGAAATTCTGTACACCTGTTCAGGGACACTAATAGGGGAACATTATCAACTCTACTTTGTTGCCGTGTGGGGGACAAAACTGATTTAATAAATAAAGATATAAACCCATGTTTAATTTAAAAAAGTGTTTGTTTTAGCTAGTATAATAGATAATCTTTCCACTAGTGGGCTGTCTTAATCAGTGTTCAAAGTGGTTATCTGTTCATTTAAAAAGCTGTACGACAGCAGCCTTGCATTTCTTGGGAACATAGCCAGGCTGTGTTTTAATGGCATTATTGCTGCAGCTGATTGAAAGTACATCACGAACTTGAATATTTTAATAGTACAAAGGGCCCCGTGAACACAGAATTTGAGGCATACTGGAATCTTGGCCAGTACGCTCCAAAAAACCAAATCGCGCCTGGAGATAAAAAAAGTTTGTGAACATCCACTGTGTGGTGTATGCAGTCTTAGAGACGGGTAACCAGCTAGAAGGAGAAGCTTCAAGCTGGGGAGCCCAGCTAGAAGGCCACAGCCATCTTTTTCTTCTCAGTCGGTGTATTGATCCTGCCCTGCCACCCTTCAAAAACGATAACTGGGCTAGTTGGCAAATGTCCATGTTAAAAACTCCGCTACTTATCCTTACGGTAAAATGAACCTTCAAAAACTTTCTGCACCTAGCATGGTTTTGTACTGCTTCCGCGATCGACTCTTTTCCGACCAAACGACAGTCATAGTGATGCCATAACGTCACAAATTTTGCTTACCTGCAATGCAATTGCATGCCTAGCCTTGCATGACGATGCTGCTACCATGATGCTGCAAGTTTAACCACTACTGAAGGGGAGCTTTCTATTGCACCGTAGAAAAATGAGTCGAGAAAATGTGATTGCCAGTCTCTCTCAATGCTATTTTAAGCAATCACTTGTTACAATACCGATTCAGACAATTGTAGCGACTGACAATTCCCAAAGTGAGAAAAAATGTATGATTAGTTTTTCTGGCCCTATCTGGATTCGTCGTTTTCCATTTGCCTCCCAGGTTTTGTACCTACTTTCTAGCTTAATTTTGAGACACTCGTGTGTCTCACAAATTTTGGTGACGTGTAATGCCATTGTACGACTAATTTGAATGACTTGTGTCAACACTGCCACCACGTGGTAGACACACCAGTATTTACCATGTGGTGGCAGCATCGTTTAAATCGTTCAACGAACTTATAATACAGCTCCACTATAGAAAACAGGAGCACATGCAATAATCTGCTTTGCAAGATACCTACAAGTAGAAGTTGCAATGTCTGCAAGGCCATCCCAATGCAGATGAGGCATCAGTGAGCAGCTTATCTCATGCGATCACAGAGTTAGGCAGTGCAGCATAACAATCGAGGTATTGCCACAGAACATTGTGTGCTCCCAAAATAATGTTCACCTTTTTTAAGTGTAGAGCACTTAGCGGCCCTGCTTGTAGTCCATCTACAGCAAATAGATGGTGGGATCCCACTCACAGTGAAGTGTTTAATATAGGCCATAACAAGAAGCAATACTCGAAACCAGGTTAATATGAATGAAAAAGGTCTAAAATAATATAAGTAACAGAAACAAGCAAGAAGTTATTGCAAAAGAAAGTAACTAACGTTTTCGAAACATTCGAACGTTTTCGAAACATGTGGCAGACTCCACTACCATGCTAGAGAGGGCGCTACCTACCACCTTGCCAAACGAGCAAGTGACCTGCACTTCGCTTGTTCTGCGTAGGTACATTTTATGAGAAACAACCTGACACAACTCGCTGCAGATGAAGCGCACCTCAACTGCCATAACAAGCACAATGTCAACGCGCCGCAAAAAGTAGCACACATACCATGCACAGTTCGCGAATTTCTTTTGCAAGATTCTACTTGTTTTCATTCGTTTGGGCGGGGGAAACCCACATGCCTACTTCAAGCATTGGCATCAACGCTTTGGCAAATGGAGCAGTGGGAACTCTACGCACAGGAATCACTGGGTTCTCACACTGCGCACTTCAAGTATCACAGCAGAGGAGCTGTCACTTTTATAGAAAATGGCCTTCACAAACCTCCAAAGACGGCTTCGTGAAGCCCTCAGGGCCCGTGGACACTCATTTGAGAACTACTGCACTATGCCATGAATTACCATGATTTCACGAAGTAGGAAAATGCCCACTGTGCCATTAGCCATAATTGTACAAATCAAGGTAGGTATCTACTTTGCGACTGTAAGGCATTGTGCACAGTTTGTTGATGCTGTGGCTCATGACAATGAGGAATTATGGTTCAGCATCGGACGAACACCATTGAGTGAAAGCCACATGTCAGCAATGAACGACCAAACAGTGTCAAAAACTGCTACAAAGACTGTTTTAGACTTTATCAAAAGCACTTGACTAGATACTAGACTGTAGGGTGCTATGCTAAGTGGCAACTGTACATATGCATCACCTCTTCTTGTCCTCATCATCATCCTTCATCTCTCTTTTCTTCCTTTACCCCTGTGTAGAGTAGCAGGCTAGAGCGAACTAGCTCAGGGCGACCTATCTGCCTTTTAATAAATTCTCACTCTCTCTATGGTTCAGCCCATTGTAATAAGTGGGAAGCCTAAAACCTCATTAAGCACTTTGTATTGTGTGAAGCTTGGTATTAGTTCCCTCAACAACCATGCTACATTAAATCTGTTAATGTGATTCCTAGCCCAACATGGCGCTTTTACAGGGTCTTTGTGAATAACTTCCAAGCACCGGCAGGGCTCTGTAGTAGAAAATTCAGCTGCCACGCAGAGGGCCTGGTTCGAATCCTGCTAGATACTGGATATTTTTTCTGCTCTCTCGGCATACCCTAACTCATGGTATTGCACAATATTGATCTAGAAATACAGCCAACTAATGCATATTCATTACCCACGAAAATATCCAATCTATCTAGAATATATGCTCTGACAGTGCACCACGTGACATGGCAGTGAAGTGATCCCACTGTCCAAATGGAAGGCTGCTATTACTGGTTTCGAACTTGAACAGCTGCGGGCAGTCCGACGGACTCATGATGCAGCAGAGACTTGGTCTTTCTGTTCTGACGTGGAATGACCCAAAATGCGCTAAAAGAGCATTCCGAGAGATGACGATAAGGTTTATCTATCCATTGATCTACAGTGCGCGATAGTGGTTATGAACACTGGTGGCAGTGGACAGCTTGACCACCAAAGTGAGCTGTTGTGAGCCCACAACAGTTTTCGCTGTAGAATGTATCACAAGAAACACAGCAGAATGACATGAGAGATTATTGACACTTTTATTTAACTCAGAAGAGCTAGGCATTATGCCTGTACTGCCCTAACGTCATGCGACGTTCAAAACAGCCGTGGGCCAGTCGTTATTCCCGTCACACCGACGGCGTTTTCTTTTCCAAACGACAACACCACGGGGGCGAGGGGGTGTGGTGCCAAGCAGCGAACAACTCGGTGCACGTCTACTGTGTTTTAAACGCAAGGCCCAACATCGGGCACGAGCGACAGGCACTAACCCGACAATTCCGTCGCAGGAAACGAGCACACACGAAAAAACTCGCCATAAAAGTCCAGTGCTGCACAACCACACCCGACAGACACAAGGAGAGGGGAAAAACGGGAAGATCGTATGTAGTTAAGCTTAAAGCACTGCAACCAAGACTAGGTCACGCATGCAGCAGTGCTCACGGATTGCCCCTACAGAGTGATGGTACCGGACACTGCACGATGCCACTGCGAGGTTGAGCGAACGGCCCGGGTCTCGATGACTCTCTATCGTGCCTACGAGTTTCGAGAAGAAGCTCTCCTCTGCTAGTCTGGTCCTCTGAGCCTCCTCCTAAGTGTGGCCTTGGCCAGCGAGGCGCCTTTTTTCTTTGCTGGAGGGCGTACAAAAATAAAGGCAAATAAATAAGCTGGGGTCTGGTCATCAGAGCGGGGCGTCTGGTGGTGCCAGCAGCTGGTCGGCCCTCTTGTGGTCGCTCAGGGCCTTGAGCGTGAGCGAGTCCAACGGGAGCTCCGACTTGCGCCGCAGCAGGGGCTTCTCCTTCTTGGCAGCCAGGGTCGTCGTTACCTGCGTGGTGCAATACAGGAACGTAACGTTGCAGTCCTCATCAACATTATGTGGGTAAACAGCATTAGCTATGGTACGTTGACAGTAGAGTTGCCAGCCTATATCATAACAAAAAAATACTGTTCTGTATTCTTTGTTATGCCGAATAAAATAAGAAGTACTAATCCATGTTGGCTCTTTCCAATTGGCAAATTCAAAACATGTAAGTGCATCCTTACACTATAGTGTGAATCACAGCACAAGGCAAACGAAACAGTATTCTGAATTCTGTGGTAAGCCCAATAATTTCCAGAGCCTTCCACCATGGTGTCATAATCATGTCGTTGTATTGGGATGTAAAACCCAACATATTATGATGTTATTGGTATAGCTCTACTGATTTAATAAGGGTACACCCCATGGTAGTCATCACCATCAGCCTGACTAATCGAGTCTGTAGTACTCAAATGACCAGTCGTTATCTTGCCTTTGTGCTACGTGCCCTGCCCATGACCATTTCTTCTTCTTGATTTCGACTATGATGTCTTTAACATCCGTTTGTTCCCTGACCCACTCTGCTTTCATCTTTTCCCTTAGGGTTACACCTATCATTTTCCTTTCCATTGCTCATTACGTCATCCTCAACTTAAGTTGAACCCTCCATAGAGTTTCCTAAAATGAACACTGGCGCTGCAATTGTTCAGCGACCATGAGAATGATGGGTAGTACACAGACTTGCCTCATCTTCGTACCTGCGGGCAACGAATTGCACTTGTGGCTTCGTTTACTGCTGTGTTTCCGTTGTGTTTCAAAGGAAAAAAACAAATCCCTTTGAACTTCGTGAACCAATTTGAAATGGTAAGACTAGAAGAATAAGGAGGTGAAGCGCAATCACTGAACACTAGCTGATCTTTGGTTCGTGAGAAAACAACTCCAAGCCACACGAACACACACGGAGCCAGAAGTACGAAGATTAGACAAATCCTTGTACTAACCATTACTCCCATGCTCGCTGAAGCACCATGCATGGCAGCTCTCATAGACACTAGCGCCTGAGTTCCCTCTAGTGTACATTTAGAACTATATGAAACCCTCTTCGTAATCCTCTAGTTTCTGCTCTGTAGGTAAGTACTGGTAAGATGCATCTGTTATATACCTTCATCTTGAGGATAGTGGCAATCTACCATTCATAATTGGAGAATGGTTCCCGAATGTGTTCCACCCCATTCTTATTATTTTAGTTACTTTAATCCCGTGGTTACTGCACCGCAGTTACTACCTGTCCTAAGTAGACATATTGTGAGCCCTGTTCATATTGTTCGTCTTATGACCTGTAAATACTCAGCATCATAGCTTGGGTCAGAGCAGAGAGGCTCTGGCTCGAGTAACATTGTCTCACAGTACTCTTTTACAACTTGAAGTCCACTGCTACCTGTGGTAGTAAAGCTTTGTAAGTAAACCGATTGCAAGCGTTAAACTCGCTCAAGCACTGTTTTTAAGGTCAACAACCATATCTTACATGTAAGTTATTGAGTGTAAGGTGTTCAACTGATATAACATTCAATGTGGCAATGTCTTCCCCCAAGGATGAGCCAGTAAGATCTGAAGCCAACTTCGCGCCACTCACCTCCCTGGCCTGGCTTTCCAGCCTGTCGTAGAGCATGTCGTCGTCTTCCGGTGGGCTTTCGAGGGCTTGTGTCGGGGTGCCTAGCTGGGGCTTCACCACGTGGAACTGCAGCAGGGGCACAACAGAAGAGAGCTTCAGTCGTTGCTTACAAGAGTGCTCGTTTATGTCTGCATACCTGAGGATTTTTCTCGGCTAGGCTCTCTATCCGGTTCCAGGCGTCCTCCCGCTCTCGCAGGCGCATTTTCTCACTACAAGAACACACAAAAATGCAAATTTGACAAAAACACCAACACGGCATGGCAAGAGAAAAGCTCAATTCAAGGCAAACAGTGCATGGAGGGCACATGTGATAATGGTATAACTATCAGTTAAAGCGCACGAAAACAGACAGGAAGACAGGACAGGACTGTTTTCGTGCGCTTTAACTGATAGTTATACAATGCATATCCAACTAGCCCAACTTTCTATTCTGTTACATGTGATAACATCACCCTCATGTGAGCAGCCTGCCGTCAAATGATCATCACACAGAGGAAACACCCCAGCCAACTTTTGGTTATGGAGCATGGAGGACTGCCAATGGAGGGAAAGGGGGGCTGTGGCACTTGAAAGGAGCAATCTCCCTCTTTTTTTTTTTTCATTCAGGAAATAGCTATGTCATTGTAGAGCACAGATATATAGCATGAGAGCTGAATTCTAGTCACCAACAAAACAATGCAAACAGGACGACGGTACATCTATTCATAACGTCTTAAGAGCAAGGCGTCATTTTACTGCGGAGCTGTTGGAACTTCGCTAGAGTGATCCAAGGCATCTGCAACTAGCCCACCATGTATGTGCCAGACATCGGGCAAGCCTGATGTCTGGCACATGTTTTAGTACATTGGGGCAAGCCCCAATGTACTAAAAATGAAGCTGTTCGTAACTAGCCAAGCAGACATGTGCTAAGCAGCTTCTAGCATAGCATGGCCATGCCTAGTATTGCCAATCACTTCATGTCTAGCCATGAAGGTAACTTGATACATGAAGTTCTCTGAAAAGTAGCCTGTGCTACTTTTCATGTACAATGAATGTTAAAGATTCATGCACTGCAAAAACGCTGACAAATGCTATACGCACGTAAAACAAGGCGAGTTTCAAGTGCAAAGGTCAGACGATAACATTAAGCTATCCATCGTGGCTTCATAAATCTTGCGAAGCCGATACTTGCACTCTGCGGGCTATAAACGAACGTGCGGGTTGCCACGCATTTTCTCGAAAACTTCACGTATCGCAAGAACAAATCAGATTTATTGCGTCACGGACGGTCCAGAATATTCACTGATGCACGAAACATGCAATGTGCTTCGAGTTCGTTTCTTGCTAACGTATCAACACTGAGGCTGGCAGAGCCGAACAAGGGAGCGTCTGCCTACTGATCATCCTCGAGAGGACGCTCCTGAATTCTGCTAGGCTGCACGACAGTTTCTGAACATTGCGAATACACTAGCGTTCAACTGTTGAGGGAGAGCACCGCCTCTCCAAGTCTGCAATTCGAACTCTCTATATGAAACACAGCCCATCTCGCTGGAGCAGAGTGTAAGAGGAAGTTCTATTTGTCAAGTGGAGAGTTGTTTAGGATAGGTTACACACAGTCATTCCCTCCTGCAGCCGAATTCACACTCACGTACGCAGTGGTGGCAATGCCGTCCAGCATTTTGAAGCCGCCAAAATCTGCTTTTGGAGCAGCTACCTCGGTGTTTGGAGCACGCACGGGCTTCCCATGACAAATACAGAGGAAAAAATTTTTGTTTTAATTAGTGTAATGTTTCCCTAGTTTACATAATCATTTATACACAAGCAGCAAGCCCACAAATAGGTAAGAAAAATAAACAAAAGTAGGATTACGTACAGAATCAGTTACACAAGTAGTGAGGGATATTGCACCAACAAGCTATAGCTCCAACATGAAGTACCGTATTTACTCGATTCTACCGCGCCCTCGATTGTAACGCGCACCCGATTTCCACCGCGAAAAAAAAAAAAAGTAAGACATCGATTGCAACGCGCACCCATTTTTTTTCGCTGGCCCGCACGATCACACCACTCGAAAAAACGATTCCTTTCGGGATTGTTTTCCATCTAAATATGAGGTACGGGCGAAGCTTGTGCCCATCTGACGTGTAACAGAGCATTGCCGTCACTGTAGTTTTACCGTGGACCGATGTCAGCACGCGAACTTGCTTTGCCCCCTTCTTCTCGACAGTTGTGGTGCCAGGCATGTCGAAGTAAAGAGGCGTCTGATCGGCATTCCAGATTTGCCCAAGCAGGTAGCCGTTGTTGCGCCGCAAGTTTAGGACGAACCTTTGAAAACTGTAAAGCTTTTTCATCGTACTTCTCCGGAAAAGTTTTCGCATATGCATGTTCCCCTTCGAAGGGAAGAGCCTTTCCTCTTCATATAGTTAATTAGCCAGCACCTGCTCGCTTTAAACTGGCTCCGCATTAGACTTTTTTCTAAGACTAATTGCATAGCCCGCACTTGGAGCAGTTCTGTCGTCACGGGCCGCTGTGCCGCTCGCTCCTCAAGCACATACTCGCGGAGCAGCTCTTTAATTTGCGGAAACCGACCCTGCTGTGGTTCACTGAAGCCTTTGCGTGAAGCTTTGCTGTCGACAATCTTCTGCTTTTGTTTCCGCCGGTCTCGCACGCACGTTTCGGGAACGACCGCGATGCGGCCCGACTTCCGTCCGTTTCTGCACACGCGATGACTTTTCTTTTAAAAGCGGCATCGTGGTGCACTTGAGTTTTTGGAGTCGGCCCTTTCACGTCGTCGATGCTAATGCACTACTAGATGACGAACTCCTCAGCACACGTACGAAGTGCCGCACATGGTAAACAAATAGGCAGAAATAGCCGACGCACCATGCCGACGCACGTAGGGGGCGGCCATTTTGGATTTGCGATGGCAATAGATTGACCGTAATTTTTTGTTCGTACTCGATTCTAACGCGCATGCGATTTATGAACTCGCTTAACCGGAAAAAAGGTGCGCGTTAGATTCGAGTAATTACGGTACCACACATGCACACACAATCAAATGCAGTAAAATGGCGTTAATATGTACGTACATGCCGAGAACCTGCCAGGAATGCAGCTAACGATGCACCAAACATGGTATGCATTAAACACCACACAAGCATCTGCAGGGTTCCCCTTCCAGGGGGGAAAGGTTTATTGCAGTGCCCCTTTCCCCATCATGTACATGTATGGGGCTGACGGCCAAAAAAACAAGGATAGAAAAGAGCGCTGCATACTTGCTCATGAATCCACGTTTTACGGGACTGGCTTTACTTGCACCACCTCTTTCTCCCCTTCCGCCCGCCCCCCCTTGTGCACACATATGACCAACTACCAATTTGTGTTTCTTTGCGTGCACAATCACTCCTAAAGAAGGTATACATACCGTGCCTCAGTAAATATTGTCCAAACAGCCGACTACAAAGCCATTTCTTTCTTTTTGCCAATGTTAAGAAATTATCGGCATTTTTCTGCAACTGTTCGATGGCATGTGGTGGCGGCACCAAACAGCATTTTGAAACTGCTACAGAGTCCGTTGAAACATTGTGTAATACCCTGAAGTCTACCGTTCACTTTTGCATTGACAGATATATTCCTACCAGGAGTGTCCGTACTAACCAAAACAACCCATGGATATCAAGAGAAATCATTCACCTTCATCGCAGGCTTAAGCGTGCCAAACGGTGCCACTCCCCTCCCAGCAAGTTAACCGCATTGAAAACTCTTCTTGCCTTTAAGCTTTCTGATGCAAAGGCTAAATATTTCTCGCAAACCCTTCTAAGTTTTATAAAAAGCTGTCCAGAAAAGTTCTGGCGTTACTTAGGTGATCGTCCTAAAGACGTCCAACAAATATCAATTAGCGGTTCTGTTACCGGTGACTCGGTCGCTATCGCTAACCATTTTAACCAATATTTTCACTCCGTTTTCTCTCCAATCCAAGATAGTACACCGTACAACATGCCTCTCCCAAATCTGTCCTCAGAATTTATAATCGTTGAGGGTGTTATTAACATGTTACTCAACCTAAAAATTAGATCTTCCGTTGGCCCCGACAACATACCCAATGCCTTCTTGCACCGATACGCTGAGCCGCTAGGGCATATTCTTACTCACCTTTTTAGGTTATCATTTGACTGTACCGAAATTCCTGACGACTGGCGCATGACCTGTGTCGTACCAATCTTCAAAAAAGGGGACCGCCTCTTTGCAAACAATTACCGCCCTATCTCCCTGACTTCTAGCATCTGTAAACTCTTCGAACATGTAGTATCAGATTTTATTGTCTCGTTTTTAGAAGCCAACAATATTCTAACGCCTTCTCAGCACGGGTTTAGAAGACGCTTATCTACGCTTACCCAGTTAGTAACCACTATTCATGAACTTGCGGCTTCACTCGATAAGGCTGAACAAATCGACGTCATTTTTTTAGATTTCAGCAAAGCATTCGACCGTGTTCCTCACAGTAAACTAATCCTAAAGCTTCAAAAAATTGGCTTACCAATAACACTCATAAAATGGATCCAGTGCTATCTGTCTAACCGCAAGCAGTTTGTTAAAATCAGTAGCTGTTTTTGCCATACTCTCCCTGTAACTTCCGGTGTTCCTCAGGGCAGCGTGCTGGGACCCGTACTCTTTTTAATTTATATCAATGATATTTCTGACGTTATCGACGCATCGTCGATTGGTTTAAAGTTGTTTGCGGACGACTGTGTACTCTTTAAACGAATATCATTCTCAAGTGACCAAAGTAACCTGCAATGTAACCTTGATGCTGTCTCTGAATGGTGTGAAAAATGGTCCATGGAACTGAACTGTGACAAATCTGTATTGCTCCAGGTAACTAACAAAAAAAATGCATTCACGTCCTCCTACAGGCTCAATAACCACACGCTGAAACAAGTAGACGAATATAAATATCTAGGAGTTACTATAACAAGCCGACTAACTTGGTCCAGTCACATTAACAAAATTTGCGCATCGGCCTCCAGAAAACTCGGGTTCCTCAGGCACAAACTAAAAGCCGCTCCTCCACGTGTTAAATTGCTAGCTTATAATTCCGTTGTTAGGCCGCAACTCGAGTACGCAAGCGCAGCATGGAATTCATTCCTTAAAAAAGACATTCACAAATTAGAAATGATGCAAAGAAAGGCAGTCCAGTTCATCTTAAACAGCTATCATAGCCGAGCTTCTCCATCGCTTCTCATGGAAAACAACAATATAATGACCCTGGAACACAGGAGGCAGGTTGCGCGTCCAAGATTTCTGTTTTTGCTTAATTCCCAACAATTCAATATTAATCCAGGACTTTATATTTAGCCCCGCTTATCTCGTTCAACTCGAAGCACCCATGAGCACAATCTAACTCCAATTTTTGCACGCACTAATCTTTTTAAGCACTCCTTCTTTCCCCGCACAATCGAGCAGTGGAATAGATTGCCTGTTGATGTGTTTTCGGCGCGTGATGTGTCGGATTTTGAAAAGCGTGTACTTTCTGCAATATTTTAAACATTCACTGTGCCGCTATGTTTCTTTGTGTACTGCTATTTTTTTTTTGTTTCTTCACACTTGTTGGACTGTTTTCAGAATTGTGTACCAATTTACCATACGGATTGATGCTTTCTATGTAATTAATCTCTGCCCACCTGCTTGGTCTTCGGACTGCAGTATGTTTTAAATAAATAAATCCAATGCAGCGTTGAAACTGACATAATCGGCTGTCCACAATAAATGTGCAGTACGCTCTGCTACTTAGCGAGACTGACAATTTTTTCGAGATGCCATACGATCGCAGACTGTCGCCAGCTATTAAAGGCATGCACTAGGCTTAAACCGACGCTACGCCGCACACGTAGGCTTCTTGTCAGCGATAAGTCCTACTGCCGCGCTTTTCGGTAGTCGCCACATCACCTGCATTCTTAGCCAATGGTTAGAAAAGGCACCGCCGCAACCGTGCGGAAGTCGAAATAATTGATCAGCCGATTCCATGCTTTTGCATCGGCGCAAGTGTGCGCAAATGCAGCAGCGCAAGTGTACAAGATAACGACCATCACATAATATCCGCTCACAATGCCTGCTGTCAACATTACTTTCGGATCGAAAATTACCTTATAGTGCAGCGATGATGCAAATTAGACAATAAAGACCCATTTGGAGCAGTGTGGCGCAGTAATTTCCCGTTGGGGCAGGTTGGAGCAATTGGCGCAGGTTTCCCACCACTGTGCATGGCAGTCACAGTGTTGCTGTCACTATTTCATGAATCGTGTGCAGAAACTGGAGATTTCCAACTCAGAGCTATCACTATCGAGCAGCAGAAGCAATACTATTTGCCAAGCCATCCATATAATTAGCCATTACTGCCAAAACTCAGGACTACTGACAGCGCCCCCAAGACAGGTGCATAATAAAGAAAATGCATCACGTAATTTCAGTCTGCTCGACTGAATTCGACGGAGCAAGTTTTCCTGCTCGATGAAGTGACTCCCATTCTGAATTGAATCCAACCATCTCGTCAAATCTGAAATCCCCCCACTCTTGTCAGTAGAACACACCTGCTCCAAAACAAACACGAAAACTTGTTCAGACTTTGTAACTGAAATTGAGTATAGTACAGCAGTGCAAGGGGTTGAGAAAGGGAAGTGAGGGTGACAAGTGATGCAAGGGTAATGAGGGAAAGAAAGAAGCTAAGTAGGAGACCTTGCAAAGCCTAGCATAGCCATGTACAGTCTAGTATAGGTGGGGAAAAGTAAACGAGGGAGAGATGGTTGGAAAGGCCGAGGAAGGGTATAGTGTAGTATAGCAGAGAAAAGTGGTCGAACAGCAGGTCGCACTTTGGCAAAGTCTGGCGTGGGAAAAGGCAACATGCAGCCGCACTGCATGCAGGCAGTGTGACAGTGACGACGTCATCAACCTGAAACTGGCCCCTCAGCCCCGCTGTACTGTGGTGCCTACTACGTTAAGTCAGTTAAAGATGCACCCAATTTTTTATTCATTTGTTATCAATAAGTAGCAATAAGTAGTTATATGCCACAGAAGCAATCTTGGCATAACAGAGTGACAATTCTCACACCTTTTCTATTAACAACTTGTAAAAGCCAACCATACAGATCACACATACATTTAATTGACAGGAATTCCAGCACACTGAGCTTCATCAATTTACCAAGTCCCGGATCACACGCCAGCGGCCCGCGGGTGCTTCAGCTGATAGGCAGCTACGTCACATACATGTGATCAAAAAGTCCCGAGCCAGCCCAAGCGGCCTTGGGCCATCTGCGAACTTGATGCTGGCTGCATCCGCTGTGGCATCTGCTATGCCATCTGCTCCCTCCATAGCTGTGACACAGGCCACCAAGCCGACCCAATTCCAACCTAAACAGCAGTTAGGTAGCGAATTATACTTATTTCTGTTGTGATGCAACTTACTGTAAGTGAATTACACAAGTGCGTGCACATCGTAGACCGGCGCGGTTATTCCACCGCTGTTTCTCCTAGCGAGTATAACGCGCGTTTGCCCGACCTTCGGGAATACGCACATCCTCGACGTGTCTCAGAATACAGATGACAAGAACTGGGTGCGCAAACAATGCGAAATCCAGAAACATGCAAGAAGCGGACAGAAAAGCAAAGAGAGACCAAGAGCACGTAAAAAATTTCCGTGTCTAACATAAGATGGCCGCACGGACATGCGCCCCGCGCCGTCGGCTGCCAGCTGCCCGAAAGAAATCGTTTGGACAGTCCCAGGCCGCCCGCAGGCCGCCAGGCACGCGAAAAATGAATGTGGCGCCGGCGTCTGGGGCCGTATGGAGCCGTCCGGGACGTGTAAATCGATGAAGCTCACTGATTACAAGATATTCAAATCATCGTCGATATACTTATAGCATCATCATAATCATTGCTGTCATCATCACTTATCATTGCATCATGGCTTGAGCCAACGTAGAACAACTGGTCCTCGGCCAGGCCAGACGCTCCCTTCTTGGGGCGAAGAATAAATGTAGGGATATAGGCACAGCTAAATATTCCAAGTTCTGCATTAGTTGGGTTTAGGTTCAGTACGAGGAGCATTATTTTTCTGATCTGTGGCAGCTTTACTCATATTAAAAACATCAAAGTTAGATCTGAGGCTACTTAAAGATATGCTTGAACTGCACTTGGCATACAAAAAAGGAAAACTCACTTGTGACGCTCCTGGCGGTAGTTTTGGACGCAGTCGTCAAACAGCTTCTGGTTCATTTCCATGAGTAGCTTGAGGGCGTTGTAGACTAGGCCGTAGATGGTCTTGTTCCAGTGGGCCTTGGAGTTCTTGTAGAGGGCTGGAAACACAATGGGCAGCAGGATAGCCGCATTGTCACTGACCAGGCTCATGATGTACTCGTTGTTCCAGTAGTAGAGGGCCCGCTCGGCCACCTGGAAGTGGGGGGAGGACACGCAGCGCGCCAGCTGCCTGAAGAGAGGCACCATCACCTTCGCGAACTCGGCCGGCTCAATGACGTCCAGGATCTCCTCGAGCTCGTTGAGGAACATCACCTCCTTGGGCGAATGCACCTTCGGCCAGAACTTGAGCAGGGCCAGGATCACCGGCTCTGTCAGGCTCGGCTCCTTCTCGAGGAACTGGACCACGCAGTAGGCCAGCTGCGGATGGTACACGCTCAGCGACTTTACTTTGTGCAGGGGCATGAGCACGCGCAAGAGGAACAGCTTGTGCTCCTCCTTGAGAGGCAGCGCGAAGCCGTTGATGATGGAGCCGAGGATCTCGAGCAGCTCGGCGACGCCATTGTGATGCTCCGTCTCGTAGATGAAGCGGTAGAACATGTGGTTCACTTGCTTGCGTACATACGCCCGCAGCCCTAGGAACTTGCCATATATCCGATGCAGCGTGGTCTTGAGGAAGTCGCGCTCACGGGGGTCCTCGGAGTCAAATAGCTCAAGGAGCTGCAGCACAAACCGCTGATCCAGGTGGCGTTTGGCTAGCGCAGGCTGGAAGTCAGGGCTCTCGAGGAATCGCAGGAACAGCTCGTAGACAAGCTGGAGGTGAGGCCAGGCCGCCTCCAGCGTCGGCTCGTCCTCCTCGGGGTCAAACTCGGCACCGTTCGGGTTCGAAGAGGGCGGCAACGTCCGGAACACGTTGACGCCAAACATGTGGATCATCTCGGGGTAGATGGGCTCAGTCAGCACCCCCCGCTGAGAGGTGATGTACTCAACCATTTCGTGCAAGGCCGCTCGTTTCACCTCTTTCCACTTGAGGTCTGACAGAGGGTCGGTCACAAAGTCGAAAAGCACACAGCACTGCCGAATTTTCTGCATGAAAGGAGACAAAAAGGGAGAACTTATGCCACTCACAGGTCATACTACATCTAATAGCAGGAAAAGTGCCATTGTAGCTTTGCTACCGAGGATACAAGACTGTTAACTACTGTTTCACAGCTGCCATTTCTGTGGAAACTCGGCACGCCATGAGTGGCACCAACACGGATAAGCAGTGGACATAATTCATGCCCCAGAAGCCAACTGCCAGCATGACCTCCTATCAAAAGTTGAACATGTTATTCTGGATAGGTGAGCAGTCCAATGCAATTAAAGAGGCATTTACGATAAGAGTCGATGTAAAGTCCGAGTGCTTCCCATCTTTGTGCATACCAACAGTGCTGCAGAGGGGCAGTGAAATAGAAATTGGCCATGCAGTCAGTTCAGAAAACATAGTTTCAACGAATAATTAATAGAAACAGCTTTTTAGACACTTGTGATACCAGTGGCTTATCATAACTTGTATAAAATATTAATTGCAAGGATTCTGTTAGCCTGTTTGTTAATTCAATAAATTCTCCAAATGAAAGACCATTGGCGAACGTTACAGTGCCAATTCCACCTTGTAGCTACATGCCTGTCACATAATTAGCAGTAATTAAAACCAGCACTGTTACACATAGTTTGCTGTCGAACACTAAGCAGTGATGTGATTGGCTGAAGCCATTTCGGAGTCGCTACAGTCTCACTGCGAAGAGAAAAAACTGAACTTGATACCATTAAAACAGCCGAGTATGGCAGAGCTAGGCAACATGCCATAACATTCCATGCACGTATGGCTTGGACTACTCATAGCCTAACTGCTTACAGTGAAAGACTGGCCATAACGCAGACTTCATGCTACCCTTCATTCTCCCATAGAACTCCATGTATATGCATTCCGCTTATAGCACATCTACCTAATGAAATACTGGTTATACTGGGGCTCTGACAGGCGAGGAGATAAAGTCTTAATAGAGGTACGCTGGCCGAGGAGAGAGCAATAAATGGAGAGGGGGCGCAAATTGGAAAACAAAAAAAACAAGAGGGGGAAGGAATAGATAAATAAATACACAATGCGCCACGAAAGTCACAGGTGTGATGAGGAGTTCTCTAGGATGATGAAGGGTTGTCAGACTGCTTGCCACGCATGTTCCGCACCAAACAGGCACCCGCGTGAAGTGCACAGTACCACTGTTAGTCCGTAAAATGGTAACGTCATCCGAAAGTAAAAGAACCCCGCTTGCAAGCTTGGGAGGCTTGTGCAGTATGGCTGCTGTGGCTATTCACCAGATCGTGAACCTTAACTTGGTTTAACATGGGTTGCCCAGGGTTTCTCATGAGTGTGATCTCTTTTTCCCAGGTCTCATGTTGCCTATAGGGCAAGCTTCCTGAGGCAGCATGCCAACTTACAAAATCACAGGCTAGGCCCAGCAACCACTTACCGTGTAACCGCCTCATTGGTAGTGGCTGCAGCAGATCTGTGGTTTGCAGCCAAGATAACGAAAAGCTTTGCAATGGTTACATTCTGAAAGAGCAGATTCTCTCTTGCACAATGCCCTCTGTTAGAGGAGCTAGGCAGACAGTGTGGTGTCATCATCTGATAGTGACCAAGGACAGAAATTCCGTATGACAGAAACATATTTCAGATTCCGCAAGCAGCAAATTACACCGTCAATGAAAACGAGAGCGTACACACATGTGCAACATTCGAGTGGTGGTTCGCAATCGCCACTCCTTTGACATCACGTCTGGGAAATCTAAAGCATGCAGAAGGTTGCAGTTTGACGGGGAAACCAGTGCATAAACGAGGAGCTCTCAAAAGCTAGTCTGAGACTTTCTTCAACTGCCCCCCCTTTTTTCTGTGTTTGTACTATTGGCACCGTAGGCCTGCAAATTTAACCTTTCAACATTTGCAAATTTAGGAGAATGAGAACACCCTAGCCGCACGTCAATATGTGGAATGGTGCAGCTGCCTCACTTCTTGCGCGTGTGCAGTCCTTGAAAAATGGTATTTTTGTCATAGTGCACATATTCACTCCTCTGGCAACTTACGTTACATGCGGTCTATGGTACAACAGAAACATAGTCCAGCTAGTACTGCACAATCGCACGTGCACTTACGGCCATTGCAGCAAAGTGTGCACACGTGAGGATAGACGCATGCTACAGCGTTTCGACCTCGAGCAATTTTTTTTTTTAGCATACACCATGTTTGGCTGAGCTAAACAGCCAAAATGTAGCAGGGTTTATCTTTTGGTGCAGTTTGGCACAATTAGTGCAGCTGTCTCATCACTGACTAAGCACACAGCAGCAAACATGCCATGCATTGAGTAACAAGTCGCCAAAGAGTGCATTTCCGGGGCGCCCACATGCAACCACTAACACTGAAAAGATACCACATAAAAATAAAAAAACAAAAATAAACACGACATAAGCAAAAATATTGAAGTTACAAAAGCAAGCTATCGGCAACACTATGCTCAATACTTTTGAAGTGGCACTGAGCACAGACACCTGCACATGCAGTACCTTATTTGACGCAGTCGGAAGCACCACGATTTCCGTATGCCAAGCAAACCTATTTTCTGTGCTCAACGTGTGACCTGTGATGTCAGTCGGGACTTGCGTTCCTCAAACTTAGAAGAGAACTGCATAGGTCTAAAAGGCAATCAAACTCATACAAGCATCCATCCCTGATGACGCTGGCTCTGGCACAAGTGACAAATTATTGAGCGCACCGAAGGCGCAATGCGGAGCGGCAAACGTATGTTGCCATCCCACCCCCAATTCACCAATGCCAAAAACTGCAAAGGCACAGCCCCGATTTGTATTTTTATACTACACAAACTGCAACATAGCTGCCCCCAACTTTCGTAGGGCAAGCAAAAGAAATAATTTGTGAACCAAAAAACATGAGCTAGAGCTAAAAAATGGCTTTTTCACACATCACAGAATTATATTTTTCAGTGCTGCGACATGACGATTACGCAGGTGCTGACCACTTGTGGGACTGTTAACTAGGATTTTCTTGTTTACCAGCCAGAGGTTTAGAGCGACGACTGTTAAGACAACCTGAAGCAGGAATCTCTTGTCCATGTAAGGAGTGTATCTTAAATACCCACTGAATTTTATTTTATTATTTTTTTTGTCTGTGTAAGAGCTGTGACGAACCACTCTTTGGGGAGAAAAGTTAATCCCTTTAGACAGCTGGAGATGCAAAGAATTCTCGCACGAGTTAAAAGGCAGCACAGCATATGTTAGGGCGGAATCTGGAGACAATGACGTCCATACGATTTGACCCATACAGATGGTCCCCAGTGCCAAAGGCAGAGAATATGGAGACCCAAACAGCTATTTAAGTGCACGACATCACCCTGCAAACCAGTCTAGTCTAGTTCAGCGCAGCATAGACGTCACATTTTGCCCAGGTCCCCATCCTATGCCGAGCATAAATAGGTACAGTCGAAACCCGCAATAACGAAACCCCGCGAGTACGAAATTCCCGCGGCAACGAAATATTTCCGGACCCCCGGCGAACGCTTATAGAAGCCCATGTATTGCGTATCTCGCGGCAACGAAATGATTTTGGACAGTCATCTTACATTAACGAATTTTCTACCACGATGCGGGCCTTATTTTACCCTCCCACCAAAGGTTAACTGTCGAAAATATGCTCGTATGCGTGTTATGCGCACTCAAAATTTGTAAACGTCTGTTTTTGCCGCGCTAGCGTGGGTACCGCCATTTTTGTTTACTTAAGGGAGGACGCGGCTTTGGGATAGGGAAAAGTGGCAAAAAAATTGATTTTTTGAAAATCAGGTTTTCAGTTTCTGGAACCCTTTTTCTATCTGATTCCAAAATATCTACACTGAAAACCGCGCAGAGGTGCTTCGGAAAATTTATTTCACCCACCTAGGTAGCTAAAATTTTTTCTGGAAATCGCAAGAAAACAGCGATTTTCAAAAAAATTATGGCTTCGCAATGGCGGGGCCGAGAGCCGGCTTCTTGGGCTCATGGGAGAGCATTTCTCCGTGTAACTTTCCCGCCTCAGCTGGCCCTTCCCTTAAAAAAAAAAAGCACACAAAAAGCAAATGTCTGAAGGTCGTTTCGAGGCCGTTGATTGGCTGTGGCCGCCATGTTGCCTCAGCTCGCCTCGCCATTGGCCCAATGCTCACTCGAGGAGATCGTCGTCTGCTGCTTGTGCGTCGCGAGGACATGGCTCTCAAAAATTGCCACTTCGTGACGTGTTCACAGCTCGATGATCACTTAAGATATAATTACGCTTTAGTTAGGAGCAGTAGGTGAAAGCGCAACCAGGTTACTACGAGCGCGTCGCGTCATCGGAGTCGTCTTTAGCCCTCACTCCGCCGACAACGAGACTGCGGGCAGGAACGACGCGCTAGCGCACTCGTGGCGACGTGCTTCGTCGCAAGCAACGAAGCTGTAAGCGGCGCCACAATCAGATTACTACGAGCGGGCACGCGGTCTACGATCGCGGCACGTCATCGGAGTCGGCCTTAGCCGTAACTTCGCTGACAGCGAGACTGCGTGCAGGAACGACACGCTAGCGCATCCGAAACAACTCGCGGGTTGTTTTCGATGCACTGGACACCCTTCGCTCCTTCTTCGGCGCACATGACGACGACATAGCAATGGACCACTTTTTCCAGTGCGAAGGCAGAGCTTTGAAGTTGTTGCATGGCAAGGGTCGGCAATGTAAATTGACCGACTTCTGGCATAAAATTTTCGTTCTGCTGGCCGTATCACAGTTGTTATGTCTCATACTCGCGGCAATGAAATTCTCGCGAAAACGAAATTTTCCGCTTTCCCCGGTGATTTCGTTATTGCGGGTTTCGACTGTAGTGCAAAGAGAGGTGTGCGCAAGCTAACGTGCATGGGCCCTCCTCTTTGATTTGTCTTGAGGCATGGTTTTCTGAAAATCAAGGATTCGCAAGTTTTTTCCTTCAATCCAACCTCACTTAAAAAAAAGTAGGTAGCTTATCGAAATGAACTGCGGGTGCAATGCAAAAGATGTTTCAGTTATTTTGACATACTGCAACTGGCAATTTAAGTGCAAACAAGCATCGCATGACACCGAGTTCGAGGCAAGCATTTCGAGGTGGAGCCTGTAATGCCTAAATGCATTAAACTTAGGCATACGCATGATGCTAAAGCAATGAAGCGCATACACGAGCAATCTATCTTACGATCAGTGGTATAAGCTCGCTTCATCCGGCATGAACGGCCCTGGCGATTTTCGCCTTTGCAGTTGCATCCTCCATCGATTTTACACTTTCTGTGCATCAAACTGTTTCAACACGCATGCTAGAACATTATGTTGATGGTTGTCTTCCATTTGTATATACTGCAAATAGAAATAAATGCATGTCCACTTTCTCGGTGTCAACGAAAGGCAAAACCAAGGCCTCCGAGATGGCTCCGGCAATCGCAGAGACCACAGAGACCAACGACAAGAAAAACCTGATTGTGGTCACGACCAACATTTTGCCGTTTACCTGTATAAAATGCACGTTCATATTTACTAGTTAAAACAGGAACATAGAGCCTTGAAAGCCCTACGTGCGTAATGCCGTATGGTGGCGACAACTTCAGATCATTGGTGGTCATGGCGTGTGCAATGTATCACGCGTGTAACCTGTCTTCTGATGCACGGTGCGTATCGCGGTCAGAGGCTCTGTTAAACTTCATAATCAAAGTTACCACGGTTCTCCGTCAAGGCTACTCAAAACAATTGCAAGAGGCCTACATATCACACTTTCTTATGTGACCAGCCATGGATTGAGAATGCGAGTAATTCGCTTACCCAACACAATCGCAAGGGTCCGTATCCAGCGCCCTTACAGTTCTGCTTCACAAAAACTGCCTAAAACTGAAGTCCTTTACGTCCGTGGCAATTCACAACGCAACAATAGTGTCCGCTGGGGTCTTTCTTGGTAGAGCGCAGAGCTGTTTTGTCTGCTCTTGTTTTCACCGTCGTTTTGGTGAGTAAACCAGCAAACAAATCTTGGAGATTCGGTGATGCGTCTGACTTGCGAATAGAAATTCATAGCTCTTTTTCCAAGTGTTTAGTGTGCAAATACACCTAACATTTAACTCAATCGTTGTTTCGTATGCTGTAGTTGCACCTGGTTGCGCAGCAAACTGAGTAAGGAAGTCATGCTTTGCACTACTCAAAACTGCATCGACAGGTGGCACTGCATGCCTGCAAAACTACAGAGTGAGACGTCTATAGAAGCCGAACCTAGCTGCTCTTTTAGAAGCAGTTGGTATGGTATGAAGAACTTTAATAAGGTCCTGAGGATCAGTGCAGGACTGATGGTGGCTGCTCCTACGTCGGGACAGGGAGGCCAAGCCCCTCTGCTGTCGTGTTGCCCAGAATTTCCTGTCCACCTAACCCTATCTGGATGACTAGTTTGTGTAAAGATATGAAACCAATGTCTGCAACCATGCCGATAGTACAGCCTCGAGCGTTTTTAAGCATATCCCATGAACACCGACCGCACGCAATATCAGTGCTTCACAACTATAACCTGCAAGAACGGCAACCTTACAACAGCAGATAATCTGCAACACCAGCGATGTAGTTTTTTGAAAATGCTGGACACTTCTCCAGTTAGCTCAACATGCTTGAATGGAACCTTCAGAACTGACATCGAGGAAAGACAGAGCTGCAATCCAATCCAATACAAGTAGACTCACAAGCACTCTATGAGACGACTCAACTTCTTTCTTGTTGGAATTTGCCAACGTTATCCAGACTTCCATATGTCATGTTTGTTTACTTCTGAACTGTATTGCTGCTGGCCATGTTACGCGTATGTTTTTGAATTGTCACCGAGTTCCGATTTGCACATTGTTCTAATTCCTGTACCTACTGACAACTTCTTGCTCGCAGTATTGAGTCTTAACAACTGACTGAATTTAGGCACACGTGTGCTAGCTTCCTTTTTCTCATTATATTATCCTGCATACTGCTGTCTGTCAATAAATACCAGTTGTTAATTACTCTTGAAATTGATCCTTTTCCTGCATCTGTTTGCACACTGAATGCCTAGCAACCAACAATGCCCAGGTAATGGCTGTGCACAACATAGCCCATCAATTCCTTGACCCTCAGGAATTGAAATAGTATTACTTTGCCGTCCTATATAATTACAGAAACAAATGACTGATTGTAGAATAAACTCTGCCTTCGAACAAGTTGATGTGTATACGATCTCGTTTGGCAGGGAAGCATCATACATGCACATACTAATTGCGTACACATAAATGAAAGAAGGGGTATTCAATTATTGTTTTTTTTTTGTTAGACACAACTTTATTGTGAACCAACAGACATTACAATAAAGCCAAGATAAGTATAGGGAATGTCATCTGTTGTAATTATGATATAACAAAGCAGATGAATGGGCATCGAATGTGTTATATAGTTGCAGGTTCGGTCTCTGTTGGCGGCAAGTAGGTTTTTTTTTGTTGACTTTTTGCACATTTATCACAATATAACAAACAATGTTCCCTAGATTTCTTTAGCTTGTCTGCTGTACACAGATATATATAGCAGCACACACAAGCTTTAACAAATACATGCTTTCAATGCTCTAACAATTGTGTTATTCTATTATAGTAGTAGTAATAGACTTTTATTCAGATTACCCCAAATAATATCCCCTATTCTCATCATTTGTTTATGTGTATGTGCACATATGTATGTACAGACGCCCTGCATTGATCTCGCCGAAACCACTGCTTTGGAGCACCAGCATGGGAAGTTGTAACATTTGCAATGTCATGCTAATGTAATCCAAACGTAACACACGTGTCCTTTCGGTATTCACTTTGCACAGGCATTCTTGTCATGTCTTTGTCACATTAGGCAGGTCAACCACGACTTGTTTGCCATCAAAGTTGCCATATAACGATAGCCGGCACGATAAAGATCACGTTCCAATAACGTCAAATGCTAGCTATCTTTATGTATGCGTGTGAAATGCTGCCTCCCAGCCAAAGGAAAGAGTTCTAGACTTGTCGAGCTGGTCGAGGACAGCCTTTATTCTCCTTGCCTGCATTAGAAGTGTATCGCGGAGTAAAACGTAAACAAAAAAAAACGGCCTCACCTGAATTAGCAGGTCCTCACGTTCGTTCAGCGGCGCGTCCTTCAGCGCCGGCAGCTTCTGCAGTTCGCGGTTGTGGCTCACGTTGAAGCGCGACGAGCTCTGGCGCTTCTCCTTGCGCATGCCGCTGCCGGGGGCCGTGGGCACCACGGCGCCCGCCAGCTTGCACTTGGCCACCAGGTTGGCGGGCGGAGGAGCCGATTTGGGCCCCGCAGCCCGCGCCGTCGCGGCGGTGGTCGCCGCGCCTCCAGCGCCGTTGCTGTTGGAGTGCACGGCAGTACCACTGCTATTGTTGCAGGCCGGGCTCACCTATAAAGAAACAAACACCACATATGAACGTCAACAACGCAACGAAACACCGCTGCTGTGGACAGTGCGCGCAACACGACCGAAACGGACGCTTTCGAAGACTAGAACAAAGCGGACAGCCGTCTGTGTTTTCACTCTTGTCTTAATGACTCGAGAGCGCCGCCCTAACTCGCCCGAACGCGCAACGATCACGCAGGGAAACCCAACGGTGCGCACTTTTGACAGATACTGCCTGCCACGTCTCATCGACGTTGACGCCTGGGCCAGCTCGCCGAGCACGGTCAACGTTCGCCGAGCAAGTTCACAGGCGGCGTACGCGACGAGCTTGGCTTGCGCTAAAACTGCTGCGACAGGCCAAATGCCTACCGGCTGGCTCTGTTCGTCAAATCGCACATGGTCGCCGGCAGCGGCGAAAAGTTCCACGCGCGAGCCTCGCGGCAGCCGCTGCGATTCCAGCTGTCGGCGCGCACAGCACACGGGAAAAACTCGCGCTGCGTATGGTTACGCACGCGTGCAGGTGCCTCAGTCAGCCGAGCCCTGCGCTCGAAGGCGCAGCTCCGAAAGGGGAACCCCCCCGTCATATTTTTTTCGCCGCCGCTAAAGACGCCATGTTGCGCAGGCGAGCGGCTACCGACAGGTACGCGGCGGCCGCGCGTGCAGCTACGAGGCTCACCTCTTCGGAGCCGTCGGCCGCGTCTTTGCAGCTGCCATTCTTGGCCGTCACACCGGAGCTGTTGTTTTTCACAGGCACCTGCGAGGCCGGGATGGGCGAGCCGCGATTAAGCCTAACACACACACATACACACACACACACAGCGGAAAATGCACGTCAAATGGCTCGCCGACGCTGCCTCGCGTGACACGGCACACACGGTTTGCCGGAGCGTCGCTTTCAACCCACCTTGTCTTTGTCAATCCGATTAGGCATTATTTTATTAACGGTTCACACGCCATCGGGCGAAGGGCAAACTTTTGCGAGAAGAAACAGCGCACGTACCCCGACACCCGCCAGCGAGTGTGCGACTACCAACAACTGACGCGATAGGTCCGCACGGCGCACGTGACCTGTCAATGGCGGAGAGATACACCGCGCTGCTCGCGTAACAGCCGTACAACACCTCTGTGACGTCATAGCAGAGCTGCTCTGTGCCAGCGCGCGCACTCCGTTCTGCTCGCCAGTCGCGGCAGTTTTTGCACGATTCCATCATTCCGCTTTCCCAAAACTACAAAAAAAAAAAAAACGTGCACGCATACATTGCAGTCGCCCTCGACAGGCAACCGTAACAGCGCTCGAGTTTGTGTAAGCGCTAACCGGCGCTTTTCTTTGCTCTTTGTATATTAATTTCCTTTTTGACTTGCGACGCACGCAAGACCCGGGCCAGGAACAGGCGCACAGCATGGGGTCACGACAAAAGACAATGCGTACAGGATCCATCATTTTTATTTACACACGTCTATGCAATCGCGAGTAGACGCAGGGGCCAAGATGAAAACTGCAGTGTCCTTGCTCAGTAGCACCGGGGCACATGTATAAACGATGCTTCGTTGGGTCAGTCCCCTGGCATTTTGTGGTAGCGTGGCGAGTGGTTGTGAGGACCACCTCACGCTCTCCTAGCGTGTCATTCGAAAAACACTCCCTGGGGGCTGAAGGGTAGTGGACGATTGATGTACCGCTACCCTCATTTACAGTCCTTTCCTAAGGTCGGGTGTATCATAGCGGTGTGCTGCGACCACCGGTGCCATTTCGTCGACTGTCCGCTGACAACGGCTGGGGACTAGACTTGAGTGGCCGACCTCTGCTGTCCGAGGCGGCTGCAATGAAACAATGCGGAATGCCAGTGTAACAAATACGCCTTGTATGGCTAGTGCAGAAAAAGCGATAACGACGCTCATGTACAAAAGAACATTCAAATATGGCTGTTCGGACGGATGGGATTACATATCCATGCATACCTTAATATTTCAAATGTATGCTTGTAACGTCTATTTACAAATGTTACCTATTCTATTAATTTGAAATTTGGGCCTGTTTGTTTTACATTACAATGCACAAAGTTGCATGACTGAGACGCACAAAAGGAAAACACGAAGGGCAAAGTTAAAACAGTGTTACATTGTTAAGCTCACAGTTGACGCATAAACTGCTTTTTTTAGTAAAAAATTAAACACCAAAGTTGCTCACTCTTACTACCAAAACATGTACACTACTCGCGAGTCTGTCCATCAACTGCTGTTAGGGCACTCATGCTCGATTACACATGAGCAACCGAATTGGCTAATGCTAAAATAATGTTTACCAAGAAAACATATTTTCTGCACAGTTCAAGATAACTTGTCTGGTGATGCTTTTCTACTGAAGGAACCACTATGTTGATGACAACAATGCAAAGAAGTCATTAGATCGTGGTTGACATTCTAATTAGCAAGAGGGACATACCAGCATACAAATCAAAAAAGACATAACAACAGCCTTTATTATTGCTATTCTGTCATTGATATTCCTTTTATCTTCATAGTGACCCCCTTCATGGACCACGAGTCATCAATAATGAATAAATAAACACTAGAACAATGACCTTCACCCATAGGCAGAGAGTACTGGGGGAGGGGTGGCTCGGGCACCCCCCTGGGCTGCTTAACAGGGGGGGGGGGGGGGGCAGAGCCCCCCATGGCGCTAGAACGGGATATTCTTTAAGAGCTTGGCTTAGGCTCTTATTCATTTCCAATAGACTGTTGGGCATTCTGTCTTGCAGTTATTTTACAGGAGACTGTTTACGGCCGCTCCTTTTTCTTTCAGGATTTTAAAATTGGATCATGGGGCAATGACAAGCAGGGAGTTTGGCGCCATGGTTGCATTATAAACGAAGTCACTGGATGATGTAAATTGTGGCATATATGTGGCTCTTGTGCAAAATAAGTAGAGGATGTAATCGCATGCATCAAGGGAATGGAAGTTTTTTACATAATACATTTGTTTACGGTCTTCTCAATACCTTTGATAAGCCTTTCTCTTGTATATATATATATATATATATATATAGGGAGAGAGAGGGTGAGGGAAATGTGAAAGAGGAAGTCAGGAACTATGCCCCCTCCGGGAATTTCAAAATCTCTGCCAACGCCTTCACCACAGACCGAGGCATCCCTGTTTTTACGCCACGACCTTTGCCCTTTATGGTTGCGTATCCACAGTAAGGCATTTGCGGAGTATATGTGGTGACAATTCCTTTCTCAGAAATAAAACAATTGTCTGCATGGCCATACAACGTTATCTATGAGAAACCACACACAAAAAGGTTTATGTCTTTCTTTGGGGTAGGACTACTGACCCTGAATAACTTTATGACTCCCTCTATTGCAGCGTTCTTAACATCACTGATAGTGGCGTGGTGACATCGTGAGATAAAAGAAGTTCATTAGAGCTTCAACTGTGTAGACAGCCTCGTTGCGACCAAAAAAATTAAAAAATGAAAAAGCTGCATTTAGAAGTACTTTGTTTCCCACTGAATGTAGGGCGCTGTCTTTTGTCACTGTCGCATTACAATGACAGGCCTTTGAAGCACACAATACGTAAACAGAGTAACTCCTGCATTCCTCCAATCCCATTAAGCTTGTCAAAAGCCTTGTTTATGAAATTCTTTTCTAAAATCATGTTTCCATTTAACAGGGAGCAGTTTTTTATCGGTCCGACATCTTGCCAGGTTTTGGCTGGATACTTGCCTTATCTGACTTGACAGACGACTTGATCGGGCTACTCTGTAATAATGGTAATGGCAAGTTACCTCAATGATCTTGGTGAAAGATAAGATTGCTGTATGAGAAACTGATGATCGCCGACAAACGCACACTAGAGACAGCATCAGTTATTGGAAAATGGCACATACAAATAAGCACGTAGCCAGCGCACCTTAAAGGGTCACATTTCTTTATGGTCGAGGAACCTGCGTTTCCTTGCGGTCACACCTACAGTACTAATGACACTTGTAAGGCAACAGTCTTTCCATAAAAAGTAGTGTGCAGCCAAAACAATGCAACTCGGTGTGGCCAAATGCATGCATCGAAGCGCAGTCCACCCTCAATATTGCCTCTCTTATCGCTGGTGGCACAACCGCACATCACGCCTTCCACTCACAGGAGCTAACGGAGGCCTGGCTGGAGCGGCCTGGTCGTGGCACGAACGGCGGCGGGGGCGGCGCCATGTCAAAGAAGTGTGGGCTGCCACCCATCGCGCGCATGTGCTTGAGCAGCTCGGGGGGTGGTGGCGGTGGGAATGGTGGGAATGGTGGTGGTGGCAGCATGTCCAGGGGAGGCAGGGGTGGGGCACCGTCCAGCAGCGGCATGTCATCCTTGCTGAGGAGCGGAGGCCGTGGCGGAAACAGATCACCCGGTGGCAACGGTGGTGGCTGTTGCAACTCCCGCTCCAGCAGGGTTAACCTGAAATACACGATACAGGTTCACATGCCGAATTGATGAGAATAGAGACCATGTTGTACAGGTTGACATGAATAATTGGAGAGAATAGAGAGACCACATGGTACAGGTTCACATGCAGGATTGGAGAGAATGATGTGGTACAGGTTCAAAAGCAGAAATGAAGAGAACGGAAAGACCATGTGGTACAGGTTCACATAAAGAATTGGAGAGAACATGTGGTGCAGGTTCACACGCAGAATTGGTGAGAATGGAGAACATGTGGTACAAGTTAATGTGAAGAATTGGAAAGAAGAGACCATGTGGTACAGGTTCGCATGCAGAATAGGAGAGAATAGAAAGACCATGTGGTACAGGTTCAAAAGCAAAATTGAAGAGAATAGAGAGACCACATGGTACAGGTTCACATGAAGAATTGGACAGAACATGTCCTACTGGTTCACATGCAGAATTGATGAGAATGGAGACCATGTGGTACAGGTTCACATGAAGAATTGGAAGAATAAATGGACCACGTGGTACATGTTCACATGCAGAATTGTAGACCATGTGGCACAGGTTCAAAAGCAGAATTGAAGAGAATGGAGAGACCACGTGGTACAGGTTCACATGAAGAATTGGAGAGAACATACAATAAGCAGAGGTAGCACAAGGTTCACACGCTTCTTCCAGTTGAAAGGGGTCGTGAACCACCCCTCAAGGCTTAGCAAAAAAACACATCCTGTGGATAGCAGACGCAAGATCTTAGCCAAATCTTGCCGTCATGCGCAGCAAGGAGTACTTACAAGAGTAGCACAAAACTGCCATTTGCTCTTAGGCCTCTGTCTCGCTCCCTTCAGCACTGCTGGCAGCTGCTGTTCGGCATCATATAGTGGGTAGCATGTTATTATCCAGTGGTCGGCATAAATCAAATACCGTACCAAACGGTTTCGATCTCATCTCATGCCCCTCTAGCAAGAGGGTGCCGGCATGTACCAGAGCAGTACTCTATAGTCTACTAACATTCACAAAGTAAGCCACACTTACGTACAGGAACTCAACAGGATAGAGCGCAAAAAAGGACAAAAAAAAGACTGACTAACACAGCTACCCATGTTTGGCAGTTCATGTCTTTTCTTTCTCCTGAAACATTTTTGCATATTACCGCTTCTTCTCAAGTGATCCACCAAATAGCTCTGCAATAAGCACTCTTGGAGAGAGCACTTGCATTCCACCACACACTCAAAGTCATGACGTGCACTCACAATACTTCCTTACCCTGTGTGTCCCACCCAGTGTAGACTCCAGAGCACTCATCATGATGAGAGAAAGCACTTAAGGTTCTGGGTAAACCCATGTGAATCCCTCGTTCTTCATGAATTTGAGAAATTTTTGCCGCAATCAATTTGGGAGGCAAGACACACTAGTACTGAGGTCATTCGATAATTCATGGAAAGGTGGTTTATGAGGCCTTTAATCCTAGCCTGCTGCTTCTCAAATATGCTTGCAGGTTTTGCTTGCCTGTTTTCTTCCCATTAAAACCAAAATGCAAGGCACTTAGAATAACAAAGCAATTGGGACATACTTTGTCATAATATGATCTCCTAAACAAATCACTCTCTGTCTGTCTCTGTATGTGTGTGCGTGTGT
The DNA here is from genome assembly GCF_043290135.1 of Rhipicephalus microplus. Lineage (NCBI taxonomy): Eukaryota > Metazoa > Arthropoda > Arachnida > Ixodida > Ixodidae > Rhipicephalus > Rhipicephalus microplus. Next base: position 5,587,688 of record NC_134707.1, read on the forward strand.
GTGTCATACCCCAAGACTGCTTGTTGCACTTAGAATGCTTCTTTTAAAAGAAACAAAGCATCCATGTTGGCGTAGTTCTACACAAACTTGCCTCTGGCGCAGGGCTGTCCTATCCCGGTTGGCCTCTTCCAACTTGCGCTCTGCAGCCCGTGCAGCCAGCTGAAAAAGAAATCAGTGGAAATAGTGTAGCATATACTTGCTTGTCCACCTCAAAATATGGTGCTACTCTGCTGAAAAACACCCTTCAGAGTTTTTTCTGTACCCTAAAAAAGACAAAGTGAAAAAAGTGTCTTTTTGTCCCATAAATATAATCATCATCAGCGCTGGCCACTTTCCTATCAAGAAAGCTATGTCACGTTGGTAACGCGCATGGCATTTGTGACCTGAAAGTACCGGGCCCACGACAATAGTGTAAGAAAAGGAACACAGGATAGCTGACGATTGTTGTTGTGGCAAAAAAGACGTCCTTTTTAGTCAATGTTTTCTTTGAGTGTGTTGTCTGTCCGCCTCGAAAAATGCCACTGCACTTTATAAACACTCTTTGGGGAGTATTTTACTGTTTGCCCACCTGAAACTATTTTGTCACTGCACTGCAGAAACACCCTTTGGGAAGTATCTGGCTGTTTACCCACCTTGAATGATGACACACTCCTTAGGGTGTATTTTCTGTCTGCCCACCTCAAACAATGATGCTACTGCACTCTGAAAACACCCTTTGGTGTGTATTTAGCCATTTTACCACTTTGAAAATGGTGAGTATAAAAAGACCCTTCGGGGTGCACTTGGGTTGTTGGCATCCTTTGCAGTGTCTTTTGGTAACACAGCAATAATTGTCTGACTAGCTTGTGTTTCTTCTTCTCAAAACTCCATGCTCGACACTTTTCTACTAAAAATTCTGGGCCATGTGGATAATGTTCATGCTGTAATAATAATTATTCGCATTTTACGTCCAAACGCCGCTATACAATGGATAGTTTGCAATAATCTGCAAGTCAACTTTCCTGTAAGGCTTGTTTTCCAACCAAAAGCTCTTGTTCACAGACTACTTTTTTCGATCAATGTGCAGCAAAGGCACGCGAGTATAACAAAATGTCACCTTTCCAAATTCTAGCGATAACACACGAGCACGCTAGTACAACACAATGAGCAAGAAAAGTAGTCTGTGAACGAGAGTTTCTGGTTGAAAAACAAACCTTACAGGAAAGCCGCCTTGTAGATTATTGCAAACTGTTCATTATGAAATGCCACAGTGACGACACCAGAAGTTTCGACCCCGTGGAGTTTTTTCACGTGACCTAAATCTCGGCACAAGGGCCTCTAGCGTTTTGCCTCCATTAGAATGCGACTGCTTTGTCAAGGATTCGATCCTGCAACCCTCACTTGAGCAGTGGAGATGTGCATGCTGTTCTTAACTCGAAAGTACCAGGCATGCGGAATTAAAACAAGGAAAGGAATACAAGCAAGACAATCATTGCTGGGCAGCACTATAGATACAGCAAAGCGTGCATCTGTACCCAGATTGTCAAATGGGATACTATATGCCTGGATGAGATATTCGGTCTGAAAAATACTCAAATCATTTTGTTCGAGGAGGGTTGAACAAGAGAGCGTGCAATTCTCACGAACATCATGCACCACAAGTGCTAGAACTCACCCAATTCTCGTGGGCCCTCTTCTCCTGGTCTGCCACCTGATCCAGAAAGTACACAACAAGTTTATCAAGTTATCGTGACATGTTAATGTAGCATATATGTTCAGCGAGTCACCACTATGTATTGATGCAGCATGCTGAAAGATATACCCCATTAGCTTAGACAAAAAAAAGCACATATAAATACAGCGCTACGAACAAATAAAAACACCTGATGTAAACTTTAATGCAGCAATGTGGCACTATTGGCATGCCGATCTTATTTCTCATAACGGTCAATGTAATACCGACATACCTCGTTAGTACGTGCCTGCTTTAAGTGTACAAAGCGTTAAATTTTAGTTGCAACGAATCTCCGACAAAGTCTCATAAAGACTAATACATATGCAAACCGTTGTGTTCGGCTAATTCCTACCGGTTAGTGAGTATTAACTGCATAACGTGATAATATTGTTGCGGTAAAGAGAACGAGGAAGCTCCCTCAGACTGGAGGAAGATGACGGGACTTGTGACTGCCTGGGCAACCTCTGCGATCACTGTCAATACACCAACTCTGCCACCGTGGGTCTGTTTTCTTCCCGCAACAATATATTGCACCAGGAAATTGTACAGTGCCGCTGAACTTGCAGATGTCATGTGCCATGAATGGTTTTCTGTCATGTTGATAAGTGCGGAGATCAGCCAATAAGTTAATCCGACTTCCACGTGATTGCAACAATGACTGTGAGTAATCATCGAGAAAAAACAAAGGCGAGGTGGCGATTACTGACAAACGTGATGGTGTCGCTTATCGCCACGAAAGGCCTTGTCACAGTAAGCATCCTTGGTTATCTGCTTAGGCACGCGTGTGACGTCGCATCACTTTAGGCCTACAAAACGCTTTTAGCCTGAACGGGCTGGGTCGCCGATCTCTGGCACTTAGTAGTGCGGGACAGTGTTCAAGCATGCACCACTTCACAGAAACGCAAGTAGCCAACTGTTTAGCGTTGCGGGTCGGGGGCCCCAAGAAACGTTGCTGTATTGTACCAACACGCGCACCATACAGCAAGCGTAGATTTGTTGTAACCATGCCGCACACTTTCATTCAGTGACAGCCTAAACGTGCCTCCATCTGCTGCCAGGACTAATAGAGCATCACGGAGAGTGCATGGCATTGCTTAGCTCATTGTCGCCGCGTTAACCCAGCAGGCTACTCACCAAATCTGTGATGGCCTGAAGCAGAGTGGTCTACACTACAGCAAGCGGATCAGAAATTACAGTGTCAGCCAAATAAGCAAAGCGCTGCATGCAACTAGCCATGCAGTAAACGACTTTCTACGACGGTACCGCATTAAAAAAAAAAACTGCATCAGTTTTAATTTAGAAGCAGATCGCGGAACAACTGTATCACAGACAGCCGATTGTGTCTGTTCTGTCACTGTACCACGATGTGTATCCCAAACCTCGCAGTAGTTTCGAAATGCTCATAAGCGTTGCCACCGTGTGCTACTGGGCAGTTGTGTGAGAGTCGGAAGCTTTTCTGCACTTTGGCAAAAAAGAAAAAAATGGCATTGCAGTGGGCACTTTAGACACTATGGCACTGAATTTATTCCTTTTTTTTTTGGCGACGGTGGCACATGTCAGGAGATGCAAATTTGTAGCTGGTGGTTAATGCATAGTACGTTACGCGCGTAGTCATGCCGCCGTCCCCGGCAGGTACGTATTGATGGGGTCTCACTGTACATCCTGCTGGGCATTTTGTTCACATTCCACGCTTTTTATTTCAAGTGAAAACGTTTTTTTGAGATCAATAACACAGTTCTCATTGTGGATATGTGTGCGACATGAAAACACTTGCTGGTTATTGTTTGGGTGGTGCTCTGAAGATTAAAGCATACATTCACTGTTACAAGGTTGTATCAATCACACACTCAAGAATGATGCAGCAGAGGTATTTGCTGACACATCAGGTGACAACGAATCTCGCACTGGCAACTTTGTGCCCAGTAGCAATGGCTGACTCTGATCTTGTTTTACGTTAAAAGTATTTTCTCAGCGGACATCTCGCATATTTCAGTAGCCTCCACAGAGGCATCTCTGAAATAAAAAAAATTCAGGAGCCCTCCAGCTACCGAGAAAACTGAGGCAAGCTCTAGCATTGCATTAACGCAGAAGACATGGTACTTTTTTTTTCTATTACATTGCATGATGCTTTTTTTCCTTCCTCCATGCTGGGAAATTACGCTTAAAGGGGGGCCTACAAAACTTTTTGAGCATGGTCAGAAATTGCTGCCAATCAGAAAGTACAGTGAAATCTCGGTAGAACGACCCCCACATTAACGAACATTTCAGATTAACGAACTTTTAAAAAATCTCACGCCAACTGCTAATAGTTTCTATGTAACATTATAACCGAACTTTTCAAAATAACGAGTTATTTCCACGTTATATTAACAACGCCCAAGTACTACAAACTCATGTATTAAAATCTGTCGCGACCACCGGAGCGGTATGCAAGCAGACGACAAAGCTAACGAACGCCTTGCTTCTCGAAAGACGTGCGAAGGGAAAAAAAGGAAAGGGCGAGTTTCTTTTCTTTCTTTTTGTTTAAACGCCGACGCTGCAGGTTTACAAGCACGAAGGCTAAGGCAACACGAGAGGGCAAGGTCAGCGAGGTAGAGTGGGAGTTGCGGAGCAGGAAGCATGGATGCGGAAAACCTGAGACAGCGAGGGAGCAGAAAATTAAACGCGAGCAATTTTAATTTTTAGGCGTTTTTTTTTTTTTCTTTGGAAGAGCCGACGACAGCCGCGATGCTTTGGGTTTTTCGTGTTTTGTCACTTCTCTACATGTGCTCTAGGAGGCCTTGTTTGTCAGTCATGTTTATCTCTTTTGGGTGATTACTTATCGCGTCCGCAAAGTAAGTCGGCGTTTGCGCTGCGGTGCTACTATAAATGAGTTCGTCTCTGCTTGCGACGAAGAAGTGGAAGCAGTTTTCGCTAACCGAGAAAGTGGATATTCTTCGGCAACTGGAAGGCAAAAAGCAGGCTGTTGTGATCAAAGAACCGAATCACTCCACAGGAATGTGGATGAGCTTTAGGTCTTCGCGCTGCAAAGTTTGTGCTGCACGCATCAAAAAAAAAAAAAAACCACAGACTTCTTCAACGTTAACGTGCATTTTTTGGTTTACACTTATGCATTTGTTTTTCCTAGTCATAAACGCGTTCAAAGACCCACCGTTGTAAAGGTAAGTCGTTTTGGTCGGTAGAAAATAGGTATTTATGGTTAATTTTGGGGCTTTCACTATAACGTTGTTTCAAAATAACAAACAAATTGCAGCATCCCCCTGAAGTTTGTTATACCAGGATTTCACTGTAGTAGATGTTCCCGAGAACACGCGAGCCAAATATTATAGTGCAGGACGCGGCCTAGAATTTACAGAGTCTGTCTTAAATTCTCAAAGTCAGCTAGAAATTGCTTTCTTTTCTCTCAACAAATGACAGAAGCAGCTAAAAAGCCACATGTCACAGCCGTTGTATCAGCTGTTGATAGATTTGAGCATGGTGCGCTCGGTCAATACAGTGGCTGCTGCGAGAGGCCGCCACTTGTCCAAGCGTGCGCAAGCAGCCACACTGAAAAGCCACAAATTCAAAGAAAAAAATGGTTAAGGTCTTAAGGCGTGTGACGTTATTTTCTTTCCCCATGCCATTACCCCCTGCTTAACTTCCAGGGCTTTTGTTGCGACGAGAAGAGAGAGAATGCAATTGGAGTGAGCGACAAATGTTTGCACTCTGCTCGTACTGGGCGGATTCTACAAATTTTTGCGGCGGTGAATTCATGAGGCAGTAAGATCATTTAGTGAATCCATTACATGGCTGCTTGAAAGTGTTGCAGGGCCCCTTTAATCTACGCATTTACCAGATCGACACTTTAGTTGCTTCCAGGTGACAAGGATCAATAATTTTTTAGAAAATTGAAATTGCTCCAGCCACAGTTCAAATAGAGTCCGACGTTTCGAGACCGACTTGGTCTCTTCCTCAGGGGGTGACTGTCTTGGTCATGGAAGTGTCGTCGCGTCGAGTTCTCTCACCACGGCTCCGGCTTTCCCTTTCCACCACGTTTCGGAGACCGTGAACGTACACCGAAGGCATTGATCCCAGCGAGCGGTTCACGTTGGCAGGCGTATGCTGAATGTGCCAAGACCATAAAATTGACTTAGACGGCGCTTCTGTTATTGAAACAGAACGGAATTTGGGAAAGAGGCTCTTGCTCGAGTCTTGGCAGATTCAGCATACGCCTGCCAACGTGAACCGCTCGCTGGGATCAATGCCTTCGGTGTACGTTCACGGTCTCCGAAACGTGGTGGAAAGGGAAAGCCGGAGCCGTGGTGAGAGAACTCGACGCGACGACACTTCCATGACCAAGACAGTCACCCCCTGAGGAAGGGACCGAGTCGGTCTCGAAACGTCGGACTCTATTTGAACTGTGGCTGGAGCAATTTCAATTTTCTAAACTTTTCTACCCAGCTAGACAGATTGCTGTCAAAATGTTTACGATCAATAATTTTATATCCAGGCGACAATGAAGTGTGGCAACGCTAAATGACAAGTGGCCTTTACAAAATAAAATCAGATTGACATATTGGAAATAGCTGATCTCCAACAATCTCATGATTGAAAGGGCACAATTCGTGGAAAAACTGCTACCACAAATGAGCATGCGACTGACACACCTTTGAGGGCTGCAATTTCTGCGCACGACGCCCAAATCTGCGAGTTATAAAAGCGTTGCTTGAAAATATGGGCAACACTGGGTGCCATTTTCACCTGGTTTTTGTAGTTGCGATCGGAGAGCTCCATCTCCTGGCGCAGCGACGACAACTGAGACCTGCAAGGAAGGAGTCAGTTTTTCCTATTCAATTGTTTGTTCACTAGATGATCTCAAAGGCACCTAATGAAAATGGCCACACCTGTTAGTGAAGCACTAAACAAAGAACACTCAAGCATATTCAACAAAGTACAGTAATATAACAAAATAAATATGAGGGTGTGAAGGTACAGCTATTGTTAGTGGGAAGTTTCACCTTTTTCATTTGCCATCATTTTGGTTTTCATCTTCCTTCCAACATTTTAATTGAAGCAACCCATAGGACTGAAGCTTTCATCCTGTGCTAGACTTAAACAGGCCGAGCATGATAATGATGTTAGCTTCTCTGCAAACACCGGAAAGAAAGTGTTACGAATTGATGGTGACTGCAATAACTAGCAACTACTAGACATAACATACAATTTCTTAAACTACGTAATGCTTGTTACATAATTGTGTTCTGTATACTTATGAACAGCACTGAGAATAATCATAGCAGCAGATGCAGCACACCAGTGCAATGCCACTATTATAATTTACTACGATTCATTATGGTTAGGCTTGTGCAAATAGTGAATTTTTCGTTCTAAGCGAATTTAAACCGAATAGTGATTTTGGTCGAACAATTTCGATTCAAATTTGAATAATATATATATATAGCACACTATAAAAATAAATAAGCATATCTGTCATGACCCAGCTAATCTAAACAATATTTTCTTTAAATATTGAAAAAAGGCCTGTGCAAATGCCATATTTTGCATCAAAGAAAGCGGAAACAACTTCGAATTGTCACAGGACTTCACTTTTGGGAGAATGCAAGTGATAGCCTGTAAAATATGCAACTTTATAAAATGCACTTAACTTGGAGCATGTAAGTCAGTATAACAAGCTTTTAAACTTGAAGAATTAGTCGATGTGAGGGTAATATCTTCATTTAACCTTGAAGTGGGGCTTCGTGCCATTGCTGATTTCTCTTGAATATGTGTTTTCACGGCTTAGCACTGCTTCACTGCAGTAAAGCTACTTTAAAAAAAAAATTACGTGCATAATCTATACCTGAAAAGGTGCTCTCACGGCTTAGCACCCCTCCACTGCAGTGAAACAACTTTTACAAGGTGTCGCATGCGGATTAGTACGCATCTACTTGTTTGTTTTGAATAATTCGAATATTTCCATAATCTAAATTTGATTCGAAGCGAATTCAAATGCCACATTATTCGTTTGAATATTCGAATGTATGCACAAGCCTAATTATGGTACAAAAGATAACATGCAAATGGACTTAACGGGAGAACATTAATCATTTTCTGTAGTATAATAAGCTTTACTATACAGAAATATTTCCAGTGACAAAGACGATGGTTTAACAATACAAATTACTGCTTTCAACATAACTTCTCTACATTTCAGCTATTACGGCACTTGCTTCAACTCAACAAAGTGAGCTCACCAAACACACTGACACGAGAGTGTTGCAAAGTAAAAAGAAATTGCACCACTGGTTCACTGAGCACCGCAAGATGTTTCCACGTGACACCCTGCAAATGGCACAAATGGGGAACACCACTACCCTAAAACGACATCTCTTGCTTGTCTTAGTACAATACCCGTTCTTGCTTGTTCGCAATAGAAAAACGGTGAAGTACGAACTCTTTGGACAGTCCACTTTGGTACTCCATGAACCGACTCACTTGTAAGACTGGCACTGCTGCTCTAGCAGGGTGAGCTGCTGAGTGACCGTACTAGCCTCAGTCTCCCGCTGTCGTCGCTCCACCTCCTGCATGCCCACTTCCCTGCGAGGCAAGGCATCAGCCGCATAGCACGCGTATTAGCCAGTTTATAATAAACAAATACAAGCATGATGCTTATAAATGCATCACTCAGCATGACCCATAAATCGATACCTCTCCATGACAAGATGTTGTTCTGCAAACAGCTCTTCACAGCAACAAATTTGACAAATAATACTGCAGTACCAGGCTGTGTCTAAAAAGTTTTCTTAAGGGGAGACAAAGGTCTTAAAATAACACAAAATTATAAAGAATGATGACTTGCCAAAATAGTAATTTGAGGTATTGATAGTCAAAAGTATGTTTTGGAAAAATTTTACATTACGACAAAATACCATCTCTTTTTTGTTAAAAGCTTAATATATAAAATTATAAAATTACAAGTATTTTTAAAACTGAAAACATGATTTTCTAAGAATTGTTATTTTTGTGAAGTGAATCTGCCTTACAAAAGTTTTGAGCAAGTTTCCGTGAAGATATCAAGAGAAACTTGGTACCATTCTTTTCATAGCACTTTACCTACATGCCTTTTTCTCTCAACTTTGATTTTATATGATAAATATTAGCTAATTACTGGAAGATCATTTTTACCACGTTTAAAATTATTTCAGACCAAACAAATTGCCATTTTGACATCTAGCTTGCTTTAGCCTGTGGAATAAACCTTTCAGAGCAAACATGTAGTTTTGAAAACGTAACTTTTTTATTGCGAATTACCATAACGGCCCGTAAGAAAATACCTAATTGTAATGTAGAAATCTGTAATTACTTTTTCTAAATGAGATATTTGAGATCTGTTTGCAGATTTGAAATTTCTATTCAATGGTATGCATGCATAGTAATTTTCACGACAGTACAATAATAAATAAACTTTAAGACCCTCGTCCCCCTCTGAAAAGCAATAAGCACTGTAGATTGCTAGTCGACTATAAAAAGCCCACCTTTTTAAACACATGTGAGCGTTATAAAGCAAGTACAATTTTATCTAAATTTTTCATAATATAAAGTTTCATCAAAAGCGGGCCTTACACAAGAACTTCTAACTCAAATTCCACTCATTAAAAAAACCTAACATTTTGCAGGAACATGAAAAAAGCTTTTGGCCACTGCAATGAACCAAAGCAAATGAGATCAGGTTAATATTAAAAACTTAGAGATTAAATAAACAAAATATTATGCACAATCACTAGGGGCATCTTCATGTAACATCCAGTTACATTAAATATTGTGGCAACATTTTGCAAATTGAGGTTCATCGCACACATACTAGTGTTATAAAGAAATGTACAGTAAAAAAAGTTATAACTGTCTGCGTGTAAAAAAAATTGCAAGAATTATGATAGTCCGCATACCAAAAAGCCAGAAAAAAGACTCAGAAAGTTCTGAAAAATCAGCAAAAACGATATGAAACAAGCACAGCGCTTACACAAGGTAATAAAGAGGGCTAAAATTCTCGAAACTTGTCTGATTAGCTTTGACTGTAGAGGGAGTGTTTGCTCGGGATATTGAGAAATTTATGCAAAAAAGGAAATACAAGAGGTGATACTGCCTTGAAGTTTCCACATCAACGTGCCATGACTTCGCAGACACTGACAGCATTCGCTAAGGCCTATTTCGACCTTCTTTTTATCAGTTAAAATCAATCGCATTGCATTCTAAGGATAAAAGGACTTCACACGGCGAGTTTTGAGTAATTGAGCCCTAGTTACCGAAATATAAAAGAAAAATAAAGTTGTCACACAGCCAATCAGGTGCTGCGGCTTAATTCCATAAATAGAACTTTGATCTTCATTTCATTTTTACGGCAAAGTAACAATAATAGAGTAGTCAAAGCATGAATGATCAGTGTGAGCTGATTTCCCTTCAGCGCAATACACGTGCAGTGGCTTACTTCTGCAGCTGCACTTCGCGGTCCTTGAAGTAGTTGGAGAGGACATCCAGCTTGGTCCGGGCCTCCGCACTCTGCCGCTCGGCCTCGGCCTTTGCCTCCGCACCCTTCTCCAACTCTTTCTCCAGGGACTCCACACGCACTGCACAAGCGACAGGCATGCAAGGAAATTTGCCTGTTGTTCTTGTGGTCACCACAATGATGAGTGAAACTTCTCAAGTAAAGGCTCATCCATGTAAGCAGACAGGTGCATAACTAAAACAGTGAACAGGAAACGCAGACATGTGGACACAGCACTAGTACTGGGTACACACCATAGAGTTTTGCACAACATTCATTTTAGAGTGAACTCTGGTGCTGCGATCACTCAGTCACCGTAGAAACAATGGGTAACATATGATTTTGCCTAATCTTCGTGCTTGCAACTTTGTATTCGCTGCGAACTTCGTGAGCCTATTCGAATTGCAATTCGAATTGCAATTGCAAGTGCAATCGATGAATGTTTGCCTAACTTAGTCTTGTGAAAAAGTGGCTGCAGACAACACAGAGCCAAACAGAGCCATAAGAACAGAGCTTAGACAAATCTGTGTACTACCCATCATTCCTATGCTGGCTGAAGCTCTATGCATTTCAGCTCCAATGGACACTAGCGCCAGATTTCCCTCTGGTGTATTATTGGGAAACTCTATGGTAAACACAAGACAGTAGACACAGGACAGCGCTAGTACCCTGTCTACTTGTCAGTGTTTCTTATGTGCTGTTCCAACCATGGATACGCAACAACTAGCTCACATTATTGACATTATTATAAATATGAAATGACCGTATACAGCACAGATGTGCATCTTTGCTTGGGCTTTTGCATGGTTTCTTTTTACAAGGCCAAGATTACAGGTTGTTACAGAGAACTCAGTTGCAAGAAATAAAGGTGTAAAATGGACGACTTGTAAGCTGTGGCTTGTTGGTTGCAGGTCATGGAAGAACAGTTACCAGTACCTTTCACTAAGAATCTGATAACAAGATGACAGACACATAGTGTCCACGTGTGTCATCTTCTCAGCTAGGTTTTACACAGTGCCAAAAGCAGCATTGTCGGCCATATATCATATTCACTCGCCTAATCCTCGCAGCACTCTCATAATTCTCGCCCCCTCCTCCCCCATTACCCAACAAAAGTACAATTTTTTTCCCCTGCGAGTAATGATTGCGCTCTCGATAATTGCAGCCAGAGTGTCGTGTGCTCCTTCCAATTACTGACGATGATTGCGCAGAACAGCCTGGCGCCATTTCTTAGGCATCATGTGCTCTATCAACGCACGGAGCCCCAATCCAATCCAAGCCAATGTCGCAAGTGTGCGTTCCGGCGTTAGGGTACGTTGTGACCATCCTGTGGTTACGTTATGGGGCAACATGGTACACAGCTGATTTCAAGTAAAAAGTGATTGATCATGCACTCAACAACAGCAACAGGGCCCCGGTAAGCGCTTTGAAGGCGACAAGTGTTGTGTTCGCTAATGGTGACGGCAGCAAAAACACCTGAAAACCGCCAAGGCGCGCTGGGCATTCCGTGTGCCTAAGCCTGTGGGAATTGAGGCTAGCCCGCTGCCTTTGCGCGGGCTTTGCTGCCTTTTCTGCCGTCCTCATGTCTCGACAAGCCTCCCCACCTCCGCTGTCTGCCGCGCTGGGAGAGCAGAGTGACGTTTAACCCCCTCACCTGGTAGCGGATGTTGACTGTGGCACCGCGCGCGGAGTAATACTTTTATGCTCGTGGCGTGGATAAGCCTATTTGCTTTCCCGCCGCGCCTTTGCAACGGGCTGTACTGCGTTTGGTGTTGCCACAGACAATAAAATGTTGCAACCTTGAGCAGTATCGTGTTCTCGCCACGGCGACGGTTAACGCGAGCTCTGCGACTCGCTAAGACCGGACCCACGCTAGTGGCCGTACTCCTTCGGGATACGTGTTACGACAAGACTGAGATAGATGATAAAGCTTCATTTCGTCAGAAGGTAACTGTGGACGAGTCCCGTGTTAGATGGCAATGAGCCCAAGGTTGACTACGTACGCTAACCTTTTGCGGGCTCCCATTGAGTGACGAACGCTAACGCTACGCACGCAGGTTTTGCATGTTGTATTCCAAAACACTCTACTATTTGCTGCAACTTTTGTGTCTCAAATCCTGCCTTGTGTTGAACATATGGTTTTATTGTTAAGGTAAGTCCTGATTAGTACTTCTCAAAACTTGCAGTTGGGTGCTAGCATGAGAATCCCAATTTGCGCCACTTTATTTTTCTCCCCTCTTGATAAATTTTTTCAAAAAATTTTTCTAGCGTTATTCTCGGTAATTCAATACATTTTCTGCCGTGTCGTGTAATACCCTCTGAAAGAGATCTTATGGCAATGCCAACACTGATCATGCAACCAAGCTGCTTAGTTCAATAATGTGATACGAGAACTGCGACTGGGGCTGAGAAAGTTTCTGGGAAAGACCAAATTCCAGGGAGACAAGACCAGACAAGAGAGAAAACAAGACAAGAAAGGATGCTGAGAGAGAAAAATCTCTGGGAGACGACAATTGCTGAGGTTTTTCAGTGCCAAACCACAATCCTGTTATAAGGCATTACGGTTAATTTTGACCACTTGGGGTTTAGTAATATACAATTAAATATAAGTACACCGGTGTTCATTGCCTTTCACCCCAATCCAAATGTGGCTGCCGTGGCCAGGAATCACACTAACACCCTTCAGCTCAGCCAGGGAGACAGGATCCTATTCCTAAAAAAGCCAATGCGATTCACAGATTCTGTGGCGGAAAATTTCGAAGGCTATTATACCTTGCTGAGCACGCAGTTGCTCCTGCATCTCGTCAAGCTGTGCCCGCAGCTGCTGCCGCTGCTCCTCGAGTTGATCCCGCTCCTTGCGCGCCTGCACGCAAAAATGTGCTTCAGCCAAACATTGAGGACAACACTGATAAAAAAGATGTGCATTGTTACCAACCCAAATGTTACACATTGTTAAAAATCTACAATTTAGCACATTGAAAGTGTCAACTCATTCTTGAAACACCCTTGTCACCACCAAGGTTGGCAAACAACATAAACAGCACAACCCTCAGACCACACTAACAACTTTTTTTGCTGGTAAATCAAGGTTAACTAACTATACATGGTGGCAACTTTTCCTGACAGCACTGTGGAAGCTACAGAACCGAAGTGCATGCCTGCTACCGTGCAAAAAAACAGTACTTAAGTTTACCGATCATTTCCTCACTGGCCTTGCTGAAATAAATGCTACTTTATTTATTACGAGACTCGGACAGCTGTGGGAAGCCATACGAAAATACAGTTATCACTCCCTTTTGAAAAAGAATGGCTGATACAGTTAAACCCCTTTATAAGAGGTATGCTCTGAGCAGCAGCTTTTGTCTCTAATATGAGATGTCTTCTATATGCAGTGTACCTTATATGCATTTTCTTATCAACCGGTATTTTATTGTAGGCAAACTGGTGTCTCTTATACCCATTTGTCTTTTATATCAGTGTCTCTTATAAAGGGGTTTGACTGTATTTCCATTTCTCTGACACCACCTTCCCCATGCCCGTTTTTCGAAGTACTGTAAACACTGGAATATAGGTTGATTTTGTCTTCCCAGAAAAGGAGCCATAAAAAGCTGAGCTCCGTCTTATATACCTGTCATTGGCGGAAAAACTTCAAAAGTGCGGCCCCTATGGGCAACTAAAGTCAACCGCCTCTATTGCCATTGCAATCGTCAGCGTCGTTTTGTTTGCTTCAAGCCTTGTGCAGCATCATTTTACATGTTGTTGGCCTGTGAATCTATTTGTGCTCCGAGCTGTCCCCAACAACATAGTTCTCAACCGGTGGCCAATCACAGTTCACGGTAGTATTGATGAAAAGAGCAATCGAGTTTACAAAGGCACGAAGAAATCTGGTCTGAAGTGTGAAAAAAGTGTTGGGATGCTAGCACACAAGAATGCGAGCTGGAGCTGAGAGTTGCAAACAATAACTGAAAGCTTATTTTTGCATGAGAGCTATCGCTGCTCAAATCTTTCCTTATACTGTTCCTTTGTTGGTTTCTGCAATGCTGGCAACTCTGATTACAGTGGCACATATAGCTGTGACCAGCGGGCAGATCGAGAGCACCACAAAAGCCTTCAATGGCGACGGACACTGAAGGAACACATCACGATACGTAACGATCAATCGCAAAAAAAAAAAAACTGCTTCTGCGCCAGACCACAAAATATCTAGAGCTGGAGACGAAGGTTACAGAGTTAACTAGAAGCCGCGCTTGCGTCATGATTGCTACCGGTGACATCAAAGTGCCCTCAACGTCAGTTATGACATTGCCGGCCGTGTAGAACATACGTGCGGAACACTTGCAAATAAATGAAATTTTTATTGTGCACGATCTGAAACTACACTTTCGTTTTTTTTTTTTTCCTTTGAATATTTAGTAGTCAGCAGTCGAAAGGGGGGGGGGGGGGGGGGGCAGGGATTTGACTTATACCCGGTTTTTTTACGGTAAACATTTATCACATCCTCAATGTAGTGGGTCAGTGTGTGGCCCACTACATTACAGGCTGTTTAGTTCTCCAAGAAAAATATACTTGTAATATGACACTAAAATTTACACTGAGCAATCAAAATATTTCTTCTATTCAGACTTTTCATGCACATAACTTTGTAAATGTGTAACAATGTAAACGAGCAAAACCGAAACCAGCTGCACGCTGCCATACTACTTGCGGAGCAAGGCAAATGACCGGAAGCTCCCCTCTCTGTAAACTTTTGCTCCACTGTCAAGATAAGGTGTCACCGAGTGCAGATGGCATTCATTTTCCACCAGAGCTCAAGTATGTGAGTATTTCTGTAGAAATGAGAACGTATTTCTGTAGAATTCATCTGAGAGAAACAAATGTGGCCCACCTGCGTAGCGTCCAGCAGCTCTTGCAGCCGAGCCTTTGCTGCTCCTTCCTCGTCAGCTTCGGTCTCGGCATCGTCCTCCCCCTCCGAGGTAGTCGGGTGTCTCCGAAGCGCCTCCAGTTGAGCTAGGGACGATTCCAGCACCTAAAAATGCGCACATTCTTTTCTGAGTCATGCCCGAAAGACAGGCTTCAAGAACTTTTACAGTGTACAGGCACCTACTATAAACCCGTCTTGATGTAACCGTATTATAGTCAACGACAAAGCAAAACTAGAGGTAGGTAATGAACTTTATCATGGACCCTGCAAGAAGCACATCTTTTGTCCCGGCATAGACAGGTGCCGACAAATCACATAGGCACTGTATAGCATAGCTGCATACCTAAGAAGGCCTTGCAGCAAAGAAGTATGTGATGGTCTTCTACTGTGTTAAATCGGAGGGCTTTGATTAAACAAAAAAAAAAAGACCAAAAAAGGTTTGTTATACCTATTCACAGGCAATAACTTTTTTCCTTATAAAACGACATTTTAAAGACAGAAGGTGGGTGAATACAAACTTGAACGAAACTTAGATTACTTTGCTATATCTAGAGATGAAATCTTTTCTAACACATGCCGTCACTGGAGCTAATGTACCAACAAGCAGCCTCGTCTTCCTGAACTGCACCTGCAAACTGCATCCTTAGCTGCTGCCTCAAAGAAAACAAGACACTGACTCCAGTGACAGCCCATGTTAAAAGTTTTTTCATCTTTGCAAGCTTCAATCTTCCCTTGAACTTCCTGTCTTATTCACACATGTTCCAGCTATTGTAGCAAACGGCCATTTGGGCGAGTAGGTAACCCAGGTGGTAACATACATCGTGTACTTGATACTATGGTCACGTGGCCATGTACATGTGCGCCAAACTGGTTGATACTTAAATATTCGTTTGCAGGAGCATAAGAGAGCGTGGACGTCAAGGAAAGGTGCTCACATGATGCAGCACTGTGCCACATGTGGCTGCTCACCCTTTCTTATTGACGCGACCATTCTACTTAGGCACCACAACAAAACCACCAGCGAATTAATCGAAGCTTTCCACACCAAGAGATGCGGGGAACGATGTGTGAGCCACTTATCTACTGCCCTATCAGAGAAGGAGTACTTTAAACTTAATCATTCTCATCATCCCTCTCCCACCGTTCCTTGATATTTTTGTCTTGCATCGATATTCATTCTGATTTTTAAACAAGAAAAACTGTAGCATGTGCACAATCTGTAGGCTTTTTATCTGTTGCCTCTTTGATAAACTTCCAGTTGCAAGGGTTCACCTGCATCGCTGTTCTCTCCTCTAGTTCCTGTCCTGCACTACTCCCTCACCATCTGCATTTAAAATGTTACATCTGTTGGTTTGTTAAACCCATTTCTTCTGAAGCAAGTTTCATAATCATCACCACCATACAATCTCATAATTAAAAAAAAATGGATCGTAATACACTGACACATGTAAAGAAGAGAGAGGAAGAAAGGGGGGGAGCGACATGAAACAGACAGGCCATTTCTTGTAAGAGAGAGATTGACAACCTGGATGCGTTCGTCCTTCTGCTTCAGCTGCTCGGCCATCTTGGTTGCCTCCTGGTTGCTCGCACTAACCTCCTCACACAGGGCCTCTTGCCTGCACAAAACGACAGCGAAGATGGCATGCATTTGTTAGTAACGACCTTCCTTCAATACACTCGAACCTCGATATGACGAACATGAATGTAACAAAACATCAGCCATGACAAAGTCAATGAAAAATAGCATTGCAACAGATGCAGCGCTAGGAATATATGTTTATAACAAACTTTTGACTTCGTCTAATTTACAACCTTCCTAACAAACATACAGCAGATTGCTTGTTTAACAAACATGAAATTATCAATGTTTACAACCTATACATTTACAGGCTTTTATGCCATTATAAGATGCAACAACAACAACAAAAAAATGGACCACCTCCCCGAAAGAAACCCTGATGGAATGCGAAGCAGCAGGGCTGCACACGGGTGGCGTTACGGGTTGAACCGCGCTAACGCGGGTGCTGTGGCGAGCGCTAAAAGATTTGTTTAGAACAATGGCTGCCATAGGTCTTGCAGGTGACACGTACAGACGTGTTTCAACGTGTACAGTAGGTGCGCGTCAGGTTTATTGCACATGAACCGATGAGGCGGCGGT
Organism: Rhipicephalus microplus; assembly: GCF_043290135.1. Classification (NCBI taxonomy): domain Eukaryota; kingdom Metazoa; phylum Arthropoda; class Arachnida; order Ixodida; family Ixodidae; genus Rhipicephalus; species Rhipicephalus microplus. The sequence continues at coordinate 5,605,002 of NC_134707.1, forward strand.
GTAGCGAGCGGGCATGTTGCGGGCGAACGGAAGAGGCGGCAGCTGCGGGTGCTGTGGCGAGCGCGTGGCAGGCGAGGCAGAGAGTGACGTCAGCGCCAGCAGTGGCGTGACCTACTTGGTAGCGTGCCAACATCTACGGCGTGAGGTGCGTTTGTACGGAGGGACAGTGTTACACAGGCTAGTCAAAGAGCTGCTTCGCATCTAACAAGTTTGTATGCAAAAGTGAACTTTTGACAGACATCTGTCTGGTTGGGAAGCAACTAACATTGGAAAAGGGACACCAAACAATGTGTTCCGTTACTTTAAAAATGAGAAAATCCTGACGTTTCGGTTCCAGCTCAGACCCTTCTTTAGGAATGACTGTGAGGGATGAATTTAGAGATGACTGTGAGACACAGAGTTTACAACGCCTCCTCTTCAAGTCTTTCTTGTTTTGACCGACGTGTCGTAGTTCATAGCAATACACACACGGGAGCACACCTGTAGACCGACTTCACACTTCCAGGTGTTTGCCGAATATACCACTGCTCCACAAAAAGCCGGTTTGTGATATGCCACAACTTGCTATTGCAATAATCATTGATCCAGCAACATCACAACATCCTTACTTTGCTTCCATGATTTCTGATGTTACCTGACATTGCATGTTCACTGCGAATGTGTTCCTACCCTTTTTGTTTTACTAGAAAGCACTAGATTTGGCTGTTATTCACGTTTTTCTTTACTTTTTGGAATCATATGTATAGTTACGACACGTAGGGCTGTGCAAATATTTGAAATTTCGCATATTTTTCTCAACTGTGTTTGCTATTGGATTCAATCTGCACTGGAGTTTCACTATTCAAACTATTTGAACTTCCCAGAGACAAACACAATCAACATCCCCTTCAGGTTTTTTACAATGAGCCCTTCAGATTCTTTTTATGCTTCACCACATCACGTTATTGCATTGCAGCAAAGCTGCCTTTCAAACTTTGGTACGGTTACAAATGTTTTGACTCGAGGAAACACTGGTTCCATTCTCTGCAATATTGCCCCTTTATATTTTTAACATTTAACAATCTGGCATTACGGCACAGCTGCCTTTAAGGTTCTGGTACAGCTGTAAACTGACTCGCGAAGACGCTGGTTCGAACCTACGCGACAGAGGTGGGGGCTTTAATTCATGCCATTCGGACCAGAACGCCTGAAAAAAAAAAAAAATCGGACAAATATTCTGACCATCCGAAATTTCAGATGTTTTGTTTCATTGACGTCTACAGGACAGATTAGCAACTGCGAATTTGACGCCCTTGACCGCCAAAGAAGTTGGGCATCTGCAGAAGTTGAATGAGGAGGAGAGGCAGAAGAAAATAGCATTTTTTCCTTTCAAGTGTTGTGACACCACACTGGTTACACCAAATCATGTAAAAATAAATACAGTTCAGCCAGTGCATTGCCTCATCCTCGATAAAACAACTAGAGAGCACCATCCCTCCAACGTTTGACCAACCTAACAAAAGTAAACCCTTCCATGTTCCTATCTCATAAAGATGTGCCTAGGGATCCTCCGCTACTTTTTTTGCGTAATTCCATGACAAAGTCTTTGAAAAATATTAAACAACATTCGACAGCTATTTGAAAATTCTCAATTCAACCCACACTCAAGCTTTAACATTCATGTTCACTTCACACGCAAAATATTGTAATTCGCACAGCTCTAATGATACGCTGAACATTTGTGAGTGAGTAAATGTCAAGCTGGAGATTTTGCTGACGATGTTCAACATAGCACAACTTGTGTTCAAATGGGTTTTAAACATCCATTCTTGTCTTCATGCACACAGTTCTGAATGCATATTATGTTCATATGCTGATTTACTTTTTAACTCCCCCGGTTTAGGAAAATTTTTGCATCCCAAAAGGTACACAAAAAATTTTGTATTTTAAAAACTACATAGTATTAGGAGTGAGTGAATATTCAAAATTTCGAATATTTTCCAAATAGTTTTTACTATTCGATCTCATCCGCACTGAAATTTTACTATTTAAACTTCCTAAAGACAAATATAGACGACTGAATGACAGTGGCCCCTTCAAATATCGATATGTTTCACCTCGTCGCACAATCATTATGCGGCAGAACTACCTTTTAGGTTCTGCTACGATCGCAAATGTATTGATTTAAGAAAATGCTGGTTCCAACATGAAGATGACAGATAAAGTGGGGGCTCAATTAACGCTGTTCTGTACCTGAAATTTGGGCAGGAAGTCCGAAAAAGCGGACGCCCGAGATTCTTCCCAATTTCACATGTTCTTATATATTGACGTCTACGAGGCAGATTTGAAACTCCGGACTCTAAGAGAGCACACCCTTGTCCACTGCATCAGTTGAGCTTCTACAGAAGTTGAAAAAAAAAAAAATCGAAATTGCATCTTCGCCTTTCATGTGTAAAGTGTTGTTGGCAACACTTTGGTTGCACTAAATCGCATACTAATACAATTCGACCTCTGCATTGCCTCATTTTTGACAAGACTATGAAACACCACCCGTCAAGTGGTTCATCATCCTAGTGAAAAGAAACACTTTCATGTTGTTAACTCATGAGAACATGCTTAGGAGCCCTCTCCAACATTTTTTTTCCAGCAATTTCACTTCGAACTATTCCCAAAATATTATGAAAATATTTATTAGGAAAATATTCGATTCACACTCGCACTTTAATATTTGAATTCACTTCACACTCAGAATTTTCCTATTCGTGCAGTTCTACATATTATACTAAAAAATAATTAATATTTGAAATCACTCCAGAAATTTAGTCAGAATTTATCCGGAAATAAAAATAATTTCAAATGACATGTCACCTCTTAACTTTGGGGCTTCCTCAGTTGTTCAGTATTCACCTTTATGTGAAAGTGATATCGTCGACGAATAAACTTGAACAAGAACGAAGCATGCAAGGAGGAGGATATGGCAACTGACTTGTGCTTGAGCGCTTCCAGCTCGCTCCAGAGCCGGTCACTGGTGTCGGTGGCGTCCGAAAGGCTCTGCTGCAGCGAACGCTCCTGAGCCTGGCTCTCCGCGGCCTGCTCTCGCCAGTGGTCGCGCTCCGCACACGCCTCACTCAACTGCCGCTCCAGGGCGGCCAGTGCGGCACCCTGTTCAGTCGCTTCCGACTCCTTCTCCATCAACTGCATGACCCCCGCACACACACATTGTCAGGAGGATCGCGAACTGATGTGTTTCCACACAGCTGTCGATCATCAGAAACTTGTGTTGAATGGTGTGTTGAATACATGATGCTCATAATCGCAACGGCGCTTAACAGTGCCGCACATTGGCCTATCTAATGTTGGCACCTGTTGGGCTTCAAGGCGAGAAGAGAGGGCTTGTCTACTATGCAAGTTTATGTCAAGAGATCCGAGTCTGCATTTTCTGGGTCAGAGCGGAAACAAATTGCACTTGAACACTCTGTTTGCCAAAGCCACAACACTCAAATCTCTATAACGAGCTCGGATATAACAAAATCTTGCTTATAACGAAGTAAATGAAGAACAGTTCTGTAAAATATATAGCTTTAGGAATATATCTTTATAACAAATTTTCATTAATAACGAACATATTTTTGTGTAAGATGCAACTTTGTTATAATGAGTAGAGGCCGGATTTACAAGCACTAAAAAATTGAGTTTTAGGTCCCAAAAATAAGCAGGCAAAAGGTTTAGGGCCCCCCGAAGTTTTATTAAATATAGGCCCAAGAAATTTTTACAAAAAAAAATGCAAATTTTCGAAGAAATTTGTGCGTGACCTCTGCTTAGAATAGGAAAGCAAAAGAAAAATTTTTTTAGTTTATGATGGTACAAAGATGGCAGTGGTTTCGCAGAGCCATAAAATTTTTTTATTGCACAGTTTGCAGAACACGGTCTTCCCTTTTATTGCCCAGCATGGTGAGTGAAACATTCACTGTCGAATAAACACGCTCTTGGATCTCTCTATTTTAGGCAGGGCTGAGAAGGGCACCACAGGAGCCAGACTACTAAAAGGGTCTTTTAGCCTCGTATAAACCGGGTCTAATCGCAGAGGGTCAATTTCTCTTGTGTCTGTGAACACCTCAAAGGACCCCTCAGCAGGTTTTTCGAGTATGTAAAAGAAATGCATGCACCGGGCGCTCACAATCTCGTCTGCCAAAATTTTCTACGCTTCGCGCACCGGAAAGAAGTGAAATGTCCGACTGAATGCCGCTTGCCCTTCATCACACGGGATCGCGCTCCAACATAGTGGTGGCGACATACAACAAGAAATAGTCCTGTGTACATCAGAGTGGTACGTGACACTGCAAGAATTACTCGAGGTGACATAAGTAATTTGTACAGTCTGGTGCTTGAACAGAAGTATGAAGGTTGATAGAAAGCTATAAGGAATATAAAAACATACAAGTGGAATCTGTGCGCATTATTTACCGTATTTACTCGAGTAATGAACGCACTTTTTTTTTTCGAAAAAGCCGAGCAAGTTGGAAGTGCATTTATTGTGCGGAGTAAATTTTGTCAAAACTTTTTCGGGATGAGCAAAAAGTGCAATGCAAAAAAATTAGGCCACCTAGCTTTTCGCAATTGACACTCGCATACACTGTTTGCAAACACCTTCTCTGCAGCATTTCACACATCTTTCGTGGTTAATGGCACTATCTTCTGCAAGCTGTCCCCGCGCCGCCCGTGCATGCCATAATAGAGTTTTGCGGCTCTCTTTTCCAGCAATCGCTCAACTGCCACAGTGGTATCTGCTGTGACGTCGAGGGGCGCCCAGAAGCGTACGATACGATGCACCATGCCAACTTCGTGGCAACCTTGCACGACGACTGCGATATCGCCGTTGACATTGTATCAAGTAACCAGCATTGCAGCAAGCTACTACCGAAGGATCAAAACAAAAAGGTCGATAACAAGATGACCAGGTCGACAAGGTTGACCGAAGAGGGCAAGGAAGAAGTTGGCTTGCTTCGTCTACACAGGGCGAGTGGCCATTTCAAGCTCACCACCTCGCACCACGCATTCGCAGCTCGCAATTAATCAACTTAAAATTCTTGTGGTACAAAGCTGGTACAATTCTTCTGGTATAATTCTTCTGGTACAATTCTTGTGGTATTGAGCACACAGCTACTTCCCGTGTCTAACCAAAATCTCTCATGTGACATGGTCAATCGCCCGTTAAGGAGTAAACGACAAACAAAACAACAGCCGCTATCTGATTTTTTTTCTTTTTTGATTTACACTCGACTTTCCCGTGATGACACTCCACGGTTTCGCATTTGTTCTCCCTTTTCCTACGGCTACACGGAAGTGCCACTTGTCCCGTGCCTTGATAGCGCTGAAAGGTACATCTGAGATGGAGTATAGGCTGTACCCCATAAAGTGCCGAAAGCTCAATTTTGCCCAGTCACATGAATACCGGTCTTCAACTGTACTTGAAAGCAATATTTTAGGTTAAATAGTGCTCATATAGGCACCAATTGTGAATATAGGCGCTTACAGAAACTTAGGCACAAACACCAAAAATGGGCATTTATAGGCACTATAAACACAAAGTCCTCCTTAACCTCTAATTCATGCTCCTGTATGAAAGTGGCACGATAGGAACGCAAGGAACAAAATAGACGTTTGCCTAAAATGCGGTCTCTAATAATGAGGTTTGAACATAGCTGCCATTAGTTTAGACAAATAACTGCATTATAGCAAAGGTAACATTACAATTAAGAAAAGGTTCTACTATTGGCTTCAAACACTGTTGAATTGGAAGAAAGCTCTCGGAAAAAGACTAAAAAGACTTCATCTCCGGTCGTTAGCACCGTGCTTGACTACTTTCGTTCAAGTTATCTGCCACCTTTGATTTGTAGGGTTTAACGTCCCAAAACCACTATATGATTATGAGAGACGCCTTAGTGGAGGGCTCCGGAAATTTCGACCACCTGGGGTTCCTCCATCGGAAATGCAGCAGCCACAGCCGGGATTTGATCCCACGACCTGCGGGTCAGCAGCCGAGTACCTTAGCCACTAGACCACCATGGCGGGGCTATCTGCCATCTTCAACGCGTCCAAAGCATAGGGCAGCAAATTGGACATGGCTTTGGTTAGGCTCTCTGCAAGTCACAACTCTCTATTCGTCAAGTCATTAGTATGACAGACAATCCAGCCAATCCATCCACAGATGCTAGAAAGAAAGGAGGCATTCCTCCTTCCACAATCTGAATTACCCTTTCACAGAAGGAAAGCAATAAAAGTATTTAGTTATCTAATGGAAATGGACACTTCCTAGTCACAGCTAATTTATAGGCAAACACAAACTATATAGGCAACACAAGTCGAAAGTTCTTCATCCTCAAAGGCAGATGCACACAATGCCTGCAAAAATAGGCCTACGATTCGGACTGACATCACGAGCCACACGGCTGGTGATCCCGCTTTCAGAGGAGACATTTCCAAGTGCAGGAGCAGGACTATTTCTCAGTCACGAAGACGATCGGCTGCTGCCGTGCTTTTGTCTTCTGGGCGGGGCCTTTCCGGACTCCTTAATCAGACTGCAGCTCCGCTTGTTTGACCTGACCTCAGCACAAGTGCCCTTGTCAACTGACTGACTGTGATGAGAGGTGGGCCACTATACACCATAATCCTTCATGGAACTGACAGGCCTCTACAAACCGGTCAGTAAAGATAATTCTTGTAATATATGAGTTTACGCTAGCTAGACCTCTTACTACGCCATTACATATCTAATCTAATTCTGTTTGCCAAACTTTTTGGAGCTGACATCAGTGAAGCTATAAGCAAAGCTTGCATTCTGCCGTAGAAAGAGAGAGAAAGACAGACACACGTACATACATGCACACACACACACACACCTGCACACACGCACGCACGCACACACGTGCACGCACTCACACACACACACATACACACAGCAGTGAACTGCATGTGTCAGAAGCACATTTTCATCCACCTTACTTTCTTCACATTTGCATCATAGTTACTAACTGGAACCCCTATACTTTCGTTGGCTGTTAGCTCTAATTAACGATCTGCCAGAAAAAGTGGTTCATCAGTACTAGACCAACCTTGTGAAAAGCACGATTTTCCACCACTGCACAAACCTCTTGACACTTGCAACTGTAAGAAACTTGCAAACTCACCGTCTTTTGAGCGACAGCCAGGGCAACTTGGTTTGCTTCCAGCTTCTGCGTTTGCTCAGACAGGCGAGTTCGAAGTTTGCGCAGCTGTTCTTCTTGGTTCTGTAAAAGTCAAAGTACTCCATCACATGACTACTCAACCAGCAATGTACAGGAGGAATGGAAATAAATGCAAACAGATAAGCAACTACAACCTCCCCTATTAATCACTCTTTTTAAAGCGGTTGTAGCCTGAATGGTAATAAAAAGCTAATACACTCAAGGCTGAATATAATGAACACGGATATAACAAAATATTGGTTACAATGAAGTAAATGAAAAATAGCCTTGCAATAGATACAGTGTCAGGAATAACCTTTATAACAAATTTTTGGATATAACAAACCTATTTTCTGGAAAAATGAAACTTTATTATAATAAGGTTTGAGTGACTTCCATGATATAAGCAAGAACCATTCTAGCATCTTTTGACTGCCACTATGGTCATAGCACAATGAAAACAGAACACCAAGCTTTTCTGTCCACCCTACACACCCAGTTTGCACACACAAATCTGCACAACGCAGGCCTACGGACCACTGGAAACAGAGCAGATAAACGGTGAACCTCTGGAACAAGGTTGAATATAGCCAGTGTAAGACCATCAAGTATAAAGAGTTATTGGAACAGCAGACAATGTCAAACAGGGAATGGCCCCTCTCGGCTACAGATTGTGATTCCAAAAAGCAGATCAGTGGGCAATACGTAATCATTTTAAGCCCTGCTCAACTTCATAATGTTGCAACCGTGTAGCACACTTAGATCATGAGTCCCCAACTGGCACAATCGTCCACTTTGGTTGCAATAAAGTAATGTGTGGATGTCTCGTTCTATAGGACCTCTAAAATTACAGATTCCTGCTCCTGCAACAATGTCATGCCATAATCTTGAATGACTCAATTTAGATGCACTGCAGTTTCATCGGTTGTCGTCATGGAAAGTGTAGTGCGAAGCGCAACTTGCATGTGATAAAAGTAAGTTTTGCTTCGTGTCGAATTCAGAGTTTTAAGTGGGATTCACACGAGATAGATATACACGGGGGATAAAGGCAGAGCCTAGTGACATCAGCAGGCGACGTTAAGTCCCCCCAAATGTCCCTCACTCACCTGGATGAGGCGAACGGTGGGGGAGATCAATGTGGCCGAAGCCTCCACCATAAAAAGAAGCTGAAAAATTCTTTGACCCCCGGCCATAAATATCGGCAAGCTCTCGTATTGGGGGAGGGGGGTTGAAAGTCGCGTTGTGTATTGACTGGAGGAGGAGGAAAGCGCTGGTGTATCTTGAGTGAGGAAAGTATTGGTGTGGTTTGAGGTAAGTTCTCGTTGTGCACCCCCCTGCCGCTTTGCTCTGCGGCATTGCCCTTGGTACGACTCGCCACCACAAGCTTTTCTTTTTCGCACAGACGAACTCCCCCAAAGCAACGTTCCGGGCAGCGTCATTGACAACAGCTTTTCTTTCTTTTTTTCGACTACTAAATTGCTCAAGGCCGCTCTGACTCATCAAACACTACTATTGATTCGGTAGATAGTGATTTCAATAAAGTATCTTTCAATGAAGGTTGACTTTCTGTGAACGAAGAAATTTCTTTCATGAGAACAACCGAGAACGGAAGGAATCTAGCCTATTAATAGTTGACAATTGTATCTGTATGAACATTTCATTATAGTTACGAAATACAAGTTAATAGAAGACGACTTTCTTCACTACGCAAACTCAGCCTAAGATTCTGCTGCACCAGTGCAGCCGATAAAGTAAAATGTGAAGTTTGTCATGTTTCTGAAAATAAAAAGCAGCTCTGGGATTCTACGACTGCCTAAAGTTTAAACGTCTAATCTTGAATAAAGAGGCCTGTCAAAAAATTTTCTTTATGGAGTAAGACATCTCCATCAGGCTGAACAAGCAGAGCAGTAGCAGCAGATGTAACAACAACAAAAGCAGGCGATGTCACAATGCTTATCAGAATAACCCCTTTAAAACAAGACTAAATGTTACTCCATAGAGATGATAGCGCTCGATCATCTGCTTGGTTAACGTCTGCCACAGACAATTCTTTAGGTTAGTATTACTATAGTCATCGAAAGGGGTGTCTCACAAGCGAGAATATTTTTCTGCGAGAGAAAATAAGAAAAGTTGCTTCATCGTTCATTTTCGCCATTACGGTGCACACAAGTTCGGAGCGTAACTTTTTAGTAATTTGGAAGGGGCACCGCCGCTGCATTCTGCAAGAGAGAGGGCTACAGTGTGGCCAGAGACCCACTCGAAATTCCACTACATCTCCTGCAGCACGGGGATCGTTTGACCGGTCGGAGAAACAATACCTGCCTCCCTCGAGGAGCCGCAAGGAGGTTGCGTCGACACACGAACCCGTGACGTCATGTGATGCGTTGTCCTCGCATCTCCTCGAGGGAGTTCTCCCACAGGTGAATAACGCTTTAAATGTGAGCCTAGTTATAATTAGAGCCCACAAAACATGAACTGCCATCAAGCTTACCACCCCTATGGTCTGTATTATGTGAATTGAGCTGCAACACGTGGGGGCTCACTGCCTCACCTGCACTTCCTCGCGAAGCGTGTCCAGCTCACGTTCATGCTGGGACAGGGTACGACCTCCGCGATCTGCCTGTGCCTTGGCCTGCACCAGCTGGTCCGACAGCACCTGCCGCTCCGTCTCCAAGGTGAAAAGCCGCTGCTCCAGCATGGACAAGTTGCCTGCACCAACCAGAGTCATCAGTCTGTTGATTCCACAAATGTAACTGTAAGAGGAAACTTCAGCACAATGTGCGAGGAAGCAGCAAACACAACAAATCAGCCAACACCACAATGATGGGCAAAAACTGGTATTTGCTCTAGGGAAGCAGGACTATCTCCTCATGTCTTCTCTTTGTAGCTAAACACAAGCTAAGTGATGAAAACGTGTTGTGCCTAAGTACTAGGCTTGTGCGAATAGTGAATATTCAGGTTTGAAGTGATTTCGAAGCGAATAGCGATTTTGGTCGAATATTTTCGAATCGAATTGGAATAGAATGTATGACGTATAAAGAAAAATTGGCGTATTTATCACTACCTAACTAACCTGCACAATATATTTTTTTTAAATTGAAATAAGGCCTCTATGCAAGTGCTTTTCTTTTTTCATTAAAAAAAAATCGAAACAACTTTTGAGAAGTAGGAGGGTTTGACTTTCAGTAGGATGCAACTGATAACCTGTAAAAACTTTATTCATTATAGTTAGAGTGTATAAGTCTGCAAAACAAACTTTTAAGCTTAAAAAAATGATAAATCGATTTGAGGATCATATTGCCACCTGCTTCTAGTAGTGGGTCGTATGCCAAGGTGAAGGCTCACACCACAGAGAAGAAAGAAGTGTGCGTGGACCCCCCCCCCCCCCCTCTCTGGCAAACAAGCCCAACCGACGCGCTTGGTTAGAGCCCTGTTGCTCGGACATCAATAAACCTTGTCGACACCCCCTGGAGCGGCGTGACAATTGGTGGAGGTGCTCTTGGAGGTATTCTTGGTGTTGACTTCCTGCAGGAGTATGGAGCTGTCATTGACCTTCAAGAGAATCGCATCACCTTCTCAGCCGACCGAGCAATCGACAAGCAGGACGACCAACAACGTGCCGACATTCTTCGTGTTTCTGCTGAAAGTATAACGCTTCCTCCAAGAGCCAGTGTTATTGTCGACGTCACATGCTGTGGATTGCGAAATGGTGAAGCGATTGCAGAAAGTAATTTTGAACACCTGCTGACTCAAGGTGTTTGTGTGGCTAGGAGTATCATACAGCTACGTGATGACCGATCTCAACTGCTCGTTACAAATTTCAGCAACGAACACCGACACCTTTTCCGTGGCACTTCGTTAGCGTTTGCAGATGAATTAGGTACCGTTCCCATCTGCTTCTCGTCGGACGCAGTGGAGGCCGCCGATACGTCTCTAAACAATATCGATATTAATTCTAACCTCACACCAGAAAACCAGACAGCACTGCGAAAACTCTTGCTTGAATTCAAGTCATGCTTCGCTGCTTCCTCTAAGGTGCGCCAGACTTCGATCACTAGGCACAGAATCATCACTTACGACGACGCCCGCCCAGTACACCAACAGCCTTACCGTGTGTCAGCGAAGGAATGAGAAGCCATTCGTATGCAAGTTAGAGAAATGCTTGACGACGGCATCATCGAGCCTTCCAACAGTGCGTGGTCCTCTCCGGTCGTCCTAGTCAAAAAGAAAGACGGAACGCTATGTTTTTGCGTCGATTACCGGAAGTTGAACAGCGTGACTAAAAAGGACGTGTACCTGCTACCACGCATCGACGACTCGTTAGACAGATTACGCCGCGCCCACTATTTTTCCTCTTTGGATTTGAAAAGCGGGTACTGGCAGATCGAGGTTGACGAGCAAGACCGCGAGAAAACGGCTTTTGTTACCCCTGATGGCCTGTATGAATTTCGAGTCCTTCCTTTTGGTTTGTGCTCAGCGCCCGCAACCTTCCAGCGAATGATGGACACTGTGCTTACTGGTCTGAAGTGGCAAACTTGTCTCGTATACCTTGATGATGTCGTTTTTTTCTGAAACCTTCCAGCAACATTTTGACCGCCTCAGGAGTGTGCTACAGGCTATTCAATCAGCAGATCTTACACTCAAACCGCAGAAGTGTCACTTTGGTTATGAAGAGCTCAAATTCTTTGGCCATGTAGTCAACGCGAATGAAGTACGACCCGACCCCGACAAACTTGCCGCTGTAGCCGCGTTTCCGCATCCTACAGACAAAAAGACTGTTCGGCGCTTTCTGGGTTTGTGCGCCTACTATCGACGATTTATTAGAGGGTTTTCGAAGATAGCGGAACCCTTGACTCGCCTTACACGCGACGACACACCGTTTGTATGGGCTACCGAACAACAGGCTGCTTTTGCCGACCTACGACAGCGGATGCAGTCAGCCCCTGTTCTTGCGCATTTTGACGATGATGCTGACACAGAGGTGCACACTGACGCCAGTAACATCGGCCTCGGCGCAGTGCTCGTCCAGCATCAACACGGCAAAGAACGAGTCATAGCCTATGCCAGCTGCTCACTGTCCCGTACCGAGGTGAATTACACGACCACAGAGAAAGAGGGTCTCGCAGTAGTGTGGGCGATCACCAAGTTTCGCCCATACCTCTATGGTCGTCCATTTAAAGTGGTGACGGACCACCATGCCCTTTGCTGGTTGGTAAACATTCGTGATTCCTCTGGACGACTGGCCCGATGGAGCTTGCGTCTACAGGAATTTGATGCTACCATCGTATATAAGTCTGGACGGAAGCATGAAGACGCTGATACGCTGTCGCGTGCACCCATACCTTTAGTTAATCAAGAAGAAGACGACGATGACGGTTTCCTGGGCGCCCTTAGCTCATCTGACTTGAGCAGACGCCAGCGAGAGGATAAAGAGATTCGACCGCTCATCGACTATCTGGAGGGTCATAGCGCCGTTATACCTCGCCATCTATTTCGTGTCATGACATCTTTCTGCCTCCGAGGTAATGTCCTGTACAAAAAAAACGCCCGTTCTACGAGCCGTGCTTACCTCCTCGTCGTTCCGAAGGACATGCGGGACGAAGTCCTCTCCGCGTGCCATGACGAGCCCACATCTGGTCATTTAGGTTACTCGCGAACGCTCGCCAGAGTAAGTGAGGCATACTACTGGCCCGGACTTTCGGCAAGCGTGAAGCAGTACGTTAAAAGCTGTCATGAATGCCAGCGTCGAAAGTCGCCACCAAGCAAGCCGGCTGGATTACTTCAGCCAATTGATCCACCCCACAAGCCATTTGACCAGGTCGGCATGGACATTCTCGGCCCATTTCCTTTATCGTCCGACGGCAACAAATGGGTCATTGTTGCAACTGACTATTTGACCCGCTATGCTGAGACACAGGCGATACCACGAGCCACGGCTTCTGAGGTAGCACAGTTCTTCATGTGCCACATTGTTCTGCGCCACGGTGCTCCATCTACAGTGATAACCGACAGAGGAACAGCGTTCACTGCACAGCTTATTGATGAAGTTTTTCGGCTAAGTAACACTAGGCATCGAACGACGACTGCTTACAATCCGCAGAGCAACGGCTTAACTGGGCGACTAAATAAGACAGTCACAAACATGATCTCCATGTACATCGACGTCCAACACAAAACATGGGATCGCATTTTGCCTTATGTGACGTTCACTTATAACACCGCTGTTCAAGAAACAACCCGATTTACACCGTTTCGCCTTCTCTACGGCCGCGAAGTTCAGACGATGCTGGATGCGATGCTTCCTTATGAAGGCGCTGATCGATTAACAACTGACGCAGAAGAATTTGCAGAGCGTGCCGAGGAAACTCGCCAGCTCGCCCGGCTACACATTGGTCAACAGCAACAGGTCGATGCACAACGTTACAATATGCGTCACAATGACGTATCTTACAGTCCGAGAGACCAAGTTTGGGTTTGGACCCCCGTTCGACGCCGTGGCCTCTCCGAAAAGTTGCTCAGCAGATACTTCGGTCCGTATAAAGTAATACGCCACGTGAGCGACGTAAACTACGAAGTGGTTCCGGACGCTACGTCATCACAATGGGCACAACGAAAACAACCGACCTCTGACATAGTTCACGTGGTGCGCATGAAGCCCTATTTTGCGCGTTCGTAAAAGACCACTTTTCCTGTGTTTTTTTATTTGTGCTCTGACAATTGCCTCATCATTGGTGAACTTATCACGTCTAACATTTGATTATTGGTGCCCTTTTTCATTGTTTAACCTACTTTGTTTTGTTTTTTTTTTTTCAAACACTTTACAGCATCGGAACGATGCCCTTTCTTTTTTTTTTTGTTGAGGAGGAATATTGCCACCTACTTCTAGTAGTGGGTCGTATGCCAAGGTGAAGGCTCACACCACAGAGAAGAAAGAAGTGCGCGTGGACCCCCCCCCCCCCCCCCGCTCTGGCAAACAAGCCCAACGGACGCGCTTGGTTAGAGCCCTGTTGCTCGGACATCAATAAACCTTGTCGACACCCCCTGGAGCGACGTGACAATATGTTCATTTGAAGGGTTTTTCAACAGCTTTTCAAGTAGCCATAGAATAGATTCACTAAAGAAGCTTATTGCCTCACGAATCAACCACCGCAAAAACTTTTATAATCTGTCCAGCATGAGCAGAGTTTTGCGATTTGCCACATGCTGCGATTGCATTCTCCCTTCTTGTCCCGACGAAAGCGCTTGAAGCAAAGCCGGGAGAGATGGCATGGGGAAAGAAAATATGTCACGAGCGCGTCGTGACCTTGAGGATTCTTATTCTTTCCTTTTTCTTTCAAAGCGCGGCTTTTCATTGCAATCGCGCATGTACGTGTGGACAAGTCGCGGCCACCCGCGGCGGCCCCAGTAACGACCGAGCGCCCCATTCTCAAATCAGCCAATGGCTGGTAGAATGGCTGTGACGAGAGATTGTTGACATTATGGCTTCATTTGCCGAAAGAAGAGAATAATTTTTATCTGACTGAGAATTTATCATGAATCCTAGGTCGCATGCTCCGCTATAGTATTTAGCCCATGTGTTCTCGGTAGCCTCGACTACCGATCAGCAGCGTTCGCAGATCATGCGCAAAAAGTGTTGCAGGGCCCCTTTAAATTTGAAGTAAGGCTTTGCAGCACAGCAAATTTCCCCTGAATAGGTGCTTTCATGGCTTAGCACCACTATACTGCCGTGAAACCACCCTTACAAGCGGTTACATGGAGAATAACATAGACCTATACATTCCTATCAAATACTTCAAAATATTCGATAATTTAAATTTGAATACTAAACTATTAGTTCAAACATTCGAAGAATTCGAATATTCGTACAAGCCTACTAAAAATACATTACTGCAAATATTTTCCTGCATCCCATTCTTCGAGATTAATAGGTTAGAGAAAACGTTCTCTCCGCGAATGAAGCACAGTGAATGGCTGCACTACAAGGCTCGAACCTTCAAGGTCGACTGAGGGCCATTCAGCAAGCTTGCGAACAGACAGGTTCTCCATGCCATCTCGAGGACAGCCCAAGCACTAATTTGGCAGCTTTCAATAAAAGCTATTACCACCACCTTTCTTGAAAAGCATTTCTTTGCCGTATCAACACTGTGACATTTCTGTTCTTGATGTATGCAAGCGCCGTGGCATCGTGAAAAAAGCAGTTCTCATTCCTCAATCAGACGACTTGTTAGAGCAGTGTGCTGTGTTGATTGCATACGGCTAACTGCGTTTACTGTACTAAATGTGCAATAAATATTCTTTTTGTTACTTTTTCCTAGTGTGTACTATGTCCTTTATCTCTTTTGCACTACAACCCAAGCAGCGACTTGCTACTTGCATGCAGCAGTACAGCTACATAGGTGCATCAAACATAGCTTCCTCACCTGCAAGCGACGATGCTTTTCGATGAGACTGAAAGAAAAAAAGAAAGTTATGAACAGCTGTGCAGCATCACAGTACCCAAATTTAACTACAAAAAGCTATGCGGGCCAACATTGAAAGCTGGTGTTGTTATTTGGTAACAGCACTTATTCATGTATGCCATTTTAATGCAGTTAATGCCAGTATTACTAAACTACTATTTACCGAAAGCAACTGTGCTTATTGCGAGGATGGAAAAAAATAATTTATTTGTTGCAATGATAAGCTGAAAATTGGTAGCTGTGAGACATGCATACTAATTATTAAGTTAATTGTTCTGCACACAGAATCAATAGACAATAGAGCTACTACTATTGAATAGTAATTAAACACAAATAAGGAATGACAAGTGTGTGGCCTGGAGCCTGCCTTTTCTCTATGTACAAAACTTTGATGCCTGAAATGTTATCATGTAACTACACAGGGGCGCAAGAAGATGGGCATACTGCAGTTACGTAGTTTTAGAAACACCGTGTAGTTACGCTGCATAATCACGCACGCCGTTGTCCCACATTGTATGTAGCCACAGGATCAACATACATACTGGTCGATTCACAAATGTTTAAGTATGGTAGCTTATGCACAGAGAAACGTAACCAAAGACTTTTAACAAGTCAGACATGCTCCAAACAACGCTTCTAGTGCAAGTTGATTTAATTTTGTAGACGTAATTGTTTTGGGTGATTATATGACAGATTGATAATAACTGATGAGGTTTATCACCTAAAAACCAAGATATCATTATAAGAGATGCTAGGTGCAGAGAGAAACGCGCAGTCTTGCAGAACCTGTTATTTCTCACCGTCTGTCATCTTTGCACCCAAAAAGTCATGTTCAGTTATCTTTTCTTGATGGTTCACTTCAATTAGCTTTCTCTGCATACAAGCTATCTTCTTTCTTGCCGACTGAATATAGGCGAGCTAGGCTAGCGAACACTGCCAAAGAAAGCAGCTGTTACCCAAAAAAACACAAGTCAATTGTCAAAATGTCTTCAGCAACATTTCTCACTTGAGGACTTCTTATTGCTTCAAACTTCTAATTTTCCCTGAGATTTTGTTGTGTTTGTGTTTCTTCTGAGTAAGGCTGTATTGAGAAATATGCAACAGCTTGAAATATGAGTGTACACGTAGACAGGGACAGGAATGACACAAACAAGCGCTTACTACCAATTGAAAATTTAATCAGAAAGTTGAGAAATATATATTGACAGACAAAAAGTTTCGTAAGCACATACCACACTGTAAACCAAACAAAACAAAACCGACAAACTATATATGTATGTTAGCCCCACCTCATATCAATGGCAATTTTGCCTTACAGTGATTCCTCAGTGCCTATAAAATCTGTCACTGTCCAAAAACGCGAGCTCCTTGTTGGACAGAGCTATTGACAGTTTGCTCACACAAGTCAAGTTACCACGCGCTATGTTTGCAGCTTCAATGATAACGCTTGTGTCCTCACCTTTATGTTTATTAACCACAACTGTACTGTCAAACTGAACTTCACAGCCACATCTACCGACATGTTGGGCCAGAAAAACATTGTTGCCGCTGTGAACATTGCACGCATGCACTTGTCCATGTCTTTCCTGTCCCTGTCTATGTATCGTAATTCAAACCATTATGAATAAAACTTGCCCAATAAACCATTTTGACAACGCAGCAGTTCAATGCAAGTAGCTCTAAAAAAAGTTACAATGCTCACCAGCCAAGCAGTGTGAAGGGCGATTACCATGGTGGCAGCTAGCAGGCCACAGCAGGCCAGCAGAAGTGGCACCGGGGACGACAACAGAGGCCAGTCCAGTGCTGCTCGCAAAGGCTCGGGCAACTGAAAAACGGGACATTAACAAGGCACAAAATATTAGAAAACCTGTGCACACAGCCTGCACATAATGCACGTTAAACAGTTCTGTTTCTTGATCTAGTTGAAATTGCATAACTGCAGTTAATTAAATGGGGCTTTTCATGCCGAAAGCCCTGTATGATTACAACACGCGCTATAGTGACAGACACCGGTTAAGTCTTCAACATTTCGGATCCTTACTGCGGACTTAAATCTAAACATGTGTTGCATTTCGTCACAGTCAAGAAGCATTCCCCATTCCCCACAAATCTCACCTTCGTCAACCAACATCTTCAAGCTCGCCTCATGAGCAACACTACCCTGACAAGTACGTACAATTCTAGGGGCTCACAATATATCTTGCTAACTGCATTAGTGATAGCCTTATTTCACTTGACATGTTCAGAACTGCTTAGACTGGTACATTATTATGTCGCACATGTTGCTATGTCTACTGAAGCATCTTATTAATGAATGGTTTCTGTATTTCCAATATAAAATATTTAAGATTTTTAAATTATCGCACTACTAACCACCCTTCACTCACATTTCAAAGGACTCACCAGAGCTAGCATCTGCCAGAAGTACTCCTCGACCACTCCCCAGTCTGTGGTGCCACCGCTCGATTGCTCTTGGCTCGGCTCCGTCTTGGCTTGCTCTGGTGAAGCGGCCAGGCCATCTGCTGGCAGCAAGGAGGGAGACACGAGAGCCTCAGCAGTGGGTTCTCTATGTGCGACTTCTCCTAGCGAAGTCGCAACGGATTCCAAATCCACTTGACTGCTAGGTTCTGTAGGTGGTGCTACTGAAGACATAGGGGTAGCTACACTTTCTGCAGAAGACTTCTCAAGCTGTGGAGCATCAGGCAGTGGAAGCGATGGAGTTTCGTCAGACAGTGGAGCTAATGGTGTAGTAACCAAGAGATCTTCTGAGGTAGCAATGTAGGCACGATTCTCTTCCAGTGAAGGTGTAGCCAAAATAGATTCCAAAGGCGCGACAAAAGAGCTTTCTGCTGTGCCTTCATATGAAAACGGCAACGCTGTTGTTCCAAGGCTATCATCTGCAGACGATGACTCTAACTGCGAGACAAGGGACTCTGTAAGCGAAGCACTTTGCATATGCTTCTCCTGCAATGACACGGGCAATTCAGACACTGCAGGTTCGACAGCATAACTTGAACTCAGACTAGCCTCTACAGGCTGTGGTGCTGGAACAGATGAAATGGGGGCTTCGTCTGGCCCAGATGACAATATAGCCACGGAACTGTCCACGATGGAAGACTTCTTCGTCAAGCTCGGTTCAATTGGGGGCACAGTTGAATCTGTCAAATTAAGTCCTTCAGTAGAGTTTTCAAAGGGCTCTGTTTCCAGAGACGAAGGTGATTCAAAAGTAGAGGTATAAAACTGCTCAGACAGCAGTAGTGATGAAGTACCCACTTCTTCGTATGTAGATGGCTTTGAATGCAGCTGGTCTGAGAGTGGATCAACTGAACTCGAAGTCAGGGAAGGTTCATGAATGGAATTTGTACCAAGCCCTGTCCCTACGGGCATTGAAGATGCAGTTGACAATGAAGAAGGCTGCTTGAGCGACTGTGACGAATAAACGTCCTGTGAAGATGTTGGCAGGGCGGGAAGCTGAGACTCTGTGGAAGGCTCATCCACGTCAGTAATTACTGAAGGATTATCCACTAAACTGCTACTCGAATCTGTTTCCGAAGACAGCGAATTTCCAGCCTCGCTGGTTGATGCTGATGACTGCAGAGGAAGCGCTGTTGAGGACGGAAATTCACCTTCGCTGGTTGATGCTTTTGAGTGCAGAGAAAGAACTGTTGAAGACAGAAGTTGATCGGTGGTAGCCGAGTCGGGTTGCTGAACCGGCAGTGATGGTGTGGATAGGCTAGAAAATGCGACCTTATCTGAAGAACCTGCACCGAGGTCTGTTCCAGATGGTTCCAAGGACGAAGCTGCTTCTGTAGTTTCCACATCATCTTTCAAGTGGTCCTCATTTGAAGGTGTCTCATCCTCCTCGTCAACTTCACCGGGAATAGGCTTTTCTTCTTCAGCATCTTGCTTATCTTCGTCTTCCACCTCAACCGACACCTCGACATCTTCATCTTTTGCCGTCTCCAAAGAGGCGCCCAACGGCTGCTCACTAGAGGCTGCCTTTTCTTTTCCAACATCTACATCGTCAATTTTCGTATGGTTCAAACCAGGAATTTCCGTGCTGCTCACTGTCATGGTCTCTTCTGAAGCTTTACTACCATACACTTCAGATGACAAATCAAGCTTTATATCAGTAGTAAATGAGGGTGACCAGCTGTCGAGAGAAGATGTTGGCGAATCACCCACACTGCTCTCCAGCTGAGTCACGGCATCCACCTCCTCAATCAGCTCGCTGGCTTCTTCGTCGTCGCATATAGAACCGCTCATAACAGTGCCATATATCCGGCACCTTTTCATGACTGGTGGACTCGGCGTCGCCTCTGTGGGCACGGGCTCTGTGAGTTGTGCTGTGGCTGCAAGCAAAAGCGTTCTCAGCAACACTGTAAACACTGCAAGAGTTGAAGCTAGGGCAAGTTAGTCAGGATCTGTTAAAGGGACACCAAAGAGAAACAATGAGTTGTTTTAGATTGATAAACTGCACTCTGAGAACTATGATGTCATCAGTTTCACTATCGTACGTTCATTATTACCAGAGAAAATCAAGGTTGCAGTATTATTTTTTAAATTTCGCACTATAATTTTAGAGTGTGGCATAATAAATTCCACAATGTATTTTTCGCATTTTTGCGCCATTGGCTCGATAAAATTTTCTGAAAGTTCGTATTCTAAGTCTATGGCACCCACCGATGACAATACACTTCAATTTTATCGATTAGAAGGTACGTAGGACGCAGTAGATGCCTTCAAAATTTATGATATCAGAGTGTCTGGTGCGAAAATCTCAAGGTGGCATCTCCACCTGTAGTTTTTTTTTCACATGCTCTATCGCTTACTAAATGCCGTGTCAGGGTAAGAGTGATGTTTTTGTGATTGTGAAATTGTACTTTACTAATATGCAAAAAAGTGTTTCGCTCTTTAGTGTCCCTTTAAGAAGGTATCAGCAGCACATATCAGAACGGGAAAGAAGTGTTGACAAAGGAAAAGCTAAGAGCATAACTGGCATATCAGTAGCAGAAATAAAACGAGTGTTCAGCAAGGTAATCAACTTCTCTATCAGATAGTACATTGTGCCCCTGCTTGTCCAATCCCATTTTCCAAACTTGAATGTGCACGTCGCATAAGTTGGCTCTTCCAAAGTAAGTGACCTAGATAAACAATTTTATGTTTTTTCTAGGGCCTAGTTGCCCCCTCCCCCCCCCCCCCCCCCAAAAAACCATGCATTCTTCTTTTTTCACCGAACCTCCTAACTTTACCTCTGTGTTTTGCAAATTTATCATTAACACTTTGTCCATTTAGGTTTTCAATTATAATTCAGTATTTCATAACCACGATCATTGGTGAAAAGAACCCGTCATCTGAAAACGATAAGCTGATGTGACGACGTCGGTTAATTTTTATTCTTTCTTCTTCCTAATCTAGTCTTCTTAATACTTCTAACCACGCCGACAAGTAATCATATAGGAATTGAAGTGGCACCCACAACAGCACCAGCAATCGTCGTCATTTCATCATTCCTATTACATATAATTCTCATTCGCAACTACATATGCCTGAATAACAAATACGTGTGTCAAAAACAAATACGTGCCTGATAGACTATAATTATGAAAGTGCTATTGTCACAATAAAAACAGTTGGAGTTACCTTGTGTTGCTTCCTCTGGAACAGACTTTGACGGTTGCATGGATTCAATCTGGAAATTTGAAGAAATCACTGTTACTAAATATCAAACATTACCAAGCCGTGCAGTCTCCTTACCTCAACTTCCACCAGCTGATCTTTAGTAAAAAACATTCTTTCAATCTTGATGACATTCTCAGGGGCATAGCCACGTTTCTCGCCGACCTGCAAACATCAGACCTAGAGTGAGATGCCGACTCTGGTATGTTGGGGAAGGAAACAGCCCAATTCATCTATCATGTCACTTGCTGAACTCAGTTCCGAAACCCAGAGATGCCTAGGAACAAATCTGCAGAGGCTAGCAAACTAAAGTGCCATCAGGAAGCGAAGACATAAAACACTGGATCACTACAGTCTTTGCAGTCACTGCGCGAGTCGTCGTGGAAAAAACGAGGTGAAGTGCCGTTCAAGAAAAATGCAAGAAGCCTGGGTTCATAATATCATCTGCAAGAAGCAAACTACAAACGTTATCCCACTAATCACTTATTAAAGCATGCAATCTGCTGCGATGAAAAACACTAGAAAATGTTTTCAATCAGTTTTTCTCCTATAGGTGGCACCACAATCAGCAGAGTTCCCAGGATAACGACCAATGGTGTGTTTGTATTTTGATACACTGCTTGTGAAGAGTTTTGACCAAACAACTTTTTGCAAATGTAATGAGGAATAAGATTGACAATGATGGCAATAGAGGCCCAACACATGACAAGCACAATGGCGAATAAAAGTCGGGAAACCAATTTTCTAACATTCAAATAAACTCTGTATGGCCAAAAAAGTATAGGTCCATCCTCTTTGCCAGTACTCAGCAAATTTGTCCAGGCGGTGCAGCACTTTGCCATTCATTCCAAAAAGTCTACAAGAAATTGATGCCAAGTTGCCTCAACTTTCTGCATCACACAGATAGTCTTGTGTCAACACCACGCAGTACGACGAAGCTGACTAAGTCACAAGCTATTTCACAAGTTCCATTTCAGCAGATGATGCAGCGAGGAATAGTACTGTGATACTGACAAAATTACTGCGGCCCCTCGAAAACACTGGCAGTCATGATGGCGAGAAAAGTCGACATTTGTACTCGATAGTACAGGGTGCCTACACTCGAGGACAACTTTTCTTGGCAATGAAGGGAAAGCTACGAAGAAAAACTGGGCATGCGCCACTACTAAAGAATATAATCGCAAAATTGTGTCCATGTTTCCCCCGAGATAATCATAAAGAACATTACCTTATTTTCTACAGGGTGTTGTTTATAAGGAGATGCAGTGCACACAAAGGACATATTTATAATTCTTTTACTTGATGCAGTGTCATTTCCCTTTTTGCACACGTGAAAATGTTGCACATTTTACGCATGCCTCACTGTCAAAATGGCATATTCATCTTTGGGTAAGCGCTCATGGCCATCCAGCTATTTCGACTCGCCCAAAGAGCTTGTGAAGAATTGCACTCGCAAATGGCTGTCTAAGAAGATGTAGGTAAATTGTATACAGTGATATTATTCAAACACTGCCATCATTCAAAGTGCGAGTCGAGCTACTTCGCGGGCGAGTATATGCAGAACAGCTCTAACCCCCGTAGCTTTCCCTTCATTGCCAAGAAAATTTGGTAAAGGTACCTTGAAATTAAAGTAGTTTCTTACTTCACACTCCTAAGGTATATGGATCCTTTCACTTGGATATTTTGTTTCATCCATGCCCCCAATTTCTACAAGTGAAACCCCACTTACAAATTGCAAAAGTAGAAAGGTGGGCGAGTTGGAACTGATGCATCTTTGAAAACTTTTCAGCGCAAATGACAGCACTTGTTTGTGTCTTCTTCTTTGTGCTTCATCTCATTCGCACTGAAAAGTTCTCAAGAACCACCCTCACAAGTTCTCAGGGATTTATCGAAAATTTCAATCTGGGGGTAGTTACCAAAATGTAGTGGGGGGGGGGGGGAGAGGAATCAGTGCTTGTCTGTACGAGAACTTAAGAGGGGGGAAGTTGGGTTGGCCTGGTATAGTATTGGGGGAAGTGGTGGGCATTGTGCTAAAGGAAGGTGCCCTAAATACAACATTCCCAGTGTCCGTCCCCGCAAGGAATCTACAGACAGCGATGGATTCGAATCCCCTTTTTGCATGTCGTTCCCACCCCTCCATCTACCCATTTCTGCCTGATATGCTGCTAACTGCCGCTGCACTAAGTATGTCTAGAACATGCATCAATGAGTTTGGGCGATGTGGATATGGCAATCGGCATGCTCAAAAAGTTTGTGGTTTCGGCAGAGGTGCAAAAAACAATTTTACTAAGGGCTTCTTTAGGGCATAAACTCGTGAATAAACTTTTTTCAGGTTGAGCTGCATGCATTGTGTTTTATCGTTCAGCAGTAATTTAATTTTTCCATTTAATCACATGTTCCGCAAAAAAGATGCGATGGATGTTCTCTCCTGTAACTGTGGACGAGGGCCAGCAGGTAGACTAGCACACAAGTTTTCATTTTTTTACTCAGTGTGGTGTGTCATCCAACAGATTCATAACTTTTGTACAAACATTAATAGTGACTATTACAGGCGTGCCATTATAGTGCTAAGTATTGCTGTCCATGAACACAATTTGAGACCAGCACCAACACTAAGCAGCCTCTGTCAATGTGTTCATGACAGAGACACAGTGTACAGTATATAGATGGCTTGTACTGACATAAATGTCATGTTATTGTGGTAAAAGCATAGCAGGAAACTGGCTCTATAACATAACATGAACATTATCAGACATTTCATGCAGTACCTGCCTTTATTCTGGCACAGAAGCAAGCAATGTTTTGGATGAATCTTCACGACATTAAGGAAGGTTGGCCACAGCAATGTACATGCTACGTTAACATCAGTGTACCTGCTAACTCGTACTTCAAGAATCTGTGTTCGTAACATCATGTGCAAGCTCTCAATATATTTATGCACATGGCACAGCTCGAAGTATGGGCACCCAGTGCACTGCATGAAATCGGCCTTTTCGTGCCAGCCTGTGTTTAACAACGGCACCCAAGCAACAAGTTTGGTGCCAGGCTAAAGAATGTCGTACTGCAGACCAGTCTATAGAGATTAGAGCAGCGAATACCTCAATGTGCAGGACATCGCTTTTCTCCGTTTTGCCGAGAACTGTGACCTTTTCATTCTTGCCAAAACTGATGTAACCGTCCACTATAGGAGCGTAGGCCTGTAACGTGATTCCTTCGCCTAGTTTTCCTGCAACAAAATAATACAGAACAATCCTGCTGTTCATAAAGGCAAGCTACGCTGGAATCAATATGTCACGTGCCAACCACAAGACAAAGCAAAGACACGAAGTCCCACAAGCACAGCGTCAATACGCTGCAACTTTATTCTGTAGCGCTAACGCTAGTTCCGTGCGGTGGTGTCGGAGTGTCAACTAACAAGAACCACTGCGCTTGCTGGGAACGGCCAGCGGGTTTCCCCTGAGAAAAATTATGTAATACAGAGCGAGCGAGTTAAAAACGGCGCGACACAGGTGACCTTATTTCAGCGCCGTTGAAGCGAGCCAAGAAATCGGCGAACGGTGCAATCGTTCGGAGATGAGAACATTCCCAGCGATATCAGTGTAGCCCCATTAAAAATAATGTCACGCTTAGAAGATCGACACACGACACTATCCGCGGGTATTCCTAGGTTACTGGCTCGACTTTGTGTAAGGTTAACGGTCCGGTAAAGACGAAAGTGCACAAGGGAAACAACAGCAATATGTTTTCGCGTGACACAAGCTGTCAGCACTTCAGAAACCAGCGCACAAAAAACGACTGGTTTCGCACCAACTGGCTGGTATCTTACCTTGACACCCTTTGTCAACACATAAGATGCGTGTCGGTGGACTTGGAGCTCTAACGAAGTTAATTTCACATAGAATAACTAGTAAGAGCACGGCGCAAGGAAAAGCGCTTGCGAACGCCATGCTCAAAGTTGTAGTACACGTCAGGAGGAGCGGAGGCTAAAAGGGGCAGCAGCGCCGTCCACTACGAACTGACGGCACGGCACGGGGCCGAATGAGATCGATGCTTTCGTGTTGACGAGCTAGCCGAGAAACACGAACGCAACATATGTTTTCGGTCAGGTCATCAGCCGCCACATTTACACAATTTGTGCTCGAATAATGGGGCTCCGGCTTACTGGTGCTGCAGAATCGGCGGACCATGCCAACTGCGATAACACAGGGGGCGCTGACGTCAATGTGACCTCCATCATCTTCTCAGGTCGGCCGGCGAGCCGAAAGGCCCTATAAACATGTTCCGTGTACCGCTAAACCAGGGGCTCAGGGCCTCTTTCAGGCCCCTGGTGCAGGGTTCGCTTCCCTTGCGCACTGCCGCGTGCCTGCAACAGCAGAAACAGCAGGCGAAGCCCGAGAAAATCGAGGTTTTCATTGACGACCAGCCCGTGCTCGTCGATCCTGGTACCACCGTGCTTCAAGCTGCTGCGATGGTCGGGGTCGAAATCCCGCGTTTCTGCTACCACGAGCGGCTCTCCGTGGCCGGGAACTGCCGCATGTGCCTCGTGGAAGTGGAGAAATCTCCAAAGCCTGTGGCCGCGTGCGCGATGCCCGTGATGAAGGGCTGGCGAGTGCGCACCGACTCGCCCATGACGCGCAAGGCACGCGAGGGAGTCATGGAGTTCTTGCTGATGAACCATCCGCTGGACTGCCCCATCTGCGATCAGGGGGGCGAGTGCGACCTGCAGGACCAATCCATGGCCTTCGGGAGCGACCGTAGCCGCTTCACGGACGTGCAATACTCGGGAAAGCGCGCCGTCGAGGACAAGGACGTGGGACCTCTGGTCAAGACCATCATGACCCGGTGCATCCAGTGCACCCGTTGCATACGCTTCGCCAGCGAGGTGGCCGGAGTGGACGATCTTGGCACCACAGGCCGGGGCAATGATATGCAGGTGCTTCGCATTCCTTTCCTGTCTTGCATTGCCTTCCCGCTGCAACGATCAAGATGCGCTGATGGCGTATCTTTCATTTGTTTAAAAGGTCATCTTTCATTCGAAACTGCTACCGTAACCATCTATACTTATTTCGTGTCCTCATGCATCAAATGCAGTATAAAAAAATGCGTGATTTTTGTAACTCTTTCTTTTGGCTGGATATATATGTGTGTGAAAGCCTCTGTCAGATGTTAACATTCCCACAAGCGAATTTGCCTCGGTTGAGTTGTTAACATGTACACATAGCTTTGCGGACACACTGGCTAACTTGTGATTATACCTGAACTTGTGCAAGTGGCACTTTATAAAACCTGCATCATGTCCAATGCTTCCAAAATGTACAGTGCAGATATTCTCTCAGTTGAATTGCCCTTGGTGCTGAAGCAGTTCTGTTGTTCAGGTGGGCACCTACGTGGAAAAGATGTTCATGTCGGAACTGTCGGGCAATGTGATTGACCTGTGTCCCGTGGGTGCCTTGACATCCAAGCCGTACTCTTTCGTGGCCCGGCCGTGGGAGACGCGCAAGGTGGAGAGCATCGATGTCCTTGATGGCTTGGGCAGCAACATTGTGCTTAGCACCCGCACGGGCGACCTGCTGCGGGTGCTTCCACGGGGTAACGATGACATCAATGAGGAGTGGATTGCGGACAAGACGCGATTTGCCTGCGATGGCCTCCGCCGACAGCGCCTCACGACACCAATGCTGCGAGACCAGCAGGTAGGACTTCATCGCAGCATAGGCCCAACCACCTAAAGCAGGAGAGCTCAGGTTTTGCTCGGTTTAGCGTCACTACACACGTCACTATATGGTATTGGAGTAGGGCAGCCTCCTGAGGCCACCGCAACCAAAACTGCCAGCCCATTCTCTACAATCAAGTTTATTTCTTCTGAATATTTCATGTCTAGATAAAAGAGAATTGGTCCATTCAATACACCTCAGTAACAGTTTGAACGGGTATACTAAAGCACATGCACCTTTTTTTTATTTCAAACGTTCAAAGGCTAGTACACAAGCAGAACTTGTATAGACATACTTTTTTTCAAAATAGACAGTATCTCCTTGCCTTGCAAATAATTTGTTTTAGCAGGACTGTAATGCACTTTTGAGTAACAACATATTTTTGCACTGTTTGAAATATCAGGAAATTTGCTGTGGTAAGCTCTGCCAAAACATAAAATTGCTGTAAACTGATGTAAAATGATGGAAACTTCATAATGTAGCCATTTCTGTAGTGATAGCTGGTGATGATCATTAGATGTGCCCTGTCTTATGGCACATATAATGTCATTTGCAAATAATGAAATTTGTCTTGCATTTTAGCAGAATAGGCAACTTGTGCTTATTCAAGTACACTTCATAGCGGCAACCACGGGGAAGAAGCTTCCCTTGAATTTTCAGTGGCAGCCACATGATGCTGGCCGGAATGCACCGGCTTTCACACCTTGCTAGCGATTTTGGCTGTTGGTGCTTTAAGGGAATGCCAAAGAGAACTATTCTTTCATGTTAATAAATTACTGTTTTACAATGCCAAAAGCATGACTCGTGCCTTAGAAATATCCTTGGTACGAAGAGAAATGGCAGTGGTAGTACCGAGATATATCAGAATTTCTTTTTATGGAGATGCTGTGGGCTTTATCGTGTGTTTCATCACCTTTTATTTGCACTTTGTTTAATTCTCTCAAATATTGCTACTTCTTATTGTAGGAGCCTTTTTTTTTCAAACTGAGAGTTATGCAGTTTTTAATACTTTACATTGTAATCTTGATTTTCGGTTGTCAAGTGTATTCACTATGCTGTGACATAAGAGAGATATTAAGTGGCACCCGATTAGAGTGCATCTAGCTTACTGCTCATTTTATTGCACATTGATCGGTTGTATAGAGCTTCAGAGCCAACATACTGCAGCAGTTGTCACTGCCAGCTCTCAATTTCTGTCGAATCATCCCGAAATCGCTCGCTTAAATGGACAGTCCATAGTTAGCAGGCTCTCCTGAAAGTACGCTTCTCATGCTGTCTACACCTTTGTTGTTTTTGACCCTGAGCTCACGGTGTTCCAACACATGGTACAGGGAGTGCTACAGCCATGTAACTGGCCAGAGGTCCTGTCGGCAGTGGGCAGCCGTCTGTCGTCTGCGGCTAAGGCTGCATCTCCGGATGGCACGGGAGGTATCGTGGCCATTGCAGGTGCCTTGGCGGACGCGGAGGGCATGTTGGCGCTGAAGGACCTGCTCAACACGCTGGGCTCAGAAATACTCTGCACAGAAGAACGGTTCCCGGGATCAGCGGACATGCGTTCTGACTACCTGTTTGGTGCGGGACTGGCCGCCGTCGACGAGGCAGACCTAGTGCTGTTCCTCGGTGCCAACCCACGGTGGGAGGCGACTACGCTAAATGCGCGCATCCGTAAGAATTGGCTGCACAACGAGCTTCAGGTGGCTTCTGTTGGCCCACTTATTGACTTCACCTACGAGTGTGAACAGCTGGGTGACAGCCCTTCCACCCTGCAAGCCCTAGCATCGGGATCACATCCGTTTTGCAAGGTGAGCACTACTAAAGCTAGCGCTGTCGTGGCTTGGAGGAATGCTTAATGTGATTGCTTCATATGCATGGGAGCAACTCGGGTTGTAATCATCTCTAGTAGTATGATGAGTGGCTAATGTAAGCACCATCCACAGAATCATGGCTTGCCTACCCTTTCCGGACAAATGCCGACAGTGGTAAATGCCATCAAAGCCCAAAAGGAGCTTACGTCTTGGCATTATTCAAGCAAAACAAAACAAAAATAATGACAGAAGATTGTTACTTATCATGCTGGCATTATTTATAGAAATTTAGTAAGTGGGTCAAAGTTTCTTGGAGTAAACACAGCCTAAAGAACAATCAGTGACAATGCAGGTATTGTAGTTTTTTTTTTTTCAGAAGATTAAACAATCAATGACTTGGGTACGCAGTTTTCCCAAAAACCTTAGATCTCAATTATCTTGCATGCAAGTTGGCTGTTGCTTCTTGTAACAATGGTGCGTTTTTTCCCATTAAAACTCAATTGAATGAAGTGATGACAGCACTCATATTTCATTAAATCTGAAAGTTCGTAAAATCGCAAAAAAAAAGTCTTACGGTTGTTCAAAATTTACAATTATAACGTAGTAACACCCAAAAGCTACCTTGGCATTGAATTTGCTGATAATCTATTCCAGCATGTATAAAAAGTCTGTGAATGTGGCCTAGACATGCAAGTGCTTAGGTGCAGCGATTGGCCTCGTCAAAATGAATCAAGGATCGTGAATAAGGTTACTGGAATGGTTCTAAGTAAAACCTGTATGGTGTCAAAATGAGAAAGTAATCACACTTTTTTTTACTCCTGGTCAAAAGCTAAAAATAGAGATGCCAACTAAAAGACAAAAAAATAAGACGTTGCGGCTCCTATATGGAGGTCTTGTTCATGTATGTTATTTTTTAAAGCTTTTGATTGATGTCTTCCTTCTACTTTTTGACCGCGATTATTCCTGAGCAGATGAGTTTTTGTTTCATCGAACAGTTTTTTTTTTTCAATTATTTACTCATTTATTTCCGGAAAGACTTTGTTAAATCGGGTTCGGTGCCATGGTACTTTCGAGTTCACGACAGCATTGAACCGCGGGTATATGCCAGGATATGAAAACTTCTTTGTTAGATCAGAAAATTTGTGAAATCAAATTTCGTTAGATCGAGTTTCAACTTTAACAGGAATTTGGCCAGAACTAAGAACAAAACAAGGAATAATCACTAAAATCGCACTTTCTACCATGTGCATCGAGGTTTACCGGCATCTAGCTAGGTCTGTGAAATGCAAACAGCAGCACTCAATGCATACAAGAACAATACAGATGTTTCTGTTCCTGTATGGAAGGTTCGCGCATAGCGAGTAGAAAAACAATGGGAAATCAACAAGTGTTCACAGGTGCCTTAGGCATCATATAACACAGCGCACACACACGAACACAAAAGAAGCAAGGAAGGAAGCAGCGCTCGTGTCGTCGGGTCGTTCCTTCTTCTTTTGTGTTCGTGCGTGTGCGCTGTGTTATAACGTGGCTTGTTAGTAGAAGAAGATATGAGCGGCGAGTTTTTATTTGGTGGCCACCATCTGCTCCTTTAATGAAGCAGTCTTGCACACTTCGCGCTGCACTTCGAGAGCTGATTAGCCCTTTGTCCATTGTGTGGTACAGGCATTGTGTCACAGCTCACGCTGCCTGCAGCAGCTTGCATGAGTTGCTTTAAAACGTAAAGTTGGAGGCAGAGTAGGGGTGAACAAAGTTTATTCAAAATGCTTATGTGCATTCAAAGATGCGATGTTCTTAAAAATTCCGTGTGTGGCTCTGGCTAACAAAAGGCGAAGCCGCAGAAAGCATGCAAAAAAAAGGCGACGCATTCACTTGTTTACTTCCGGCAAGCTTCGTACTTTTTCACAAACAAATACGAATACATTAACACAAATATATAGCATGATTTCTAGTTGGAAAGAATTACCAATGGTGAAAAACTGCGTTTAAGCTTTTTTTGCCATTTATTTTTGTTAAAATTAGGCCTGTCTGATTATTCGAGTGCTTCGTTTATTTGAACGAATGGTACTGTATACGAATTCGTTTTGACATCACGTTTCTCATTCTAGTACTAATTCTCGAAAATATTAAGTTATTTGGATTGTAATAATTACGCTGCAATTTTTTAATATGATGTGACACATTAAATTTGAATTACTTGGCTAATTATACAACCAAAACCCTGTTGCTTTGAATTGCAAACTCGCTATTCGCTCATTCCTCATTGAAAGGTTTTACTAGGGCATCCACCATCTTAGTGTAAAAGTTTAAATGTTACAATATTCAAATTTGCTTTGACATTAATTTATAATTTTGGTTGGTTCTAATTCTTGAAAACATTGCTGCTTGACTTGTGGTAAAGAGGCTCAGTGTTAATATAAGTGACATGTTCAATTTAATTTACTCACTTGGAAGTTGTTTCATTAATATGTTAGCAGAGTTGACAAGCCAATGAAAGATTGTTCATGAGCAGTAAGCTTTGTGAATTCAGCCCATTCATGTCTGTATTCCTGATATGTATGTAACACATTTTAGTATCATGTATGGATCCATTCTAGCACGGTGCTGTGAAGTTGAGTGCTCTTTGCGTGCAACTTATATACATGGTAGCTCAGATTACATCAACAGAGAAACGAGCCCTCGAAAAAAGAAAGAGAAAATCTGTTCTCCCATTAAATCAGCCCATGAACTTTGAGGAGCCCCAACACAAAATTCTGAAGGCGAGATAACTTGTGGAATAAATTTGCGTGGACAAACAGGCATCACGTGCAAAATATCAGCAGCTAAATACGATTTAAAACACACCTGAAATCTGTTTTAAAGTGCGTGTTAAACAACTGCACACAAAACATGACACCTCATGACATCGACACCCACTTGGTTTTAATGTAGGCTACCGACAGCCACCTACATCACGAGTTTGTATTGGCTGCCGTGCTCCTTGCGAGCACTCTCTTTGAGCAGAAATTTTTAACGGGAAGAAGGAGCTTTTTGCACAGTGGCACAAATGTGGTGTCGGGGTTTCGGTTCCGGAACCGGTTGGCTGGCCCCTAGGGGGCGTTGTACATATGTATATTTAGAGATGCTAGTGTATATAAAAAAGGAGTTCCTGCTTGGCTACCAGCTGCTGTGTACTTGTTGTCGACCGGTGCTCCAACGTGCGTCTGACGCACGATACTACAACAAATCTGACATCCTTGCCCCAACAGCGTATTTTTGGGGGTCAGGCCTATTAACAAGGTACCAGAAGGGATTATAGCAGCACCTTTATTGAAGTGATTTGTCAATGCGGTGCTCATGTGCATGCAGTTTTGTGTGCTCACAAACTCCACGCTTATGTCTGCACAAAAAGCACTCTGTTCTCACCTCACTTGGTGCTGTCCGAAATTGAAGCTGCACCTGGACAAGTGAAACCATCTTCAAATAATTACCTGTCGCGCACTTGAGCAAATGAGGTTTCGAGCAGGATAAGTGGGTCATTAGTTACTTGTAGCAACTAGGCTTGTGCCAGTATTCAGGCACTTGAAATATTATAGTAACTATTACAGTATTCGGATTTGCCTTGATTCGAATTTAAACTTTTGAAAATTTCGAAGTATTCGAAATGAATGAATAGATGTGTACTGATCCGCATGTAACTCTCCTGTAAATGTGGTTTCACTGCACTGGAAGGCTACTTTGCGGTGAATACATCATTTAGGGGAAATCTTACTGCAGCGAAGTCGCACTGCAAAGTTAAAAGAACATATTGCCCTCACATCGATTCATCATTTTTCAAATCATGCCGGCCTATATGCACCAAGTATAGTAAATTTTAAAACAACATATTTTGAATTCTGCTGAAAGTCAAATCCTGCTGCTATTCAATGTTGCCATGACTCCCTCCGAACCAAAATTGCACATGCCTTGTTTAAATTTTAAAACATAGATATTGAGCAAATTAGTTGGGCCATGACAAATATGCTCATTTCTCTTTATGACATGTCATATATATTATTTGAATTCGATTTGAAATTATTCGGCCAAATCACTTGCTTCGTGCTCGCTTCGAACCTTAACTTTGCTGTTCGCATAAGCCTCATAGCAACAGAAAAAACATGATGCGCAATTTTCGTGTCTGCACTCCTTTGGTTTAACACTCTTGGTCCTTTGTTCATCTTCACAGACCCTCGCGCAGGCCAAGCGACCCCTGGTGTTAGTAGGCAGTGTGCCGTTGCAGCGTTCGGATGGAGCGGCCGTGCTGGAATTGGCACGCCAGGTGGCTCGGCAGGCGAAGGGTGCCGATGCTGGCTGGCGGGTTCTCAACGTGCTACAGAGGACGGCCAGCCAAGGAGCTGCTTTGGACCTGGGTTATCGACCGGGCCCCGACAGCATCCGGCAGGCCAAGCCCTCCGTGCTGTACCTGCTCGGAGCCGATGAGGGTGTTGTGACACGGCAAGACTTGCCTGCAAACTGCTTCGTCGTCTACCAGGCATGCCAATCACTTCCTGCATATTGCATGACACATTGTTTGGGTAGATGGAGCATTGAATTTAGGAAATATATTCAGTAAAAAAGAATCACAGGAAACGGTGTGCAAGACATAATAGCGGCTCTGCTATCAACTTTCTTTATTGGTAGTCCAATACATTTAGTTGTCCAGTCACTGTCCTCCTGACTGTTGCCTGTGTTCATGTGCTTTCTTATATATATTGTGAGCGCTGATTGTGTTGCTCATCATTTTCACTTTCACCTGCGCATACAAAGCACCGTGATCATCATCATCGTAGCGGCTCGCTGCTTGTTCGGTTGCTGGCTCGCGCGTCTGGGTTGACAATAAAACGGTCGCTCCTTCGTACCTGACGTCGTCTCACAAGTGGTGGAGCGTGCTGTGATTCCCAAGTCCTCGTGCACTACCGGTCACCCCTGGAGCTCCGATCAGGTCGACGGCTGTGCTTGCCAACAGTGATGGCGCAAAACGACCCACCCCCTACCGCCTTCTTCGCACCACCCGCTCAGCCTGCTGGGCCTCACCACACCGTGAGTACCTCGCAACGAGACCCTCCAGTGTTTTCTGGCCTTCGCGGTGAGGACGTAGAAGAATGGCTGGACAGTTACGACCGTACCAGTGCTTGCAATTACTGGGATGAGGCACATAAGCTGCGCTATGTACCCTTTTATCTGAAGGAGGTTGCTAAGACGTGGTATCATAACCACGAACGCGACTTTCCTGATTGGTCAGCATTCACGGTGCAGCTGCGTCAAATATTCGGCACTTCTACAGGACGCTCTGAGGTAGCTAAACAGAAGCTCGCTACCCGCATCCAGGGGCCTGACGAATCGTACACATCGTACATTGAAGACGTTCTGGCCCTCTGCCGCCGCGCCCAAAAGGACATGCCGGAGGCCGATCGTATTCGGCAAGTAATGAAAGGCATCAACTCCGTCGCCTTTAATGCTCTTGTCATGCAGAGCCCGACAACAGTTCAGGACATTATTACCACCTGCCAGCGCCTGGACGCACTTTACTCAATGCGCCTTCCACACGCCTCCTATGACACTCGTCTTACTGGCGAGCATGAGCTGCGAGCTCTAATTCGCACCATAGTGAGAGAGGAACTTCACAGCCTTGTTCCTGCCAGCGCACCGACTTCACCTGCCCGCTCACCCCCTCCTAACCTGCGGGAAATTATAAAGGACGAATTGGCGTCGATGACGAGCGTCGCACGTGCCCCGCCTCCTGTGCCCTTACATGTGCCTACGTATGCCGAAGTCGTGTCACGGCCTCCTCCACCTACTCCACCTGTAACTACGGACGTCGTATACGACCATTTGGCCGCGATGGCAGCCAAGGCACCACCACAACCACACTTCCCTGCCTGGCGCCCTACGCGCCCCGTCTGTTACTACTGTGGCATAAGAGGACATATCTCCCGCTTTTGCCGTCGGCGCCAGCAAGATGAACGACGAGGTTATTCTTCGTACGAGAGTGACCGGGCTGCGAGGTCTGACCCCTACGTTCCAGGAACCTACATTCCCTCGTCACGACGTTCGCCTTCGCCTCCTTTGTCCCACGGTGAACCTCGTTCTTCCCGCTCACCCCGCCGTCGTTCACCATCGCCCTTCCGCCGTACTACTTCGCCTTTACGTTCTGCCCTGATGCCCCTCGACAGCCACTCGGAAAACTAGCAGCTGCAGTTTTTGGAGGAGAAACTGCCTGTCGTCGAAGTGTCCCAATTCCTCCTGCGCGCCCTGCAAATTTACTAACTGTTTGTGTAGAAGGCATTTCGGTTGACGCACTCGTGGACACTGGAGCAGCCATTTCGGTCATTGATCGCGAACTATGTCATCGTCTACGAAAAGTGCAAACTCCATATGTTGGTCCGGTGTTATGTGGTGCTAATGAAAATAGAATTTACCCTATTGGACAATGCACTGTTCGTGTTCTGATCGACGGAATTCGTCACCATATACAATTGGCTGTGCTTTCTTCATGTGCTCATCCGATTATATTGGGCTGGGACTTCCTGTTAGCCGCTTCCGCTGTCATTTCGTGTGGTCCGCCCGTTATTCGCATTACGGACACTGAAAATTCTAGTGCTTACGATTTTTCGTCGCCTCACCTTGTTGCAGCTGCAGACTTTGTACTGCCCCCGGCCCAAGAACGTATCCTCACCATTAGATCCAGCGATACCATTGACGGTGACGCAGTGGTTGTCCCCGATCAGCGCTGCATTTTCCGAGGAATCGCCATCGCATGTTGTCTAGTGCGGTTTTCGCGTGGTCATGCCAGTCTCACCGCCTACAACACGACAACAGAGCCACAACTACTGCCAGAGGGGTCCACTGTTGCCAGCCTTATCGACATAGCACCGGTATGTGTCGTCACTGTATCGTCTCCGCCGTCAGTCGCTAAGTGTACGCCACCAGGAGGCTCATCTAATGCGCTTAAAGCCACTTTGAGTCCATATCTCACACCAACGCAAACTAATGACTTAATGGCCCTTTTAACAAAACACAAGACTTGTTTTGACGTTTGTTCGGATGGCTTAGGTCAAACTACGGTGACCTCTCATCACATCGCCACAGACGGTTCTCGTATTATCCGCCGTCGCCCTTACCGCGTGTCGTCTTCAGAACGCAAGGTCATCGAGGAACAAGTCAATGACATGCTCGCACGCAACGTTATCAGACCTTCCACAAGCCCTTGGTCTTCTCCTGTTGTCCTAGTTAAGAAAAGGGACGGATCAGTGCGATTTTGCGTTGATTACAGGGCACTAAACAAAATTACGCGCAAGGATGTATATCCTATGCCTCGAATTGACGATGCACTTGACACCTTACAGGGTGCAGAATATTTCTCAAGTCTCGACCTACGATCTGGGTATTGGCAGATCCCGATGCATGAGTCTGATAAAGAGAAGACAGCGTTTGCTACTCCTGATGGTCTCTTCGAATTCAATGTGATGCCTTTTGGGCTCTGCAATGCCCCAGCCACATTTGAGCGGATGATCGATACGGTGCTGCGTGGCCTAAAATGGAAGACCTGTCTTTGTTACCTGGATGACATCGTCATCTTTTCATCCAGCTTCTCGCAACACCTAGAACGTCTAGACGAGGTGCTCACATGTCTAGCCAAAGCCGGTCTCCAGCTAAATACCAAGAAGTGTCGGTTTGCGAGCCGCAGCATCAAAGTGTTAGGCCACGTTGTCAGCAAGCTTGGCATCGAACCTGATCCCGACAAAGTGGCCGCTGTGCTGCACTTTCCTAAGCCCACCACGCTCAAAGACCTTCGCAGCTTCCTCGGCTTAGCCTCTTACTTCCGCCGTTTTGTCCGTGATTTTGCCACTATCGCGGCTCCTCTTCACAAACTCCTGACCACAAGTGCATCATTTCTTTGGACAGATGACTGTGAAGCTGCTTTCCAGACCCTGAAGCGATGCCTCACGTCAGGGCCAGTTCTTCGCCATTTTGATCCCACAGCCCCTACTATATTACACACTGACGCAAGTGGGCACGGAATCGGCGCTGTTCTGCTGCAGCGTGACCAGGCTTCACAAGAGCAAGTCGTGGCTTACGCGAGCCGTACTCTCTCCCCAGCGGAACGCAATTACAGCATCACTGAACAGGAATGCCTCGCTATCGTATGGTCCGTGCAAAAATTTCGCCCCTATTTGTATGGCCGCCGCTTCACGATCGTCACGGATCATCATGCGCTCTGTTGGTTGTCATCATTAAAAAACTTGTCAGGACGCCTCGGTCGTTGGGTGCTCCGACTGCAGGAGTATGACTACAGTGTCACATACCGGTCGGGCCGCAAACACCAAGATGCCGACGCTTTGTCACGCTGTCCGCTGTTGCAAAATCATGACGCATCTACCTGCTGCGCAGCACCTTCCAGCCAAGAGACCACGCAGATGACCAGTCTTAGTCCCATCGAGCCCACTGCACCGGATGACTTCCTTCAATCCGCAGACCTCACCTCGCTCCAACGTGCAGACACATACTGCCGTACAATCATCGATCGGCTCACCGGCTCATCTCGTGCTCCCAACAGCCGCTTGCGACGACAACTCACGCGTTTCAAACTTCATGACGGAACGCTACTTCGACAAACTTACCATCCTCTCGGTAGCCGATGGGTCCCGGTCATACCTCGCTCACTTCGACTCCAAGTCTTAGAAGCCTTTCATGACGACCCGACGGCTGGCCACTTGGGTTTTCATAAAACCTACGATCGCATTAAGACTCGCTGCTTCTGGCCTGGCCTCTCCACTAGTGTTTCCAGGTACGTCACATCCTGTTCATCATGTCAACACCGAAAACGTTCGACATCTCTTCCCGCCGGCCCTCTACAGCCTCTCCCGTGCCCATCCGCTCCCTTCGAGTTCGTCGGCATAGACTTATACGGACCCCTTCCGCTTACCGCCGCCGGTCACCGCTGGATTGTTACTGCCGTAGACCATCTTACTCGCTACGCTGAGACGGCAGCTCTTCCTACTGGAGCTGCCAGCGAAGTAGCCGACTTTGTTCTGCGTGCCATTATCCTGCGCCACGGCGCCCCTCGTGTTCTCCTGAGTGACCGTGGCAAGACATTTCTTTCTCGTGTGCTCGCTGAAGTTTTACAGGCCTCTGACACAATCCATAAGACCACCTCGGCATATCATCCGCAAACCAATGGTCTTACTGAGCGTTTTCATAGAACTTTGTCAGACATGATCTCTATGTATGTCCAACCCGATCACAAGAACTGGGACACAATACTACCTTTCGTCACGTTTGCCTATAACACTGCCATACAACGCACTACAAGTTACAGCCCGTTTTTTCTTGTGTATGGCCGTGCACCATCTTTTGTTCTAGACACCAGCTTTTTGTCCACGCCTTCTGTCCCATCTGCGTCCCTTCCGGAAGAATTCGCTGCCCGTGTCAACCACTGCCGCACAATCGCCCGCGCCAACACCTCTACCATTCAGGCCCAGCGAAAAGTTCGTTGTGATGCGACACGTCGAGTTGTGTCATTCTACCCAGGCGACGAAGTGCTCCTCTGGACACCTGTTCGCACACCCGGCCTCTGTGAAAAATTCATTCACAGATACCTGGGTCCTTACACCGTGCTTGAACGAACATCGGCCGTAAATTATCGCGTCGCGCCGGTTACTTCGGCTTCTGATCGCCGTCGTCGCGGGACCGAGATCGTCCATGTGTCTCGCCTGAAACCTTATATCCAGCGCTCATACACTTACTAAATGAACATCTTGCAGACCGCTTTCGTGTAGGGGGGAAATAGTGTGAGCGCTGATTGTGTTGCTCATCATTTTCACTTTCACCTGCGCATACAAAGCACCGTGATCATCATCATCGTAGCGGCTCGCTGCTTGTTCGGTTGCTGGCTCGCGCGTCTGGGTTGACAATAAAACGGTCGCTCCTTCGTACCTGACGTCGTCTCACAATATATATATATATATATATTAAATCAATGTGTGCACCCAGTGGTGTGCAGGTATGGCTTAAACCCAGCTCAACACCTCCAAGATTTGCTAGTTAAGTGTCAACAGTCAAAGCCTCTCACCGACCAGAGAGATCACGCCAAGGAGCTGCATGCGGCATTCTGTTTCACACATTGTTTCTTGCAAGTGACAATGGTCTCTTGTTTGTTTGTTTGTGTGTGTGTGTGTGTGTGTGTGTGTGTGTGTGTGTGTGTGTGTGTGTGTGTGTGTGTGTGTATGCTTGCATTACATTCATTGATACTACACTTTCTTAGTATATCTCATGCCTCATTATCAAATTGTGGTGTTGGCATGTAAAACATCGGAAATTGCTATTATATTATTATTGATGCAAGCAGATATCCCTCTTATGTATATCCAGCTACCTTTGGGCAAGTTACCCTGTTGTGTTTAGATACAGTTAGTAACTTGTTCACCTTTGTTTGTCTGGGGTCTCCGGTCCAGGGTCACCACGGTGATCGAGGAGCAGAGTTGGCAGATGCAGTGCTACCCGGTGCCGCCTACACTGAAAAGCAGGCAACCTATGTCAACACAGAAGGGCGTGCCCAGCAAACACTGCCAGCTGTCGCACCTCCCGGCTTAGCTCGTGAGGATTGGAAGGTGATATCCACTGCTCTGTTTAATGCTTGGTAGGCAATGTTGTACATAGGCTACGAAGACTCTCCTTGCAAAAAAAAGGATAGTGCGTCACACACAAAGCAAAGACATTAGTACTTCGCATTATGTGATGAGATGTCATTTTGGCATGTTACCTTGTCGAAATACTTATTGTTAAACAACTTCTCATCGCCTCTACCCTCCGTCTTCTTCCTTAGAAAGCTTGGGTGAGTTTGCAAGACATGAAATAACTGCGCATTGCTGATGTATGAGGACATACGGAAAGGTCACTCAAACTATTGGTTCAGAGAGCACCGCAGCTCCACTGCATGGCTAGGAATGTGGGTTTGCACACGTGTGCCATGCTAAAAGAAGTTTTTTTTTTTCCTTTTTTAGATGAGTTCCAGCAATGGTAAATGTGTGTGTGCACTTTACAATGTTTGCATGATAGACGAAAGGAGTTGACGGGACAGGCACATGTCTCGTCTACTTTCATCTGTTGTACAAACACCGTGAAGCACTCATACTTACAAGTATGAGCCCCTACCGACTCGCTCAAGCCTCTGTTGTGTAATGCGACGATTGTGACTGGATACTGCAGGTTGTCCGTGCTCTCTCAGAAGTGGTGGGGATGCCTCTGCCTTACGACAGCTTGAGCGAGGTGCGAGGCCGCATGAACGAGGTGGCCCCGCACTTGACGTGCTACGGGGAGCGCCAGGAGCTGCTCGTTGCCAATGACAATGCCAAGGCCGGCAAGGTCGAGTTGTCGCTGCAGGAACCGATACGGCCACAACTACTGGCGCTGCGTGACTACTACATGACAGACGTCATCAGCAGGGCGTCGCCCACCATGGCACAATGCGTCCAGGCCGTCGACCAACAGGCCACCAGACCCTACTGAGCCGCTAGTGTATGATTGTACATAGGAAAAGCCCTCGAATTATTAAAGCTTGCTACTAAATCACCTGCCTCTTTTTATTTGCACACTTGCTGCAGTGGTCTACTGGTTATGGTGCTTCATTGCTGACCCTAAGGTTTCAGTATCAAATATTGGCAACGGCAATCGCATTTCCAGCAGAGGCAAATGCTCACATGTGGTGGCCTTCTAGGTTTGCCGGCTACCACGCTGTCTTGCAGAACAAGAGACGGCACATCTAAAACGAACGCTCTCTTAATGGAACATTAATTAAAAAGAACAGATGGCTTCATGTCCTCAAGCGAACAGTAGCTCCTGAGGAGCAATGGCGATGATGAAAGAGATCTAATAGGCTTCCGAAAAAGAAGTTCTAACACTGCATGCTTTTATTTAGGCACATGTTGAAGAACCTCGGGTGGTACAAATCTTGGAAGCCCTTCACTACAGTGTGTCTTATAATCGTATCGTAGTTTTGGGACGTGAAAAACTAAACAACAGATTATTTCATTTGCTCTACCGATCAACAGCTTGTGTGACTCAAGTGGCATTCACGTTAGTAAGCATAACCTGCCAATCTCGACATCTAAATGTCTTGCGCCTGATGCCACTCGAACTTGTTCAATAATTCAATTGAACCTCATTGCAGTAGAATTTCAGTAAACGGAAATTTCTAAAGCGAATAAGTGTCCCTGATATCATTGATTTCATACTTGAATTCTGGATCTCCAAACCTGTTCCAGCGAATGGAACTTCTCTTAGATGAAGGATGTCTTACACGTCCCTTCAGATTCTGTCTAATGACAGTCTACTGTACAATGAAGTCTCATCTGACAAAAGAATACACTCAAGCCTCATCACAACAAAGCTACACCTTACACGAAAATAACTATGTTATATCCGAAAAATTATTATAAAGGTTTATTCTTAACACAATATCAGTTGAAAGCCCATTTCTTGTTTACTTCGTTATAGCTGGTGTTTTGTTATATTGAGGTTTGTGTGTAACTTCATTATGTCTGAAAGTTCACTATTAAGCGAGTAGTCATCTTTTAATCTATTACAAGGCTACTACTCATTTGCTTTATTGTAATAGATAATTCATTGTATCAAGGTTTATACCAGTTGTTAAATTCCATTCTGAAATCTCAACATCTGGACAAATTTGTGGAGTATGTCGAATTAACAAGGATAGAAAACGCAGGGCACCACCGTGATGGCTGCGGTCCTTTCTTGCTGCCATTGCATAAGGCAGTGAGAATAGGGAAAAGTTTGTTCGAGAATGGTCAAAGAGCTCTGTCAGTATGATCTGCAAAGCAGAAGCCTCAAACGTAACCATAATATATACTCGCTTTGACAATATGGCATTGCCTGCATGTTTGTGCAATGCAACACACAGAACTGCCATTCATTAACTTGCTTTTCCGCGTGTAGATTATGGTATTCACAGGGCTTGGCACATAGGCATTGGCAGGATTTGGTTTTGAAAGGTGCTAACCCATCTTGCATCGCTGCTGGGGGAATGGGTACATTGATGTAGCTGAGGTGGGGGACAACTGCCGGTGTGGCTTGAAGGTGTCAAGTGCCCCCCTGCACCCACCTGCCAACACCCATGGCATGGCGGTTTCAGCCAACGATTTTTAGATGTTGGCCCATGGGGGCCACAGGCAGCTACATTACTCGTACCACCACTAGAGAACTCTGCATGCCACTCACAATTGCTCAGACAAGTGTTGTCACATAAAATCACTGAATACATTCCAACTTCAATATATTATTCATTATTAAGAATAGTCTTATCATGTAAGGAACATTCGTTTAGAACGACTTTCTCGAGTTAGTTTCATGTCAGATGCAAACATGTAAAGAGACCTCTACTACTAGGGTGCCGATTCACTTAGTGCACTGCACGCTGACCAGAGGGGGCTGCGTTGCTCTCACTGCCCCATCTCAAAATTTTTGACCTTCGGCGTTAGGGGCACGCAGAAAATAGATGCGTGCCCCCGTCCCCCATGTATCCCAGCCACAATCCGCCGACAGATGCAGGGTGCGTGACGCGCTCGTCGCGTTCCATTTTCCCAAGGCCGTCTCAAGGTTGCTTTTTTTATCCGCTAGGCTGTGTATTCTGGCGCTGCAGTCAGACTGGAAAACTCGACTGGACGGTGCCTATAGGTGTGCAAATTGAGAATTGTAGCTGAAAAATTCAGCTGCAAGCAACAGACTCAGATATATTGCTTTTCAACCCACTTGGCCAAGTGGCTTG
Source organism: Rhipicephalus microplus (assembly GCF_043290135.1). Lineage (NCBI taxonomy): Eukaryota > Metazoa > Arthropoda > Arachnida > Ixodida > Ixodidae > Rhipicephalus > Rhipicephalus microplus. The sequence continues at coordinate 5,647,659 of NC_134707.1, forward strand.
CGGGTCATTGCTGTGAGTGAGCTTTTACAATAAAATCCCCTTGCATTGCTCTCGTATTGACCCTGCCTCTGACAAGTGTCTACTTGTCATGTTTTACGTGCACTTCTTGCGCCTCTGACGCAGCTCACACAAAAAAGTAACATGGCTGATGCATACCCGGGAAGAAATCGTGTTTGTTAACCTTTCATTTATTTACTGAGGATATCTAAGGGCCCTTGGATGAAGCATCCGTTGAGGGGTAGGAGCGGTGCCAAAATTTTTAGGGGTGAAGTTCCTCACGCCGTGGGCTAGTGTGTCCCGTGTTTGTAGTATGTAGTACTAGCCATTCCTCATTTACACCCCACAAAATGTCCGCTGGATGGCGGTATTTGCATATGATGAATATATGATGAAAGGGTGCGAGATGGCAGTACTTGGAGTGCTCATTAGACAGATGGAGGACACAAGAATGAATGGACACTTCGCCACACTCATCATATTCACTCCGTGGATATGCTGTGATTTTTTTTGGCTTGAGAAAGAGGGGTGCGTTATGATCATGCATGATTTTCGGGAAGGGGGGGGGGGACCCGACCTCCCCCCCCCCCCCCATACACACACCGGCACCACTGCTGTTGAGGGGGTTGGCATTATGGTGCATAATGCAGTTTAAAATGGATGACCTGAACGGCTGCTTTCTTCACTGGTTGTCTTGAAATGACAAGGACCGATGACACTAGCGATATCAGTGGGTAAAGTATTCTGGCTAGCTCTTTGATGTACAGTCCTGCAGCAATTTGATTGACGCTGACACCACGTACGTTTGGGTTCTGTTGCCAAGATGCTAACCATACATGCCGACATACTATCCATGCCTACCGAGGTATTGTCTCGGCAAAAGCGCCCAGCACTTCGTGGCTGGCTTCAATCAAACTATCCCTGGCCACGCATCGAAGTGTTCGTGTTAAAGGTGCTGACGGCTGTTCATTGGAAAGGTTAAGGTAGCAGTGGTTGGATGTATCAGTGGAGGGTACAAAAAAGTACAGATAGCTTTTATAAGATCAGGTGAGCACGTTTCTTTAGCAGCATGTTCGCGACCAAACAAGCAACGGGCTGGAAGGCATGCCGATATTCCCTGAGGACCCCACCGCACGTCCACCTTGACCTTGGGGGATGCTTCTAGCTCTCCCTTGAGTGTACTTGAGTTAACTTCAAGGGACCACTAAAAGTGGTCGAAGTGGTTGGCTTAAGTGGAAGTTCTGGAACAATGCATCCGTGATGCACTGGTTCTAAAACATTCTAATCATGGAAGCATGGTGTCTACAGATTTTCTTTATTTATTGACGGAAGCACGTTATAGTTACTTCATGACACGCGCGAATGCGAAAAAAAAAAAAAAAACTGAAGGAGGCGTTGCGTGCGAAAACAAAAACGCTAATTACAGCACTTCTACTATTGTGCGCATGTGCGAACAAACAATACAGCTCTATCAACATCAACATCGCCGAACCAAACTAATCCAATATAAGTAAGTAAAAAAGACCCCTTTCTAGCCGTTTTCGGAATGAGCTACAGGGAACTGGATGAATTGCTTTCGAGGACGAAGTTAGCGCACTTTGCTAGCCGTGTGCCCTGAGAAAGCAATGGCTGAACGACGGTAGTGACCACGATGGACGAAGACGACTGGGAAGCCCGTGTAGCGGACGTCGAGTGGCAGCGGCTGCAGGCAGCGCGGGACCAGGACGGGCTTCGCGACGGCATAGCCGAGGGCAAGGAGCGCGCACTCCAGGCCGGCTTCAACCAGGGATTCCGCGAGGGTTTTCAGCTGATACGCCAAGTCGCCGTCTGGAGAGGCCTCGTCCGGTCAGTTACCGCTGATTACCGTGGCGCAAGCTGAGCGGATTATGATACGTGAGCACGGCAGATGAAGTATAAAACGGCGCTTAGATAGTCCTTGTTATCATCTCGTCTCGTCTTGAGCGATGTGTTATCCTTCATCCACTCAGCTGATTGTAGAAACGTTGATATGGTAATCTCGGACGAAATAACCGACTAAACACGAACGATCGTGCTGTGCCATTCGTTTGTCTAGTTTTGATGATGCAGCAGCGTCACCCCCTTGAGCGGGACATGGCAGGTGAATAAAGTGTTACGAAGAGCCCACGTTACCTGCATCACTAATGACGTCACAGATCTTCGAACTTTGTGACGTCATATGACGTCGACGGGCCGTTGTCGTTTGGTCAAAGGTGGGCTCATCCCTGATGCGGTGTGACGTACAGAAAGCTACAAGGAAGGAGACGAGGAGAGGCACAAAGCAATTGACTGTTCTGTCACATACAAAATGTGTAGGGAAGTGGTTTTCAATGGGATGAGAGATCTATTTGGTTTTAACCAACCTAGAGAGCATGATGGTTCCAGGCAACAATACACCTTGTTGGATCACCGTTGTCATCAAGCAGGCGAGCGAGGTATCTGCAGAATACAACAAACTTAACTTATATACTTGCTTTTGACTCTATAGAAACACACCCAATCTTGGAAGAACTAAGTCACCAAGGAGTACTGGAAACATGTAGCTTGATCTACAAGAACTAAACAGCTATTCTGCTTCATCACAAAAGAAGGAAAAAAAAAATAGGTTTAAAAGGGAATCATACAAGGAGATGCAATCTCTCCTTTGTTCACTGAATGTTTTGAAGTATTTAATCAAGTGGACTGTGCAGAAACAAGAATAAAAATTGACTATCTCGGCAACCTATGATCTGCAGATGACATTGTGCTATTAAGATGATACTTGAACCAAGAATGTAATGAAGTAGGACTAAATGTGAATATGCTCGAGATGAATATAATGCTGAGTAGTCTGGAGAAAGGGCTCACTGTTGGAGATTACCGTTAGAGTCTGCAGAACATTTACTCCTATAGTTTAACACAACTTAAGAAGACTGGAAAGCCCTGCCCAGATGACTGAAGCGCAGCAGCTGATTGCCTCTGCGACTGAAGAAATAGTTCCACTGCACTTTGCAATCTTCTCGGAAGGCAGAGTCGCTTACCGCCCGACTCACGACATCAGCCTAGAGTGTGCACCCATTGGTGCAAGCTTGTGTGTATATGCCTTTGAGGATGAATTGCCCCGGACTTTGAACATTGCATCTGACCATAGCTTATTTACTAATAGAGGAGGGAGCTCGGAAAAGGGAGATTCATGAAAGAATAAGTATGGGCTTAAATATTGTGGTAAAGCTCCCAAGTAATGATACGCAGTCTTGTGCTGTTTCCAAGGTGAAAAGTATACAATTGCGGCATACTGCCAGTTCTAGCATATGTGGCTGAAAAATCAGGACATTTAAGAAAAATTGAAGGACAATGCAGTGTGCAGTAGAACAGGAAATCGTAAACGTAACATGGAAAACTAGAGGACATCATAATTGGTTTGGGAACGAAGGGGAAGTGGGTATTCCAGTTGTCATCAAGTGAAAGAATTGGACTTGGGCTGGCCACACAATGCATAGAAGAGATAGCTGATGGCCAGTACAAGCAACAGGATGGTTACCAAGGGATGAAAGTTGAGAAAGGGAGGGGGACGTAGTGGCAAAATTGAAAAGTTCACAGGGATAAAATGGAACCAGCTCACACGATAGGGTAAACTGGAGATCACTGGGGGAGGCCTTTGTCCTGCATGGGGCCAAAGCAGGCCGAGAATGATGATAAATGATAACAAATATGAGAGCAACTTACACTGGCTCCTTATGTCTTTCAAAAAGTGTGGCCCCCAATTGTATTAATTGAAATTCATTACGAAGTGTGCAGTAGGTGAAGTGGTTGGTTGTTCATCAGTAACTTGGCACAACCAAGTTACTGATTTGGTAAGGATTTGATAAAGCAGATGTATATAGTTTTGTAAATTAGAATTCTTGGTAAAATAAGTAGTTTTAGAAATGAGATCTTAGTGAATAACTCAATAATAATCTAAACAAGGAAAATCAAATGATCAGTTTAATCAACAGAAGGAACGGCAGTTAGACTGGCTTAAAATTAGTTTCTTTTTTTTCTTGCATTGGAAGTAACATTCACTGCGGTCGTCTAGTGGTTATAGTAGTCGAGTGTTCAAATCCCAAGTTACACTTTCAATGTGGGCGAAAATGGTTGAGGCCGATGTACTTAGGTGCACATTAAAGAACCCCAGATGGTCAAAATTCCCAGAGCCCCGCACTATGGCATCTCTCGATTATATCGTGATTTTGGGACATTAAGCCCCATTAATTATTACATAGTAAATCACATATGGCATCCCACACGCTCCTGTTGTTGTAAAACTCAGTGTAGCAGCAAAAAAAAAAAAAACTACCAGAAGCAATTTTTCAGATGGGTTGCTCTATTGATCGCTTCCTTTGATATATGAATGTCTGCCATGTTGAAAAGAAATGATGCAGAGATTCACTTTCATTGCAGTAGAGGCATAAATGTGAATGTGTCACGCCAGACTTGTGAAGGTAAGTATTGAGTAGGAGGGTGGACTTGGCATCGTACTCTGGTAATTAATATTTCTACCCTTCTAGTGGAGCCCCATGGATTCTTGCAAAAAGTGTAAATGCGCTACAGATCCTTTAGAAGGTAGCTCTTAGGCAGCCGTTCTCCAGACCTTCTGCATTTCACCACTGAGCTACGTTGGTGCCTGAAACTCGTTTGCGAAAAATTCCAGGTTTGTGTGGAAAGCGCAGCACAGTCATAGCGAAACCTGGAAGTGCAGCATTTCTAGAACACGTAAGCTTTCTTGGGTCTTCTACTAAAAGTACGCTTGCAGGGTACCTACTTCACTATAAATTGTCATTTTTGTCAAATTCGGAAGCAACCAGTATGCTATTATTCGTCAAAGGTATCTGCTATGCATTTGCAAGGCATTATGTGCATTTTGTTAATGCAGTGTCTGAGCCCTTAGTGATGGGATGGAAATATTCAACGACCCACTTGTTACACAATTCGTATTGCGCGACACTTGGTTAGAAAATTAACACTGTGTGGTGTCTGGTCGTTACGTAACTTCTCTACCATGCCATACTGCATATGTCGATCCAGTTCCTTCCCGACTTAACGCCTGCATAGGGTCTTTTCGCAGGGGAGTTTCGAGCACCGGCATGGTTCTGTGGTAGAATACAGGGCTGCCATGTAGAGTACCAAGGTTCATACCCCTGTCTATCCTGGATTATTATTATTTTTTTTTTTGAGCACTAGCACGTACGAACACCCGCGGCAGACAGCTACAGCGTCGAAAATGGCCTTTGTTGTAATCTCCATAACAACTTTTGTTATAAAATACCTTATACAAATGTCATGTCGGGCAAAAAATCGCGTTAGCTTACGTAATGTAGCGTGGCAGAAGAGTCAAATAACATCCAGTCTTAAGACGATGCTAATTGTGTGTGGTTTGATTTCTCCCACCCACTGCAAAGTGCTCAGCCATAATTCTACACAGTTATCAGCCACATACAGCATCAACAAAGCGCACATAATACCTTACAGATGTGTAGCAGGTACCTCGCTTGTCCATAGAGACTTATAATGTTGCAATAGGTTCTGTCCTACTTCACAAAAATTATGATTTTTGGCATAGTGGGGTACCTTGCAGATAGCCAAAACTTCAAACGCAGTTTACCTTGCCCCAACACGAAGCTGTGCATAGACCTTAATTTTTCACTTACATTACTCACCGCCTTCTTAACCAATCCCCCTTAGTGAGTAAGAGCCAGGACAGAGGGACAAGCAAGCTGTGCTCAGAATTCACATTAGGCAGTATTGTATTAGTCTGTGAATTTCTTCTGTCCCTTTCTTTACAGGGGTGCCTGCAGTTTTGCAGAGGGCAGCGATCGGTCGGAGCTGTCTGAACTGTCCGGCCGGTTGGTTCAGCTCGAGAGGGACTTGCTCGCCGGCCGTGCAGGTGCGACGCAAGTGCGCGAGACTCGCGTCCAAGTGCAGTGTGCGCTGCAAGCTCGCGGACTGAGCTTACCAGATGAGGGCCCAACACAGGAACAATAATAAAAGAAAAACCAAAATCAGTTCCACCCTAAGTGAGAGCTGTACGCACTGCAGAGCATTTATTCACCTGTTCTTGTTATATGTTCCTTTGTGTTTTACGTGTGAGAACATGATATTATATAACATTTTATGTTCTTTTCTTAAGAAGGAGAAAGAAGACTACCACCCATTGTAGCACAAAGCCACAAGGAAATCCGTATAGATTGCTCGGAAAGAAAAGCTTTTTTGTTGCCAAAAAATCCGTCCTGGTCCGCATTCTCGAACCCAAGACCAATGCCTTTCCGAGGCGGTCGCTCTACCAATCGAGCTAACCAAGAAGCTAAGCAATTGAGAGTGCCAGGGCAAATTCATTGACAACTCGAAGCACATAGACACAAGTGTTGCAAACGAGTTCAGCGGAAGCTCGCAAGGTGGCGGAAGGGTTAAGAAAGGGAAAGACAACCACCTGTTTTAGCATGAAGCCACAAGGAAATCTGTATGGATTTCTTAGAAAGAAGAGCTCTTTAGTTGCCGAAAAATTCGTCCTGGTATGGGGTTCCTGCAGTTTTGCAATTATCTTTTCTAGGTAGGTTATTATGTTGCAAAGACTGGGCGGGCAAACATGGACATAAAAGATACCACCAATGCTTATGGTGTCTTCTCTCTTGAGCCCGTGTTTGTACGGCCGGCCAACATTATTATCTGATTTTGTTCGTGATTATCTATCTGCTGTTGTACGCTCTTCATTTCTGCTGCTTGCTGTTCCGAGCAGAGTGCGTAACTCCAAGTGCTGGTGTTTCGCTGTCGCTTGGCTGGCTCGGACAAACGATTTGGGCTTCGGACAACGCTGGCGTTCACGGGTGGAGGAATGTGCTGGCATTAGAAATGCACAGGCTGCTCGATATATGTGCATCACAGGTTGGACCTGCATGGCCCCAACTTGAGGCATGAGACGAAAGTGCCGCCCCTCAGAAAGACACTGAAGAGCAAAACAATATTCCGCGTATAAGTAAAGTACAATTTCACAATCCCGAAAACACCGCTCTTACTGCAATACAGCTCCTAGTAAGCGAGAAAATGCGGGAAAAGAAAATGCAGGTGGCGATGCTACGTTGAGACTCCCGCACCAAACAGAGTGAAGTAATGTCTTCAAGGCATCTACTTGGTTCTACATAGATTACAATTGATCAAATTGAAGTACATTGTAATCTGTGGCTGCCACAGACTTACCATGTGGAGTTTCAGAAAATTTTATCGAGCCAATGCCACAAAAATACCTAAAATACATTTTAAAACTTTCCAACGTCATGTGCAGGAGTTTTGTGCTCCCTTTAAAAAAGAAACTTTCATCTCGATTTCCTTTGTAATAATGAACTTATGACAGCAAAACATGTGGCATTAGAATTTTCAGAGTGCGTTTTATCAATCTAAACTGAGTCATTGTTCCCTTTAGTGTCCCTGTAACTGCACTGCAGCTAAAGTAAGAGACTCCAGTAACACACTTCCTACGTTCCTTTACTGTCGCCATCCGGCTCTGCCGGCTCGGAGTTGCCGTTCCACCGGCCTGTCGTGAAGTAGTTGTAAAGCAGTTCGTGTGGCAGAGGCTTCCTTTCCTCGGCAGGCACGAACATGTCGTTCCGGGCAATCTTGAGCCAACCCCAGTAGACGACCGTCAACCATCCGGCGGAGATCAGCACAGCGGTACCCGGCATACCACCCTTCACCGCCACTGCAAAACAACAGTGCGGGGGAACAAGTTTCAGGTTTTAAAGCTCCCCCTACACTGTTCCAGGAGATGCGCCAGGCCAGATTTTTTTTTTCTTTGTTCTGGGGAGGGGCACCGACAACAACTGTGTTCCTTCAGGGGGCAGAGATGCACATAACTTGTGCGTTGTGTTTTGACTATGCTTGCTAGGCAGGCGAGGATTTTCATCTATGGAGATTTTGGGGGGGACCGCCACTGCAAGACAACAGTGCAGGGGGAAGAGGCTTCGGGTTTTAAAACTCGCCACACTGTTCACACACCACACACGGCACGCATTTTTCGGGCCGCCTCGGCGAAGCTACTGCGGCCCGCGCGAACGGAACGCAGAGCGCGTACGCATGTGCGTTTCAATAACACCGGCTTCTCGCAACCGTTCCTGCGCAAGCGGCGATACAGACGCTTCAACTTGGACACGTCCTCCGGCGTGCTGCTCCGCTCCTTGACCAGCCGCTGGCAGAGGCTGCGCACACGCGCAATGGACGCGAGAAGCAGCAGGAGAGTCTCGATTTGGTGGCCGTTTTGCATTCGCTGCAATATGTACGCGGCCGCTAACTCGCAGTCCGCGACGGCTTGGGCCGCCAGCGGCTTGTTAAGAGACTGTCGCGACCGCGAAAGAAGACGTCGAACGGCACGACACACCTTGCGCACTCGGCCCAAGCCGCTCTCCGGAGGCAAGTGGTTGAAAACGGTGTGAACGAGCGCGCGCAATATGCCCGCCTCCGTTATTAAGTGACCGAGTCCGGCACGCCGAGTAGCCATGGGAGGCACAAGAGCGGCTACTCACTCTCTTGCCCTTGACGCTGCGCCCTAGGAAGTCGCCGCTGCTACCGATTCATCAACGCTCTCCGACGCACAGTTGCGATGCTCCGCTTCGACCTCTGCGGATTTCGAGTTCCTGCGTTGCTCCGGACGCTGGCAGAGCCGCTGTCGTTCGAAAACAGGCGAAAGTTCACGACCATTCACCTACAGACATGACATCGGCTAACATGTAAACGCATGGAACATTTTGCAATAGCAAAGGATTGGCTTTTCTCAGATTGGCTACGAATTGGCAAGGCTTGGTGTGGCTCGTTTTATTGTGCGTGCAATTCTGAAAGCCAGCAAAACGGTTCACTCTTTAAACATGGGATGGATTTCATATCTTAAATAATAGGGTTACAATCACAATACGCGTACACAGCTGCCGACGAAAGCAATTTGGCTACGCTGCGGCGTTATTGTAGAACAGGTCACTGCAGCCGGCAGACTAGTTAGTCGACAAGGGCACAACTTCACAACTTGGTCCTTGAAAGAGAGATAAAAGCAGAGACAGAGCGCTGAAATTTACTTAATGCAACAAAAATATCACAATTACAATCATGTAAAACACTAAATGCTATTAATAAAACGACATTTGTTGAAGATAGACTCTTATGTACCTCAGGTTCGTTGGCGCCGTGGCTTAGTTGGTTAAAGCGCCTGTCTAGTAAACAGGAGATCGTGGGTTCGAATCCCACCGGTGCCTGGCCTGTACTTCTGGTCAATACCATAAGCCTTTTTTTTTTTCTCTATCATCGCTGATTAATAGATCAAGCTTTCATTATTTTAGTACTATACTTTCACAGAACAGCACTATTTTTTATCCATTTGTGAGTGCATAGCAGGCTTGATTCTGTGAGCACTCTAATTGCAAAAACCTGGCACACTGACCTCGACCACACACTTCTAATTGCGTTACCCATCATTTTGTTTGCCCAGTCCTACAGACTAGAGCTGCATCGCTCAATTCACCAGGTCAAATCACCACAAAGCCACGTTTGCACTCTCACCTTTGATTCTGCTATTTGTCTTCCAGCCAGAACACAGGGTATGAAATAGTTTGCAGGAATTACCAAGCAGTACTAAAAGACGCCGTTTCCGACTGAGCCAATGCTGCACTGGCACAATCAGAAATTGCATCTTGAGTACTACAGATTCATGAACTAGGATTTCGCCACAGCAACCTGCCTGCTCACCTTAAAATTCTGCGTGCTATTTGTTCACACAGTACTGCCAGTTTCCACATAAGACTGTTAGAAGGCGCGACTGGTATAAAATACAAAACAAAGTATTATAATTTATAAAAGGAATTTAGACACAAGTGTGCCACACCACACGAGCTGACCGAAATAAATTAGAAAATGTATTCAAAAGAAGCTTGCAGAGCTTACAATCTGCAGAAAAAAATTTGAAAAGTGTATTAAATTTCATTCTGTTCAACTATCCACAAAAAAAAAAAGAAGAAACGAGTTTAAAGAACCATGTCTACCCTAATTTGAACTGGGAGCCCACGGTTTTCATTGCTCCTCGCAGAAGTCAGCTCAGAGTGATCACAATGTATTGCAAAAAGTTGAAGCCAAACCAAATTTATTACACATGCGAAACAGCAGCAGTTCTCTGCAGGGAAGAATTTTGACTCTGAGAATTGAATTCCACTAGTGAGCTTCTTGGCAAACTGAAAACGATGATCATGGAGCTCTGACAAATAAAGTGCAACAAAATCACTGATTACTTTTAGTTTTTATAGCATGAACTCTGCTACGCAAATAAAACTATTTTGGAGAATTAAGAGCATCATGTATCTCGACATTAAGACTCAGTGCCCACACGAATGCATGTAGCCGCTGTTTCTGGCTTATCATTGACCAATCAATTAATGTTGTTACCTTATTTCTATGAACTTAATTTACCAAACTGCCTGTCGCGAACATGTAGTATCGCCCAATGCACAATAAGTCCAGAGGCGGCATCTTTGGGTTCTGCCTGTGCAGTATGGCACAATGAGAGTTAATTCTATGCCCGCCTGCTAATTCGAACAATTTTCTAGTGCCCTTTAAATACGAAACAATGAGCGTTCACTGTACAATGGAAGTGCTTGTGCAAACGCATTGGTAGTTCGACCTTCCACAATACTGCCAGGCTTGAAGATCAGTCTTACACTGCTTTGTATGAGATGGTCTGATAATTTGCTTAAAAATTATTTCCTGTGTTGCTGAGGCACAATGCTACTCACACACGCTTGGCATTCATAGTACTGACTCCAATACAAATTTACCCTAAAAAGACTAATGCAATGCTAATGTACCTAGGAATATTAGAAGACTGATGCATAATACAAACATGCCTGCACCACATCACATGGAATCTATTTGCACCACGTGCTTTTAGTCTCATGAACACCCTCCCTAAGGTATGATGAGAAGTTATTGAACAGCTGCCAATTTTAATATTTTGAAAGGTGGCCTAGTCTTTCTTAGTTCCTGCTCTGGCAAACACAAGTCTAAGCGGAATCCCTCGTTTAATTGCTGTCAATTACTTTAGAACTTCCTGTGATTCGGCCTTTTCATCTTTGGCTTAGTCCATGCTGATTTTGCTTAATACACTTGACTGTGGCAGACAATACATTTCGTGAAAATAGGAAGGATCAAGAGAGAACATGAAGTGCCGTCTATGAAGTGTTTAATGGCACCTCAAGAAACATACAGGAAAAAAGGCCATGCATGAAGAGACAACAAACGACATGAAGTGGCATGGTCACTATAACACGTTATCGAGTAAGCGCATTTCTGTGGAATACGAAGTCATAGATGCGTCACTGACCCAATCTATAACTCAAAATCTACAACAGTCAAAACTGTTACATCAATAACACTCAAAGGCTAATAAGAAGTGGTCTCAGAGCAACATTCAGTTTCATCTCTTGGCATGGTTAGGCTGATCTAACAAAGTTCTGCATGAGCACAAATGCTGTAGTCAACAAGACTGGCAGCATTTCTCCCTTATATTCGCTATGCAAGCACTAACTCGCAAAAGAAAAAGTATTTTTAGAATACCATGCCTCAGGTGGCAAAAGCAGAGATATTTTGTCAACAATACCTTCACGCTGCATTTAATACAAGGCCGTTTTGCAGAAAAAATGCATCCCACAGCTGAGCCAGCGGCCAATGAGAACACAAGCCATTTGAGTTACTCCTTGAACTTCCACTCCTGGCGGCACATGGGGCAGAGCTGCTGCACCTGCTGGGAGTTGAGCCACTTCATGATGCAGTGGATGTGGAAGCAGTGCGAACACTGGCCCCACACTGCAACGAGACAATTAAGCAGGCATTTAGGTGAAGACTAGGTCCCAGATATACACTAACTCAGGCAAAAAAAACACTATTTCAGTAAGCAAATTAAGTAAATTTGTATTGAGAAGATTAGTATGGAGAGTGACTCTGAATTCGTCACATATGCGTTTTCTCGCTTGCTGTGAAAATGTTCTCATAAAGCTTTTGTCAAAGCTTACTGGGAAAGAAGTCTTTTGACATTATTACCAATTAAAGAAGCGTGTTTTCAATTGACTTCAGTTTTCAGTCAGCACCTGTCCCGTGTGTTCTTCTCTGTGTCCTGTTTTACACATGCTACGCCTCGGCGTGAAAAATTTGTTGCAATTAGGTTGCATCAAGAACATTTGTACAGAGAGAGAGAGACTCGGAATTCGTCACATAGGCCTTCCCTCACATACTAAGAAAACGTTTTCATAAAGCTTTCGTCAAAAGCTACTGTGAATCAAGTCTCAGAGCAACAGCTTCAGCTCTCGTAGTGGTTAGTCTGATCTAATAGTGTTCTGCATGAGAATGCCAATGCTGCTGTCAACAACTTTGGCAGGATTTCCAACTTATATTTGCTTGGTGCGTGTACACCTTACTTGGACTCTACTCAATGCCTATCAGGCACTGCTAGGTGTCTAGAATGTATGAAATAATTGCAACATTCTTGCATTTCGTGCCAGTCAGCTGTTCTTGAAAGCAACTCCTCCGTTTTTTCGGTGCCTAAAGTGTGGTATGTCCAGTACACCACCGGAGAAACTCTCTTGTCTAAAGGTTCACGTTTCCAACATTAGTGCAGCATAAATACTAGTGAAAGTTCTAAGCATCAGGCGAAATCTCCTTATCGCACTTGAACCGCCCACCCGATAACGGGTGTCATCTGCTGCGAAGAATGCTTATTTCCAAGGCGCGGTCACGGGAAGGATACAGTAAAGAACGAAAAACGACGTCGTACGCCTACTCCCTTTGTAGTGCTACTTTCTTCTTACCGAGCGGGCAGTCATCGCCAGGCATTTTGCAGTCGGGACAGCATCCGTCGAAAGCCACCCGGCATATTCCGCAATTATCGTCGTTGGCGATCCAACGCCAAGAAGCTACACTCGTCCAGCCTGCGAAGTCGGCGGGCGAGAATTGGAATTTTTACAACTCGGACACATCTCGAGGTAGCGTCTGTGGCGACAAAAATCGAGTCTGCGAAGTCTGTGCAACTTTACCGAGCAACGAAATAGAGGAGAAACGATACATTAGCGGACACGATTCGATAGTTTCAATTGTAATTCGGCCTTAATTTTATAATCGGTTTCAAGCAGAAACACGTGTACTTAAAGACGAGCCCTACGAACGCGGAGTCAACGCCCAACACAGTGCGGCCCGTTCGGGCTACGGAGACTCCCGAGGATCAAATAAAGGAGAATTCACTACCGAATTTTGCTATTTCCGAAGGTCAACGCCCCGTACTGTACAAACACGTCGTGCAGGGATTGCTCCACCGCCACTTTTCATTTTAACACGAGGGGCGTCTTGCACCCAACGCCGGCTTCTCGCAAACCTACATGGTTCGTTACGAAGCCGACATTTTCGATTAGTCTGCCCAATACTCTATCGGCAAGAAACGATTGTTTTGGAAGCATAATTTCGCTGTACAAACATCTCGCACGTACTACGCATTACGATGACGTTCGCACAACGCCGCAATGCTGCGGCAGTGCTTTTTAATTGGAACGCTTACACGGCGTGGCAAGCAACGCTGCTAAATCTGTAAAACACAAACATAAATCTCGCCTACCAATCTGAAGCATTTCATTCTGAGGCAGTGGGCTGCCAATTTCACGATCAACACTCGTTTTGTCACGTTGGGCATCGTCAACGCATCAAAAAGGATGAAATGTCGGTGAATAAAGAACACGAAGAGCAACGGGAACGATCACAAACGTGCACCCGTTAAAGCAGCCGACGCTAGGGCATAAAAATTTGAGGATCAGAAACACACTCATACGTTTAATCGTCACTTTCATCCCGATTGCACGAGAAAATTCGCGAAAACTTGCCCGGTAAAAGAGCGCGGACAAACGCCCATGACGTCATCCAGACATCGACTTCCGCCGGAACAGGGACTACTTTCCATCACAATTGTTCTCGAAAGTTCTAGAAGGTTCCAGACATTTGCGCCTGTTTGCTCACATAATACTGTTTCCGGTAAATAGTTCTAAAAATAAAAACGCACTAAATCTATTAAAATTTTTAGCATACAACAGAAATTGCTGTAACATAAATTGAAAAGCGCAAATAAGCATTTGTGTGAAGTAATAAACTTATTTAAAAATTATTTTTAGGTGTAGGCATCAGCACCGGAAATGCGCAGCAATACACAACAGAACCAAAGCACCCAGAACATTCGGTGGCGTCTTTAAAAGCCGGCGCCGGCCGCGTGCGAGGTAGATTCATCGATTCGCTGATCGTCGATTCGTTGCCCGTGCTTAGCAGCGGTTGCTAGTGACGAAGTCCGATCAGGGTAAGTAGGTTTCGGTGATTCATTGGAGCCCCCTTGTTAACGGTTACTGCAAATATCGGCGCGGAGGCTGCTGTATTAGTACATCATTTTTATCAACGTGGTCGGCACCTAGGCGTCCCGGATTTTCGCGGCGTTGTGCAGCCAGGTGATGTGCCATATTAAGACTTTGCAACAGGGAATAGACAGCGGATTTGTCTGAGGATACTGCAATCAAGAAAACCAATTTCGCTGGCTACATTTGTAAGGCCGCCCCCCCCCCCCCCCCCGGTCTGTACTTCCTTTGTTAAAAGTTGGTAACCCTACTTGTGATAGTTCGCACCGTGCGATGTAATGGGTTTTTTTGAAAATATAATTGTACTCTTTGGGTTCGCAGTTTTTTTTTTTTTTTTGTGAGGAACGATTACTCAGACGCTACGGAAGTTTTCACATAAGTTCTCTCCCTTTCTGTGCAGATGCCTGAGGAAACGCGCATGGATGACTCCGGCGAGGTGGAGACCTTCGCCTTCCAGGCGGAGATCGCCCAGTTGATGAGCCTTATCATCAACACCTTCTACTCCAACAAAGAGATCTTCCTTCGTGAATTAATCTCCAACTCGTCGGACGCCCTGGACAAGATCCGCTACGAATCCCTCACGGATCCGAGCAAGCTCGACGCTCAGAAAGAGCTCTTTATCAAGATCATCCCCAACAAGGATGACCGCTCGCTGACCATCATTGACACCGGCATCGGTATGACCAAGGCCGACCTGATTAACAACCTCGGCACCATCGCCAAGTCCGGCACGAAGGCTTTCATGGAGGCGCTGCAGGCCGGCGCCGACATCAGCATGATCGGTCAGTTTGGTGTGGGTTTCTACTCCGCCTACCTGGTCGCCGACAAGGTAACCGTGACGTCGAAGCACAATGACGACGAGCAGTACACTTGGGAGTCGTCGGCCGGCGGTTCCTTCACCATCCGCACCGACAACACCGAGCCCCTTGGTCGCGGTACCAAGATCGTGCTTCACCTGAAGGAGGACCAGGCGGAGTACCTCGAGGAGAGGCGAATCAAGGATGTGGTTAAGAAGCATTCCCAGTTCATCGGCTACCCGATCCGGCTGTTGGTGCAGAAGGAACGCGAGAAGGAGGTCTCGGACGACGAGGAGGAAGAGAAGGAAAAAGAGGAAAAGACTGAGGAGAAGCCTGACGAGGAGAGCAAGCCCAAGATAGAGGACGTCGAGGATGACGACGAGTCTGCAGACAAGGACAAGAAGAAAAAAAAGAAAATCAAGGAGAAGTACTCCGAGGATGAGGAGCTGAACAAGACTAAGCCCATCTGGATGCGCAACCCGGATGACATCTCTCAGGAGGAGTATGGCGAGTTCTACAAGTCCCTCACCAACGACTGGGAGGACCACCTGGCTGTCAAGCACTTCTCGGTCGAGGGTCAGCTCGAGTTCCGCGCCCTCCTTTTCGTCCCCAAGCGGGCGCCCTTCGACCTATTTGAAAACCGCAAGCAGAAGAACAACATTAAGCTGTACGTGCGCCGGGTCTTCATCATGGACAACTGCGAGGACCTCATTCCCGAGTACCTCAACTTCATCAAGGGCGTCGTAGACTCTGAGGACCTTCCCCTGAACATTTCCCGAGAGATGCTCCAGCAGAACAAGATCCTCAAGGTGATTCGCAAGAATCTCGTCAAGAAGTGCCTCGAGCTCTTCGACAGCATCGCCGAGGATCGCGACATGTACAAGAAGTTCTACGAGCAGTTCAGCAAGAACATTAAGGTGAGAACTCTCTCCCCTCATTGCGACTCCAGATTTTTATGCCTTCCAGCACGAAACGCGCCGTGCACAAGCACCAACACTGGTCCTCTTCGGAGGTTGCTGGTGTTGTTGCCGGGACGTGTGAGGTGGTGCTTAATGGAAGGATATAAATAGGGCATTAATCGGATCCGCCAGGGCCTCTCTCTGTATGCCCCATTGGCGCGGTCTATCGTACGTGCCCTACATACCATTGTTCTAAGGTTACTATAGTCTATAGGCTGTGGTCTTGGCCACCAGACCTGAACGACTGAGTCTAGTGCCCATTCCTTCTAGTTATTCAATCCATTGCATCTTAACCTTCCCCAAGCTCTGTATATAATGCCTTATTCTTAGACATTATTTATCACTTGATCTCTTGCTTGTAGCAGTTATACTATATGCACTTTCTCTCTCTTCTACAGCTGGGCATTCACGAAGACTCTCAAAACCGAAAGAAGCTTGCAGAGTTCCTCCGGTACTACACCTCTGCCTCTGGCGATGAGATGTGCTCGCTGAAGGACTACGCATCTCGCATGAAGGAGAACCAGAAGCACATCTACTTCATCACAGGCGAGTCCAAGGACCAGGTCGCCAACTCTGCCTTCGTGGAGCGGGTTCGGGAGCGAGGCCTCGAGGTCATCTACATGATTGAGCCTATCGACGAGTACTGCGTACAACAGCTGAAGGAGTATGATGGCAAGACCCTTGTCTCTGTCACCAAGGAAGGCCTGGAGCTACCAGAAGACGAAGCAGAGAAGAAGCGGCAGGAGGAGAACAAGACCAAGTTCGAGAACCTGTGCAAGGTCATGAAGGACATTTTGGACAAGAAGGTTGAGAAGGTCATTGTCTCTAACCGGCTGGTCAAGTCTCCCTGCTGCATCGTCACCTCCCAGTATGGCTGGACCGCCAACATGGAGAGGATCATGAAGGCGCAGGCGCTGAGGGACTCCAGCACGATGGGCTACATGGCAGCCAAGAAGCACTTGGAAGTCAACCCTGACCACCCCATCATGGAGAACCTGAGGGTGAAGGCAGACGCAGACCGCAACGACAAGGCGGTCAAGGACCTAGTCATGCTGCTCTTCGAGACTGCACTCCTGTGCTCTGGCTTCGCCCTCGAAGACCCTCAACTCCATGCGGACCGCATCTATCGCATGATCAAGCTTGGTCTTGGCATTGACGAGGATGAGGTTGCTGGCGCCGGAGACAACACATCCACAGGGCCCACAGCTGATGAGATGCCGCCCCTGGAAGGAGACGATGAAGATGCATCTCGCATGGAAGAGGTTGACTGAGCTGGACTTAGTCTTAAAGGTTTTTTTTTTTTCACTTGTACATACCTCACACAGTCATGTGTTCATCTGTATTTTTCTCCCCGGTGTTAATAAAAGTTTGTGTTCTGTGCAATCCAGACTTAGTCTTTCTTCATGTTTAAGGGGAGCAGCAGATTAAAACATAGTGGTGCGAAATGCATTGTAGTGCTTTGTAATACTGGGGCAGTCTGGAGTGTTGTAACCTGGTTCCGAAAGGCCAATTTCTGGCTCAATGATTGCTCATTGCAAATGTAAATTTACTTGTAGACCAACTTCAGTAAATAATGTAATGTAGACCAACTTCAGTAAATAGCACTTGAGTGTAATAGACCCTAACCTGATACAATATCTGATCACATTTGTTATGTTTATAAAATTAGCACTGCAATCACAATTGATGTTTCACCAAGCATGGGGATCTTCCAGTGTGGTAGAATAGTTTGATTAGGTTCAATTCCTGCTGGGACCATAAGATATTTGCATGCGGGTGCTGATGTTGGTTTCCTTTAAGCTCCCACACCTAATTGACCCATGTCTTCTCTCACCGGTTATTGCTAGATGTAAGCTGAAACACCTATGGTGCATACCCTGGCCCCAGTGTACAGGTATGCGCTACATAGGGATGGCACCAAGAAGGCTGGGACCTTCCGTGAAATTGAGCCTGTCTCCCCTTTGCCCCTCCCCCAATAGAAAAGCTAGTCCAAGTACAACCCATAACTTTCCCACCTCTGTGCCACCCCAAGGAAACTCCCTTGCAGTCTGTGTCCTCCCCCTTAGTAAGAAAATCCTGGCATCACCCCTGGTGCCACATGTCTGGAAGGAAATGTTTCACTTCGTACACCATGGGATGTTCATTATATTATTGTCATGGCCAGACAGTAATAATTGTCAAACCTTCCATCTTCCCATACTAATTTTGGTCAACCCCATGTGTCACGAGAGTACCCGGAAGTAGGCGGCCAGACAGGTAGTTGGATACCTAGATAGAAACCTTTAAAGTGTCTGCAGTGCACAAAAAAAATGCTTCGCATTGAAAAGTTAACTTAGGGGAAGATGTGATGTCGTGTGTGAGAAAAAAAAAAGAAGTTACATTAATCTGTAGCCTAAGGCAATGAAATTTCTGTTGTATATATACGCTTCTGTGTTGATTTCAAAAGAGTAAATAGTTTTATAGGAAATGTTTTCGTTTTATGCCATGACAATGTAAGTATAGTTCATTTCGGACAAACCTTTTATGTCACTAAATGTGTATGGTTCCAAGTCAATAATAGGTCATATGCTTCTACATTAACTGTAGAATGCAAAAAACTATAAAGAAAGTATGCATAAAACATTTTAATGGGTTAAGAAATGGTGATGCGAGAATTCTGAGAATCCTCAGCTCGTACTAATTGTTTACTTCAGGTTTGCAATACTTACGCAGATGATATCAAGTTTCAAAGGAGATACTTGCACGCATCAGATGTTAATAAGGAATATGTGGGCGAAATTTCACCCTGGTCGGGTTAAAGTAGCAAAAACATGTCCAAACTCGCGAAGTTGCCCAAAAATGGATCTTGAAAAAAACGCATTTGAAGGTATGAGTGACAGCTCATCTATACAGAAAAGATATGTTTTTTGTTAAGATGATTTCTTCCCTCATGAGAGCTTGGAAATCATGGTTTATTTGAGCATGTTTCTTTAGTGAACTCCTCATGCGAAATGCCGTGACAAGCATCCAGTAGCTACCTTGTGCTCTTTAAAAGCGATTTTAACCTACTCACTGCTGATATTTCTACTGAATCAAACGCCTTCTCGTAATCTATGAAGGCTATGCATAGTGGTTGGTTATATTCTGAGCATTTCTGTATTGCCTGATTCATAGTATGAATGTGGTCGATTGTTGAGTAGCCTGTTCGAAATCCTGCTTGTTCCTATGGTTGATTGAATTCTAATGTTTTCTTTACTCTGTTAGCAATTACCTTAAGAACGGTGTTACATTTGACTAAATACGGTATTCATCTACACTCACTCGGGCTAGGACTGAAGACCCTATGTCCGTATCAGAGAGATTGACAGCAATTGACCATGTGTCACAAGGGTACCCGGAAGTAGGCGGCCAGATAGGTAGTTGGATACCTAGATGGAAACCTTTAAAGTGTCTGCAGTGTACAAATAAAATGCTTCGCATTGAAAAGTTAACTTAGGGGAAGATGTGATGTCGTGTGTGAGAAAAAAAAAAAGTTGCATTAATCTGTAGCCTAAGGCAATGAAATTTCTGTTGTATATATACGCTTCTGTGTTGATTTCAAAAGAGTAAATAGTTTTATAGGAAATGTTTTCGTTTTATGCCATGACAATGTAAGTATAGTTCATTTCGGACAAACCTTTTATGTCACTAAATGTGTATGGTTCCGAGTCAATAATAGGTCATATGCTTCTACATTAACTGTAGAATGCAAAAAACTATAAAGAAAGTATGCATAAAACATTTTAATGGGTTAAGAAATGGTGATGCGAGAATTCTGAGAATCCTCAGCTCGTACTAATTGTTTACTTCAGGTTTGCAATACTTACGCAGATGATATCAAGTTTCAAAGGAGATACTTGCACGCATCAGATGTTAATAAGGAATATGTGGGCGAAATTTCACCCCGGTCGGGTTAAAGTAGCAAAAACATGTCCAAACTCGCGAAGTTGCCCAAAAATGGATCTTGAAAAAAACGCACTTGAAGGTATGAGTGACAGCTCATCTATACAGAAAAGATATGTTTTTTTGTTAAGATGATTTCTTCCCTCATGAGAGCTTGGAAATCATGGTTTATTTGAGCATGTTTCTTTAGTGAACTCCTCATGCGAAATGCCGTGACAAGCATCCAGTAGCTACCTTGAGCTCTTTAAAAGCGATTTTAACCTACTCCGAGTTTAATTAGAATCTTCAGTTTTTTTTTGTTGTGAAAGTAGAGAAACTAAATTTGTCAAAGCAATTAAGAATGAGAAATATGTAACCTTGAGAAAAACTTGCATTTTTAGAGTCTCCATATACAAAACATGGTTGCTGACGGAGCACTTGCAATAGGGATGCTGTGTAAGCTTGGCACCAAACGCGCTGATTTCAACCGAGGCACGCTCATCAAGATTTATTGTATCTACATTCGACCAATGTTAGAATTCAGTTGCATTTGTATTCTGGCACTCAGGCTTGCAAAGTTTAAACACGGGTGCTTTTAGATTGTGAATAATCACACTTATGTCTTGGTATTCCTAAGTTTGTAACAAACAATATTCTGTACAAATAATTATGCCAGCCTTCTCTTATCAAAAGGTTTCATGTTCTAGCAGTATGAACATTCCTATAAATCAATGCATCTCCACAGAGGAGGTGACAGTATGTTTTCATTTACCAGTAAGCCTCACTTTTTAATCCTCAGAGGTCTAGACTACATTGCCCCAAGTCATTTTTACACAGAGAATTTGGGACCCATTGAAAGTTCACCTCTGCAAAATACTTATAGTGAGCACTGTAGGAACAATTAAGATTGAATTAGACGATATATGTATCCTAACAATGCTAAACAGTTACCATATCCATACCTGAATGGCACTACAGTGGATCATTTGGCCAATCTAGAAACAAATATTGATAGTGACTGATGCTTCCATTTGCAGAGAGAAGGCAGGTGTAAGAATTGCATCATTCTCTCAAAATTAGACTTTCTCAATTCGGTTACCTGATGTCACCAGGCTTAATTGCTGGCTATAGTCGTAGCATTACACAGACTGTCTCAGTGTCCGTCGGAAATGGTTGTTTCAATAGACTGCCTCTCTGTTTGTTCTGCCTTAAGTGCATCCAATTTCTCAAGTACCTTATAGACCTACTATTTGCTAATTCCACGACAGTTATGGCATATTTGTTTAGTGTAGGTATCTAGCATAAAGGTTTAATATGCAATGAATATGCGCATAGGTGTACCCAGGGTTCTTCTTTAGAGGGGGGCAAAGGTTCATTGCAGGGCACCCCTATTATAAGCCACAGTCCCCTGTGCCCCCTCTCTCCTGTGTGACTAGGGGAGGCTCGATGATTATATGCATAGGCTTGTGCAGGGTGCGTTCAACGTAACATCCTAAATTACGTCAATGACATCCTCTGTGAATGCACAATACACGCACCAGAAAGAAAATCTCTGAAGATGGCCTTAAAGCTACAATCGGACTTAGAGTTGGCACATATTCTAGGCCTATGGCAAAGCAGCTCTAGTGTGTTACACGTCACAAAAGTGCTGCTGATATCATTGCGGCCCACAAGCCTGAACAAAACAATGTAAACAGTGTAGTTCACATGTGTGACTGTATGTGTCACATGTTCACCACTGTATTATAACATAGTCATCACCCAATACTTGGAGTGGCACGTCAGGGAAAAACCAAGACAAACATCTGCAGCTCTCCATTAAAATAATTCTCTTTCTCTCTCCTTGGGGGGAGGGGAAAATGAATCTCAGCAGACTTGCTCGACCTATTAATTAGTCAAAACATTGTGCAGCTTTGGCACCTTGCCACGCCTATGAATATGTGGATGCACTTGCAGTATCATCCCACGATGGCCCCGTGTTTTCTGTATCGTCTGCATCGGTGTACTATATCTAAGCAGAGCGATTTGAAAAGCTTGTCACAGTCAAGAACTTGAGAAATCTTGTTTGTGCTCAGCTCAAACCTCAAAGCACAACTTTGGGCCGTCCAGCGTGCAGAGGAGTCTGCTTTGAGACAAGGTCTCAAATGTGCGGTGGGTGCCCAGGCCTTCAAAAAGACGCTGGACTTGAATCTTCTTGATTCAACAATGAAGTTTATATTCTCATCACATTTCCCACTAATAAAATTTCGTTTGAAAAGCAGATGGTATTCCCCTACAAAGGAATAAATATCAATTACAAGGCTACGATGTCAAATCTCCCTACTGAACATTTGCCTTTACAGGTATGGTCTGGCTCAGTCACCTTTATGCCTTTAGTGTAGTGAGAGTGAATCTCTGGATCACTTCTTTTCGACATGCCGAAGGTTTACAATTTCAAGTAAAGCACTCCTAGAAGAGCCGCTTCAAATTTGTCATTGAAACTTGGATTTCCCATTTTTCAATGATTCTTTCATATGGAGCTACCTTACTTGGTTTTAGCGTCAAGTGCGTTTTCATTGCAGTATTCAATTTTTTACGAGAGACTAAAGGAATAGAATGCTAAGTTTAAATTAACGCAGCTTTTTTAAATGTTTCTATAATCACAGCTGCATTTAATATAGTTTTAGTCTTTTTTGTTTTTTATATTTTTATGAGGTTGTATTGTTAATGTGTAATGATTTAAACTTAAGCCCTTTTCTTCAGCAAATAAAATAATTTTTTAAGCAAGGCACAGTCCGATTAATGACCGATTCCCTAAAATGTGTTTGGTAAAGTACCTAGGAACAACAACAGCATTTGTTAACAGCTCGATAGAACTTTCGGTCCTTGGCTAGAAATCCACAAGTTCCCCTCGCAGCATGATAGACAAGCGTTCCTTTCGTCTAGCATTGCTGCGATCTTGCCATTAGGTAAACAGCATGCACCAAATCATTTATTAAAACTTCCGACATATGCATGCTAAAAGTACTGTAGACAGGATAGTGTTCTTCGACCTAGTGAGAAAAAAGAAGTGAGAAAAGAACGGTGTTCATCATCATCAGCCTGACTACATCCACTGCAGGACAAAGGCCTCTCCAATGTTCCGCCAGTTAACTTGGTCCTGTGCTTGCTGTTGCCAATTTATACCCGCAAACTTCTTAATCTCATCTGCCCACCTAATCTTCTGTCTCCCCCTAACTCGCTTGCCTTCTCTGGGAATCCAGTTAGTTACCCTTAATGACCAGCGGTTATCCTGTCTACGTGCTACATGCCCGGCCCATACCCATTTCTCTTCTTGATTTCAACTATGATATCCTTAACCCCCGTTTTTTTCCTAATCCACTCTGCTCTCTTCTTGTCTCTTAAGGTTACACCTACCATTTTTCTTTCCATTGCTCGCTGCGTCGTCCTCAATTTAAGCTGAACGCTCTTTGTAAGTCTCCAGGTTTTTGCTCCGTAGCCAAGTAACGGCAAGATACAGCTGTTATATACCTTCCTCTTAAGGGATAGTGGCAATCTACCTGTCATAATTTGAGAGTGCTTGCCAAATGTGCTCCACCCCATTCTTATTCTTCTTGTTATTTCAGTCTCGTGGTTAGGCTCCGTGGTTATTACCTGCCCTAAGTAGACATAGTCTTTTACAACATGAAGTGCACTATTACCCGTCTCGAAGCGCTGCTATTTTCCGTGGTTGTTGTACATTACTTTCATTTTCTGCAGATTAACTTTAAGACCCACCTTTCTGCTCTCCTTGTCCAGCTCCGTAATAATGAGTTGCAATTCGTCCCCTGAGTTGCTCAGCAATGCAATGTCATCGGCGAAGCGCAGGTTACTAAGGTACTCGCCATTAACTCTTATCCTTAACTGTTCCCATTCTAGGCTTCTGAAAACCTCCTGTAAGCACGCGGTAAATAGCATTGGGGAGATTGCGTCCCCCTGCCTTACACCGTTCTTGATTGGTGTTCTGTTGCTTTCTTTATGAAGCACTATGGTAGCAGTTGATCCCTTGTAGATTTCTTCCAGGATGTTTATATATACTTCATTGACGCCCTGATTCCGCAGTGTCTGCATGACTGCTGATATTTCTACTGAATCAAACGCCTTCTCGTAATCTATGAAGGCTATGTATAGTGGTTGGTTATATTCTGAGCATTTCTCTATTACCTGATTGATAGTATGAATGTGGTCAATTGTTGAGTAGCCTGTTCGAAATCCTGCTTGTTCCTATGGTTGATTGAATTCTAATGTTTTCTTTACTCTGTTAGCAATTACCTTAAGAACGGTGTTACATTTGACTAAATACGGTATTCATCTACACTCACTCGGGCTAAGACTGAAGACCCCATGTCCGTATGAGAGAGATTGACAGCAATTCCACCGATTACGTGTGCAAGAACTTGTGTACAGAAGGTGTTGCAATTATTTTTGATGGTGATGCTATGGTGCACTTTGTATCTTTATTTGACCCATTTTACGAGCTTGTCACAAGCCATGGTGACACAGGAGAAGGAGTAGCCAGCCCCATATAATGTAGATACTCCAGCGTTACGCCTGGAAACTGAATATCGTGAGAGGACACATTGCAAGTAAGAAAAAGCAGTGCGATTCCTTAAGACTTTAGAATGACAATGAATGAGAACAAAAGCTTGACAGACAGTGGCTGATGACATCAGCACACTTGATGGAGTGAAGTTAAGTTGTTGTTTCTGACCATTCATCCTGAAGTCATCAGAAAATCTATTGTGGCGAAGCCTTTGAACAGTGGGTCGTCCTCTCTAGCGCCTTCTAGTGGGTCGCCCTTTTAGCAAAAAGAACAGCAGCTCGTGCAGAGAGTAGTACCCGCTTCGACTGTCGCTGTCAAGCATCATTGACAAGTGTCCGCCAATAAACGTCTCAACAATTTGGTGGAGAGTGCGATGCCCTTCTAACACCTTCGGTTAGCATTCGATGCCCTTGGAGCTTCGATCCCGTACCGTGCCTTCTACCATGCACCAAGACGCCGCGCAGCAAACGCTTCCTCCTGCGCCGATGCCATGTTCCGGTGTCCCCCCCATTCGCGACCCTCCTGTCTTCACCGGCGCGGATGGCACCGACGTCAAGGACTAGCTCGCTATGTACGAACGCGTCAGCGTCCCCAATCATTGGGACGAGGCAGGTAAACTCGGCAACCTGGTTTTCTATCTCGCGGGTGTGGCTGGCATGTGGTACAACAACCACGCATCCGATTTCCCCACTTGGTCTGCTTTTAAAACCGCCGTCGTCGACGTATTCGGCCGTCCTGCCGTTCGTAAGCCGCAAGCCGAACAGCGGTTACGTGCACGAGCATAGCGGACCGGTGAGTCCGTCACAAGTTACATAGAGGACATCGTTGACTTGTGCAAGAAAGTGGATGCGGGCATCTCAGAGGCTGACAGAATTACCCATGTTCTAAAAGGCATCGCCGACGATGCCTTCACCATGCTCCTGGCCAAGAACCCTCGCACTGTGGCAGAGATCATTACACTATGCCAAAGTTACGAGGAGCTGCGGCGGCAGCGCTCGATTACCCGTCGACCACCCTCACGTGATGCTGATCTCTCGGCCTTGTCCACACTTCCTGACCACACCACCTTGCTCGCTGAAATCAAGTCATTCGTGCGAGAGGAATTTGCCCGCCAGCTCTCTTTACTGGCTTTTGCTTCCCCGCAACGTGCTCAGCAGCCGTCAAGCACACTTCTGCCTCCCCTCCGCCGAGCCATTCAGCAGGAAATCGCAGAGGTCGTTCCTGAATACCACCAGCCGCCTCCAGTATCTATACCACTCAGTTACGCCCAAGTTGTCGCCAGGCCACCCTCACCGATTCCTGTGACTGGCCTCCTTGGTTACACCGAAACCATCGCCAGGCCCCAGGCCTTCGGAGAAACTGTGCCGCCTACATATGCCGACGTCATCCACGTGCCCCGTGTGCCACCCACTATGCAGTTATTCCAGCAGCCGGCTCGCCCATCGCGTTCTGCGACATGGATGGGACCCGCCAACCGATGGCGCACTGCTGACAATCGCCCCATCTGCTTTGCTTGTGATTGCGTCGGTCTGGTAGCACGCTGTTGCAATCGTGTGCAGCAACCGCAGGCCGCCTCCAATTTTCCCAGCCAATCGAGCCGCTTTTATGACCAACCGCAGTCTACGTCACCGTCGTCTCGCCCCGCTCCATCTACCTGCCGTTCACATTCTCCGCGACGTCGTTCACTGTCGCCGATGCGGCCACGTCCACTAGAGGGTGACCAGGAAAGCTAGTCGTCGCAGTCCACAAGGCAAGGGCTGCAACGCTGTCGAACTGCGGAAGCCCTCTGAAAAGCCCATCGAACGTGATAGACGTGCTTGTGGATGGTGTTTGTGCATCTGCCTTTGTAGATACTGGAGCCGCCGTATCCGTCATGGACGCAAAACTTAGCCTATTACTGCGCAAAGTGACCACGCCACTTTCCGGGCTCTTCCTCCGTACAGCCAGCGCCCACAGCATTCACCCTACAGCGATGTGTACAGCCCGCCTCATGATTCAGGACGTGATGTATGCCGTCGAATTCATCATAATTCCTTTATGCTCTCACGACGTCATCCTAGGATGGGATTTTCTCTCCCGCCACGACCCCGTCATTCATTGCGCACCAGCAGAAATAGAGCTGACACCATTCTCTTCTTTGACGCCGGCCGACAGTCCATCTGCTGCAAGCAAGTTACTCGTCAGGGACGACCCACTGTTCGAAGGCAAGGAAGAGCGCGACAGGGCGTCAGCGTCAGCATGTTGCCTTCCGCGTGCTGTACCGCAACGGAAGGCAACATGCTGACGCCGACGCCCTGTCGCGCTCTCCCTTGCCTGACAACAATGACCACGACTCAGCATCTCACCTTGCCGTTTCTTCCATTAGCATTCATGCCGTTGCTACTGAACAGCGCAAGGATCAATAGATTGCCTCACTGATAGACTTGCTGACTGATCCATCCACTGCATCCACTCGCGCATTGCCTCGTCAAGCCCACCATTTCGCCGTTCGCGACGACCTCCTCCACCGACGCAATTACAACGGTGACGGCCGCCAGTGGCTGCTAGTCATACCCCGCAGTCTGCGCTCTGACATATGCAAATTCTTTCATTCTGATCTGCAATGTGCGTACTCCGGGGTATCGAAGACTTACCACCGCATTCGCCAACGGCACTTTTGGTGCGGCATGTACCGCTAAGTGCAGAAATTTGTTTGCTCCTGCATAGAATGTCAGCGCCGCAAAACTTCAACGTACCTGTCGCCGGTAGGTCTGCAACCTCTACTTTGCCCTGCCAGGCCGTTTGGGCGCGTTGGCATCGATTTGTATGGGCCACTTTCACTAACGTTGGCTGGTAACCGCTGGGCCATTGTTGCTGTGGACCACCTCACGCGATACGCCGAAACTGCCGCTCTCATTGCGGCTACAGCGAGCGATGTGACCTCCTTCCTGCTCCAACGATTCATGCTGCGACACGGTCCACCTCAGGAACTGCTCAGCGATCGAGGCCGCGTCTTCCTGTCTGAAGTCGTCGAAGCCATTCTCAAAGAGTGCAATGTTGTTCACCGCAAAACTGCTGCTTACCACCCGCAGACGAATGGCCTCACTGAACGCTTCAACCGTACGCTCGGCGACATGCTCTCCAAGTACGCCGCCGATCACACAAATTGGGATGCCATTCTACTCTTCGTCACCTACGCATATAACACCGCCCCTCAGAGCACTACTGGCTTTTCACCTTTCTTTTTATTATATGGAAGGCACCCGTCGCGCACCATCGACACTATACTTTCGTACAAGCCAGATCCGTCCGAGTGGGCGCCTATTTCTGCTACAGCCAAGCTTGCTGAAGAGTGTCGAGAGCTTGCAAGGACCTTTACAGCGCATGATCAAGAGCGGTAAAAAGGCATTCACGCTGACACCAGCACTACTGCGCCCACGTTCCTCCCTGGAGCGCTCGCCTGGCTCTCGATCCCTACCACTTCAACTGGCCTATCTTCAAAACTATTGCCCAAATACGAAGGCCCCTACCGTGTCGTCGAACGCACTTCCCCTGTAAATTACTTGATCGAACCCATCGAACCATCTTCGGACATGCGCCATCGAGGGCGCGACATTGTCAACGTGGAGCGCCTTAAAGCCTACCACGACCCGCTCATAGTAACCAGCTGTTAGGTGACCAGGTGGCTCCCTCTTCGTACCCGGGGTAGTTGTGGCGAAGCCTTTGAACAGTGGGTCGTTCTCTGCAGCGCCTTCTAGTGGGTCGCCCTTTTCATAAGAAGAAGAGCAGCTCGTGCAGAGAGTCAGTACCGCATTGACTGTCGCTGTCAAGCATCATCGACAAGTGTCCGCCAATAAACGTCTCAACACTATCACTTTTTCTTGCTTGGGACCTTTTATCTCACAATCATGATGTCATCGCATCGCAGTCCTCTTTCAGGAGCAATTATCTATCTCATACTTGGCGGGCTACTCCAGCTGTTTTGGTCATACACTGGCTGGTGAAAAACTCGTAAAGTAGATCAAATAAATGACAGAAAGTATAGGAGAATGTCAAAAAGATAAGTAACTATTGTCAATAGCATCAGTACATGACTCATTGCAATCATAACCTGAGCATAACTGCTAACAGAAAAGGTTAATACCACGTTTTATTTAACAGTTAAGTTATCAAGGATATGTTATCTCACTGAAACTAAAAGAAAAGGATAGTCGTGCATTCTGCTCCTGGCAAATTCTAATAGCTGTTTACTGACATCTATTGTCTTATGAAAAGGTTTCCAGTGGTCAGCGTGGGATATGCGTTATTGCAAAATATAAAAAACAAAAAAACACAGCATATCCACAGAGTGAATGATGATGAGTGGGGCGAACCGTCTGCCAGTCCCTCTGCGCGCCCGTCCATCTGTGCATTTATCCGTCCGTGCGTGCGTTCGTCCGTGCGCCTGTCTGCTTGCCTGTCTGTCCATCAATGCGTTCGTTCATCAATCTAGCGAACACTCCTAGTACCGCCATCTCGCATCTTTTTATCGCCATCCTAGTTGCGCGATCGTCTCTCTCCTTCGCCTGTGGCATATACCTGTCTATCCCCCCTGGTACATACCCGCTCTCTCGGGTATGTGCCACTGGTGATAACACAGGACAACGGGGGACGCACAAACCATGCCATAAGGATGTGGGTTACATCTTTTAACCCCAGCATTTTGGTCGAACCTCCACATTTTGGCAAAATCCCATAATATGTAGCTGCGAGACTGTTTAAACCTTACACAGTTGTCAACTTCATATATATGACTGTGTAAGCCAATCAATAATTGCTGTAACATGCAAGGATGTGGAATGTCTTGCACGTTCACACACCTCTTTATCTTGAATTGCACAAGACCATGCTTACCCCCATATTCACAAACGCACCTCGACTGGACTTTCACCCTTTACTGACAGAGTTGAGCACTGCATCACCGCTCGGCTGAAAACGACGCTGCACTACTCAAGAATCGCAGCAGACTTTTGCTGATATGCAGCGACTTGCCGTGCCTATAGATGGCGCTTCTATCCGCTTTCTCAATATCCATAAAGGTAACAAGGTAGTTCTATAAACAAGGATATCTATAAAGGTAACAAGGTAGTTATAAATTGGGAAAAGCAGGTATCCAAGCCTGCAGAGGTAAAACGGGGGCTTAGGCAGGGGTGTCCTATGTCACCCTTATTATTCATGATGTACCTACAAGAATTAGAGGCCAAATTAGAGGGAAGTGGACTGGGCTTCAACCTCTCTTTCGTCAAACAAAAAAAACTCATTGAACAGGTACTACCAGCATTGATGTACACAGATGATATAGTGCTAATGGCCGACAACACAGAAGATTTGCAGAGATTGATGGACATCTGCGGTAATGAGGGAGATAGGTTAGATTTCATACTTAGTAAGGAAAAATCAGCAGTCATAATTTTTAATGACAATGAAAGTAGTGAGCTTAGAATACAGGAGGTAACGCTAGAGATAACAGATAAATACAAATATCTGGGTGTACGGATAAGCAATGGGGCCGAGTACCTAAGGGAATACGAAATATACATGACGACTAAAGGTAACAGGAATGCAGCGGTGATGAAAAACACGACACTGTGGAATTACAATAGGTATGATGTTGTGAGAGGAATATGGAAAGGGGTCACGGTTCCTGGTCTGACGTTCGGCAATGCGATCTTGTGCATGAGATCAGAAGTTCAAGCGAGATTAGAAATTAAGCAACGTGGTAGGCTTGCCTTAGGAGCTCACGGGAATACACCAAATCAGAGAGTACAAGGTGATATGGGATGTACATCATTTGAGGGCAGGGAAGCTAGCAGCAAGATAAAATTTGAGAAGCGATTGAGAGAAATGGGGGAGGAGCGTTGGGCTAGGAAGGTATTCAGCTACTTGTACATGAAGAATGTCGATACAAAATGGAGGAAGCGAACCAGAAAATTGACTGGTAAATACTTAGAAAACAGCAGGGGGCCAAACCAAAAAGAATTATCGGTTAAGAAGAGGGTGAAGGAAGCTGAGACTGATATGTGGAGAATTGGCACGATTAAGAAGTCTGCTCTAGAGATCTATCAATCTTTTAAGCAAGAAATTGCCCAGGAGAGGATCTATGATAATACTCGGGGTAGTTCTCTACTGTTTGAGGCCAGGAAAGGAGTATTGCTAACCATGACATATCGGGCCAAATACGAAGGGGTAGACACGGTATGCAGTGCGTGTGGAGAGGAAGAGGAAAGTGCTGAACACTTGATAATGTTCTGTAAAGGGCTTCACCCTATAGTTCAGGATGATGGCGCAGAGCTTTTCAAAGCACTGGAGTTTAGGGACAGGGAGGGCAAAATAGACTTTAAGCGGGTGGAATTAACTAGAAGGAGGTTATCTGATTCGTGGCTAAAGTCAAAGCATGAGTGAAAATTAAACCTTTCACTGCAAAGTACGAATCCTAAATCTCACTATTTAAAGGAAAAAAATAAATCTAGTTTTTGGTTCATTAAGTATTACGGCTTGGTGGCGCTAGCCACCGCCCGACCTAAAGGGTACAGCCATATCCATCCATCCATCCATCAAGTGAAGGCGAAGGGTCGAGTGAAGGAAGGTTCTAGAATACGGGGGTTAATCTTATGTGCTCATATTAATCTGCAGCTGTACTCAAGCTGTGTATGTTCTTTTTCAGCTAAATGGAGTTGGTTTGTATCCCACGTTCCTTGCAATAAACCTGTTTTGAAAATCGGCACACGATGCTCTGTTTCTTTTTTTGGTGTACCTAGATTTGGTGTGGTTTATGAGCATTGTTAATTCCACTACCTTGCTACGCTTTCGACCTTTTCCAGTGGGCGAGAGGTGCTATCGAGAAAGTAAATTAAGGTAGAACAATAGACACTATGCCAAGTCATTGGCATGCAGTGCCGTTTAATGTAAAATTGCTTTCCTTATGTCAAATAACTATGTAGAAACAAAAAATGGCACACTAAGCCAATGAAACAGTCTAACTGCTAGCATAAAAATACCTACGACTAGAGTGGCACTTCGCTTATTGCTCTGAATGTGCTGCATTGAAAAGGAACTGCAATGCTTCGTCCATGAAACACTTTTTTGTGCCAGAATCCAACAAGACACAGACGAACATCACTTAAAAAGTATACAGTCAATACCCCAAAAAATGCTGGCCATTCATACATACAAACGCAAAAATATGCCCGATTCAAATGATCCCTACACTTGAAGGGATCTTTTGACTAATAGTGTAGGAGTTTTGATCATGATAAATACTTACGGTTGCAATAGTTGAAATGCTTATAAAATACCCCAGAAAATAAATAATTGTGCTATTATGACAACAAAAAGAAAAAAAAAACAATGGCCAATGGGCCAGTGCAGACTGGCAACTGGCCCTCAGTCTAGAGCGATCATCATGTTCTCATCAAGTGAAGCCAGACCTCTGCCAGCTTACCACAAGCACGACCAAATGTTAGCTTACGGTGGAGAGAAAGTAGCACTTCTTTCACATGCTCAACGAGTTTAAGGGGACTTATTATTCCAGACAGGTACTGCTCAATGTGCCTTTTTGTGGTACTGGTTTTCTTAAAGCGACACTAAGGTGGAACATTAGATCAATGTAAACAAAGTGCTCTTACAGAACTCAATAATAATTATTTTATTCTCATATAATAATTACTAGAAAAAAATGGAGATTATGAAAATTCAGCAGGTGAATGTCAATGTGACGTCCAAATTTCAAACACTTTTTGAATATTTTTGCCCCATTGGTTCAATGACATTTTCTCGAACTTGCTATATTAGTACTTTGGGTCTATCAGAACATAATTCAAACATTTTCGAATGAAAAACAATTACGCAGTTCCTACAAGACACCACTGGAATCAACACCATGGTGTGGTAAATTTAAGGTGGCATCACCACTTGTATTTTCGGTTTGCGCATTTTCTCGGTTACCAAGCGTCTTATCTCGATAGGAATGGTGGTTATGGCATTATGAAATTATACTTACTAGTAGGAGAAAAGTTTGTTTTTTTTTGTCGTTAGTGACCATTTAGAAAGCCTTAAGGTATTGGCTAGAGATCATGCTATTGATATCCCTCTGCATAATTACTTTCATTGAGTAATGTGACCTCTCACTTAAAAATTAACCTAGCATTTATGAGTGCAAAATTAACGTGAAGCAAGATGAAGCAACTCACAGTGGATACCCACAAGGAACATTGCTTTCATCAGTGTAGCGCAGTGTTCTAGCAGTTAAATCGATCACTGTTGACCCGAAGGTTGTGCGAGTCAATCGTTGTAGCCACATCTCAATGGAGGTGAAATTCTACACACCTTCCGAATCATATAGTGGTTTTGGGATGTAAAAGCTCCAAAATTGTTATTAGTCTATTCTATGTCGATTTCTGAAGTGTAAACACACCCAGCGTTGTTGTGCGAGTGAACCTTAGCTGTACTGGCTGCATCTCAATGGAGGCTAAATAATAGGCAATATTCGGACAATACCTGCACCGTTGTTGTCTTCTATGCTGTTTTTTCTCAGTGGCGAATCTACATCAAGCTGGCATCTTAATTAGTGGGAATCCAGGAAAGTCACAAAACCAATGAAACTAAAGGCATGGTTGGCACGTTGCTGACTCTTACAGAGGATGCAGATGAATCAATGAAGTCTTCATACTTGTTAACACTTAGAAACTAGATTAACGGAGATTATGTGCTGAATTCTGATGAGTTACATGTAACAAGCACTCTGATCTGTTCATTTCAGTGAGCGCTCAGTCAGAGAAAAGGAGTGGGCATCAAGGAAATGGGACAAGAAATCAATTGATGATCGATATGTGGGGTTTAACATCCCAAAACCACCATACGATTATGAGAGACGCCATAGTTGAGGGCTCCAGAAATTTTGACCACTTGGGGTCAAATCTGAGCGCACGAGCCTACAGCATTTTTGCTTCTATTGAAAATGCAGCCGTTGCCGCCGGTATTCGATCCCGCGACCTGCGGGTCAGCAGCCGAGTACTTTAGCCACTAGACCAACGCGGCGGGGTGGGAAAAGAAATCAAGAATAGCTCTTGGTTAGAATGTGAAATTTTTTTAACATTACAGGCATAAAATGAAATCAGCTAGCGGATCATGCTGGCCTTGACCTGTGGTAGACATAAAATCGGCTAAGAATGATGATGATGATTAATGAAACCATTCGCCATTCACATGACACAGAGACTGCTTACCACTGCATTTCTCTGATAACTACACGACGTGCACACTTGTAGAACTGTGGAAGCTCCTCTGCTCGGAAGACAAAAGAGCTTCAAGTGGCAAGCCAAGGCAGCTGGTTTAATGGACACGATTTTTTGAGTGATCGGCGTCAGACGACAGTCGACCCCCTTCCAGGGCGGGCCCAGGTGCACACATAGCCCTCCTGGCAGGCAGTCACGAGACAGTCTTCCCTGAAGACAAGCGCGGTAAGTCGCTCGGGCGCCACTTTTTTGCAGATGTGCGGCTCAAGCATTGGCACCTCGTCGAGTCGCGGGCAGGCGGGGCTTCCCACCAGACGCTGGTGAGGCCCCACGGTGGATGTGTTGTTAGCGCGCGTCTGTTGTTGTTGCTGCCGTGCCTGCTGCTGGGGGGCCTGTGAAGCGTTGGTGGCATTGGGGCTGTTGCTTCCGGTAAGCAGGAGCGAAGCACGAGGTGCGCGGGGCTGCTTCAGCACGTCCTCGGTTAGGTCCCACAGGCAGAGCTGCGTGTCCTGGCCGACCGAGCCGAAACGGTATGAGGTGTCGGCCGCAGGGCAGTCGCCAGAGGCGTGCCCACCCTCGAGGCAGGCGTCGAAGGCTACCCCTTGCACCCACGACCTGTGTCCCTGGCCACGCGCCACGACGCGTTTGTCCTGGAAGGACCACACCGTCACCAGATCATCCTCACCACCGGCAACAACGTACTTGCCGTCGGGGCTCCAGCACACGCACAGCAGGCCTCCAAAGTAGCTGCGCACCAGACCCACAAGGTCCATTGTGTCATAGCAGAAGATGCGCAGAAAGCCGTCTTGACTAGCTGTGGCAAGGTATCGGGCACAGGGGGAGAAGGCGAATTCGTGCAGTGCGCCGTCTCCGACCACCCAGCGGTAGAGCGGGTTGCGCGTGCTTTTCGTCTTGCACGTGAACACACTGAAGCCATCACCCTGCTTGAAGAGCTGGTAGTGCGGCGGCGTGGAGCCACATGGCAGATCCTCCTTGTACACGTACAGTTGGCCACTGGCGTGTGACACCAAGAACAGGCTGTTTGAGTTGGGCAGCCACTTGAGGCAGGTCACTCGCGTCTTGTCGATGAAGCGTTCATCATTATAAAGCCGACTGAGCTCCTTCTTCACTGGGTCGATGAGTTGCACCTGGCCCGCGGAAAAGCCCACGAGCAGCAGCAGGCCACCGTCAGGTGTTGTCGATGGGTGGAAGTCGTGGCAGGTCGGATACGTGCCCTTGTACACCCGCTTGTCCAAAGGTTTGCTCAGGTCTGCCGCCTGAAAGAACATGAGTATCCCGTCAGCTTCAGCCGTAATAAAAAGCTCAAAAACTTGAGCTATTCATCCAGAAAATTTGTGAAGCAGTCCTCACCAGACGGGTCTAAGGCAGCATAAAGATAGGCTACTGGAAAATATTAAGATGCTATCTGAAAGCACTGGCAATCCAGGTAGTCATTTGCATATAAACCTGTGGCCAGTACTGCTCTGCATTCAATCATCTTTCATAACAAAATGCTCATTTACCAAACCCCTACTTCCTTGGATTCCTAAAACTGTTAAGGGTTTTCCACAGTATACGCATTTCAAAGTCTGTTGCACAGAGTTGTTCACTGCCTTATTGAATCCTCTCGCCTTTTACTGTCACAATGCACAAAACAATGTGCTGTTTGCTTTCACATCTTAATGTAGTATGATGCTCATTTTTTCAATAAGGCGTAAACGGTGTTTGTGGTGTGTTGACCTTTCTATTGTCTCTGCACAACCAATATTTCAACATGAATACATACCAACCAGCTGAGATAACTAAGTAAACGATAAAACAAGTTATTGTAATGAATATGCTATGAAGTAGCTTACATTTGTTCCTCACTAAGAATGAACATAGAAAAATTTAAGTTTGTGCTAAGCTTGTCAGCAGTATAGCAGCTTGCTAAAATGTAAATTTTAGCGAGGGCGGATATACAAACTGCTCTGTATCTACAGTCCTGTCTAAATTATAATAGCTTATTATCTATTATTGAGTGTGCAAGCCCTATTAACTAAAAATTGGATGTAACATTATACATTTTGTGAGACGTTCCATTGTACTAAGAAAGTGTAAAATTTGAACAGCTGCAATGTGTGACAGTTTATGCGAAATGATCCATTCTGGCTTCGCCTAATGCATGCAAACAAAGACAAAAACAGAGAACCAGGAATGACTGATGTTTTAAAAAGGCACAGCAAATAGCCATAAGCCCCCGTGTTATCAACACTTGATAGCTGTATTCCATCTTTCCAGACACATGTGCCATCAAATGGCACAGTCTCATTCAAGTGACTTGCAACACGAGAGCATGTGGTCCCACGAGTTCAAAGGTTGCGCATGGCTCAACTTTTTGTTATTACAAAAATGAAATATTGTTTTCTTCTTTGGGATCCCCCAAGTAAAAGCAACGCGTTCGGTAATGAGGATGAGGGCTAGTGGAAGCCATGTGCAATCTTTTATCTTGGGAGGCCACATGCTCTTGTGTTGCAAGTCATATCAAGCAGAACTGTAAACTGCCCCATAGAGTTTCCAAAAATAATTAGAACTATGGTGCCGTTCAGGCACCGTGGGAAAGATGCATGGAGGAAGAAAAAGAAAACAGGGAGCATTATGTCATCAGCCAGCCTTGGCAAGTCAACCCGTTTTGAATGCAGTTGTGTAAGCCTAACACGTGACCTTTTGCAATGAGGTCGAGCAAGCAATGAGACTTCGGGGTATGGTGGCCGGTAGCTTTCAATCACGCGCTTGTTTGGTGCAGACTGGCCGGCTCTCGCAAGAGGTTAAAAACAAAAACACTACCAAGAGTACTCAAATCTACCGCATGCTCCGACGTTTTGGCCACATGTTATGCCGACTCGGTCAGCTTCACTCAGTTGATGTAACAATCTCTCCTTTCTTTCTTCCTCCATGGAATGATGATTAGTACACGGATTCGCTTAGCCTTCGTACTTGTGGGCTTCAAATGCACTTGTGGCTTTGTGTATTGCTGTGTTTTGGTTTTGTTTGGAATAAGAAAGACTGGGCCGTTTTGAGCTTTGTGAGCCCATATGAATTGATGAGCCTAAAAGGTTAAGGTGGTGAAGTGCAACTGCTGAACACTTGCTCACTGTCATCTCGTGACAAAGCATCTCAAGGCGGCACGAAGTCGGAGCCAAAAGTCCGAACATCAGACAAATATGTGTACTACCCATCATTCCCATGCTCACTGAAGCGCTGTGCATGGCTGCTCCCATAGACACTAGTGCCAGAGTTCCTTCTAGTGTATTTATTGGAAACCCTATACACTGCCCTGTTTTGTAAGCCTACAGGTTACAATTTACTATGCCCTGAAAGCGAGAGGCATGGCTAATCATACAGGGCAATCTAGTTTGAAACAGTAGGAACTTAATCCTACATATTCTTTGCACCATCATGGCTTATTATGCGATTCAGAGGATACTCATGGGCCTACACTAAGTCTCTCATTCCAGATGAAACCATTGCAGGCCTGTAAATTTCTTAGCTTTTCTTGAATATTTAGTTTTGTGCTTTTCTTGACCATTTAGTTTTTTGCTGTTCTTGATTGCTCTTGCATTTAAGCACAAAAAATTATGCATGTTCAACACTCAAGAATACAATGCTTAGATGTTAGCCCGGGTGCGGTTAACGTATACTTCTTGGTAGAAGGTGACGCTGTTCTCAGCATTATAGTGACAGATTTAACCTTTAGCGATCACTTCAATAGAGGCGAGGTGGTTCGTTCAAAAGGGGCTTCACTTTTACCCATTGGGTCAATTTCCTTCCACATATCTAGGCCAGGTTAAACTCGGAAGTTGGATTTAATCAGGGTTCGGGATGTTCTTATCTGACTGAACAAACGAAGCATCTCCGGCGATCGGCCCGCAGCATGGACCCGAAACTCGGCCGTGCAACTTTACACTACTTCGGAAAGAAGGTACCTTCTTGACACCCCTGTACATGTAGACGTACAGCTCCCGGCCCACATTGAAACAGATACGGTCCTCGGTTCCGGCCGCGTCGGACATCGACACGAAGGACACCTTGACCGGGCTGTTGGACTGGTTGCTGCTGTAGCCGACACGGTTGGGTCTCGAGTACTCGGACAGGCTGAGCACCTTGTACGTGCCTTCTCGCGTCGTGAACTGCGTCTTCAGCTCGTCCTTGCCCGCTCCTTCGGCACCCTGGGGCAACTCGCCGGCAAAGGCGCACGGCGCGCCGAGCTTTTGCTGCTCCGTGCTCGCGCCGCCGGCTGGCGCCCCGAGACTGAGCAATTCGGTCGGCGGACGGCCCACCGCGCCACTCATGTCACTCAGCCGGCACGCTGCTTCAGATGGTGTTCCTCGTAGGCCACCGTCTCATCGCCGGGCGCGGACTCCATCCCATGCGAGGCGGCTTCACGGTAGCAGCTCCGGGATCGGCGATCTCGGAACGCGCGCGGCTTACGAGTACGTGACGCAAGCTACACCCGAGCAAGCACGCACTGGGTAGAACATGGCGAACCAGGTGAAACCCTGCAAGTGCAGGCGATTGCGGTACGACATGGGGATGGGGACGCCGCCGAGCACGAAAAATGCCGAGCAAAAGGAAATGAAACTACGCCATAGACTCTTCACGCCACTAGTTGCGAAACTTACGTCTAAGAATTAGAAGAAACTCTTGATGATGATGATAGGTTAAATAAATAGACGGCTTAATACAGCTGTATGGTTGTACTCTGTAGATCGGTCGGCGGCTAACGCCACCTAGCCGTAATACTTATAGTAAATAGTAAAAAACAACTTTATCTTTTTGTCTCTTTAAATAGTGAAGTTAAGGACTGGCACTTTGCAGTGAAGGATTTAATGTTCACTCGTGTGTTGATTGTAGCCAACAATCAGATGACCTTCTTCTAGCCCTCCCTGTCCCTAAACCCCAGTGCTTTGAAAAACTCTGCTCCGTCATCCTGCCCTTTACAGATGATTATCAAGTGTTTGGCAGTTTCCTCCTCCTCTCCACACGCACTGCATTTACCGTGTACACACCTTCTTATTAGGCCCGATAAGTCTTAGTTCGCAATATATTCCCGTCCTGGACTCAAACAGATGAGAACTACCCCGAGTATTATCATAGATCCTTTCCTTGGCAATTTCCTGCTTAAAAGTTCGATATATCTCTAGTGCAGACTTCTTCATCATGCCAATTCTCCACATATCGGTCTCAGCTTCCTACACCTTCTTCTTAA
The DNA here is from genome assembly GCF_043290135.1 of Rhipicephalus microplus. Taxonomy (NCBI): domain Eukaryota; kingdom Metazoa; phylum Arthropoda; class Arachnida; order Ixodida; family Ixodidae; genus Rhipicephalus; species Rhipicephalus microplus. Next base: position 5,686,807 of record NC_134707.1, read on the forward strand.
CCTATAATTCATTTTGGTTTCTCCCACGCTGTTTTCTAAGTATTTACCCATCAATTTTCTGGTTCGCTTTCTCCATTTTGTACCGACATTCCAACAGCTGAAAACCTTCCTAGCCCAACTATCCTCCCCCGATTTTTCTCAATCGGTCCTCAAATTTTATCTTGCTGCTAGCATTCCCTGCCTTCAAGTGATGACCATGCCCTCGATGATGACCGTCCCATATCACCTTGTACTCCCCGATTTGGTGTATTCCTGTGAGCTCCTAAAGCAAGCCTACCTAATCCACGTTGCCTAATTTCTAATCTTGCTTGAACCTTTGATCTCATGCACACGACCGCATTGCGGAACATCAGACCAGGAACCATGACCCCTTTCCAAATTCCTCTCACAGCATCATACCTATTGTAATTCCACAGTGCCTTATTTTTCATCAACACGGCATTCCTGTTACCTTCATTTGTTACGTATATTTTATGTTCCCTTAGGTACTTGGTCCCATTGCTTATCCATACGCCCAGATATTTGTATTTATCTGTTATCTCTAGCGTGACCTCCTGTACCTTGAGCTCACTACCTTTATTATCATTAAAAATCAGGTGACGGAATCACTGCAAGACACCTACAGTCACCCCTGTGCATAGTTTTGTATGCATGCATTTTGAATGAAACTTTATGATTTTGATTAAACTCAAGACTTAAAAAAAAGCGCGTAGAAAGTTATTTTTTGCCAGAGTTATAACCCTGCTTTTTTTGTCATTGTAATTACTGACATCTAACGTATAACTCGCATGTGTTTTGTTTTCTGGAAAAATTGGCGTTTGCCAACTTTATGTTTGAGAATATTCAAACAGAGCAAGAGACACAAAGAAGTCCAGCTGAGCTCAAAGCTTATAAAATACTAAAAAAGTTTCATCGCTCTTTATGGAAAAGCAAGTTAAAGTATCTGCATAAATAGCCAAAAGCATTAAGTTTCTTAGAATTAATACCGTAACTTTCATTTTCTAATTTTATTAAGTTGATGCCAAATATGAGACAACTGGTTTTGTCTACGTCTCCAAAGAGCAACGTTTTCAAATTCAACAGCAGGCTGTCATTAGTGTCATAAATGGTTGCCCCCATAAGCGAAAGATATACTGAAGAACAACACAAGTTTATTGAAAACAATGAACATCATACTATCTTAAGATGTGAAAGCAAACCGCACATTGCTTTATGCATTGTGAAAGTAAAAGGCGAGAAATGTCACAGAACATGCTACACAGTGTGATAGATACGTCAGGTTTGTGCATGTTTCATGTCACACGTTAATGTCATTGGCCATTAAAAGTAGTGTGCATACACTGCCTTTGGTCAAATTAAAAGTTTACCCGCGTGCCTCTATAAAAGATGGCTTGATTTCGAGAGCCCACTACTGCAATAACATGAAAATGCCATATTGTATGTCATCAAACACCTTCATCCAGACGCGTGTGGCACATAACCATATACGCAGGTCACATTATATGGGTATGCCCCATAGGTGCGTTTGACAGTTTATATCTACTGAGGAAGGGCGGGAACAGACATTGGTAATTTAAATAAAAGAGCGTTAATGACCCGACGAATGCAATGAATACATGCAATGGTCCCAGCAAGAATCGAACCCAGGCATTCTGTATGGCAATCAAGTATTCTACCACAGAACCATGCCAGGTCTCAGAACTCCTTTCAAAAAAGACCCTATGCTGCCATAATGTTGGTGAAATGTCCCTTGAGGTTGCGGTGCTGCCCATTTGATTTTATAGGCATTACATATCTACTCCTACGATACAGGTGTCATGTCGGGTCAACGTGAATTGTAAGTACAATCTACTCATGCCTATGTAGCACTAGCCAGTACTATCATCGTCACAAGTGCTACATATCTGCTTACAGCTTCTGGTATTGGCAGTTATCTATGTTGCTGTTGGCATCTTTACACAACTGGTTACATAAAGCATATGCCGCTGTTCAACATGTGAGTGCGTACAACACTTGCACATATATTTAGCATGATTTTGTAGCATTTCGCTCATTAAAAAGACACGCCACAGTCAGCTTCCCTCCACACGCTTTGCATAACATCAATTTCCATGGATCTGCAGAATTTTTTAGTCATTCGTGTACAGAAGCGTTCACACCACATTATTATCACATCAAACCAGCTTAACTACAACTGGTTTCTGGTGAACGGTGCCATACATTTAGAAGCTGTGTCCATGATGTCACGTGCAAACTATAGAGTTTGAGGCTTGCAGTGGTAGGCAGTATAATCGCTGGTAATTAAGGATAACTGACTCGATTACAAGGGAAGGTGAACAGGTGAGAGAGAGACAGAAAATTAGGCAGGAAGATGAGATTAAGAAGTTCAGAGGTATAACGTGTTAGCAGAAAGCAACATGGGAGAAGCCTTTCCCTTGCAGTGGGCGTAGTCAGGCTGCTGCTGTTGATGATTGCAGTGGTACATGCCTGCGTACTGTAAATACACAGGTTTGATTCCAGTTGTGGCAGTTACATTTTGATGGAAGCGAAATGCTTGAGATCCATGTGCTAAGATTATGTGCACATTAAAGAGAGATGCGAGTTGAAAAAGTCATGTTTTTTCTAACATTACAATTTTTTATCATTTGCTATCACAAGTTTAATTAGCTTCCCAATATACTATCACAACAAAACAAGTGAAGATTGTAATTAAACTTGGAATAGGTTAAAATTGCTTTTAAAATGCACAATGTGGCTACTAAACTAGAAACGCCAGGCCTGCATGGAATGCGCAGCACAGTCATAGTGAAAGCTAGAAGAGTGGCCTTTCAGAGTTTTTTCTAAACACTATTTGGGTAACTGCTACAAAAACACTGCTGGGTAACCAGTATGCCATAAATATTTATTTTTTTGTAGTACGCCAGCATTCGCTATGCTACCTTTCGGCCTTCTTTGGAGAAGCATGGTATCTGCTGCACACTTTTTAGAAATTTTTGTGCAATTTTTCAATGCAGTGGCTGACAACGATGAAGAATTATGTCTGAAGTGGGTATGCGCCACGTGATAAAGAAAAATTTTTATATAGGGTTGGAGCATTGGACCATTCATTTGTTACGCAATTCGCTTTATGTGACGCCTGGCTGTTCCTTTGATGTTATAAAACATTTTGTTACTTATATTACTGCGATTCCTTTCCCGACATCAAGCCTGCTTAAGGCCAGTTTAGGCCTTAAGCAAACTTAGTGGTAGAATACTGGGCTGGTACACAGCGGACCAGGGTTCAAATCCCATTGTGTTATTAGAGTTTATTATTTACAGAGTTTTTTTTTTTCTTTTCATACTGGTTACGGACAGCGGCGGCGGCGGACAACTATGGCGCCTCGTGTGACTTGCGTTCAGATCTCACAACAGCTATCGCTGTAAAAGAGCTCATTGTCTTGAGTTCCCTGGAAATTGTCACCCGATTGCTTGCCATATGGCATTTCGCATCAGTCAGAGTTCAATTGAGCCACAGCTCAAGATAACAATGATTGCCAGCTCTCATGATGGAAGAAATCATATTAAAAAACATATCTTCGCCGCATAGATGAGCTTTGACTTACACCTTTAAAAAGCGTTTTTCTCAAAATGCATTTTTGGACAACTTTCCCAGTTTAGACATCATGTTTATGGTACTTCTGAAAGCCAGATTGGGATGAAACTTTGCCCACATATTTCTTAACATGTGAAAGGTGCAAGTACCTCCTTTAAAACTTTATATCACCAGTATAATTATTAGAGACCTAAAGCAAACAATTCGTATGGACTGACAATTCCAAGAATTCTCACAATTTTTTGTCCATTAATATATTTTATACATACTTTTTATTTTAATACTTATTTGCATTCTACAGTTAATGTGGAGCAATATGAGCCATTAATGGCCGAGAGCCATAAAATTTTGCCTAGAGGCATAAACACATTGTTATGGCACAAAACGTAAACTGGGCAACTTCAAAGTAGTTACATATTTGAAATCAGCATAGAAGCCTATATATACAGCAAACATTATGATTGCCATAGGCTACAGATGAATGATCTTTTTTCAGATCGCATTTCACCCTTAAACACACCCAGGTGGTTGCCATTCACAGAACTCTCCACTACAGTGTGCCTTGCTATCACATCATGCTTTTGGCCCGTTTAAGCCCCAGAAATGGTTGAGCTCGAGGCACATCGATGAGTAGACAAAGCAATACAGCCAGCGTTTCATAACAAAGCATTACACTCAATTATGTCTCATCACCCCCTCAATAGTCTCGTAAAGAATGTGGGCGCACCGGTACTGATCAGTGGCAAGGTGCGGGGAAACACAGCTACTCACCCTGTAGGCACGCTGGTGCATGCATTAACAGAAAACACTATGCTAGTAACAAGATAAATGAAATGCTTTACAGAGTCTTTCTAAAGAGAGATGCTGGCCTTGGCGATAATGCTAACAGATTAGAAGAGTGCTCGGAACAAGCTTGGAAAAGTGAAACCAAAATAGGGTCAAGTCACTTGTGGCACTGCGGCATTTAGCCTTGAATGTGTTGCCGCTGCACCGGGCTCTTTTGGAATAATGCAGCAATATAATGCCTGCTTCCCACTTAGTAAACCTGTGTTCAAATTGCAGCTGGAATGATGTTTCATTTTAATGTAACTTGTCTTCTTTTTAACTAGCTTCAGTTGCTATGTATTGCTAAAAAGTAACGTAGGAAAGAAGTGTACTCTTAAGGGCTTGTTTTTTTTTGTTGGACACAAGATTAATAAGATATATGAATCATGCCAAGGAAAGTATAGGGGATTTTATTATAAGTAATTGCTACAGACGGCACTCACTGACGCTCTCACGTTTAATGTACATATACACTCCATAAAGTGGTTGGGGGGGGGGGTGATAGCCGTCGTAGCAGCTCAGTTGGTAGAGCATCACGCGTTATTCGAAGGCCGCAGGTTCGGTTCTTGCCCACTACAAGTTACCTTTTCGCCCACTCTTTTTTCATATTTACATTACAATTACTTCTGATAACATACCCCATACTTTACTTGGCATGATTGTCTCTTAGATCTAATGAATAAATAGTAACAAAATTTTTTTAGTAAAATACAAGAGATTTGACGATGAGTCAAAGTGTATGCAGCGTCACTGCGCGCAAGATTGAACATAACATACACATAAAGAAAAGTGTGCCCCCCCACCCCCCTCGAGATTTTAAAGAATAGGAGGCTAAGCATATCTATGTGCAGTACACTGCCCCTCAGTTACTGGCTACTGACTCGCAGCAAAAAAAAAAAAAAAACTGAAAGTAGTCGGCATTCGGTTTGGGGAAAATGGCAAAGGTTTGAAGACTGCAATAGCAGAACCGAATTGCAGTGTGTCGTGTTGAGCGATGAAATTTTTTTCCCGGCGGTTGAATAGAAGTCCATTGGCTCGTGCGCTTATTGGACGCCATCTTACTGCGTAATTACAGCGTTGTTTGTTTTTGTTGAACCAGAAGTGGTGGTGCTGCCAATTTTCACGTTCGCTGTCAAACTTCTTTTGTATTGCTTTACATTTCAGTTTACTTTTTGTGACAATGCGTAGCAATTCAAGCTAGTTTTAAGAAACAAACAAAAAGAAATGAAAAGCAATGCAGCTGTAACAAGCGACACCAAAAATAAAACCCACCATTTTCAGCTGCAATTTGAGCTCCGGTCTTTTAAAAGTGGAAAGTAGGCATTCTACTTCAGCACCAATTTGGTAAAGTGGTGCACTGCTTTTAGACAACAACACATTGCAGGCTACCAATTGCAGTGCCATAAGTAACTTCATCCTCTATTGGCTCACTTTTGGTGCACGGTTCTGCGGCTGTTTTGAGCACTCCCCTCGTTCTGGTACACTCTACTTCGGCAGCGCTGCCTATTCTTCTTGTCATGGTCCTGTTCAGTCATGGACCATTCCACACCTCTGGACCTCCAGTAGTCATCAGAAACAATGTCCCCTTACCAGGAGTCCGGACAATGCTTTGTTATCTAGAACCAGCAGCACTGTTCCATTGCCAGGAACTCAATGTTCCATTATTTTATTTATTTATTGATACTGTCGATCCCATCAGGGATCATTACAGGAAGGGCATATTTGGCTTGCTACTATATAAAAATACAAATAGAAAACATTGATTGATTTGTGGGGTTTAACGTACCAAAACCACTATATGATTATGAGAGACGCCGTAGTGGAGGGCTCCGGAAATTTCGACCACCTGGGGTTCTTTACCGTGCACCCAAATCTGAGCACACAGGCCTACAACATTTCCGCCTCCATCGGAAATGCAGCCGGGAATCGAACCCGCGACCTGCGGGTCAGCAGCCGAGTACCTTAGCCACTAGACCACCGCGGCGGGGCGATAGAAAACATTAAATTGCGCGGAAAGAAAATATTGGCAGTTAACAAGATATATAGGGAAACGTAATAGTACATTATAATATTAGTACATCCTAATATCGAAAAATGAAAGGTGATCAAAGAGGCATACAAAAGGGAAAACTGAAGTAAGAATACAGTGATGTAAGAAATGGTGAAAATAAAATGAAGTGACAATGTTTAGGATAAACAAAATTATGGGTACAGTATAATTACAAGAGCAACTATGTATAAGTAATGGTGACACAAGTATATCATAACTGGACAGCATGTAGATGATTTTCAAGCAATGATATTAAGGAGGATAACATTTCTTTACTAGGAACCTGTACAATTTTTCATTAACCAGAAAGATTGTTCAGATGTGGGCAGTTCCATTCGACAAATTATCTCCCTGAAAACTGATGTAACACTATGTAGGCTTGGTTAATGCCGAAAGAACATCCCGGAGAACTTGCTTGCCCAAGGAGCTAAGCTCATTCCATTCCTCCACATCATTTTGAGGCAGAGTAGGCGACGAATTAAACAGCCAAGTACAACGTTCGACAAAGGCTGTCAAGTCCAAAGTGTCGGGTGCAGTCATAGACCGTTGCAGCTTCGACCTAAGGAGAAAAAGACCCAAAAGTGCCAGGTTCGCTTTCAGAGTCACGGGGTGCATTGTATCTGCCACCACTTTCTGAACGCAGAAGTCCAACAGCGATGAGAATGAGTCCAATGTTTCGACTCCGAGTACTGCTAGGTTCAAGAAAACGCCCGCACAAGTTTCGAGCTGTTGTGGAGAGAGACTCCACTCGGTTAGGTAGACGAAAAGACAAGCCAAGACTGGTGACTTCAGCACGATGAATCGCAGCGTATCGTCGGCGGTGAGGTGACACAGTGCGGGAAGGATGAGAGGTAGCATGGATTCATTCGAGGCAGCCAATTCGAGGAGTGGTGCCAGCACTTTGCCAACCTCTGGCCTCATGGTTGTAGAGTCGTCTGCCAACCAGCGACACAGCAGACGACAAGCGGGCAACACCACAGCTTGTCCACGGCCCCAAGATGGGGACTGAAATGCCTGTCAACAATAACAATAAAAAGATGAGAGCTCCATTAAAGGTTTTTTGTAGCAACTTGCCCAAGCTACTACATTAGTTCAAAGGACACCAAAAAGCAAAACATTTTCCCATGTCAGTAGGTTACTTTTTCATGAAACAAAAAAGACCATGATTCTTTCGAGAAGTTCACTTACACAGCAGAGATAACGTAATCAAAATGTTTGTTGCCAAAAAAAAGACACAGACCTCGTCAAGTCGTTATGTGGCTTTTTCTCTGTGTTCCTGTTATCTGTACCACGTATAGATGCGAAATAAAGTTCAAGTTCAAAATTAAAAGTAATTAGCAACCAGCACTTGCCTGCACTTCTTTTGTAGTGACTCCATGAGCATAATTAGCAACTTGCCCAAGAGCTTCAGCACAGTGTACGAGTTCTCATCTCCATACAAATGCTGCTGTTTCACTGTTTCGCATCTCTGATAAATTTGGTTTGGTTTAGCAACACATTCTGATCACTCGGGGCTGACTTTTGCGAGGAGCACCAAGAAACTATGGGCTCCCAGCTCTATTTAACCGGTGTGGGTACCTATGTGTTCGAATCATTGAGAGGTTTCCCTCACAGAAATACACAGGGCTGTGCCGGGACCAGGGGATTAGTACAAATTAACAGAAATCCCAAATTACTTGACCTTAAATTAATGAGCTCTTAGTGTATTGACATTAATTTTCTCATCTAATAATAAACCTACGGTGACACAGTTACCAGCACTACAGTTTTCAGAGTACAGTTTATCAGTCCAAACGAATCCACTCTCTCACTTTGGAGTTCCTTTCACAAGTGTTCCTTCATTAAAAATACTTAACAGCATTACCGTTTAGGACAGGGGTTCTCAAGCATGTTGGTGCTAGGAAATCCTGCTAAGCTACATTAAGTGCCAAGACTCCCCCCCATCCCCCCCCCCACCGAACTTGTTTCATTTTTTATTTTCAATAAAAATCAATGCACTGAGATGTGCTTATTCACGCTCGGACATGAATAATGGAGGTTGCCTAGATCGATCACACACCTCTAGATCACCATCTAAGCTAATCGAGTGGGCGATTGCAGAACCAGGAAAAATTTATCAGTGGCTGGCGGAATTCACTTTGAGAACCCCTGGTTTACAAAACCTCATTGCCAGGCGAGCTGGTGCATACTAACATAACTGCATTACGCACGCATAAACCTGACACACACAAATTGGCCTGTGTCTAGTTTATACGTGCGTTGTGCAGTTATCCCTTTTGTGATAGCGTTACTGTTAACGATACTTACTGTGCAGTCTGCCAGTGGGTGAAGTTTAGTTGGCTTTGTTAGTTTGCCATACTGCTGTTTTTGATTACCATGACAGAATAGCCACGAGGCCAAACCTAGATTTTCTGCTCCGACTCCAACAGACCCTTTTCATAACCCACATGTGTGCTTCGCTGCACCGATTATTTGCTTAACTAATGAAGGCACCAGTTGTTCTCCAAGCGGAGACAAGCTCCTTGTTACACGTGCTGCAGATTGTATAATATGTGTGCCTATATCAACAAAACCCAGCCTACATTTTCTGCGTCAAAGAGCAAACAAACTGCACTTGAACATGCTGTCTGCATTATGTAGCCAGCCGCCATTAGCTGGGCTAACTGCGTTGGAGTGAGTCAGTAGACTGTAAAATCAGTCATTTCTTGGTCTGCCCGAGTATTGACCATTAAAAACATTGAGATCAGTGTAGCTGAAAATGCAGCATAAAAGCAGTAAAAAAGATTTAGAGCGACTGTCTACTGCCCATCACTGTTTTTCTGTTTTGTGTCGCAATGAAAAGGGTACCCTCCGGAGTGTCACACCTTGTGGCAGTTTCTCTGGACAGTGAGTAGAAATTTTTAAAACAGAATTTTTCTATCTGCATCCTGTCTCCTAACGGTGGGACGAATGCCCACAACACTGGTCGATTCAGGCGACGACAATGTGCTGCCGGTGAAAGTCAAAAAATGAAATCACCAGCAGGCTCGAAGTTTTCATTCATAATAAAAGTAATACCTTAGTGGTCCCTTAAAGCTGGCAGACATTTTTGTTGTTCTTGTGAAGAGCGGCGGATGCAGTGCTCGCGTTTCTCCACCGTTTGCAGGCAGGCATGCAGGCAAGCAAACATACTGGCAGTAGCGCCACCGGGGGCTTTTTTGAACGCATGGGCAGAAAAAGCAAAAATTACTTTCTGGTGCAACATAAAGCTGTCTGAAGTGCATAAAATAAAATTTCCCGTTAGGGATTGTTTTTAAGCAAAATGAGTCTACCTGCAGGAATTTCTTGTCTTACCAGTGGATTAAAGCACACTCCTGTTGGGTAGTGCTAGTAGTCATTCTGTGTCAACATTCAACATCAAATGAATTTTATAATTATTTTTGTACGAGACAAAACTAAATTGTTGCCGCCAATGTGATGAACAATCTTCTCATTTTTGCCACAATCAGAAAAATTTTTCGGAGCTGTAGACAGTCCCTTTAACAAAGTAGTGCATTTGCTGTACCATGCCCCTTTGTAGACTCATGAAAGGTGAAGAGCTGCATTGCATCAAGAAAATATTGCATCCCTTGGTCCATTGCATCCCTTGGTACCCATCGTTTTGCTTTTACTGCTTATCAATTGTCTGTTCTCTGCATTACGTGGCCAGCCAAGGTCCATTTCTTTTGCTCGAAACCAACTAGGACAATGGAACATAACACGACAGGAGGACTGCAGAACAGGTCAGAGAACAGACATGGGTTGAAGATATATTAGTTGCAGCTTACCATTGTGAAACAACTATCAAAACAACGAATTCTCTTTTGGGTGGACCCGTTGCCTATTCTTGGTGCAGGTTTTATACAAGATCCACAACACTTGAACCTCGATACAATGAACCTGGATATAATGAAATATTGGTTATAACGAAGTAAACGAAAAATAGTCTTGCTATATAGAGTTTGGTATAAAACCTTTATGACAAATTTTTCGGATATGACGAACTCAATTTAGTGTAAAGTGCAACTTCGTTATAATGAGGTTTGAGTATATGTGACTGCGCAAGAAAACTAACGGAAACACGGCAGGAGAGAAAAGCGCAGTCAGGCGAGGTCCATTCATACAAGGGGCGGTGACGGAGGGATCACTGAAAAGCACGACACACTTACCTCGTCCAGAAAAGCGAGCAGGGCACCCGGCACGCGATCGGCAGCGGTCGGGGGCAGCTTCCCGCTCGCCACGGCGTCGTCCACAGCCACCTCCAAGAGCAGGCAACAGTCGACCACCAGTTCGGCGTCCGGCTGCTCCCAGGAGCACAGCTGCATCTCCAGTTCAACGGCGGCGAGCGCCACTGTCGGGGCGTCTAACGACCGCACACCCCGACGTTCGACCAGCGACGCGAGCAGCGCGAACAGGCCCCGCCGCGTGCCCGAGCCCAGCCTTCCCGACAGGGCCTGACCGACGCAGATTCGCGCCGACGACAGCAGGCCAAACTCCCAGTCGTCGGCCGTTTCCCCACTTTCGGTCGAGCGCAGACGAGCCGCCAAGGCGGCGAGCAGGGAGCCCAACTCCGCCGGCGACAGACCGACCAGCGCCTTTAGCAAGCCGCTGCTGACGAGCGCCCGGCACCCCGGCTCGTGCAGTACGAGACGCGACGCGCATTCGACGCCCGCCGCGACTCCCAGGTCGGCCAGGGAGCCCGCGAGTGCGTCCACTGCCGGTCGTAGCCGCTCGCACAGGCTCGGCTCGACCGCGAACGCACACGTCGCATCGGCGCCCAGAGTTCGGAAGGTTTCTGCGTCGGACTTCAGCATCCGCAGGATGTAAGACACGCCGATGGCATCCAGCAGTTCCCGAAGGCTCTCGAGCTTCACGCTGGAAGGGTCCACGACTTTGGTCACGACGAGCAGGGCGGCCAGTTTCTCCTCGTCCGAATCGGACGAGCGTAGGGCGCGCAGTGTGTGCTTCAGCAGTCGCGACGTCTTTTTCGACTCATTTCTCGACGGTGCAGCAGCGTCACACCCTTCCGAGCTCATTCTGTGCACTCTATCGCAGCCTCTCGCTTGTCCCAGAAAACACCTACCGCTTTGCTTGTCCTTTCTATGTAGCGGTGGTCTGGCGCTGATCAGGTTGAGTCCCCCCAAAAAAACATTTTTTTTCTTACGGCGTGCATTCTGAGCGCTACAATATAGCTACATAGAAGTACGGTACGTATAGTTTACCGCAGATTTAAAGTTTGCAAGCACGTGAACATGGAGTTTTATACAATTATTGTACGGAACTCTATGCACGTGAATCTAAGAACACCACAGAACACCTACCAGCTTGGCTACCTTTGGCTAATTTTGTGTTTCCGCCGTTTTTGTCTATGGATCTCAAGCCAACATATCTGACCAAGCCGTTGCAGACGACGCTAATAAATGCCTAATTTATGCATGCTGAAAAAAGCAAGCAAATTTTATTGCAAAAATACTTTTAAAAATAAACAAATTTTTATACTTAAATTTGAATATAGATTGTGTAACTTTTATGTTGTTTTATAGCAATTTATTTAGCGTAATTGAGTGCAATTTGAAACAAATATTTACGCTGTTAAAGCCTCTATAACTTTGTGTGGTCAAATTTATTGTAAAAAATTGTTTTAGTGTCTGAGGTTGCTTAAAACATTGTTTTAGTGACGCTGTTTAAAAAATAAGATCCTAGTAATAAACTAGTTGATACATTTGGAAGAGACTCTGGCGGCTGTCGGCGAAACAACATTTTTTTGGGGGGCATGGCTAAGCATAGCCTTTAAGGTAATAAAGTTGCGCGTTTGTTATCTCGGAGGTCATGTCCCGCATTTGATTAGTTTGACTTAGCTTGCCACACTAGGCCAAGGAATAAGGAATGGCGGGATCTTCGCGTTCGCGTTCTGACTTGTTTTGCAGATTGTGCTAGCGGTGAATTCTACAACATTGTTCAGCAAAGCGTTCATATTATCCTGATTATCTGGAAAAATCGGCACACTGTAAGTAGCTCCTTGTTCCAGTGGTTGAAAGTGCGTGCAAAGTTGAGAAAGCTCGTCGAGAGTTGCAGCTGATAACAGACGGCTCGTGCCGTATGAGTAAACTCGACAGAAGTGACAAAAGTTCGTGAGTTGTTCTACCGACAGCTTTCGAAAGATATAGGTGTGCGGCTTCGTTTGGATGTCGCACTTGGAACGACTTTGCGATTTTTCATCTCAAACTGCGATCAAATTATTTAACAAAGCGCGAACAACAAACAACTTGCAAAGCGATCCGCTCGCGTTGGCCAACAGGCGGTGTAACAGTTTTACGCGTGCGTGTGTTTCAGCTACCCGGCAGCCGATCTTCGTCGTCTGCGCCACGTTGCCTGGGACTCTGGACAAAGCGCCAAGATGACGGACGTCCAAGAAAGAGACGTCGTGGACTACGAGCAGGCAGAGAACTTCGGGCCGTTGAAAATACAGAAACTCGAGGTAAGCAGGTCGGCTTGGCCTGCGATCCGATTACGCAGCGTTATTTTGTTCCTGTTATCGCTGGTTTGACTCAACAAGCAAGAACAACAGGTCGTAGAAGTTAAGCCACAATGCCGTAATCGCTTCTGAAAGCTTACCATTGCACATTCCATCACCACATAATGCCGTATCTTGCAAAGGGGATAGTATCGCCAAAAGTGATTCATCGGGAACATCAGCTTTTAGTAAAATGTACCTTTATTCTGCAATGCGATTTGTTACTAAAAAGTGCTGCATGTTTCTTATTGTGGCGTGTTTTTTTTGTTTGTTTGTTCATCTAAGCTTCATTCTTGATTCCTGTAATGTTCTTGAGGTTTGATTTGTTTCGCCACATAAATAGATTTGCAAAAAAAAACAAAAACACCATTTTCAGTGAGGATAGCAGGGTAAAAGTTACAATGGTAGCAAGATGTGGTGCTGAAACAGAAGTAATGTCAAATTGGGTTAATTGGAATATACTCGTGATGGTAAGCACATATTAAAACAGTTCTAGCGATAGGCGAAATTTGAACTCTCAAAGGAAAACTTGGAAGCATACTAAACACTCAAGATGTCGCTCTTGCATCCGAAAACAAAACATTTAAAAACGCCACATTGAAAATTGAAGCTTTAGGCATTACACATAAAGTTTCAGCTGCTCGCTTAAATTTATTAGTACAGGGAGGGTGGAGAGGGGGGGGGGGTCAGAGGTTTCCAGGCTTATAAAAGCGTGGCCGGGAACTTTTGACCAGGATTGTACATGGGGTAGGTAATACTGTAGTAGCCGTGGGCTGTAGTTTGTGTTTGGTCATGATTTAGAATCTGTGTGTTCCTTATTGGAGACTGCTCTTAACTGAGCAAACGGGAACGACCAGGTGTTGGAGATCATAGTCGAAATCAAGAAGAAGAAATGGTCATGGGCAGGGCATGTAGCGTGAAGGCAAGATAACCGCTGGTCATTAAGGGTCACAGACGGTATTCCAAGAGAAGGCAAGTGGGTAAAGGAGAGACAGGTGGGCAGATGATATTAGGAAGTTCACGGGTATAAAGTGGAAGGAGCAAGCACAGGACCGAGTTGACTGGCAGAACATGGGAGAGGCCTTGGCCCTGCAGTGAATGTAGTCAGGCTGATGATGATGACGATGATGACTGAGCAACCCCTGACGCTCTTTCCTGATGCAGGGCAATGGTATCGGGGCAGCAGACATCCGCAAGCTCGAAGAGGCAGGCTTCCACACCGTCGAGGCCGTGGCGTACGCGCCCAAGAAGCAGCTGCTCACCATCAAGGGCATCAGCGAAGCCAAGGCCGACAAGCTGTTGGCTGAGGCGGCCAAGATGGTGCCCCTCGGCTTCACCACGGCCACCGAGATCCACCAGAAGCGCTCGGACATCGTCCAAATCACCACGGGCTCTAAGGAGTTGGACAAGTTGCTCGGTGGCGGCATCGAGACCGGCTCTATCACCGAGGTGTTCGGCGAGTTCCGCACTGGAAAGACCCAGCTGTGCCACATGCTGGCCGTCACCTGCCAACTGCCCATCGAGCACAGCGGTGGCGAGGGCAAGTGCCTCTACATCGACACCGAGGGCACTTTCCGGCCCGAACGCTTGCTCGCCGTGGCCGACAAATATGGCCTGTCGGGGCCTGACGTGCTGGACAATGTGGCGTACGCACGCGCGTACAACTCAGACCACCAGACGCAGCTGCTCATTCAGGTCTGTGGTCGTTATGCTGGTCTTTGCCATCAGCTGCACTATAAGCTTAAATTGGTTTGCGCTGCAGAAATTCACTTTGCAGGTGAACCACGTGTTGGAAATGAACTGCACCAGATTACTTACTTGGACTGGTTGATACGTGTCCGTAGAAAACGAGAAACAATATGAACGGCAAGACGGGAGAGGGACTGAGCAGTTGAACCATTTTTTGTCATGTTGTTCACGCTGTTTATTGTTTTCTATGGACACTATGGGAAGCTGCGCAACAGTATTTCAGAAGCAACTGCCTACTAGTACCCATGAATGAATGAAATGGAGCGAGTTTCGTAAAACCGCCACGTGAGGGCCAGTGTTCTTTTTAATGTGCTAGATGCCAAAATGCCAACAAATACTCACTGAATGACAACATGCAACATCAACTAGACTAAGTTTCCTTTAATGATCCAGCATATCGTTTTCTAGATTGTAAAAGGCAAAAACCGCGTGAATGTATGACCAAATAGCTCAACAAACTACATTTCTAGATTCAAGCTTCATTGTGAAACTGGCACACCAGACCTGGTGTCAAGTAAAGATGGACATGTTTGCTGGAGGCAGATGTAGGATTTCATTGACCATTTGTTTTCCGTGTGAATATGATACAGAGGTCAGATAGTAAGACTTTTTGTTACAAGAAATGTTGCCTGGTAGAATTGGATAGACACATCATATGTAGTAAGTGTTTCACCTGTTGCTAAGAGGTAATTTTTTTGCTTTGACCGATGGGATTGCAGGCATCGGCCATGATGGCAGAGACCCGGTACGCACTGCTCATAGTTGACTCGGCCACGGCGCTGTACCGCACCGACTACTCTGGCCGAGGTGAGCTGAGTGCACGGCAGATGCATCTGGCACGGTTTCTGCGGATGCTGCTCAGGCTGGCCGACGAGTTTGGCGTTGCGGTGCTCATCACCAACCAAGTAGTTGCTCAGGTGAGCATTTGTCGCACCATCCCAAACCAAGTGCACACAACTCATTTACCAAAACTGCTGGCTTGTTCTGCCACACATTTAACACAGATGTGCATTTTGTAGAGTGGATGTGGTTCCACTGGAGCAAACTTTGTACTTTTTTTTTACTTACAACAAATGTTCGGTTCTAGAAACGTTGGAATAAAGGAAAGCAGTGACAAGTCTTAAATAATGTAATGCAGTTGTTGCTTCAGTAAGACCACTTTCGATTTAATGTCCAGGGCTTGTGTGCATAGTGACCGAGATGATGTTTTCGTGACAGTGTTACTGTTTTGCAACTATCGTGCTACTTCACTTATCCCTCTGCACTATGCTGCTACGTCACACTTTATACTGACTGGCAACACACTGGAAGTGTCACAACATTTGGGAACGCCTCTCCTGTAGCAACACACATGCACACCATCCCCTAACCCCCCCCCCCGCAAGTTTAAAACTAATAGCTTAAATCTTCACCTGCAGTGCCATTTGGTTCATTTATTAGCCACATTAAAACCTTTTTATGCACTCTACCTGTTTTTGGCATATCAACTGTATTTATTCTCTAGTTCAAGCTGAGATTCTAGATCAGCAAACTGTTTAATCTGTCGGCAACTTGCATTATTTCGCCAGGTGGATGGAGCCGCCATGTTTTCTGCCGACCCCAAGAAGCCTATCGGTGGAAACATCATGGCACATGCTTCTACAACGAGGCTTTACCTGCGCAAGGGACGCGGGGAGACCCGCATCTGCAAAATCTACGACTCGCCGTGCCTACCCGAGGCTGAAGCTATGTTTGCCATCACACCCCAGGGCATATCCGACGTCAAGGACTGACACCTTCTAGTCAAATAGACGCTGCACGTACAGCTGGACACTGCCACAACATTGGTGAGATGTGACGCACACGTGACTGGCTCGGCACATTACTGCATTGAACTGGGCATTGAAGCTCGTTGGTTGGAGACATGTCAACCGAAGAAATCTCTCTACGCTGGGACTAAAGTCATCGAGTCTCATGGTGCAGCTTCAGAATGTACACGTACTGACTAAACAATGTCGTTCGCATCCCTTTGTCGTGTTTCCGTGTGTACTTTTTGGGAGATCTTGCGCAAATACTTGAAAGTAATATAAAAACCCAAACAAGACTCAAAGGGGCGACATTTCTTTTCTTTTCCGGATGCAGTAGACCCTCATAAAGTGGAACCTGATGGGGCCAGGAAAATATTTATTGTTTGACAGTAGTTATGATTATAAACAGGGGCACAAAATGCACTCAGGAAACCATCTTAGTTATATTATAGTTACAGC
Source organism: Rhipicephalus microplus (assembly GCF_043290135.1). Lineage (NCBI taxonomy): Eukaryota > Metazoa > Arthropoda > Arachnida > Ixodida > Ixodidae > Rhipicephalus > Rhipicephalus microplus. The sequence continues at coordinate 5,703,801 of NC_134707.1, forward strand.
ATGACGGCAGTAAGAACAAACAACATGGACAGAAAAGAGCGCTGGCTTTCAACTGAAAAAGCGAGATTATAAAGCATTTTTTATCACGAAGGTCACGAATCGATGCATCAGTACACCATCACTTCACCTTTCTGTAAGAGAGTATTCATTTCTGATTGATTGATTGATATGTGGGGTTTAATGTCTCGAAACCACTATATGATTACGAGAGACGCCGTAGTGGAGGGCTGCGGAAATTTAGACCACCTAGGGTTCTTTAAGTATCCATTTCTGAGTTAACAATGTTATGCATAGTCGTACACATATTGTTGTGCATGCGCACTGATCTTGCGTCCTGTATTACAGTGGCCAGAGCACCTTCAATAAATTCAGTTGAAAGTCGGCGCTCTTTTCTGTTGGCCGAATTACCTCCTTTCCCTTCTCTCCCGCTTCCTGTGCAGTGCTGTTGACGTGACCGCTCCTGAGAGACGGCGCTGCACTTTTTTCTGCATTTTTCTTTCTTTCAATGCCACTCGGTTGAAGCTGCTGCTTGCGGGCACGGCTGCAAACGGATGAACGACATCGCTAACTGTGCTTCCAATGGCGCGCGCACTTGGATGCGACGTAACTGACGGAGCAGCCAATGGAGTTGTTTAGCGTTTTTCGGGGCGAACGGCTTTTAGTTTCGCCTAGCCACATATACAGCTTTCACCGTGAAAAGTTGTCACATCACTGAGTGTCGCACTGTCATTCAACTTTTCCTGAGTTGGCGCAATGTCACAAAGTTTTGTCCAAAGGTTATCTCCCCACTTCTGCTCTTCAAAGTGTCACGCCAAAGTTCATAGTTGCAATCGTAAGTCAGTGTGTCTCATGAAACATATGGTTTCTACAGGCCTTAAGTGCACATTGTCATGCTATATAATATCCTAGATGAACCAGCTGAAAAACTTGCAAACAATGTAAAAGTTCTACATCTCAAGTCCTGTAACAGAGTTTGAAACACGAGGTCCATCCTATTTGCCCCACTTCAAACTGGTTATGCAGTAGTTCACAAGTAGACAAATGAAGCTCACTTGCAAATAGCATTGTTGCATGGAAGCATAAGGTCGTGAAGCGTGCATAGTGTCACTGATATGCAGTGTTGCCAGATTCGGCTAACAAGCTAATGAACATCACAAAGCATGCCCAAGAAAGGCAGCACGACTGTGGCAAAGAAGCAGAAGCTTAATGAACCTTCCCATCCTTGAGATTAGTTTTAATAATATTAAAAAGTGTCCTCAAATAGGAAGGGGAGCTGAAAAGATCACACCAAAAATATGGGCAACTATGAATGAAGACACTAAGTTACGTTTCTATATTGTCTCCATTCGGTTATATGCATGTTTGCCAGTGCTGGATTAATGTTACTTGTTGATTTCCCCAATGTAGGTTTGACTTCATTGCTCACCTACGCACTGTCATCTATAATCACACCATTAGCAACGACCAACATGCTATTGGTAAACGTGATCTTCACTAAAATAATATTTGCCGGAAAAATGCTACCCCGCCTTTAAGGGGGGGCGCGGCAAGTAAAGTGCCGATTTTGGTCAAAATATGCGATTTTCTGATTTATTTTTTTTCGTAATCTTCAGACCTTCAACTTCGTTGTTCTAAAATATTACAGCGAAACGTGCGCTACAAATCTCGCAAATAGTGTTTTTGCCGAGGCTAGTCGCCGAAAAGTGCGGAAAAAAAGCCCCTGAAACGGTGTTGTTCACGCCGCACAAACGCGCCAAGTTGTTGACCGTGGGCCGCCATTTTGGTAGCTTTGGAAAGAGGAGAAAGCCGGCTTCCCGATGGTCGCGGTCTCGTATTTCGCCGAGTGAAAATAAAAGCGCGAGGAGCAAGTAAAAAAACGAAAACGAAGAACGGCAATTGGCTGCGCGGGTCACGTGGTAGCAGGCGCGACCTCTTACTGGTCAAAGCTGCGCCGCGCACCTTGGCAACCTTGGAAGCGCGAGCGCATCTGCGGCCGCCGTGTCGAGAATCATCCGGCGTGCGCTTCGTTTTTTGCCAGTTTGCTGTTTTTGTGATAGTTCGCGTGCTTTTTTTACCAAGCTTTGTTTACATCGGTGGTCTCTTCTGAGTGCTTGCTCATACTGCGGTGCTATGTTGTCGCAAAAAAAGTTCCGGAGCGTCCACAAGTACGGCAAGCGTCGGAAAGCTTGGAATAAAGGGCAGACGACTGCGGCTGCCGTCCCAGTCGCAGTTCCGGACGGAGCATGCTCTTCAAGCGTCACGGAGCCTCTACTCAGACCCTTCGCTGATTGTTGTGAGGCCGAGAGTGTGGAAGGTGCCACATCGTAAAATTGCAAGCAACTGTAAAATTCTATGAAGGGACTGGGCAAAAAAGCTCAAGTCCACTTACTAAAAGCAGAACTAGTAATTTTGCTTATATGGCAGTACTCATTACAAACAGCAACAATTGTCGTGCTTTTGCTATTCATCTCGACGTTTACTGCAAGTTAAGGTTATTTCTGGGATGGCCACACGTTTATTTCTCGAGACAACGCAAACTTTGTTGCTGCCCACTACCTTAGTCGCTTTTACTGTTTCACTGTTGCCAGCAGCTCCAGCTGCTCACTTGGGCAACTCCATACTGTCAAGGTTGCAGCACTGTCGCCAGTGAATCGCTCTCCGTTAGCTGCCTTGGTGGTCTTACAGCTCTGCAGCGAGAAAATGTGACAATGACAGGCATGGTCACTTTTTTTTTTTTGGTATGCAGGGGTCTCAGTGAATGTTTCAAATTGGTCAAGATGGGCTCTCTAGGGTCTGGCTATCGGTGTAAGAAGCATTACGTATCTATGACTCTTCAAGCTACAGTTGAGCATAGCACGAATATAATATGCACTGCTTATAATATGCACGTCATCACTCCAAAGCGTGCACTTCCTGACCATTAAACTGACATCTCTGTTCTACCCTTTGTAGGCTATGTGAGGTTTTACGTCCCAAAACTGCATCATGATTGTGAGGGGCACCGTAGTGGATGGCTCCATAAATCTGGTGCTGATGTGCACCAACATTGCAATGTACACGGGACTACTACAGCAGGGATCGAACCTGCGACCTTTTGGGTCAGCAGTTAGGCACCCTAGCCACTGATCCACCGAGATGGACTCCACGTGCCTGCTAAGCCTACAGTATGTACACTACTTGATTTGCACGAATACGTCGGAGCACCTCGTAACGCTTTGGTCAAGGCGAGAAATCTGGCATTGCCTCCTACTGCCTCGCATAAGGCTGATTACCACAATGAGAGGGATCTGGCAGATTTTTCGCTCGTCAATTCTATTGCACCCCCTTGTGATGATGATAGTGCCTGCAACACATTTGAAATCCAACTGAAATAGATGGCACACAAAATACTAAAAATTGAAGGGCCCAAATACAATGCAAGGGGCAAACTGTACATGAAGTTTATAGAAACAAAAAAACTCGAGCCCTGTTTAAAATGCTCGTAAAGGAGGCCTTAGAACATTCATTGTCTAAGCTTAGAAAATGTGATGAAATGTTGGCATGCTTCGGCACAGGTAAGCGTACTTGTGAAATAAGGAAGCTAAGCAACAACTCGTGCTTGCGTGAAAAGTGTTCACGTATATAAGTCTACATTTAATCAACTTAAACATGCAATTTCAGTGTATGAGCCTAGGTTTACATACAGTGTTTCACCTCTTTGAAATAGAATGAAAAAGCCCCGCCACGGTGGTCTAGTGGCTAAGGTACTCGGCTGCTGACCCGCAGGTCGCGAGTTCGAATCCCGGCTATGGCGGCTGCATTTCCGATGGAGGCGGAAATGTTGTAGGCCCGTGTACTCAGATTTGGGTGCACGTTAAAGAACCCCAGGTGGTCGAAATTTCCGGAGCCCTCCACTACGGCGTCTCTCATAATCATATGATGGTTTTGGGACGTTAAACCCCACAAATCAATCAATAGAATGAAAAAACTTTATTCACCTCTTTCTCATATAGAAATAAAATAACTTCCAGCCCACTGCAATTCACCGCTTCTGTAAGACTTTCATTCTAGCATTTATACACACATGTAATGGGGAGATTCGTTACATGAGAGTTCATTAAAAAAGAAGCCACCATTTTCTGAAGTTTTAGCTAAATTCATTTATCATAAGCAAATGATCAGCATTGTGCACAAGTGAAAATCCTGTTTTCAAATAAAAATCTTCGGTTTGGGTGGGAACCGCATCTAGGACTTGCATGGCAACCAAGTGTCCTACCACTGCTTACCAATACTAATGCTTAGAGGTTTTACGAAGAAGAAAACACTGTACAAATGTCATTGTATAAGAAGTTTGCTTAATGCTTGTAATATTCCATGGCAGAAGCATAGAATCGCAGCAGGCGTCGCTGCACGTGAATTGCACGAGTGGTTCAAGTCCCACAAATTGGAAAACGCAAAGGCACGAATCATCAGCTAAAGCAACAGCAAAGTGTGCAGGTGCTTTCGTTCCGTTATGCATGCGTAGTTCTTTGGTATGCTTTGTCCATCTGCAAGAAAAAAGTGTTATGGTATAGTGGGCACTTCACAACTGTGCTTGCAGTAGGCATTCAATGATCATTTGAAACGGTCAATGTTACGCACACAGACATTAACTGCCTTGTGGCATACTGTCCACTCAGACACCAAAGCCAGGCTGGTGACATATATTGAGATGCAAGCTACTGCATTATACTTTTGAAGGTGAAGTTCAAGCGTTCTCCATACTTTTATGTTTAATGTATGGCCACTTCTCATCTCCATATTTACTGTGAAGTCTTTATACAGTCAAACCCCTTTATAAGAGACACTGATATAAGAGACAAATGGGTATAAGGGACACCAGTGTTCCAACAGTAAAATATGGGGGATAGGGAAATGAATACGAGGTACCCTGCTTATGAGAGACATCTTGTATAAAAGACAAAAATTGCTGCCCGGAGCATGCCGCTTATAAAGGGGTTTAACTGTGCATTTCAGAAAACATTACACTCAAACCTCGATAAAATGAAACCGGATATAACGAAATATCAGTTATAACAAAATAAATGAAGAGTAGCCTTGCAATAGATATAGTGTAAAGAATAAACCGTTACACCAAGTTTTTGGATATAACAACTTATTTTTGTGTAAGATGCAACTTTGGTATAATGAGGTTTGAGTTTGCACTAGCAAAAACACAACTGTGCGTTAGAAGGTATTTTATTAACAGCGGCTACTTTCCCCGACTGTGCCTCCCACGAAGCCACGCTCTGGTGTGGTAACAACTGGCACGCAGTCACTTTGGTGGAGGCTACGAACGAGTCAATTCAGACGAATCGCGAGCAGAGGGCCAGAATCTTGGAATAACGCGGCTTGTCTCCGCGTAGCATGGACGGCAGAGGCACCAGTATGCGTGTGCCCAGAGGATTGCCGTTGTCGTCGAGCAGCACCATGTTGTTCGTGTCATATCGAGGCACCAGTGGCCTCTGTTTCATGTGCTTGCAGCCCACAACAAAGCCCTTCTTCTTTTGGCCCAGGATTGCCACCAACACCTGCAATAACAAAGAAGTCGCAGTCCTCTTAGGCAATGCGAAAGCCTTGGCTCACGAAGCATTTATTAAAGGGCCCCAAACCACCCAGAGGTCAAAACGCTGTTATAGTAGGAAAGTTGTGCAAGAGTCTACAAGACATTGCGTTCAGTTCTTAAAGGTGAAGCTTAGGTGTCCCCCAAATTTTTTTGAAACGGTGCCGTGATAGCAGAGTTAGATGCGTTTGGTGATCAAAATACGCCAATCGCTACCTTCGCTATCCTCTGCTGGTCTCCTCTCTCAAAACCGCTTTGTCCTCCCTGACTGCCCCTCCCAATATCGCGTGGCATATGTCGTTGCTGACCTGCAGTTCGAAATTCTGCCTACTTCTTGTTGCCACGACTCCATCAACTCCGTGCTTGTTGACTAACCACTGTTGCCATTTTTGCCTGTGCTTTTATAAATTGTGCCAGTGTGACCCCGTGTTGTGCACATACCTTGAAAGAATCGCCAACAAGGCAACATGCTGTGCCAGAGCACCTGCATGTGATATTAGTTGCAACAACAGCCATAGGCGTGCCCCTCCTCTCACAGGTCACCAAGGAGGGGGGCACAATGTCAGCCCTATACATTTCTTCGGATTAGTGGGTGCATCAGTGGCTCGTTTTACTGCCGCGTATGGCATCGCTTACCGTGAGGTCCTTTAAAAGGACACTAAAGAGGAACAATGACTTTGTTTAGATGGACAAACTGCACTCTGAGAACTGTAATGCCATATGTTTCACTGTCATGAGTTTATTATTAGTAGAGAAAATCAAGGTCGAAGTTTAATTTTTAAAATTTCTTGCTAAAATCACGCACGACGTAAGAAATTTCAAAATGTATTTTTGGTAGTGTCTTGACACTGCCTGAATGAAACTTTCGTAAACTTTGTATGCTATGTTTATGGCACCCACAGATTACAATGTACTTCATTTTTGTCCATTGGAAGCTAGGTTGAACCCAGTAGGTGTCTTCAAAATTTCTTGTGTCACGGTATTTGGTGCGGGAATCTCAAGGTGGCGTTCGAACCCACATTTTCTTTTCACATGTTTTATCTTTTACCAAGTGTCGAGTCGTGGTAAAAGTGGTGTTTTCAGGATTGTGAAATTGTAATTTACTAATATGTGAAAAATCCTTTTGCTCTTTAGTGTCCTTTTAAAAGGATGCTTTCAGTCAGCTGCACTGTTTCTACAACCCTTGACTCCCTCATGGCTTTGTGCACCGTACAGATCGGTCCACCTTGACGCATCACATCACGTGATGGATGGATGGCTGAAAGAACTTTGTTAAGGTCCAATAGGTCGTGCTAGTGTCCTAGCTTGAAAGACCTAGCCTTTAAACTGCTTCGTGGGCCTGTTGGACTGCCCATAATTGTCCCTCTAATGTAGGACTGCGCAAAGCTGTGTCCCATCGTTCTTCAGTCTTTTCTTTGTCGCTGCATAACGTGGAAATGGCACAGCATATAAGCATGTGATGTCACAAATATGTCACACCTGTATTATCAGGTAAACAAATTTATTACCATTCATGTTAACAATGCCCAAATTTTTTCACTCATATGAAAGAGAAAGGAAGCAAAAAATTCTGAGTGTTACAGGTTAGATATCTGCCAATTGCAATTAGCCCACAATTACTGCATTTCAATTAAAAAATGGCAAATTGTGACTCTTATGCTTTCCTAAGCATAATAATGTTACACCCATTGGGCCAGTAGCATGAAACTATTGAAGAAACACTCACGCTCGTTGGGGCTTTAAACTCTGGACCAACCCTTTTCAGCACTATGACAGTGCCACCTACGACGACTCTTGAAACACATTGTTGCAGTGTTTGAATCCCGGACTACAAAGTGGCTGACTGGGCTAGTTGGTAGTGCATACTTATGGATAACATCAAGAAAAATAACATAATCGGACTACAAGGATTTTTTTTTTTTGAATGCTAAGCTTTCTTTATCAGTGCCTTTGTATTGCTTTCCACTGTAGCCTCGTGCAACAAGCAAGCAGATCACAATTTTTCCTCTTTCATAACTGCAGTCCGCTCTGACTAATTTTCTAACTCATTTAACAATTCCTTTCCAGCACATCATGGCCATCGCCAAGTAATGGTGACAACTACTCCTTCATTTATTTTTTTACTTCAATTAAAAAAAAGGGGGGTGGACATGGACAATATGTTATGCATGTGCAAAGTTTAATCTGTCTAAATACTTTTTTTTATTACCATAAAATCTTGAGCAAGTGCCTCCCTACAGTGACACGTAATCTAAGAAGTTGTAATAAAATGCTTTATTGAATATGCACGCATTTGCTGAACTAGAGGGGATCGTCCTGCAAAATTTCGTGTGTTTTGACAAGGAGGGGTAGAGACGCTTTTCAAATATTCCAGCAATTTGTGATAATTTAGAATGCAACACCGAAGCACCATACCGTAGAAGTACTAAGAAACCAAGCACATATTTAAACTCTTAGAGCTTGGATTAATAGGAACAGCTGTTGCAGGATTTTGTGGCAGGATGAAAAAAAAAAAAATTACAGGTGTGTAGGATGGGTGCCCGCTTAGCCATTGTCACATATTTCAAATTTCTGAAAATGGGGATGGGGTAACACACGCCCAGGTAGGGGTGCTGCTCGGGATTTAACGGCAATAATCAGTTGAAAGTGTAAGCACTGTCCTGTCTACTTTCATTGTCCACCTCAAAGTGACATGTTTAAGCCAAACTTGCCACCTTGTTGCCAACAACATGCGTTACTGTCAAGGGGGCCAGGGAGCACCTTGTCGCCAATAGAGGCAAAACCCGTCTTGTTGTAGACCTGGATGATCTTTGGCGGCTTCCCATCCATCATGGCCTGGCGACCCAGTGCGCTGTTGTCCACCACTCGCAGGCGCGATTGTTTCTGCAGGTGGTGCACCACAGCACTTGTGCTGAAACGAAACGTACGAAGGAACACTTGCAATTGAGGAATAAAGGGCATGCTGCTGGTGTTTACCACTGAGCTTCATATGTGAGGTAAGGACGAGACGAACCCTTTTGGGTGGTTTTTTTGTCATACAGTGTCTCTGCCGTATGAGTACGTTTTTAACCTTCCGCTTGAAATTTTGCTCTGTACCATAGATCTAGAAAATGTTTAGCACAGAAAAGACAACACAGAAATAGGAACATAGACAAACCTGGGGGGGGGGGGGGGGGGAGTATTTTGTCAACGTTATGTTAGAAAACAGCTGAGGGACGGAATGAAGGAACGATACGGAATAAACAGCCAATAGGTGAGCTGAGGGAATTCAGAAATGGTTTCAATGCATGAAGAAATACGAAATTATTATAGCTGGACATTAAGATTGGCAGGAACTGTTTTTAAATGCTTGAAATCAAAGAATGGGATGACCAACAATTTATTAGAGTCTTCAGTCTACGCTAAGTGATGCCGCAAATTTATGAGTCGTTCACTGGTGATTTTCCCAGACTATCAGCATGAAATTGGGGTAAGCCAGGTGCAGAAAAGCTCATTTGATTTTCAAGCCTCAAGTGCTCACTTTTCGATCTAATACCAATGTATGGAGACTGTTTTGTATTGTCGAAATGATGCCACCTACACCCGTTCTGAGGCTATTCTCAGGTCTTGATGGTCACAAGTGTTCCTACCAATCATGTGCCTTTTGTTCTTCCAACCTTTTGTTCTTCCATTCCGTCCTTCCTCCATTTGGTGACAGAACATTTACAAAATAGTTCCCTGGTTCACGTCTTGTCTTCGAGCACTAAAAAATTAGCTTAATTACTTTTCTTGCCACCCATTCTGTAGCTATAGCTGGCCACCAGTATGTTTCTCTTCCCTAAATACCTCAATCCAAATTGTGGCTAAGATCTACGTAGCCCAATATTGTCGATATAGAGGAGTACTGTTTGTATTGAGCTCATGTAGATTGGAACATTTCATGTGGGTTTGAATCGGCTTGCAAAATAGGTCTAAAACTATTGGAATGTGAACTACAGTAATATTTTGCTATAAAACTAACATTATCCCTTTTCTTCCATCGGCGCTATGCTTTGTCGCATTGGCACAAACGTGATTCCTAGACTTGAAGGGCGAGGGGTCCTTTCTGGCGGAATTTGTGATATTCTGGACTGTCAGCAGGGTTTCCTTGTTCTTGGCATCTACCGAAGGCCTTGAAAAGTGCTCCACTTTGTTTTATGCAATGCCGTTTCAAACCACTTCTTCGTTGGAGATCGTTGCCCCGTATCTTCAGTTCATATGTACTGTATTTCATGTATACTGTGCTGGAGTGGATGGAGGACATTTTACTGTAACGTTAAACGCGAAAAGAAACGAGTACGAAAGTCGGACTTTTTATATTAGTTATTTTATAGTATAGTATTATAGTTATATTATAGTTTTATCATAGAACACCACTTCTTTCAGTAAGTGCCAACTCGCCCTAGAAAAACTAAGTGTGGAACATAAACACGATAGCAATGCCTCTACGACATAAATGCAACATTTTGCATGAGACCATGCTGGTTGCTTTGGTTCCCATTGTTGATGCAGTGCTGGTTTATTGAATGTGGCTCAGTTTAATTGAAACGGTGGGAGAATTTGGCTCATTTTTTTATTAGAAACTGCCTTTCCGAGTTCACGTACAATCAGGAATTGCCACATTTTGATTCCATCTGTTTTACAAGTTATAAATACTTAGGCACGCTTTACGTTCCCATGAAATTTAGTCTAGTTTCGGTTTGGCTGTTTCTGAAGAGAAGCAAAAAAAAAAAAAAAAGCGCCACAACTTACCTGAATGCACGATGCCGTATGCAGTTGCCCGGAAGTAACATGAAGGCGGTAGAGCTCAACATTTTCGATTGTTACCGAGAAATGCCACGGACGATTGGTGCGCAGGTTCCTGGGTCAGCTGGCGCCTTTCATAGCGCTAAGGTCCCTATAACTACAAACGGAGAATCGTTCAGGCACTTTATTGCGTTATAATGTCACTAACGCATGTTTTAAGGCTGCCTTTCCTAGGTCAAATCAGTGACTTGGATTAGCGAGCCATATTATTAGCGTTCATAACGTTTCCTATAAATAAGAAGCACGTTAAACAAGCAACTTTTTAGGTCTCCGTTCGAACTCGCGGCATGACCGCATTCTTTCGGGCCCTGCTGCTGCACATTTTCGTAATCGTTCATCTAGGGCGTCTGCGCTTGATTTGCGACGTAACTAGACTTTAGAGATATTCAAATCGTTTCAAAAAGAACACCCCATCAGAAGAAACTACGGAAAACACGCAGAAGAGAGACGCACCATGTGAGCGAGAACGCTAATTCGCTTGGATTGGCTCGGATTGAAACGTTTGAACACAAATTGTCGCTTGTGATGCCGATGACGACACGGCTGATGCTTATCGAGCTGAAGTGAGACCACTGGCCTAGCCGCCGCCCGCCGCGGCGGTAGCCTCCCAGCAGAAAAGCCCGTTGCCCACGTATCCGGCGCCGCACACGCAGTACCGCGCACGACACGAGGCATGTAGTCCGCATTGCGTGTGCCTGGTGCAAGGCGCGAGTAGTCGACTGTCGGTGGTGTCGGCTAGGAGTACGGCGCGCTTGGCGCGACCGCCAGTCGGCTGCTGCAGCAGGAACGGGCTCTGCAGTTCGGGGAGGGGCTCTTCGATGGGTTCTCGAAGCCTGAAGCGGCGACGTGCCACCAGCAGTCCCGTCGACGAGTACACGGAGCAGGCGAGCAAACCTCCCTGGCTGCGCCGCAGGCCCGTGATGCGCAGGGAGCGACCCGACCGGCTCACCTGCGAAATTTAGTTCCGCTCAAGCAAACAATGCGCAAATTACGTACGGTAGTGCATGATGACCTTCGGTCAGAGGTACTATATGTGGTTAAAATAAAAAAAGCAAAAAAAAAAGAAAATACTGCTGTTGCAGGGACAAACTTGTTCGGTCGTAGTTAATAAAGGGGCTAAACAAGAGAACTAACTGATCACCCGTTATCAGTGGTTGTACTGCATGGTCATCTTATCTCTACAAGAAACATTTACTGTTATCGTCTCGAACGCTCTAGCCGGGAGATATCCAGCAGGAATAGCTAAAGCGGCAGCCGTACGCATGTGCACGGGTAGGGGGGATGGGAGGCAACCTGGTGACGGCAGCATTCCAAGCGTCAGCCGTCAGGGCACAATGCAGATTTCACATTTCTAATTCACTTGTTCCAGCCGAGATTTCTGATTGATTGATTGATTGATATGTGGGGTTTAACGTCCCAAAACCACTATATGATTATGAGAGACGCAGCCGAGATTTATATTGTTCCACTTCCTTTTTTCCTGACCGAAGCACCGATCTACACGCACGCAATCTATCCTTCGGCGCACCGCGTACCCTCATGTTGGTGGCCAGTGGCTGGTAGTCCCAGTCCCATCGAAAGTAAAGAGACTCGAGCGGCAGCGTGAGGAAGTGCTCGAGGTTGACGGTGAGCTGGTCTCCTCGGAACACGGGCCCCAGGTCGACGGGCAGCAGCTCCAGTCGGAAGCTGAGGTTGCCCAGAGGTCCCGCTAGGGCCTCCCAGCTGTTGGGCTCCAAGTCCGAGTCGGTGATTGGCGAGATGCGCAGCTCGCCGGCTCCAATGGCCACGTTCCATGGCGCCGTGTCGGGTCGCAACTCGACCACGGCGTCGCGGGATGTCGATCCGTCGAGCGAACGGTAGCGCCTTCGCCACGTGACGCGACCGACTCCCGTGCCGGCACTGCGCAGCCACAGTGTCACCGTGTCGCCCACCTGCGGCGGCCATGCAAGGACGGTACGGTACACCCTGTTGCACAGTCCCGCCAAGAACATGCCTCGCCCTTTACAAAAATAGTCCTTGTGAATCTTCAAGCATTGCTTAATTCTGGTAGTTGACAGGGCCCCATCTAGGGGGAGTTGAGGGTATTCTGACATCTCCCCAAATTTTTTCATGCTTTACCATTTCGTGTGATACTAAGGCATCTACATGCCTTCACAACGACCACGTTACCAAAGTTAGCTGTTCTACAAGGGGCAGAGTTTTTTTTCGATGGTAAGGGGGGGGGGGTGGAGTGGCGGGCACCTTTTTTATCTGAAGGGGTGTTCGGACAGGCAGACGTGGTCGAGTGACATTTTGTGCTCTGTATGTCATGGCAAAGAAAAAAAAATATCGAGGGGCGAAGGGTGCATGGTGTGCCACCCTCTGCCTACGCCACAATAATACCCCCCGAGAAAAGTTCATGAGTACGGCCTTGGTGATCGCACTTATATCGCATTCGGACCTTACTGAGTATCTGCTGATGAATATGTTATAGGGGCACTAAAGGGAAACGATAAATTTCTTGAAGCTGGAAAAAATAGACTCTCAGAACCCTAGTATTGTTCATCTACCATATGTGTATTAAAAGACAAAAGAAATGTCAAAAAGCACATTTTAAAATTTCCTGCCAGAATTTCCAATGAGACGTCATAATGTCAGTGTTGTTTAGTACTTTGGCCGCATAAAATTTCCTGCCAGAATTTCCAATGAGACGTCATAATGTCAGTGTTGTTTCGTACTTTGGCTGCACTATAGCTCAACAAAATTTATTAAAACTTGCCATGTAATACATCTGGCTCCCTCAGAAAATAATGAATCCTCCCCCTCCTGATTATCCGCCACCCTTGGCTTCACTGCAACCAAACCGGGAACTTCAGAAGTGGTGTCGAAACTAGCATTTTCTTTTCGCGAGTTTTGTTGCTTACCAAGCGTCGTCTCACAGCGAGCGTGATGTTATTCGTACTGTGAAAAAGTAATTTACTAATACGAAAAAAATTGCGTTTCTCTTTATGGTAGCTTTAAGAGTTTACACATACCGAGCGCACGCATGTGAGCTGTCTTCTGAAATTGTTTGCACGGTGCAATGATATGCCGCTGAATCTGAGCGGGTGCTTGTCGATCTTGTCTGCACGTCATAACATCAATTTCTATTCAGTTGGCTATAGGTGCCGGAGGGTGATCAGTGGCGGACCACGAGGGCGCCGTTCTCTCTTGTGAATGGCCAACTTGACCATAGTAGTCTTCGCTGCAATGCACGGTGTTTACGCATGTGTTGAGGTGTGATATAAGCGGAGCATGCCATGTGCATGTATACCTGTCTCCGGAAGAAGCACGTGCCCGTGGAGGCGTCCCACTCGTCGCACGGGACGCCCGGCAGAAGCGCCCGGTTCTCCTCCAGCTGGTCGGGCAGCGCAGCGGCAAGCCACACGACGGCGGCCAGCCAGGCATGCCGCATGCCCAACAGGCTTCCTCTTCTTCTTCATCCCAACGTCACATATTGTTGTTGTTGCTGCTGTACATTGCGCTGTCGTCTCATTTCGTAGGTGGCGGTGGTAACAACTTTATCAACAACTCCGGCAAATTCGCGGCCTAAGCCGCCCCCGAGGAGGATGGCCCACAGTTGATCCTGGAGGTTGGAGCCGTGTAGCGCCGCCCGACACTGCGTCGCTGCTTCATCTAGAAAGACCGATCACCCCTTCCCCCTCCCCATATAACGAGCAGATTTCCCGAGAATGTGCCAATAAGAGATAATCAGTCTATGATTTCAATAGTATCGGAAGTTGTACGGCAGCACGTTTGGGGTCGCCCTTCTCGCGCGATGTATACCCAAAGAGACTATGATTTCACTACATGGGCGTCGGCAGGGTGTGCAAAAAAGGCACTTTCCCCGCTCAAGCCACACCTGCATTTAGCCCACCAGCGCTCTTCGCCTCCCGCAGACGCAATGCAAGACTGGTTTGTACCCTCCAGCACAGCAAACTCCCGATCGTAAACAATGCGGCACATACCTGCTGCGAGATGGGCGAAAACTCGAGTTGGCGTCCCTTCGTCTTGTCATCTCATTTTGAAAAAAAAAACGAAAAAAAACCTGCGCTAAATTACATCAGACGGCTGTTATGTTCGATTAAAGTATCAGATTGAAGGAACAATTCTCATTTAAAAAATGTACATCGGGAAATTCAGACGGGTAACCAAATGTCTACCATCCATACTGCTACTTGGCAGCTATAACAAGCTTTAGTGAGATGTTTACAATAGTCAATGCCTTTTCGTTTCAACAGTAGCGTTGTCGCAAGCGCTACTCGATGTTAAGTTTTCCCGTATAATACGTTCAATAAATTCCGTAAGTAAAAAGCGTATATCTGGAAGGTTCCGCGACTACAAACAACCGGATACGCGATCAGGCCCATGTCATCCATGGTTTCGTTTATATAAAAATACACAAAAGGATCTATTAGTAAGTCAAAGGAACAATCAATACAAGCGCTGCCAAAGTTGGAACAGATTTTGTTGTTGCTTGTTTTCATTGGACGCCTACTGCTTCAGCAGAAGTGAACTCCCGGTGCCCGACCATTGGCGGCCTCTGAAATAAAGAAAGGAATTCATTACGTCGAGTTGTTCTTTTTACTTCCGTTTTTATAATGACACTCAGTGAGCCGATGCGATCCTCACTGTGTCTCTTCATAAAATCGATTTTTCTTTTTTATTCGAAAAACGACCACTTTATAGTGGCCGCAGAACTGATATATATATATAAGGTTGTTGAAGACCTTGAGGAACACCTATTTTTACCATTTTTCATCAAAAAACATCCCCCCCCTTCTAATTTTCTTTCAGCGCGAGGGACCTATAGCCCCCCCCCCCCCTCCAAGGCTAAGAGCTTGGTATACGGGCTTTTACCATTTCGCACCGCCAAAATGCGAGCGTCGCTGTCGGAATCGAACCCGGCGACCTTCGTGTCAGCAGGACCGCGGCGGTTGATGCAAAATGTGACGTCCAATTGTCCTGAGACATGACGTACCTAGCATGCTTCCGAGGAATGCCCCGTAGGTGGCGCTCGCGGTGACGGCGCCCCGATCGGAGGGGTTCATGCGCAGCGTGCGGACCCGGAAGGCCCTGCCGTCGGCTTCGCTGGGTCCCACCACGTCCAGCTCGAGGCTGTGGAAGTCGGCCAGGCCCGGGTCGGCCACCAGCCGACCACGGACGCCGTCGAAGCCCAGCGTGTGCGCCGCCATCGCCGCGGCCGCCATGCTGTTCACGTTGTTGGGCGCCATCGGACAAAGGCCTCGCACGGGTCCTGCGATGACGGCCAAAAAGAATACATCTGAAATGGGACCACTTACTAGAGGAACCGTAATCTGCATATACGATCATATCATCATAATCACTTTGTCAGGTGAGATGAAAGCTGTTTATCAGGGGTGATATTGTGGATATTGTAAAACTCCGCCATATTACGTCAAATGAAGTGATGGCGACATTTTCGGCCAATCAGAGTGAGAACGTTGCAGACTTAAGGAATCCGATCGATAATAAAGAAACTCGTCAAAGGAGAGAGCTCATAACTATTGGTGTGTAAGCGGATCAGAACGGATGTCAAAGGAAGCGATACCAAGATAAGCCGAGGATTGTGTTGTGACGTCAGACAAAGGAAAGCAAACAGTGGGGTACAAACTTCTTCACAGACGGTTTCTTGGGCGCCACCGTAATCTTCTCGGGACTGCGGTAAGTATAGGCGTTAAAGAGCCCAACATAGCGCCGTTTTTTTCCCTCTCCTGTGAAATGCTCTATACAAGAATATGTATTGGTTAGTTTTTCTTGTCAGCTACGCTTACCAGAGGAGATCTGGCGTAGAAGGCGTAGAGGAGATCCGGTGTAAGCAGGATAGAAAAACTAGAGATAAACGGAGTGTGGAAACAAAGGCTATACGGTCCTCATTTGTTTTTGTTTTTAGTGACGAACAAGAAAAAAGGAAACCATGGAGCTACCCTCAGGTATCCGCAATGAAGTCCAGCGTGAAATCGTCTGGTGGGATATATATATACACATAGCGAGAATCGCGAACTCACCGTCATACAGAGTGACAGGCTGAGTTCCCAGCGCCGCTCGGTCGCAGCGGACGCGCATCTCGGCGTCGGCCAGCCTCAGCGCCGACGGGTGCTTGGTCATGGTGACCGTCAGCTCGGCCAGCTGCCCGCGGTCCGCCAGCGCCCGGATGTCGTGCAGACCCCAGAGCGCGCCGCACGGCACGAACAGCGCGTGGCGACTGGCCGCGGCGCGCAGCCGGGCCTCGACGTCGGGCTCGGCGAACGCCGTGGGCGAACCCACCAGGAGGTCGCAGTGGCGCAGCAGCTGCTCGCCATGAGTGCGGACCAGTGACGGGTGAGCCACCTGTAGCCAAGGGTTTTTCACTTCAAGGGACACTAAAGAGACATAATGAGTTGTTTTAGATTGATAATTAGCACAAAAAAATCAGGTTTCTTGTTTTTTAAATTTCGCGCCGTAATCTCCGCACGTGACGTCAGAAATTCCGCAGTGTGTTTTTCGAATTTTCGCGCCATTGGCTCGATGAAACTTTCTGAAACTTCGCATGCCAAGTCTATGCCACCGACTGATTACAATGTACTTCAGTTTTATCGATTAGAAGCTACGTAGGACCCAGTAGACGCCTTCGGAAATTGATGACGTCACAGTTTGGTGCGGGAATATCGAGGTGGCGTCTTCACCCGCAGTTTTTTTTTTCACACGTCTTCTCGCTCACGAAGTGTCATGTCGTGGTAAGAGCGGTGTTTTCGGGATTATAAAATAGTACTTTACTAATACGCGAAAAAGCGTTTTGCTCGTGTACGTTTAACGGGAGTCACAATCGTGCTATGTTCTATCACATATCTCCTATGGTATTTCAGATACTTACTGTACATCAACTATACAATGTAAAACTCGCCACATATATCGGCCGAGAAATCGCAAATAACGTGGTCGTTAGATGCTCCACGTGATCAACGTTTTGACAGATATCGACTGCCATGATTCAGAACAACCTATGGAAAACAAATCTTGTCGTATCAATTATCTAATCCACTTCACCACTGAAGCTATGTCCGTGAACTTTTAAAACAAAGCAGTAGAAAAACTTTAAAGAAAAATGCTGAAATGAACCTACTCTCTTGTTGTGCGCCTCAATTAAATATATTATCAATTACAAACATTTTTAATGTTTGTGTACTACTGTATAATCTTGTAAATTTACCTCATCTCTTTTGATTTGTATTTCGCATTCAGCATTGTACTTAGTCTTCTAGAATATTTTTTTGGGATTCAGTTTTTCACGCATTTTTTTCTTTTTTTTATAGTGCTATGGACAAACTGGTGTTCATTGTAGTGCGATATTTTAAAGTGTATGTTTCAAATATTTTCTTTCTACTCTCTGAATTTGGTTTTTGTGTTCCTAAAAAAATATCTGTATTTTTATGTTGCTCTACATTTGTGCAAATCAATGGGTGGAGTGGAAGGATCCTAGTCAGGGAGAGATAGTTGCTCTCTAGTCCCTTCAACCTAGGCAATATGTTTTATCCAAATGGGTTTAATTGAATGAACATTAGCGACGGTCGCACCTCAAATCCTACGACAGCCTCCCCGGAGTAAAAAAAGAACAGCGCACATATCTGGTGGCCCACGCACCTCTACCACGAGGTCCGGATGCCGGGTGGCGGCCAACGCCAGGTCCTCGAGCACCAGGTGCGGGGGCAGCCCCTGCACCACTCGGCCCCGGCTCCAGACGAAGGCGAGCTCGAGGGACTCCGGTCGCCGCTGCACTTCGGCCGCCAGGAACTGGCCCAGCTGGCCGAAGCCCACGATGCCCACGCGCCGACGCATGGTATCGCCGCCAACGGTCGACTGCGACGGCGGCGCCTCGTCGTCGTGACCCGCTCTAATCACGCGTGCATGTCCCGCCGTTTTCTCGGCGTGGGCTGAAAGGGAAACGCGCGTCCGATACACGCCCACCGCAAGGACAACGTCTAGGTCGAAAAGAGGCGCCTTTCGTGATGAGCTTCTTCCCGTGTGTGTAGATACGTGCATGTGTAGCACATCCGTGTATGTATAAGTACGCATGTACGTTCACACGGCAGTGTACACCTTCAAAATATAAAGGAAAACGCAGTTTTGTATTCCGCTATCGACGAGGGATGAAAATTGGCGTGAAGGCCTCCTCATAAAAGCACGTTCGTATGAAGAGGCCTTCGGGATTTTTATGTTCTTCTGATAAACAGTTTCCAACGCATAACCTTTACTTTTTTATTAATCACGTTTACGGCATGCGTACGTAATTGATAATTATAAGTACAGGGTCGCGACACCTCACTATAGCACTTAAGATTTCGTAGAAACTGCAATATACTGCCCAATTCGGAAAATCATTGTGCTTATCGACACCATATGATTAGGCGTCATATATAATGAACATCTCCCTCGTGAAGTAGAACAACGTTCTACAGTTTTACCGGGTTGAATACTAAAGAGGCTCTCACATGAAGTGTGTTTCAATAGCTCTAGGAATGTCGCATTGTGCTGAAGCCCCTCCATGACGCCGTGTAACAGCGCAGCAAGGCTACCGTATAGACCATAAAGATTTCTCAAAGTGTGGGAAGCGTCGTGGTATCAACGTGTGCTTTGAGGCTTCAGTTGATTTCTCACAGGTCACCAGTGCTGCGCCCCGTAGATTCACGGCATTGCAGGATATCATGGCACGCGTTTTCTCGCTGCTTTCCTTTCAATAATAATAAAGAAAAATCCACACCAACGATGCACGTCATGCACATTAGCTTAGCTTCGGAATACACCAAAAATTTACATTTCGATTATAGCAGAGCAACAGGCGAGCAAGCACGCTGTGTCATGTGATGGACGCTATACTTCACTGACGTATCATTGTGGGACGTACTGTTTGAAGAATGCGCAAATCAACTCGCTACGAAATTTCACTTGCACCGTGCGTGTGTATTTGCAATGTTAACCTTATCGGTGCACATAACAAACGACGGGCATGTGCGTCATTATACCGGCAGCTGGTGTGAGAGCCGACGACATTAAAGTTGGGAACAATGGCAGACTTTGTCATTGGGCAATTGTTCAATGACTGGTATGACAACATGTCTGCTGTAGTGACAGCGCTTATCATGCACCCACAACGGTTGTTCAGTGGTTATGGTACATGAGCACTGACCGCAAGGTCACGGGATCTAATCCCGGTCGTGGCTGCCGGATTTTGATGAAGATCGGCGTTAAGGAATCTCAGGAGGTCAATATTTCCGGATCGAGCCCTCCAGTACGGTGTCCCTCATAATAATATTGCGGTTTCAGAGAGTAAAACACCAGAAATTGTTATTTTATCACCACGAGAAAAAGCTGCAGTCGGCACGCCCCCGCCACCATGGGTGCATCACTGGCGTAGCCGAGGCATGGAGGTAAACCCCCCTTTTCAAGACACACCCGCAAACAAACACAGCATAAAATACGGTTGACCCCCCCCCCCCCCCTTCCGTTTAATCTCATCTGCAACTCCTCCCCATCAACCCACCGCAGAAAAAGCTTCCCGGAACGCTACTGGTGTACTTACCTGGTAAACAACGTATATTCTCCACAGAAATTATTTGTGCCGGAGACGAGACGGGTGGCAGTCCATACACTTCACAAGTATCGCGGTCGGCTTGACTCAGTTATCCTTGAAAACTACGCGCCTCCTATCCTCCGCCGTCCGGTGCAACTTTTACTGCGCCTGTGTACACATCCCTTAGTATACAGCGCTGCTATCTTGGCCATATCAGATCCCCGCGGAGGCAGCCCGGCAAGAGCCGCCTAAACCCTTCACACGTTCCCAGTGGTTTACATAGAGAATCTCGTTCATTCCAGCTGCAGCCCCCACTCGTGAAAAAGAAAGGGGAGAGAACATAATATAATTCTTTGGGTTTTACGTCTCAAAGCCTCGATATATTTAGAGGGACACAGCATAATGGAGGGCCCTTGAGATTTCGATCACCTTTTGTTCTTCAACGAGCACCTAAATGCGCATACACGGGACGGGCCTCCAGCATATCGCCACCATTGAGATGCGGCCAAGATTCGATCCCACGACCTACGGGTCAGCAGAGAAGCACCATAGCCGTCGCGGGAGATTGGCGAAGCAAGTGTTAGTTACGTGCTTCTGCTGTGGCCTCCTTCATATTTTATCACGTTAATTTTACACTCATTAACTGGTGTGTTAACACTGGGACCACTTACTCTGATGAGAGTAATTATATATATCCATAGATATTGGTAATTTGATTTATAATAGGGTTTAACAACACTTCGAGTCCTGACAAAAAAAGATTTTTCTTCTATTTATAAGTCACAATTAAGCAGGACTCTCGTAAAAGCAATATTTAAGACACTAATTGTGTGACATCGGAGGGACGCCTAAGTGAAAGAACGGATCCTTTTAGACTCAGAATTTGTACTATGAAAACTGTACTGTAAGTTCACCACCATAGGTCTGATAATAAAGAGAAAATAAAAATCAGCATCGCTTCCGAATTACACGAAGAAATCTGCGCGCAAGTACGCCATGCAGCGGGACGGCACGGATTTTCAGTTTCTTTGTATTTTGTCCGCGCTGGCTCAAGAACATTTTCTGAAACTTGGTTTCTTAGGCTTCTTTAGCATACACGTACTGTACTTCATATTTGCTGATTAGGAACCAGGTACGTCCTAATAGACGCCGTTAAAATTTATGACATCATGATTTTGGCGGGAAGTACAAGGTAGCGTCGCCACTGAATTACTTATTGAGCGTCCTCTCAGGGCAAGCGGGGTTATTCTAGTACAGTCGAACCACTCGATTACAAAATCATCAGAGAAGAGATTTCGTTCGTTCTACTGAGAATTCGGTAGTCGGGAAATATGAAAAAAATACGAAACAGTGTTACTTAGAAATTTTGCGTGGTTTGGCGTAGCTTTTTCAGTAATTTGATAGTAGCCGTGTGTCTGATGATGCCGAGATTGATTCGCAAACGCTCTAACCTTTTAAGACATAGAGCCAGCTTTCGTGAAGCCGAGGGTGGGGTAGGGGGTGCACGGCCTATCAGGGGGAGGGGGCTAGAAAAGCGGGTCTATAATTGCCGTCTTTTTTTTTTTTTCACCCCGCATGTCCCGAGATCACAATATACAAACATATGCTACAAGAAAAAAAAAAAGCTATTTTCAGGTCAGACTGCCATGTCGGCCTTCATATAGGCAGCGACAAGGAAGGGAAAAGTCCTGTGACATTGTACCGGGGGGCCACATAATACGATTATGCAGCAGCAGGTTGCTGATGCTTGCTCCAATTTATCGCATAATTAATGCTAGCGTCGTTAATTGTGACCAACTTTAGCGTCACTTCAAAATGCCCGCCTGATTTTGTACGATACTAGCGCCCCCTGACACCGCGTGCGATCAATATTCGGAGTTTTTAAATAGCGGGACCTGCCCGCGATGAAGAATGAAACGATGAGAGTGCTCTGAGCATGTCTTCCCTAGTAAAAATAAAAATGTTCCTGGCGTAACAGGCTAAAACCCTCCTTGACAGCAGCCTAACAACAAAGGGAGAGGGGCGAGGAACTATATCCCTCAAGAATGCGGAAGAAAACAAGAGCCCTAGCTGTATCCTCAGGCCCGGAGATTTGGCCCACGACAAATGCCATCGCCCTCCATCGCAGCCTTTTGATAAAATGAAGCTTTGTTTGTGGCCCACTCGTGTTTACTCTATGCCGACACGTGCAAACACACTGACCTATCTAAGTGAATTATTCTTTTTTCTTCTCCCGGCTACTAAGTAGACCGTGACAGGTTGCTTCAGCACCAGATGCACACGAAACGAAACAAACCTACATAAAACACACTTTGTCAACCCAGAAATTGTTTGTGAAAACCTCTTACATGCATCGCAAATTCTGTTTCAAGCTTCAGCGAACTAGAGGAGGGTCACAGTAGAGTCAAAAGACACGACCTTGACAACTGCAGCATATGGCTTCTGATACCATTACCATACATGCCCTATCTCGTTACTGTACCAGGAGCGTAGCTGGAAACTCTTTTAAAAATATATACTTCCAAGCACATTCCCTTCTGCTAGTATTTAATATTCTGAACAAGGCAAGATGCGGTGAAATAGCAGTGGCCACGCGACTCAAGACCACGAAGTGCAAAGACGACCACTCAGCTTGGAAACATTTCTCCCTTTATTAACAATATGTTCACACGACACACGTCTCGTGATATCGGCACTTTAGATTTATAAAGCAAACACGCCAAACGCACAAGGCGACAGAAAAACAAACACACTCAGAGAAAACAAAGCAGCGAGTTAAATTCTGGGTCGCACCGTCCCCAGAGCAGACAGCTGGGTGAGAATGCGATAGCAGCGCCGCGGCTAGACAGAACACTGCCTCTCACACGCACGCGTTCCGAACCGTTTCGTTACTACGCTTTTTTTTTTCCACGTTAAGTCGACGTCTACCTACACACGGGCTATTTGCACGTCTAGAAAACACGAAGCGATCATCTGCAACGGTTCGCCCGAAAGACAAACCATACACAACTGCGTAAGCTGTCGCGGCAGAGCGCTCCCCTTTCCCGTTAACTGCGGCGGTGGCAACAAACGCTCGCCTACTCTAAAAAGCGCACGCGGTAAATTGTAGCAACTGTACCGAGCTCAGAGCGAGGGCAACGCAAAGTCACACACGCACTCCTAAGACAGGCGAGATGCAGCGAGCCAGCCTGTTGGCCGTGCGGGCATCTTCACTTTGGCGACACAGCCCTCGCAACGTATCGGTCTCCTCGGCGCTCCGCAGCGACCAGCTGTTCGTCCACCGCGACGACGAGCGCAACAACGCCAAGGTCAAGTTCGAGTTCACGCCCGAGAACATCAAGCGCGCCGAGGCGATCACCAGCATCTACCCGGAGGGCCACAAGAACGCCGCGGTCATCCCGCTGCTCGACCTCGCTCAGCGACAGCACGGCTGGCTGCCCCTGACGGCCATGCACTACGTGGCCGACTACCTGGGCATGCCCCGCATGCGGGTCTACGAGGTGGCCACCTTCTACACCATGTTCATGCGGCAGCCCGTGGGCCGCTACCACGTCCAGGTGTGCACCACGACTCCGTGCATGCTACGCGGCGCCGAGGACATCCAGGCGTGCGTCGAGCGCAAGCTGGGCATCCGGCCGGGCGAGACGACCTCGGACGGCCTGTTCACGCTGAGCGTGGTCGAGTGCCTGGGCGCCTGCGTCAACGCGCCCATGCTTCAGGTCAACGACGACTACTACGAAGACTTGGAGGCCAAGGACGTCGACGAGCTGCTGGACGCCTTCAAGCGCGGCGAGAGGCCCAAGCCCGGACCACGAAGCGGCCGCTTCTCGTGCGAGCCGGCCAAGGGCCTGACGTCGCTCACCGAGCCGCCCAAAGGGCCCGGCTTCAAGGTGCGACCCGACCTGTAGTTGCTGGACCGCGAGTTTGTTTATATTAAAAATCTGTTAAGAAGATGGCGAGCCCCTGCCGTCCCGAAGGAAACTTGACCCCCCCATGGCTTTCGTGTGGTCACTGCTTGTCCGAGCTCCCGCTCCGCCGTCGTTTCCTGTACGAGCGCTGGTTGCGGAAGCCACACCGAGGCCGCTTGAACTCTGGTCTGCCGGCGTGCTCACTGGTTGTGGGACTGCGCATGGAGAAAGGATAAAAAAAAAAAAAACCGTCGCACTCACGTCTCTGTCATTCGGCTTGTTCTCAGTGACACGCATTGGGGGAAAACACTCGTTGTGGGACACCTGCCAGTACTTCCTATACATTTGTAGGATTTCCCAAGATGCAAAATAAAGCCGGCAGTGATGTAGGAATGCTTCCTGTTGAGCGAGTTGGAGGTTGTAGTTTTGAAAAGAGCGGGCAATTTAACATCAGCGTTTCAATGTGCACTTCTGGTAAGGCCCAGTTGGGATTGAACTTTTTAAGAATGCTTGGCTCCCTTCCAGAGCCTGCCAAAAAAAAAAAAAAAAAAAGAGACAGTTATGATTAAAAATTTTGATCCATGTAATGCACAATAACAATCAAAATTAACTGTGTGAAGCCGGTACTATAGCGGTGCTACACAGGCACTTTTAATTGCAAATAGGGCTGATCGGACTTCTGTGATTGCAATCAACAAGTTGGTTGCTGCTACACGGTAGTCTATATTCTGATCAATTTTGGTGTAGATTTCAGCCAAATAACAATAGCTGAGCTAGATCGCAACCACAGATTGTGATCGTCTTGATCCCGACTGGGCCCGAACGATTAAATGTGACTGTACAGCAGCCCCTTAATTTGGATGATCTCTGAACCAGATCAAAAGTGCCTATGACCAGCGTAACACATACACGGACAAACCTGATAGAATAACTGCAGAAGTTCTTTGTACTGTAAGACATACTACCACAACTCACTTTGACAACCATGGGAAACATGCCCGCCTTTTCTACAACAATGACTAGAAAACACCCGGACAGTTCACCTTTTCTAGGAATGATAAGCATAGTACTTAAGACCTTGCAATTATTTAATAACCAGCATTGTTTTCCTATTGTGGTAGAGCTTAATGTTGGCAAAAAGTGATGAAATGCTCTTCAGTGCACAAAGCACATTCAAGCGTAAGCTAAAAACACACTAAAGTGAAACAATGAATCGGTTTAGATTAATAAAGCGTAGTCTGGAAATTCTATGTCGTTAATTTTACCATCATAGGTATTACCATCACCATGAAAGAGCAATTTACTAGTACCAAAAAAATTGTTTTAGCTCTTTAATGTCACCTAGTGTAAGGATATCAGTGTAAACTGATATCCTTACTGTGAGTGCGATTGCACTCACATTAAGGATACCACGTAAAAGGTGTGCTTGCACAATGCACAACATACCTTGTCACTAGTCACTGCCATATTAGGCACTGCCATTTGCAGGGGTCAATGCTCATGTGTTATTAGTATTGCATAAATGCAAAGGTCCACGTGGATTTGTCTGGTGGCTTCAGGCTTCCTTGTTGCATTATAACTCATCACACTTTGCTTGTGCACGTGTGCAATCATTGGGCACAGAACGTTACGGTGCTGCAAAGTGGTGCACCTATGCGCAACACCTTCACAGCATAATAGCTGTTTATAGCGAGTGCTTTCCGTTAGATGAACGTGCCATGCTGCTGCCTAACGTGTGTTATAATGCTTTGGCATTAGCTGTTGCATTGGATGCGGACTCGGATCCACTATTGATCCAGACAACCATGAGAATCATTTTGGAAAGGAAATGGCTGCAAATGTCTCCACCATTCCCACCTGCTGGACTCGCCCGCTGGCTGGCTAGACTGCGGCTCCTCTTCTGGTTCTCCAGGAGGCCTGCAGCAGCAAGGATACACGTGTTATATGCTATTGTAACTGAAGTGTAAACTTTATCAGTTTTTGGCTCAGTTATAGACAAAGCTTCTATCTCTCGTTTCACTTACCTTGTTTCTCTTCCCCTCTTTACTTTGAGTCTTTATATTGCAGCGTACACTGCAAATAAACGCCCATTCTACTGGCTAATCAGCTTGTGTATACTTCGCTGGCGCCAACGCACAGGGATCGACGAACGACGAAACAGTGGCGACGAGAAATGGAAAGAAAAACCCTGGATTCAAGCAGAACGTCAGCTACGACGATGTCGCACCAGCAATCGCCGGACTTTAACAACAAGAAAGACAACTGGAAGGCGTATGTCGTCAAGGCAGAAGCATACTTTGAGGCAACAGGGGTGACAGAGTCAGCCAAGAAACGGGCGTTGTTGGTGGCAGCCTTAAGTACTTGCACTGTCCAGATACTATCAGGAAGAATAGCGCCGAAGAAGCCTAATTCTTTGGAGTATGAGGACGTCGTGAAAGCCTTGGACGAGTTCTTTGATCCCAAGCGCCATGAGATTGCAGAAAGTTTCCGCTTTTTCAACCGCTGCCAGCTGGATGGTGAGTCTGTTCAAGAATTCATTACTGAGATTTGCCGAATCGCGAACAACTGCAATTTTGATACCATGCTCGACCGAATGCTGCGGGATAGAATAGTTTGCAGCATCAGATCGAGTGCGCTGCAGAAGCAGATGCTGACAAAGAAAGATCTGACGTTAGAGGACGCTGAAACAATGGCCCTCGCAGCTGAAGCGGCAGAGAATGATGCCCGTAAAATGGCCGGCGAAGCATCACCTGTGCTCAGAATCAAGGCGCAGTCCTCCACGAGCAAAGAGGTACTGCCTGAATGCGGGCGTTGTGGCAGTGTCAGACATAACAGTAATGCCTGTCGTTGGAATAACGGGCGTTGTTATCTTTGCGGTGGACGCAACATAACTCACCTGCGCACGGCTGCGTTTCATCCCCAGTCAAATGGCCTTGCAGAGAGAGCTGTTCGAACCGTGAAAGATGGGCTGAAGAAGATTAACCAGGGCGGATTAGAAGATTGCCTTTGCAGACTACTCTTCAATTACCAGAGCTAGCCGGTACTCGGTCTTCCATTGGTGTAGCCGCTTGTTCTTATTGCGAGAGGCACAGCTGTGCTATAGCTCAAAGAGTGCATGCTAAAAGCAGCAGCGTGGCACACACCTGCACTCCCCTTCTCTGCTACACACTTCGTGTGCACACGCTAGCTACTCATCATGAACACTCCAGAGGCAGCAGCAGCGTGGGCTCACCACCAAGACCCTTTGGTGAGAGCCTGGGACGCCGAAGCGAAGAGGGTTCGTCAGCAAGTGGACCCAGTGCTGAGGGCCAGCAAAGTAGAGGCGTCACGTAAACAAAGGCAAGCAGTCGCATATCTTGCAACTTGCAAACGATGGAAAGTTGAAAGGTATGCGACCGCTTGTGGTTCGACAATAACTTCACCACCCATCTCCTCTTACAACCACCTCTTGTGTATACAATTGCATCGATATGTAAATGAATAAACATTGTGTTATAGGTGTACATACAGTCACCCTATAACAAAGTGTCACATTTTTATATGATGTGTGAGGCGAATGTTTTACGGTTTCATGGATAAGCGTTAAAGCTTTGCCCCACCTATCAGCATTCACTCCGTGGAGATGGCATGAATTTTTTTCTTCCAATTTATGTTCATGTGGCTCTTTTTGTACATATATATACTATATACATACACATACATACTTGTGACATGACAATTGCTAAAACCAACCAGGAGGCCTATATAATTGCTATCGCAATGAAACAGTCGCGCCTTACGGTAGAGTGGGGCTGGATTGCACCCAGCCGTCTTCACTGTCTGACGTGTTGACTCGTTGCTTCAACTGGTGAAGGCGTAGCAGCTGCAAATTGGTCTTTTCATCTTCGCTAGATGAGTCGCACGATGATGACGATGAAGACGAGGATGATGACGACGACGATGATGACGATAAAGTCCTCACTCTATTGCACTGGCTTGAATCGGAGGACGACCAACCCTCAGCATCTCGTTGAACCTGCAAACATTATTCACTTTATGAATGAGCATGTTCTACTTCAAGGGTTCCGAAACTTGCTGGCCTTCGCACTGCCACACGTGTGGATGCAGGCCCTTGTTCAATGTAACGACAGTGCTTTTCAAACATAGCGATCAGACCACAAGAGAACTAGTGGAAGCATTCTATATCAAAAAAGAAGGGGAGTCCTGCGTTAGTCAGACATCAATATCTTTACATGAAAAAAAAAAGAAATCCTAATCAGTAGTATGTTTGTTTGAATGGAATATGTCGTGCCTGCGCAGTTACCCATAGCGCAAAATTATTAATGACGTCGACACGATCCTTCGCTGGCACCTCTGCGTATGTTCTGTGTGTTTTTATCTTATGTGTTCAGATAATTTGTATATTTCAATAAATTCTTCAGTTGAGAGTCAGCGCTTGCTTGTGTCTCTTCTCTTCATCCCGTGAGTTTGTGCGCTGTTACTGCCCATAATGGCCTCAGGAAACTAGTGCTAGCTTTAAAAAGTGAGGAACACCTTCCAGCCTTGGTTCCTATGTACACATGCTAGGAGAAAAGCCTTGACTATTTTAATTGAAGGGACACTAAAGCGAAACAATGACTTGGTTTAGATATGTAAACTGCATTCTGAGAACTACAATATCGCAAGTTTCACCATCATAAGTTCATAATTAGAGGAGAAAATCAAGGTTTAAGTTTCATTTTTAAACTTTGCACTGTAACCTTTGCACGTGACGTCACTGATGTCAGTATGTATTTTTCGTATTTTCGCGACATTGGCTTAATGAAATTTTCTGAAAATTCGTATTTTTTTAGGTATACGGCCCCCACAGATGACAATGTACTTCATTTTAACCGATTAGGAGCTATGTAGGACCTAGCAGACGCCATCAAAATCTACGACGTTGCAGTGTTTGGTGCGTGAATCTTGAGGTGGTGCCTCCACCCGTGTCTTCTTTTCGTGCGTTTGCTCGCTTACCAAGCGTCATCTTGCAGTACGAGTGGCGTGCTTGGGATTGTGAAATTATACCTTACTATAATATCAGAAGGTGGAACATTGGGTAAATATGGGTCTGGGAGCAGGCAAAAGTGCCTTTTGTAGCAGGCTTGGAGGATCGGGAACGATATATTGGAGCAGGCTTAGAGCAGTGAGATAAAACATTCAGATCAGATGTAGCCCCGTTTCCAGCACTTGTGAAGTAACATTTGTGAAATGCCACATTTTTAAAACACCAAGCTAAATTTATGCAATATTGTTATCATTTCGATAGCAACTATGTGGACACTACGACGGGTTTCATGAAGTGCCTTACGACCCTTATAAAGTCCAAATTGATAATCTACCCCCGCGCGTCGTGTGTTTAACCTGCAAAAGCATGCGAGTAGGGGCGACAAACATGGTCCTGAAATGAACCGGCCTATCTTCATTGTTCAGAGGGCGCATATGACAACACTACCCCGATCGTGAGGCCCCGCGTCATAGCAGAAAGGAAACACCATTCCATCTTGAATGAGCATGGAAAGACGCAAGGTTGGGAGGGGTGTCAATCGAGCAGCAACTGTAGTGAATATTATGTTAGATGATATACAACAAAAGACAAGGAAAAAATACACTTTGAATCACAACAGCTCATTTACACAACAAAGTTTGGCACAGTGGTGAGATACAAACAATATGATGACAGAAAAAGTCACAGCTTTGCCGCAAAGGCGAAGCAATGAATGCAATAGCAACAAATTGAAAGGTCACGCGCAGAATGGCCAGCAGATCGGAACGTGTTCCGCGTTTCTTACGCACGAAACATACTCTCAAATACAGATGAACGCGAATAAGCGCCTCAGTTGTTACTTCGTAGTGTCTGAAAAGTGCGCTCCTTTTGAAAATGTAGACTGTGCAACAATTGTGGGGACCTTTGTGCGTCCGGTAATTAGAACCCAATCATTCAGGTAAAAGCGGAACGCAAGCCGAGACGTACGATCCTCCCTATTGCGAGATAAGGGCGCGCGAGTGAGCGTCGATCCCTGCTCTTTGCGGGGTAAAGTGCACGTGGGAGATGAGTATGCGGCTGCCGCATCTTGACGACGTTGCTACGCATGCTCGTTGCACCATCTAGCTGGTAATGCTGAAAACACAATAGTCCCCCCCCCCCCCCCCCCCAAGATGCCCATCAGCAGCGGTAAGTGGTAGATATAGTTTGCCGTTTGAACGTTGAAGGACGTGCTTGTCGGTGACTCAGTGGTTAACGCTTTGCACTCACTATTTAGAGGACCAAAGTTCGATTTCGCGCGTCGGAGTCTTTTTCTGGATGTTTTTCATTTTTGAATTTTCATATATATAGATACGTATAGACATACAGTGAGTGACGACGGCCATGTCGACGCCGATGTCATGAAAATAAGTTTGTTATAACTGAAAATTCGTTATAAAGGTATATTCTTAACACTACATCTACTGAAAGACTATTTTTTTTCTTTACTTCGTTATAACCGATATTTTGTCATATCTTGGTTAAATTGGAAGCAGGAAGGGCACACAAAAACGAGATCACTGGTCCGTATCGTTTCTGCAGTCCTTTTGTTTCTTGGTTTTTGCAGTGCAGTACAAGATTTGACAGCACAACTCACCAAGGTGTCAAAGAAGGCCATCATGCGAGGGTCTTCCTCCACCGACTTGTGGCTGTAATCATGGTTGGACAGCTGGCCACTCTCCAGCACAAGATGGACATACTCCTGGTACGTGAAACGCCGGCGCCGCCTCTCGGAGCGGGTGCAACGCGAACCACCTGGGAGCGGCAGGCTGCTCCACAGCTGCACACCACGACGGGTGGATTCAGAATGGCAACGAGGTTCCATCACCAGTGGCATAAGTTTTGCTTAGCAACAATGATTTCCCACGAAATTAAACACAATTGTACCACCTTCTCAAACAAATATTTAAACAGACATGTGGCATATGATGGATGCACTATTTCACTGTTGCGATCGAAACCAAAAGCTAACTGCGATATACGAAAACTATAAATTATAGACTACAGATTTCATTATGGTGTTTTCTTTTTATTTTCATTTTTGTCTGCATACTATATTATGAGCAGTGTAAGTATTTTTATAATTCAAATAACTTTATTGGCTTCGCTCCTGGCCGTCAGACATGCAAGTTCGGGATGAAGGCCTCGTCAGGAGGCATATGAGTCTCCTTTCGCCTTACCTCATGGTCATATTTCACATTGCCTATATATGTCTGAAATAAGAATTCAATCGGAAATTACTCATCACATGAATTGCCAAATTATCTGGCGCATCAATAAGCGTTCATAGATGCCGTTGAAACCCCACAAACTCACTCTGCCCATTTTGTATGAACAAAATATCATCATAAAGCAAGTGTAACAAAACTGAAAGCAATTCCTAACATCCCGTTGCTAGTTGTTTGCTGGAAGCAGGCTCACATTTCACTTAGGCATTATGATTTTAAAAAAAAGAAAAGAGGAACAGTGTTACGCAAAGCAAACTTAGTGCATAATGTTTCCAGTATGCCGAAGTAGTCGCTACTAAATTTTTGCTAATGACTACTAACCAATTAGTCATAATTATATTTGTAAAAGCCATTGCCTAATTATCAAAATGTAGATGAGGCAGATGTGCTGTCTGTGCTGCTCGCAACAAAGTTTTGATTGTGTGCTCATTTTTTTCTGTCAATAAAAAAAGCGCAAGGAATAAGAAAAATAACACACGAGTGTTCACACCCGCAAAAGAAAGCAGGGCACTCCACGCTCAAATAAGCTTACTGGAAGCAACAGCTCTGCCTCTTTTCTGTTCCCAGAGACAGCGTTTTGCACATTTGGAAGGGTACAGGTCGGGTGCCAACAACATGTGCCAACAACATGTGTCACTCTCGCAGACTGGTCTGCTGTCAGAACGGTAAACGAGCGAGCATGACAGCACGTTACCCGACACAAGCCATTCCCCGTCATTGGAGAACTCGATGGCGTTGACACATCCATAGTGCGCGTAGAGGTCTTTCCGGTACAGATCGGCACCGAAGACGAGTCCGTCGCGTATCAAAGCGTTTCTCAAGCCAACATCACCGTCGTACTGCCTTCGCGATGTGTAGCCGAGGATGCTACCTTTGGCCCGGCTTCGTAGAGCCATTTCGTCAGCCTATGCTGCTTGCGCGCATCTCACAAGTGCCCGAGGCACCTTCCACCCGTGGGAGACCCTTCGCGCGACAAGTGCACGCAATGTGGAAGTGTACTGTCCCTTAAATCGCAACCACCAACCGCGCATCTGCCTTCTTCCATCACGGCTGCCGCTTGATACGCCAATATCCGTCTTGACCTTGACTGGCTTCTTTTGGTTTCGGTTTCATTTGTAGCGATTCCTAACATGCCTTTGCTAGTTATTTGCTGGAAGCAAGCTCACATTGCACTAGGCATTCATAATATACAGGGTGCCCCAATCATCCCGCAGCAGAATTAAAAAAAAAGAGGAACAGCTTTACGCAAGGCAAACTTAGTGCATAATGTTTCCAGTATGCTGAAGTAGTCGCTAATATTTTTTTATTAATGACTATTAACTAATTAGTCGTAATTATATTTGTAACTCAAAAAAGTAATTGACTAATTATCAAAATGTAGATGAGGCAGATGTGCACAAGTTGAAATGACATCTGTCTGTGCTGCTTCAAACAACGTATTAATTATGAGCTCATTGTTTTCTGTGAATAAAGAAAGCTCGGAAAATAAGAAAAATAACACGCGAGTGCTCACACCCGGAAAAGAAAGCAGGGCACTCCACGCTCAAATAAGCTTACTGGAAGGTACAGGTTGGGTGCCAACAGCAGGTGTCACAGTGTTGCGGGGATTGATTGTACATCACTATCACCGTTCATATCACCCGATCACTCTTCTGATTAGAGCGATAACAGCCTGACTGTGTAAGCGTGATCCATATTATTTCTTTCTACATTTCCTTAATTGCTAATGGCCATTTCAAAGTGAGCATGTTTGAGGGCTCCTCTTCCTGATGCGTGCAGCAGTCTGGTCATGTGTTATTTTTCGTATTTCGAGGGGTTTCTTTTAAACAAAAAAAAATGGGCACGTAGTTAGTAAGTTGTTGAAAGTAGCAAAGACAGATGTCGTTTCAACATGTGCACATCTGCTTCATTTACATTTTGATAATTAAGTGAGGACTTTTCAAGTTACAAATGTGATTATGACTAATTAATAATTTATCATTAACCAAAAAATTAGTAGCCACTACTACAGTACACTGGGAACAATATGCACTTGCTCTGCTTCACAAAACGGCGTTACTTTTTTTTTTTTTTCGTGTAGTGCTGCGTGACAACTGGGACGCCCTGTATACTACATCACCACGTCTTTCTGTGATCACTCTTGATTCACCCTTCACATGTGCTCGCAGTCATCATTGCCTTTAAGCCTATGTCTCCTCCTCTGCCTCATGCTCACAGTAATTTCTTCCCAAAAGCGTCAGTTAAATAGTATAATCTAAAGTCATCAATAATAGACACATGCAATCCAGTAATTTTCAAAAACGCCTTAGTTGAAGGGCTCGTGAACCACCCAGAGGTCAAAAGTTAGTTGTTGTGGGGGAATTGTGCACGAGTGTACAACGAACACGGAGCCGTGAGAATTTTTCGAAACGGTACAGTAATTGCAGAGTTAGATGCATTTGATTATCGAAACTGTGACGACCACACCTTTCGCTCTCTCCTGCGCTTTCTTCCGCTGGTATCCTTTCCCACGCCGTTTTGCCCTCTTGCCGAGTGCCCCTTCCAATACTTTCTTGAGGACACCAGCTCGACCGATAGACTTTTATAAGCCGCTCGCCAGGGTGAAACGTGTCCTCTTCCCATCACGCTTGTTTTTTTTTTTTCTCCACCTTGATTTCACCCCGCCTCCTTTATTTTTAGCCTACTTTCTTTTCTTCACTTCTATTGTCTCTTCATTTCCCGCTCCCCTGTGAGTATATCGGTTGAGGTGTCCTCACATGAGAGACAGATATAGTGCACTCCACACCCCATTTCCATGCTTTTTTGCCTAAAGAATCCCCCCCCTCCCGATCTCGCGTGACATACGTCATCGCTGACGCGCTGCTTGAAACACTGTCTACTTCCGGTTGCTGCGACTCCAACCATCAACTTTGTCAGTTGGGTGCTTGTTGGCGAACCGTGGCTGCCGTAATCGTGCTGGTATGGAACCTGCGTTGCGTGCATGCCTTCTGAGGATTGCCGACGCGATGGACCCGTACGGGGACACGCTGTGCCCCCCACGTGTTACCCGAACGCAGACAACAGGACGAACAACAACAGGCAGCGCGGACAGCTGTTTGCAGACAGACCGGAAGTCGTAGGCTCTTGCTCGACAGCATATTTGTCATATTTGGCTCGGCGCGTCACGCGGAGGCCCGAAAGGCCCGGAAAGAAGGAGGGATTGTTTCTTGGAATTTGTAGTGCGCCAATGGCTCGTAGCGCTGCCACGTGCAGAATTATTGATCGTGACAGCATTATGCACATGATGCGCGCTTTTACTTGAAATGCTTGAAAAAATATTGGTGGTAGTTTACTGGCCCTTTAACATAATCTGCTGTAAACTTCTAATTTATTGATTTCTTTTTGCTAGTGTTCCAAACTAGCCCTATCGCACTTCTAGTTATTATCACTATGGTGCTTGACCCAAGACCCACTGGTCTTGGGAACGAATCCTGGCTGCATTTTCAATAGAGGCAAAAATGCTCGAAACCTGTAAAGAACTTTACGTGGCTGAAATTTCTATAGCCCTCAACTACGGCGTCTCTCATGATCATATCAAAGTTTCTGGATATTAAATGGCAATAAATATTACTTCTCGTTAATATTACATATTCCTATTGGATTTGCTAAATTGACCTTCAAGTATTGCATTACTGCCGTTAAAATCAATGTCACTAAAGATAAGAAAAATTTTCTAGAGAAGTAATGTCTTCCAACACATTTTTTCCACACACAATCTTTCAGTGGAATTAACTACCACATGAAACTGTTGCACTTGTGAGAGTGCTGACACTCCCTGTAAAGTTGTTTGCTCCGCGTGGCGCATGTGTCTCGCCCAAAAGCCGCATTTCAAGGGTGACCACCATCGTGCGGTAGGTGGCGTGTTCGCAAGAGTTGGCCACCACTATCGTCATCATCATCATGTGGTTGCGCCGGCAGTGACTCCTGGCGGAAGCAAGCCTTGGTGACGGGCGAGAGTTGAGCGAGGCTCTTTTGCACGTGGCGGTTGCCGCGAACGGTTGTCTCTAGCGTGGGTCCTCGGCACGTGGCACCACGGGTATGCGCGCCGGGGGCCCTCGTGGTAAGACAAGCGTTGGTGACGCCGCCTTGGGTGTTAGTGTGTTTGTCATGGAGTGTACAGTAATAGTTGAGTACGTGTGTCCTGGCGTGTTTGACAACGATTGATGTATCGATTTGGCTGACGATATCGTCATCTAAATTAGTTAAATAAATGTATGTATATTGTTTGGTTTGTACTGACCACGTTGGCTGTGTCCGCTTTCTCCAAGAGCGTGGCGTGGCGCTCGCTCGCCAATTTGAGACCCCACACACTTAAGCATTGCTCAGAGGCACACTGTTACACTCATAACTTTACCAAAATTTATTTTTTGCCTGTTTTTGTGTTAATCTTGTTTGCATAGTTGTTCTTCTTATGCAAGCATACATAAAGCCGTGTATTCCCCCCCGCAACAATTTTTTTGGACACTGCAGGTACTTCGTATAAATGAATAAGTAAATAAATATGTAACTAAGTAAGATTGACTGTGCAAAAGAATAGCTGAATTACAGTGCACACTACTAAACTATAGTGTAATAGAAATACTATAATACTTCCAGAGACAGTAATTGCATAACCAAACAAATTAAACAAAGAATTAGGCCAGAAACACAGCACAGGGGCATTAATTGTTATATTTACCAGTTGCATAGTAATTGCTGCTGATGATTGTGGCCGAGCGGCAACGATAAACAGAACGGTGTAGAAGACAAGGTAGAAGTCAGGCATGAGGAGTGGAATACATGGAGTTCTCTATGTAGGGCTCGAGTTCGTTAATATGCGACATTAATGATGTAAATTGAAGTGCATTAATGTGGACAAAAATAACTATTTCTGTCATTGGAATCCAAACTCATGGCTTTTGGCTTATGCATCTAATGGCTTTCCTAATCGAGCTAGAGCGGAAAGTGCCTTGCCGGGTATTTCTGTCCGTGTCATCACTGGAATTTTTAACCAGCCGCGCTTGTAGCCAAGGTGGTTAGTATGGAGCACTCTTTTTGCCAGAGGGCGTCACGTGGCATGTGCACAGGAAGGCAGGTGACTGAAAACTCACTGGGTGCCTTGCTGAAAGGCGAAAACCATCTCCTTTTTACTTTTCAGTCGGTGCGCTCGAAGGGAGCAGGGAACGCGTGCTGTGGCTTCCTGTGCCACTGCAAAGAGCCGTCTTCATTTTCTTCCCTTGAGGTGGCGCACTCTCCGGTTGTGTTTGCCGCCCAAAAGGAGGGTGCTATTATGGCATCGTATGGCATTATGTCACATGACATGAGGTCAAAATTTGTGACATCATCATGTAGTGGTGACTTCTTGCATCACCGATTCCCAACATCGAGGGAAGTTTGCCACCTACGGTTCCACTTCATAAGGCACCTAAGGCTTTCGCCTAAATAAACCCTCGCATGATAACCTAAGGCATCAAGTCTACTTGGGCGAGAACGTTGCTATTATTACACAGTTGCGGGTTCATATCCCACTCGTAGAAAGGGTGACTTGTAGTCCACTTTAATTCGTTTCAATTGACATAAGTATTACTAGACTACAGCTTTTTCTTTTATTGATGCCAGTATGCCATATGGCATAAGTTAAATAAAGAGAAAGAGCTCATTTTCTTAAAAGAAAGCCAGCAGCAATCGATGCAGAGAATCGTGAATCCAGCGCGATAAATCAGGTAATCGACCAGTGTGGTACACTACAGTTAAAAACAACAATTCATGTCCTCTATGCTTTCCCTGGCCTAGTCATCTATTGGTTTGATTCAGTTGTGTCTAATAAAGAAGTGACAGCTAAAAAATATTTACCTTGTTTCGTTAATTACCTGTGGTCTGATATGTACATCTGCATTGTGCTCACCTTTATCATCTTCTCGACACCCGACGATGCAACAACCATGGCAGTCTTGTTGAAGCGCACCTGGTTCACGATGGACCGGTGTCCCTGTAGCACCAGATGAGCCTGCCCCACCCATCTGCTCTTTGCATCACAGAGATCTGCGCTCTCCTCAATGTCGTCAGGCAGCTTCCAGGCGTAGAGCTGGAAGTCGTCCGAGCCAGACATGACGTACTCATCCCGCTGCCCCGCAAAGCAGCAGCTCTTCATGGTACAGGAGTTGCAGTAGTCCACGTGGTGCATCTGCACCACGGGTTGCCGGCACTGAATCTGAAAAACGGCCGGTGGACGACGCCTCCGCAGGACGAGCACCTGGGTGCCCCGGCTGTTGAAGCGCACACTCATGGCACTCTGCGACATGGCACCGTCATAGCAGAGCAAGTAGCGGCGCGGGCATCGTACGTCCCAAAGGGCCGCACCTTCCCGTGAGTTGGCAGTGGCCAGGAGTCGCGGCTCGACCGGGTTGTACGTCACGGCGTGGAAGGGTGACGTCGAGGTGGCCAAGAGCAGGGGATCCGAGGACCGTGGCTCCCTCACGTCATACACGAGAATGGAACCGTCATCGCTCGCACTGGCGAACACAAAGTCGTTGCCAGGCTGCACCGACAGGCCGTACACTGCTTCGTCGTGCAAAAACACATCCTTTGTGACGCCCCTGCAAAAAGTGCATGCATGTTACACCAAGGTTACACCATGGTTACACCACTACTACCCCAGGGCTACGCTAGGTGTCAAGCTAGAAATGTTGCTTAAGGCAATGTTTTCACAAAAAGAAGCAATGTGCACTGGGGGGGGGGGGGGGGGGGGGCTAGTTGGTTTGACATGGACGCAAATAAAACTGCACGGGTGATAGAAAGGAAGTAGAAGTTGGCAGGACGGGCACCCATCCTGTGAACTTCCTCTGCTTGTGTTTGGTCACTCGCGCAGTGTTCATTGAGTTTCACAAGAGGACTTGTTGAAATGGTGGCTACAGTGGCATTACTTATTTGGTCACTAGACGCAATTTCAAGCTCCCATTTCCGAACTTGTTTCGTTAGTGTCATTCAAATTGTGGCACAATTTTCGGGATCTACAAGCACGACTTGCAAACAGTTCTATAGTATGGCTACAATGCACAGAATATCTACTCACGTTGCAACGTCATGTATCACAACTTGTTCATCATTACCTGCCAAAAGACAAAGGTGTCAGTAAAAGCACAACTACTAGAATCACACAAGATAGGTTGTTTTGGAAGAAAATGAAACTGCAATTGCCAATCTGTCTCTCTTGCCTCGTGGCCTTGAATTTATTATGATATATTTCAATAAAACTACATTATAAAGCACTTTTCAATGCCTCCTAGCACAATTCATGGATTGTACGATTGCTGCACTACAAAACGCAGATGTTGTTGAACTACTTTTACACATTTATTATGTATTACCCTGACCTTCCCTGAACACAAGTTTTCAAGCTTTCCGCATAAACCAGTGCTTGATTTGGTAACGGTACTTGGACCTTATGTATCAGAAGCAGAGTAAATATCAAAGATCTTGTACTCCATGTACATTCTTGACTTCAGCTTTAAAGGGTACCAAAATGAAAATGTTCAGTTCTAGCTTTCTTGTGTAAAATAAAAGGTCAAGCACTCAAGAGCCTAGAAAATATACTGCTAATTGTGAGTGCACCCTGAAAAAGTGATTACAACAGGTTTTTAAAGCTAGTTTCAGTTCCCCAATGTACCCCGATGATGCTACACGATAAGAGCTTCTCGACGCTAGTTCGCACGAGATATCCTGATGTTTCCATGACTGTTTCACATGTCTCCGCTGGTGATGCACAAGCGGCTATTTCAGATGTTTTGGCACCTGAAGTCATCACAACTAGCCAGACTGCTGTGTGAAGCCATCAGAATTAGTATTGTAGCCCGATGTCAAGCTAGTGTCGATGCCAATATTGGTACACCTTTGAACAATTTACTGGAACATCAAAATAAGTTATCTTATTAGCATTTGCCGAAGTTCACACTTGCCCAGAGTCCTCTCTGCATACAGGATATTTGTATGGTATAGTAAACTTATCTTAGAAAAATGGCGTCAGTACTCCTTTGAAGCGAAGCGAATATAGAGTCATTAATGCATGTGAGACGCTCGGTTGACGCTGGCCTGTGAATTAACGTACCAGCAGAAAATACAGTCTTGTGACACGAGTCAAAGCAGAGACAAAAGATGTTGCTGTTGTGGTGCCCCTTCATGGCTTGTGGCCGACCTGGACCCGAAATGGCTTCTTGCACATTCCACAACAGCACCCGCTGGTCGTCTCCCCCTGAAACGAATCGGCCAAGTCACTTGCGTAAGTTACGAGTACCACGACTTACTGTACTATTGACAAGTCCAGACATCCCCTCTACAGTGCCCATGTTTTGGTTCATACCTCCTGCGGCTACGGACATAACCGATGAGCATTGTGGGTCTAGTCAGCTCCTGGTTGCCGACGTCAGCTGCAGTGCTTGCGGTGCTGTTTCGCCAACTCAGAGTGCTCATATCATGTAATTATTATGCATAAATGAAGAATGTTTTGAAGGAAAGGTACAGGAAGTGATTTAGAATTTTTTTCTGCATTTGAATGGACGCCTAATAATGATATGACATTATATAGGCCGTCCTGCATTATGCAAGTCTACGGTTTCTCACGTAAATCAATCCTTGTGCAATAAATACTTAACTGCACTGAATAGCTTACTTGACCCTCCATCTAAGTTTGCAGAAGGAGTCACATATATGCCAGCATTTTGTCACAGAATGCAGGCATTGTTACTCCAGCATTGTCAAAACGGCTGTAGAGTAGCAGACTATCAGGTTATATGAAGCACCAACAACAACGAGAGGTTGAATGAGAGCACGGATGCACACTCCCGTAGGAGCCCGCTATCTGTCGAGGTTAAGAGTACAAAAGCCGTGGTCAGTAGATACTTCATTATAGCTGCATTTTGACACGTGTGTCACGCTTGAAGTTTCTCACTGGTGAGCAATTTTCGTTTATGTAAATGCAAGGGGACCACCAGCTGCAAAGTAGTAAGACTGAATACCCTCACAGAGCTGCATTGTCTGGTACCATGAGGCTAGGCATGCCTCGTGTACCTGTCACATACAAGTGGCACAACATACCTTAACTTACTGACTAAAGCGATTATTTAGGCATGTTATAGTGTGACATAAGTGAAGCTTTTAGCGCAGAAAACAGGGTCAAAGAAGAGGTACAAGTGCACATGTGTCTCATGCATTTTTTTTTTTCCTTGTCTTTGCTCAAAAGGCTTCATTCATAACTTATTGGAATGAGATGACAAAGAACAGCATAAACCCATTGGTTATCGCTCCTACGATGAGCTAACATGATCTAGCAAACTCACTCAGATTTCGGGTATCGGAGTGTCTAGCGTTACGTCTAGATGTAACGATAGATGTAACGTCTAGATGTAACATGTTAGAGTTACGTCCAGCGTGACAACAATACAAAACCGGCTGGTTAAACTCGCCGAAACCGATCGGCAGCAGTAGCGTAGTTGGCTAACGCAGCTCGTGCAGGACGGTGAGGTCGTTAGTTCAAGCCCAACCAAATATTTTAATTTTATTCTTTTTATTTTTGCGCAAGTATTCTTCTAAACAGTGCAGCATTAATGTTCCAAGGGCGCCGCCTCTATTTTTTTTTTTCTTAAAGAAAATAGCCTTCGTGGCCGCGGCGGACGCGCAACGATAGTAATAGCGTGAGAACAGAACGACGACACAGAGACAAAAAGGACAGGAGCGCTAACTTCCAACTACGCGTTGCTACAGTGGTGTTGGAAGTTAAAACCATATTGCTACAGCGCCATACAATTCTGCTGAAGCAAGCGAACCGCAAAGCGAGATAATCCCAGTGACACATGAGCAAACCTCCGAGACTGCGAAGTGATTATCAAACTCAAGTGCATATCGTGAACCACACGACAAACGTAACCTTAGAAGCTAATCATTGTTACGGCTGGACGTAACTTTCACCTTTCGCAAAAGCTACGTCTAGACCTAACGATAGAAGCCATTAAAGTTACGTCCAGACGTAAATATAAGACATAGAGTTACGTCCAGCACGACAACAATACCAAACAGGCTTGTTAAACTCACCAAACCGATCGGCAGCAGTGACGCAGTGAGCTAACACAGCACGTGCAGAACAGTGTGGTCGTTGGTTCAAGCCCTACTAGAAACTTTTATTCATTCTTTTGCACAAGTATTTTTTTAAACAGTGCAGCATTATTGTTCCAAGGCCGTCGCTTATATATATTTTTTTTCTTAAAGAAAATATGCTTCATGGCCACGGCAGATGCGCAAAACCGCGTTGCTACAGCGCCGTACAGTTCTGCTGTAGCAAAATAGTGAGTGTTAGCGACGAAAGTGCACTGCGAGATTATCTCAGCATGATCGCTATTGGGTGCTTTTCCTGTAGAGTCTGTGTATTAACTCTATGAGTCGTAGAGTTTCCCACAGAAAACTATATGGTCTCAGTGACAATTCGTTTTGTGTTCTGAGATGATTTTTTAATGTTTTTACCATCACACCCCTAAAAATATTTATACAACGAGTCAGATGGATGTCTTTTTGTCGCTCAACAACAACCGTAATCTATATTAATCTATATTTCAAGTGTACATGTCGTCCATCCACTGTCTGATATGACGCGATCGCGCTGTGGTCAATACAGGCCTAAAACAGGTTATCAATGTTCAATATCAGTGCAAAATAAATTAGAGGTTCTGAAATAATGCAAACTATGCGATCAACCAAGAATTATTCACGATAATGCATATAAATTCACGATAAATTCTTCAAAAATTGCTGCTGTCACCTGTAGCCTAATATCGCAGCTACAGGCTGCTACAAGTGGCAATGTGCTACAAGTAGGCTGCGCGGGCCAACGCTTAGAGGTACTTCCACAGAACACCTTTATAGATACTACATTGGCACGGGCTGTGCCATTAAAATTTGGCCAATGAGGTTTTCGGAGGACGAGATATTTACATGCGACAAAAACAGCTGTAACTACTGTTAATGTATGGGCGTAACCCTAGTGAACGTTTTATACTTCAGCACGGGCACGCAAACCGTACTTGCATCCAGTTGGAGAGCTGCTGTTTACCATTAACTGCGGTGTGAGCAGTGTTCCGTCATGATTGCTCCCCTTGTTGACCCCTTCAAGGAAGCTAACCAAAAGGCAGCAC
Organism: Rhipicephalus microplus; assembly: GCF_043290135.1. Lineage (NCBI taxonomy): Eukaryota > Metazoa > Arthropoda > Arachnida > Ixodida > Ixodidae > Rhipicephalus > Rhipicephalus microplus. The sequence goes on from NC_134707.1 coordinate 5,746,167, forward strand.
CCGATACGGTAGAGTGGTACCGGCAACATCTTCCAAAAAATCGTCAGCTGATCTGTCTCAACAGAGCTGCTGATACGCGAACAAGTCCGGCACAATAAATGATGCAGCCTTTCAACACACTAGTGATTCCTGTAAATCTCAGCTTATGACCGCTTAATTCGGTGAGCGGCAGTGCCAAACGTTACTGTAGCAGATGCAAACGTCACCGTGGGACCGTGCACATAAAACAAGCAGTGGCTAAAGTTATTGTCTGGAGGTAGCGCTACCATTGGCTATAGCTACGGCTGGACGTAACAATAGCGCTGGCTACAGTTACGCCTGAAAGTAACGATTGCGGTGGCTATAGTTACGTCTAAACTGAACGTAACGATTGTGGTGGCTATAGTTACATCTGGACGTAACGATTGCGGTGCTTACAGTTACGTCTGGACGTAACCCTAGTCACACCGTTCAGGTATTCTGCGTATACAATGCACTAATTTACCACGACGACATCATCAAAAGGTCAGTTTTCAATTACGATCGGCTTGAAATTTCTCGATTTACACTGGCTTCCTTGCGCATACTGGGGAAGGAGGTGAACGAAAAACTGAAACCTTGACCAGCTCGATCACGATCGCCGGTGACCAACGAGGTCATTCTGACACTCAGTTCCCCAAGTGTAGCGTTCTAGCAACGTTTCAAAAGCTATGTCACAAAATAGGTTTTAAAACACTGCCTTATTACTTTTATACGAGCGCTCTTCTGCAACACGTTGCTGGTAACACTGAATGTGTTGTTCAAATTTCCGTCGCGCACCGCAAGTGGAATAAATAATAGGCTAAGCAAGGACAAAGATGGGCATGCTTGTCGCATGTTGCGAGTGGCTGCACTGATACGTAATGGGGCCTGATCAGGTTGCCGAGACGATAATGCTCACGTATATATGTCACACGCACTGGTGAGTACAGATCACGCTGCCACGAATGACACGGTATGCAAACATATCTGTTGAGAAGCTCTCGCAGATTGGTCCGCTGTCAGAACGGTAAACGAGCGAGCATGACAGCACGTTACCCGACACAAGCCATTCCCCGTCATTGGAGAACTCGATGGCGTTGACACATCCATAGTGCGCGTAGAGGTCTTTCCGGTACAGATCGGCACCGAAGACGAGTCCGTCGCGTATCAGAGCGTTCCTCAAGCCAACATCACCGTCGTACTGCCTTCGCGATGTGTAGCCGAGGATGCTACCTTTGGCCCGGCTTCGTAGAGCCATTTCGTCAGCCTATGCTGCTTGCGCGCATCTCACAAGTGCCCGAGGCACCTTCCACTCGTGGGAGACCCTTCGCGCGACAAGTGCACGCAATGTGGAAGTGTACTGTCCCTTAAATCGCAACCACCAACCGCGCATCTGCCTTCTTCCATCACGGCTGCCGCTTGATACACCAATATCCGTTTTGACTTTGACTGGCTTCTTTTGGTTTCGGTTTCGTTTGTTTGTTGACATGTAATGCAGATTAACTCTGGCGTAATGTTGTACCACTTCGAGTGTTCGTAATACGTCCGTGGTTGGGAAAGTTTTCACAGTAAATCATATGCCTTTGCTTCGCACGGAGTATTTCATTGATACAGTCCGGACTGTATATTATTCAACCAATCCAGATTCAATCTTTCTGAATGCACAACCTAGCTATAACCTAGCTGTACGTATGCTCGTCAGTATAGCGTCTCTCCTGTTGTCTCATCCTCGTCCGTGCGTTAGCTCTGTAAAGCACTGCGCCATGAGGTCTACTACTACTTATAGAGGTGGTTTTCTAAAATTTAAAAGGAAATAATATTTAGCACAAAGCAACACACAGCCCGTCAAAGAGCACAGGAATGGCCGTCCATGTGTTGCTTTGCGCTAAATAATTTTTCCTTCAGAAGGTATGGATCAACTAGCCCGAAAAAAAGTTTTTCTAAAATTTAAAGACCTTAGCATCAAAATAAAGCGCTTAGGACTTTTACGGTGCTTCGTTATAAAGATGACTTCATTATAAACGACCTGGCAGGAAGCAAAACATTTGTAATCTTGCTGCTCAACAGTTTTTTTCTGTTCACAGGTGAAATGCCAACGTGCTCTTTGCCCGAGCCGATACTATCAATGCACTTTGCTGCCACGTTTAGTCATAGTGAAATCAAAACACCGATCGTAGAACTCCAGACACAAGACGCAGTCTGACACACAATACTCATCTTTGACAACAGCACGAATGTTGTCTTTATTGCGCCGAAGAATAAACTATTTGAAAACGGAAGGCAGAAATGAGCACATCCCCGAGAGAAACGGGCAGTCGTAGGATTTCAGTCCAGGGATGGCTTAGGTGAACCACTTTGTTCTTTGTTGCAGGAACTCCAGACCTCAATCGACTGGGAAGAGGGCGGAAAACGCGGTGCGGATCTCAGCGAGCATATCTGTCGTCAACGTGCTGCGTGCCATCTTCTGAAAGGCCAGCCGACTACATCGACGCACCAGCATAGAAGCACCCAGGGCTGCCAAAGCCGCCGGGGGCACCTGACCCGCAGAACCGTCACCAGCCGAAGCATCGGCAACATGACTCCAGAACATCATCGTGGCCGCGGCGCCGCTTACAATGTCGCCCTGTCCGCCACACCGTCTCGGACTACCTTGCTCGCGACAGGTTAGGCTAACACGTCCATCCGTGACCACGTCTTCGGCTCCTTTGGCCAGAACGGTGACATTGCCCAGACCACGCGCTAGCTGACGCGCGGCTTCCATGCGGTCCGACACCACGGCCCTGACTCCAAGCACGGCATTGCACAGCAGCTCCAGTTCCGCCGCGTTGGGGGTGAGCAGCGCTCTCTGATAGCCGCGCAGCATGTCCGGATCCCGCGCCACGAAGTGAAGTCCGTCGGCATCCACGACCAGGGGCAGGGATAGGGACCGCGCCTTCGCCACCACCGTCTTGACCAGGCCGCCCGTGTCCTCAGCGCGTCCGAGTCCGGGCCCGATCACGAGAGCGTGCATTCGCGGCAGCAGATCCAAGACTCGCTGCGCGGCCGCGTCGGGCCCTCCGGTCTCTGGGAACGGCATGACCATGAGCTCCGGGCCGTACGACTTGATCGCCGGCGCGGCGCTGGACGGGCACAGGACGTAGGCCAGGTCGGCGCCCGTTCGCAGTGCCGCCATGCCGGCGAAGTACGGCGCTCCGGTGAAGTCTACCGAGCCTCCAAGGATGCCAATGCGGCCTGCCTGACCCTTGTGGCGTTCGGAACAGAGCGGAGGAATGATCGCGCACACGAGCCTCTGCTCGGCGCTCACGCTTTCGGGAACCGCAGCCATGGCGAGCGATGCAATGAACGATTATTTGCGCTTACCAGCTGCTGCTCTCGCAGTGATCGCGTATTTCACGCATGAGCGCGGCACACACGGTGATCACTGGCCGCACGCAATATTTTTACCGGTGTTCATAGGGAACCCAAATAGCCGGGAAAACCACAGAACACCTACATACTCGGCACCTTCGTAGATACTGCGGAGTCTACAAACAGAACAGACACATTCAAGAATGCGCACTAAGAACACTGCTTAGAACACCCGCCACGCAAAATAGCGCTCTATTCGCATTACCAAGCAATGCCTCCTCTATTTAGATGCATGCCGCGTGAGAACAAAAAGAGCTGCCGTGGCTGCCACACCACAGAACACCTATACACTGCCACACTTTTTCCCTCCTTTATTTTTGATTGGATAGACAGATGAATTGATATGTCTGTACCCTTTAGATCAGGCGGCGGCTATAACGTCACCTAGCCGTAATACTTATTGAACCAAGAACTAGATTTATCTTTTTTTCCCTTCAATCGTTAAGTTGAGGACTGGTACTTTGCAGTGAAGCGTCTAAATTTCCTTGGTGCCTTGACTTTAGCCAGCAATCAGATGACCTCCTTCTAGTTAATTCTACCCGCCTAAAGTCTATTTTGCCTTCCCTGTCCCTAAACCCCAGTGCTTTGAAAAACTCTGCGAAGCCCTTTACAGAACATTATGAAGTGTTCGGCAGATTCCTGTTCCTCTCCACACGCACTGCATACCGTGTCTACCTCTTCGTATTTGGCCCATTTTGTCTTGGTTCGCAATACTCCCGTCCTGGCCTCAAACAGTAGAGAACTACCCCGAGTAGTATCATAGATCTTTTCCTTGGCAATTTCCTGCTTAAAAGTTCGGTAGATTTCTAGTGCAGACTTCTTGATCATGCCAATTCTCCACATGTCGGTCTTCGTTTTCTTCACCTTCTTCTTAACTGATAGTTCTTTTTGGTTTGGCCCTCTGCTGTTGTCTAAGTATTTACCCATCAATTTTCTGGTTCGCTTCCTTCATTTTGTATTGACATTCTTCATGTGCGAATAGCTGAAAACCTTCCTAGCCCAACACTCCTTCCCTATTTCTATCAATCGCTTCTCAAGTTTGCTAGCTTCCCTGCCCTCAAATTATGTTCATACAATATCACCTTGTGCTCCCTGATTTGGTGTATTCCCGTGAGCTCCTAAAGCAAGCCTACCTATTCCACGTTGCTTAATTTCTAATCTTGCTTGATCTCATGCTCAAAACCGCATTGTCAGGTGACGCTGCGAGCCGCGCTGCCTGTCGGCGTCGACATGGAGTGCGTCGCTCTTCGCTCTTTAGTCAACACACTGTTTCATTCTAGTACATTGTGCACTATGTTTTCAATACTGCAGACCACGCTTTATCGGTTGGCAACGTATGACTCGTGTCACGTGACGAGCTTATGGCTGCTTTCGGCGCTGTGGGCTTCGTTGTTGGCGTCAGTGTTCCTTCAAAAGTCTCGTTCGGGCTACAAGAGTGTCGGTGCAGCGGCAGGGCCCGCTGCTTGACCGCTCAACCAGTTGCATGAGCGTACTGCATCATCGGTCACTGCGCGCGACGCTCAGCATGCCCGGAGACTGTCAGCCAGGTTGAGTCGCAGGTGAGCCCAAGCTGCTACGTGAACTGTTGGAATCTTAACGCACATGCTGGGTTGCTGAAGGCAGCGTTCTTGTTTTAAAGAATAGCTGTTGTGTTGATGCAGGCGACGAATGGGTAAATGGGTACTGAATAGAGTCGCGCGATACTAGCACGGTGCCCATTTCGCGCGGTTGCGTTCGGTGAATGCGTGGCTCGTTAACTTGAGTCTCTGACCCGTAGTTGCTGTTGCGCATTTGAAAACTTGCTGCCTCTCTTATGAGATCGCGTCTCCACCTTGACAAACTAGACGGATGATCGAGGTAGTCGCTTAACGCTAGAAGTGACTGCCTGATCGAACGCGCTGTTGACAGGCAGGCTGCGAAATCGTGACCCTGCAACAACCTGCGTGGTACAAATCGCACGTGCACGTATTCGCTTGTCGATGGTGCAGATAGAAACATTGGTGCGGTCATTCTATATATGTCGTGTGAAGTCGTCTCGCGTAAACGAGCATTATTACAGATCATGTCGTTGAAAACATAGCCAAATATCTCATTGATGGCGTGTTCCTGCGGTCAGGGTGCACGGTGATAGCCTGGTTAATCGTCAGAGTAGAGCGATATTTGGGATAAGGCGGTGTTCGCGTGACTAACTAGGGTCGCTACTGTTTGGTGACAGATAAGATGTGCGCTTCCGTGTCGCGCATGTCTCGTGTTCTCCCAGCTTCAGCTGTCGACGTCCAAGTTGCATGTTGTCGGAGCAGATCGCGACAGGCGTGTTTTTGCGAGTAGTGGATTCGAACGAGGACTTGGTGATCGAGAATAGCTAGTCTATTACCACGGAAATTTCTCGGCAGTGCCATTTAAAAGTATTCGTTTCTTTGAAATGTTAAAATTCACACATTAAGGATGGTTCGCTGTGATGTATCCATTACATATTTAGCAATTTATACTGTTGTTGACACTGTTACTGTGCAACGAACTGGTTTAACCTCTTCAAGGTGATCGTATTTGCGTCTGTTCAAGGCTCAATCAATTAAGAGTGCAATTGGACCATTTGTTGTTCTGTGCATTTATTTATAAGAACAATGCACAAAAACGTGTAGCTCAAGTTTTTTTTTTGTTAAACGTATATGTAATATAGCTTGTGCATAATTATGTTAGTGATACCATTCCAAATGGCACCAATATTAACGCAACTTGTTATTTTATCTCATATTTTTGTTGAAATGGTTTGCAAATCAATCGGTCTGTATATTAGGTTTCACAAATGAAATAGGATATTGGTATGAAGCCATCTATTATTTGTCTACCTTACATGGTTACTGACCAGGCGAGTGCCCGCATAGGAACATTGAAGGTTGATTAGCTCAACATCATGCATTTAGGAATGGTTAATTTGTTTGAAATAAAATTATTTTATCAGGCATGTTGGATAGGTTGCTATGCAACTCGAGTACAAAAGGTGCAGAGTCAAAAAAATCACGAGGACATTGAAAGCTTGGCATTATATTAAGTGCACTTCACCTCTGGTGTCATTTGCACGCTGTCACATGGGAAAACGCACTTGTCGACGAGCGCGTTTACCAAACTTGCTTCCCCACGATGGAGTGCCTCGATAGCAGTGGCCCGAGAATAAATAAGATATTATTCAAAACGGAGCTACTAGCATCTTTTAAACTATCATTTTTGTTATTAGGAATATTCTTATGCATTAAAATGCATAATAAAAAACATGATATTCTCACTCTCGGGCAGTTAGAAGTCATGACCACCAGGGTCCGCCAGTGCACATTGTGCAATGGCTGCATTTGTAGTTAAGTTTATTTTAAGGGCTGCTTATAGGTATATCACATTAATATGCAAAAGACATAACCAGAAACAACAATTATCTGTTTTGGAATATAAGTACCCATTGCCATTAACATCATTTACAATGTACACTTCTCTTTCTTGTGTAGCAGCGCATCCACAAAGCGACATTCTTGGGCCGTAAGTGCACTCGCTCAAGATGATGTCAAGTTTGCGGCTGTGACCAGGGTAATATGCTAGCCCACTGCAGTAGCTCAGTAACCATGACAGTGGGTTGCTTAGCTGAAGGGCTAGGGTTTCATTTTCAGCAATCCTGGTCAAGTATTGATGCAAGGGTTCTTGATGCACTTTTGATTTAGATGCGTGTTGAAGAACACTGACCCGTCAAAAGGAATGACGAGTTCCTTTCAACGGTGGTGCGTTGCAACCATATTGTGATTATGGCACGAAAAGTCGCGTTTGTTGAACTTGTTGTTCAATGTGTTCTGTTGCGTTTGCACGTGTTCATATATTCACTTGTTTGGCATGATTTAGCGATAGTTGTCAGCGATAGCTGTCAGCATCATGACGCCTGCACTTCATTGGGCCACCAGATTGATTCAGTGTTGCTTGTTTCAATTGACATACATCACAAGACAACTCAATATTATTCATGCCTGACTTAATGTCACGGTTTCATTCATGAGCATTGGTAAAGCCTAGAAAGCACCGGATGGCTTTTTATGTTTAAGACTTCTGGGAGTCAAACACTTTAGATGTAATCTAGAATGCAGTTGAAAGGGTAGTGTGTGTCTCCGTTGTTTGTGACCAGTGTCTACTGTAGCACTAATAAACATGAATATAAACTTGTGGCATGTAGATGAGGTGTGGAATTACTGTGTGTGAAAGTTGATGTGCAGAAGTATTCATGTAGTACACTTCTGATGTTTTCTTGGAAGAAAACCTGGAGTGTTAATCACAAAGACTATTGGAAGCCTAGGTTTTTTCTTCTTTGAACTTGTTGTGTGCCTTTCACAACATTACTTTTTTTAGGCCACATTTTTACTTAACAGTCTATGTTGACCTGTGATGCTCGTTTCAGGCTGGTAGCTATATCAATTCCTTTTCTCATGCTAGTGTCTTTTTGTGCTTCAGAATTCGACCATAGCTAAAGCAATAGTCCACTGATATTATATATCAAATCTGCTAGCCATGAGCAGTGGATAAGACTATAGACCTATTCCATGTTTGTAAACAGGGGTAGGCGCCGTTGGCATACCGAGGGGCTTGTGGCGACGTTGCAGCACGTGGGCTCTGCCCACTCTAAAGCTCGCCATTGCCTTCTATGATCACATGACAACTAGCACAGCAGCTGCAATGCTGCCTCTGAGCACAGCACGCCAATGGAGCATAGCATCCGTTAGTGTGAAAGGCTTCAATGACGTGCTTTGCTCGGAGCATGGAGGAAGAAATATTCGAGAGGTGAAACTCCCATTTGAACGGATGTCGACAGAGGTCCAGGTGACGTCGCATAAAACACAGAAATAACAAGCCCCGATGGATACATTTCAGTTGGCCCGCATAAGGCCGCAACCACGAAAAGAGAACGCTACAGGACGAGTGCGGCCGAACGTGCTCCGTGTTTTTTACTTAATGACTGCGGCGTAGTGCGAGTAACGCGCGCGACTGGTTGGTTCGGAAATTACAATGGCGGCAATTTCTTTTTTTTTGCTGCTAGATACCTCCAGCATGAATTGGCTCTGCAACAGTGTGATATTATCTGGCCACATCAAGGAGCAGAGTTTCCTTGGCCAGGAGGCAGCTTTGCTGTTGCTGTGCCAATTAGTCACATGATCATAGAGGGCAGTGGCAAACACTGGGCTGTAAGGTCCCTAGATAAAACAAGTTTTCAAGGTAGGGACATTTTTTCCTTTCCTTCTCGCTTATGTTCCTGGAGCGCCCTCTAGAACGTTCAAAACTTTCATACAAAAGCGAATGTTTGGATTCAGTTGCTACGGTGAGGCTGTGTAAATGAAACGAAATGGAAGGAAATGATCATAGAATAAATGGTTACCTATGTGAACATAAACAGTACAACACAAGAGCTAGCGGTACTTGCGTTACTCAACTGGCAACATTGTGCAGCTCAATATTTTACACCACTAGCCATGGCGTCCCGCGTTGCACATTGTAGTTTGTCCAGTTTATAGTGAACTAGAATATGATTCTAGTTCACTATAGTCTAGTTATAATTAGTCCAGCTCTCCGAATGAGTTTTCTTCGTGCTGTTACACAGTGAACGCACTTCTTGCTGGATCCTGTCAGTGATCTCAGGGTGTAACGTAACGAGTGATTACAGCCGGCTTGTGCACACGCAAGGAAAAACCATGGTCAGACTGGTACAAATGCTTGACTAGCACCACTGCGATGAGGTTTTTTTTTGAATGTGACCATTTCGGCAATCGTGATGCCAGGCGATTCTGGTGCAGTGCACAGAACTTCCTGAAAAGTGAGACTTCTTCTGGTGAGGTGTCCTGAAGCAGCACGTTTCGACTTATTTATACTGCATTCTAGAGAAAGTGGCTTGAACTGGTCAAGCATGAAATATTCCTGAAGGTGCGTTGATTACACACGCCAGCTGCTCTGTATATGTGCATATGTACAAGTACTTGTAACAACTGGCATGCACTAGACGCGCATTAGACGCGTGTTTGGCATTTCAATAAAAATCGATAAACGTGCTCGCTTCGCAGATCCGCGTCGACGTCGAAGTTGCACGAAAGCGTTCGCATAAAATGTTTCATAGCCACACCTCACAGTGTGCTTCATCTAGGATAGCACGAGGTAAATTGTAGAGAGCGAAACCGTTTTATGTTGTTTTACGGCAACCCAGCATTGTTGAAAAACGCCGATGTTGCGTTGAGCGAGCACTGCGAAAAAATCTTGGCCGACTTGGCGCACACTGAAATGCTCGTCCTCTTCAGTTTATGTCCTGGCTATGATTTTGTCTTTGGTCATGGCGAGAATCCGGCTGGAGCCATTTGGGCATGCGCACTCGGTTTGAACCTTTTGCATAATAATGAATAACACCACCAGCCATTTGCAAGACCACAAGGAATGTACCAATTATACATGCGGATGATAGAGAAAAGGAGGGGTAAGCGAGAGAGTGAGAAGGACAGCTCAAGAACAATGAGTGACGCTACCTTGAAAACTTGTTTCATATAGGGAGCTTACTGGGCTGGGCAGAGCCTACGCGCCATGATGTGGCTACAAGTGTTTCAGTATGCCGACGCCGCCTGCCCCTTTTTACAAACATGATATAGGTCTACGTATGGATCCAGGTTAAGAAGGCAGGAGAGGCCCCACCCGGACGACTGAAGCGCAGCAGCCAATTGGCTCCATAACCGACCGTCTTGTTCATGGTGCCAGTCTAGCGTGGATTAACGCCACTCAGTGGTGCATCTTAGAAGTGTGGCAGCTTGGGCTAGTTGGTACGGCATGACGATAGTTATATTGTGTCCTTCTTGTCTCTGTGTCGTCGTTTTGTTCTCGCGCTATAACTATCGTCAGTGGTGCAGGCTTGTTTGCATCAGTTTTTGAGGTGGAAATGACGCATGGCTTCTGAAAGCGCAAAAAAAAAAATATTAATAAGGGGACCCTAAAGCTTCGCTTTTAGGATAACGTGATAGCGACATCCTGTTCCTCGTGGGTACGTTAAACACTTAGTGCATGAAACCTTTTCGAATTTGCTATGCACCCGCAACGGGGCTTTAAGGGAATAGGCACAGTAGCATGTGTGCCTTTTGTAGAGGGGTACCGGCTTTCAACCACGGCGACATTATGATTATCAAATATTCATACGCCCGTTGGCAATGGACGTTTGTACCGCGCATTATTACTGCAATATTTCATGTTGCATTGTGAAGCTTGTATACAGGACGCATGTGTTTGTGAAGCATGAAAGCTACTTTCACTGCATTTCCAAGCAGAGGAAGTTCTTTTCACTGTTTTCACAAGGAGGGGCATGACCGGGTGGTAGAACATCCACTTGCCACTCAAACGACCCGGGTTCGATCCCCACTTGGACCCAAACAACCCTGGTTCGGTATCCACTCTGCTCCAGGATTATTTATTTTATTTGCATCATTCTCGATTTATCGGTCACAGACAAGAATGTGATTTTTCGCTCACAACCAACAACACCGACGCCGGAATTTCTGCGAATTGAACTCTTTAACGCTATCGCATTAATATCCACACCATGGAAGATTGCAGGACAAGCACTGTGCTGAGATGAAGAGGGACTGTTAGGTTTTCGTTAGCACACCATTAATCACACTGGCAGAAAAGGAGCTGCAATTTTGAGAACCCATGATGCAGTTGCGCTTCCACATATGTTGATGCTCTAGGTGGGGACTATGTGATAACTTAAAAAAAAGTTTTTTTTCTTGTACTTGCATTCTTGGCATATTTTAACTTAAGTGGATGCTCTTCTGTGATAGTATATCTTTTTATGCCTCTTTTTTGTTCTTATGTTCTTTAGCTATTAATGCAGCTATTCTTTTTTTGGGGGAGCTACACCTATTTACATAGTGTTATCTCACACGCAAATCATAGTCTAAAGTAGCGCTTAACTTGTGTTGTTCTTTTGTCGCTCGTGTCGTTGTGTGGTATCTGAAGCTATGTATCGTATTGACTATCCTGAACCTAGTGCTCCCTAAGCAGATTATGCTGGTTTGAAATGCGGTCGAGTAAGACATGTTGTTTGGTGAGTTGGTTAACGTCAACAATAAACTTCAACTGTTTATTCGAAAGAACGGGCCACCAGATTACAAGTCTCTGCGCATGCGTGCATCAAAATCGGTAAACACTCACTCGCACATCAAGAAGCTGCAGCTCGTTTTGTTAAAGTGAAGCAGACGTATCACTAATGCAACACATGCCTCTCTTCTTAATATGAAATGCCTCTAATGTGCTAATGTGTTCTGTTGTTACTTCTGTCGATTATCTTGATCTCATGGAGCCGAGGATCACACCTGCAGGCTATTATACAGTGCGCAGGCAAGTGCGCATTTCCTTTATTCTTCAAAGATAATTCATGCTCCTGGGCTCGATCGTTGACACAGCGTCCAGTTTGATCCACATAGAGTTGAGGTTTAGCACCCTACCTTTCTGCTCCCTCCCTACCGATTTTTTTTCTGATCGATGTTTTTCAAGTTTGCGCTAGTATGTGTCTCTTTGTCTGCTTCTAAACGTTCAACTATAGCCTAGTAGAGCATTGCTGCAAAGTGCTGGCCTTCATCGAGCCCTGCTGTGACAGGTGACTGCAGGCATGTCCACGTGGGCGCGCCGTGTCCATCGGGGTGCCACCAGCCTGAGCCAGGCGGTGACCTCGTGCGGCGGTGGCCAGGCTCCGTCTTCCCGCCTGGAACGAGTAAAGTTTGGAGTACCCCTGGAGCAGCTCTGCAAGGACAGCAGTGACTTGCCTGCACCGCTGCTCGTGCTCATGCTGCGCCTCAACAAGGTGCCTTGCTCACTCTTCTCTTGCAGCAGATCTCTATAGGCCACAACTCTCTTATTGATTTGTCTTGGTGTCTGACTGGATTCCCAGAGAAGCAAAAGGGGGACACAGAAAGTTAAGTTGGCCGATCAGAATAAAAAGTTCGCAAGTATAACCTAGTAGCAGAAACCACTAGACTGGGTTCATTGGCGAGTCATGGTAGAGGCCTTTGCCCTGCAGTGGGTGCAGTCAGGCTGCTGCTGCTGCTGCTGATGATGATGTGCAATAAAGCCTCTAGTGCGCTTTACAAAATAGTGGAATAGCTCATTCCTATATCACACAGGCGTTTGTAAGGTCTCCCGACTGTTACTGTCACTTATTGTTTATTTGGACTCGACGGGGACCACTGAAAAGTCTAGAGTTATCTAGAGGTGGGGGGGGGGGGTGAGAGAGAAAAAAACAACAGAAAAGAGCACCTACATTAGCCCAGTAGCCAGCAAAACTTGTCAATGCATGTCTGCCCACAAGCACGATCACAGACGACCGACTAGGCCTGCGTTTAAGCTCGTGTTTCACTAATCGTAAATTATAGCACTGTTACAGCCTGCTCTAAATCCACATTGGATAATAGCGATGTGGGTGGCACTTCATCGCTGTCACTGTTCCTCTGCGCTAGTTCGGGGACTTGACAGACCATCGCATCATCGCCCAACTCGGCTGTAACTCCCGAGCAACCCCTGATCGAGGTCGGCCGCCTTCAATCTGGTGCATAATTGCGGCTGTTTTCGCCATCGTCGGTGTCTTGTAGTTGCAACGTTTCTTCGTTAGCATTGATGGCTCAAATGGAATTGGCGGAGTCAGAGCCATTTCAGCAGATTAGGCACCGCTTGTCAAGCTACAAATGAGAGAGCGAGGTGCAAACGTAAGTGGCAGATCAGGCCTAGCCACTGAAACAACTGATCAGCAAACTCTTAAATGCCCAGAGGGAACAATGTCAGGTTAGTTCACTCTGCAGCGCTTGTTTTCCACGTTTTCATTTTCCGTTTTTCATGTTTTCTTTGTCTGTTATGTATGCACGGGGATTTCGAACGTCACACCGAGCTGACTCCGAGTGTGCCTTGGCTTGTGGTTTGGCTGTGGTAGCCATTGAATAGATACTCGGCTGGCTGAAGTCGAAAAACGATCATTACGTGTTGCCAAAACACATAGCCTTTGCGATCAGCAATTGTAATTTCTGCATTATATTGGCATGATCTCTAGCTGAAGCCAGTGCAATCATGCAACCTTTCAGTGCTTGCAACCTAGAAAAAATGTTAACATCAAGGACAGCTAGTGAGGTGCGTTCGACGCCGCACTGGCCGCACCCATTCAGCCTGTTGGTGTCCGAAAAATCGAATGGCGTGCCACGGGGCGTCCAACTTTTTGTGTCATGAGTTCACATTACTTCAAAGTGACGAGTGGCGGTGCCACAAAGGTATCTGAATAAATGGGCATGTCTGAATCTCCAGCTTCCAAAGAAACTGTCGGCGAATGTAGTCTGTTGACCCGCTAATCAAGCAAGAGCTGCTACAACGAGACGTCTTGTAGGCAGTCAATAGAATCAACGAATCAACTTTAAGAATAAAGTTTGATAGCCATCAAACAACAGAGGCAGTGACAGTGTGTACATGCCCTCTCTTTCACTGTGTGCTTGTGCTCATAGTTAGAGAGAGAGAGAGAGAGAGAAAAGAACTTTATTAGAAAATCAGTGATTTGTGTCGGGCATTGCCTGTTGCCTCTAGTCGTCGGCCAGAGTCTCTTGAAACACGATAGAAGCAAGGGCTTGACTGATGCTATCTTGCTGGACGTTGTGTCCGGGCTGCAGAGCAGGGCCTCCCAGGAATATAGAATGTGTGAACCGTCATTCTGACTCGGACATTTCCACACCATGTGGACCAAATTTGCTGCTTCACGGTTCGAAAAAAGTTATCTCCCCAGTATGCTTTCAAAGCAGTGCACATGAGCATTGTGAATTATTTAATAAAGTATTTTCACCACTTGAAATGTGCACAAGTTCTCAACAACAATGATGTGCTTGTCTTCTTTGTAATTGACGTACTGTCTCACTAGCAGCAGGTTTGCTGACAAAATACTTGCGAAGCAAATATGCATTCATAAGGACGTATGAGCAATTTGTTGAAATATTTGGGATATTCATGCTTTTAAGTGGATTTATATCATTGAACTCTTTTCTTACAACAACCATTGGGCATTGATAGCATGTTATCGATGTTTTCAATTGCCACTTTTGAGACATTCCATGCATTAACAAACACACTATGCCATCCATCATTAACAAGAGAAAACGAGAGAAACTGTAGTTCTATTCTTTATGTAGTTTTATCTTTTTCCTCGCGTAGCCTTGATGTTTGAACACGCTATAGAATTATGTAATTGTGAAAAACTGAAAGTGAAAATGATGACCGATAGATTCAATGTGCATTCATTTTAAAAGATTTCAGGTCTTGGTGCTTTAGTGTGCTCGCAGCTAATTTTGTCAATTGAACCCTTTAATGCCTGAATTGTGAAACTGCTGAATAAAATAAAAATTGTTCTCATTTTTCAGCTTCTATAGCAACCTTCAAATAATTCTACAGTTAAATTAAATAGCAACGTTCAAATAATTCTACAGTTAAATTACATAAATTGCTACTTTAATGCTTACTTTCACGGATGTCACGAATTCTCCATGTGCCACACAAGAGATGAAGTTGCAACAAAAAAGGTGCTTGAGATCAACGTAACATGTCGTATGCCACCTTTTGGGTTCGTACCTACCAAATAAAGAAAATTATTCAACATAGAGTTTGCGTCACACAGGTGAGAAAGAATGAACAAGTGAGAGCTGTTGCACGCACTTCGCACTCTCAGTCATCAGCTACAAAACAATTGGCTTTAGCATAAAATATCCGAGACTAGATGGCTCTAAATGTTTTATGATTTTTTATGAGTTTTATGAGTATGTCGTGAATTCGTGACGCTCGGCAATAAAGGGTTCATAAGCAGCGGCGAGTGAGGATGCTGCTTTTTGGCTGGGCTTTGACTAAGAGAGCAGTGATGATTTAGACCAGCCCAGAACATTGGTCAGCTTCCCTTTCTGCTTCGGACCACCTCAATTTGTGTTTCAGCGCCAGCCTGCCAGGATGGACATTTGCATAACTGTAAGAAATGCAAGTGGGGCTAGAAAACAAAGCAGAAAACAAGAGTTCATTGCAAGACATGCAACGTTGCACAATGCTTTGCATCGAAAAACTGCTTTGCTGCATGACTAGCCCAATCGTTGTGCTTGCATTAAGATCTTTGTTTGGGAAGTTCTGTTCAAAGGAAAAGTTGGAATTTTTTAGATGGTGCCCATCAGATGGCAGTACATTTTGTATATTATGATTTCCGTTATTTATTTTTTATCTTAAGAGCTAAAAATCCGTCTTTCACAAACTGTTCTGTTTCGTTTCACAATCTTCAACGTGGCAATTTTTATCACTTGCATTCTCCTTTTCATTCACGTCTTCACAAAATACTAGGTGTAGCAGTTCCTTCACCCAATAAAATATAATGAAATCTACAAAAAGCACCTATCTACCCTGTGTCAGGGAAAGGGTTACTTGACACGAAAATGAGAATAAAGAGCTGCAGTGCCACACAACTTTTGCGATGAATGCCTGAACCACTCAATGGCTGTTCAAAGCTGACGTGTAGCAGCCGTGGTGTTTCGATGGCCATGGACTACGTGACCTTCCCAAAGTGCCTGTGTGGCACAGGTATGACTCCCTCGAGAGCATCTGGGGTTTTTCAATTTAATGCTTCAGATGTGTATTTCAAGCACCGAGCTGATAAAACCATAATGCCCTCTAGAAAGTGGTGGAAGAAGTAATGTGTTTAAGTCGTGAAAACAAGTCAATACTTGCTTTGTTGTGTTAGTCTAGTTGATGTGCTGCGTTGGCACAGTCATCTATCGCTATAGTCGGATACAACTGAAGAATTCTGGAGAGGCCCCAGCTTGATCACCGAAGCACGTTGGTTGATTGTCTGTGTGACCGAAAAAAAAATATTCTCGCTACAAAACGGTTGTTGTGCTTCTAAAATGCGTATTTCTCAGTGTAATTCAGGCCTAGTATCTTAAAGACCAGGTAAGTGAAGATAATGGGACCAGAGTGCTTCAGAACATTTGTCAGCTGCCAGCTTGTAATAAGTTCACATGCTACGTGATGCCAAACAGGCTGATTGTGTTCCACACTTGCTGCCATGGCTACAGGCGGCACTGGCTGATGCTCCCACGTTTGATGCTCATACATAGCCCATAAAGTGGCCGGGGGGGGGGGGGGGGGGATAGCTAGCTGCTGTGGTAGCTCAGTTGATAGAGCATCGGACACATCATTTGAAAGTCACAGGTTCGGTCCCTGGCCACGGCAAGTGATCTTTTCGTCCACTTTTCTCTCTTCACATTTATATTACAATTACTTCTAATAACATCCCCTATACTTGGCATGATTGTCTGTTAGATGTGTCTAACAAAGAAAATGAGCCCTTGAATGGACACTTCTTTCCTTCATCCATAGTGAGGGTCTCGTTCTGACGGACCTGGTGCCTTCAGGTAGTATACGAGGAATCATTGGTCAGCTGCCAGCTCGTAACAAGTTAACGTGTTATGTGGCACCAAACAGACTGATGAAGTGTGTTCCACGCTCGCCGCCATAGCTACAGGCAGCACTGACTGACGCTTCCACGTTTAATGCACAAATATACCCCATAAAGTGAAGGGGGGTATAGCCGCCGTGGTAGCTCAGTTGGTAGAGCATTGGACGTGTTATTCCAAGGCTGTAGGTTCATTCCTTGCCCACGACAAGTTACCTTTTGGTCCACTTTTTCGTCTTCACATTTACATTACAATTACTTCTTGTAACATCCTCATCCTCTGTACTTTCCTTGGCATGATTGTCTATTAAACCTCATTAATATTGAGGCATATGAGGTGTATCATAAGCATACAACAGTTTTGTGCACATTATAATGCTATAATGAGTTTCGTAGCTTTGATGAAGGCCAGGCATCCACAGCTGATGCAAAATGTCTCATTTCGGTGCACAGGCAGCTATCTTCTTCTTGGGCGGAATCACCGACTGACCGGCACATGACGTCAGTTCAGTATGCGTGCCCCCTTGGTGTGGGCTCTTGTTCTTCCGCCTTTGATGTGTGAAGTGCCACGGAATTATAAAGCGGTTGGAAGGTTGGAAGGATCTCTCTCTCTTTTTTTTTTACTGATAAACAACTTTAGTGTTGTTCTGTTCAGCCATGGTTTTGTGTTCACTTGGTGCTTTTCTCTTTTAATGCACACAATATTATCTGTTTTTCCTCCCCCAGCTAAAAGGGGCAGAAGGAGCAAGTGTGCATAATAATCAATCTACACCGAGCAGCTCCTGTGTGAATGTATAAATGTTACCTCATTATTTCTTGTTCGACGCTTTCTCATCACTCCAAGGCTTATTTGAAATGAATTGGATTTGGTCATTTGCATGTGCAGGAGGCTCCCCGCAAGAAAGATGTCTTCCGGGCACCGGGACACCAGGGTAATGCACGCAAGCTTGCGCAATTCTTACACCAGGGTCGACTGGTGAACCTGGACAACTTTTCTGTACACACCATGGCATCAGTATTGAAGCGCTTTCTGCGAAAACTTCCTGGTAAGTGTTCTGCTTGCTCCATCTTGGCAACTCGCCAAAGCATGACATCATCAGTTGTCATCATAATGGTTTTAGCAAAGTTGAGTCAAGTAATTGGGGCAGCTGGCCACATTGAAGTATTGTTTTCATTGTAGGCTCCATGTAAGGCTTGACTGATTTGTATATTTTCATTGGTATTTTATGGCAAGTCATTTGTGTGCCTCAGGTTTCGTGGTGTTTTTCCCGGCAGGGGGTGTGTTTGGTGCTGAGCTAGAGGCCCAATTGTTGGTGGCGCTAGACCAGCCAGGTGGCCTGGAGGAGCGACGCGAGCGGGTCCAGAATTTGCTTGCACAGCTGCCACTGCCTGCGCAGCGGCTGCTGGTGCTGCTCTTCGGCACGTTCCGTCTCGTCGCCTCGGACCTGAGCCGCACCGGCATGACGGCCGAAGCGCTAGGTGTCAGCGTGGCACCTTCCTTCTTTCGAACCTGCACGGGCAAAGTGGCACGCATGGAGGATGTGGCCCGATTCCGCGCTGCCAGCCGAGCTACGCGCTTTCTCATCGACAACTTTGGCGTGAGCAACCTGTTTGGTCGGCATAACTATGAGTACTACGCACGTCTGACGGGACGCGTACTTCGTGTCGAGGAGGACTGGATCTTTGCTTTCCGGTACCCGCCAGACTCGCTGGTGCCACGCAAAACGTCGCTTGAGGCCGAGCGTTCTTGGCTGCAGGCTGAAGCGCAGCGCTGGGGGCTGCATCAGTCCGCGCCCGCGCTGGCGGAGCTGCATGTCGACGAGGCGACTGCATCGTCATCGTGTCCCTTGGAGCGCCAGCAGGCCCAGAGGTTGCGTACCCGCTCTGAGTGGTTTCTAGGTGGCAAAGAGAACGATGGCCCACCAGTCGTATCTGAGCAAGACTGTACGGAACTGGATGTGCGCACGTTTCATGTCACGCTCACGTACCAGCCGCGGATCTGACAAGGGCCTTCACCCCGCCACCTGGACGAAGCAGGACCCTCTGGCGGTGATGGCGTTGTCCCTTCTTCAGTTGGTGCCATTGCGAGCAGCTCTGGCAGTTGCTGTCCCGCAGGTGTGAGTCTTTCCAGTGCGTCCCCTGTGTGACTGCCAGTGTTGCTTGCTTCTGTGAATGAACTTCCCTGGACTTAATGACTGAGGCCGTTGCCAGTATTTTTTACAACCGGGCTTGTCTTTACTTAAACTCTCAAAATTATACTGTGGATAAGATAGAACATGTACAGACCATGACCTATTCTACTCCTGGCCTGCCCAGACAGCCCCTCTCTAGTGCCCACGCCAAGTTTGTTTCTTCTGCCGCTAGGGCCGTAACTTAGGAGCGCTGTGGCGCTAGTCAGCACCTGTTCGCTGACGTCACCTTCAGTGTTCGTGGTCATGTTTTGGCCAACAGAGCACTAATATTGCGTAATTATTATGCACTAATGAAAAATAGTTTGGAAACAAATATTTCAAAAGTCATTCAGAAATTCTTTGCAATTAAATGGACGCAACATCACATATGCTGTCCTACACTATGCAAGTCTACGGGTTCTCACATTTGTCCACCAGTGTGCAATAAAGTTTTTGTCACACTGAACAGCATACTTGACCAGTCATCTAAGTGAAAAAATAGTCACATATATGCCGGCTGTTCATCATGGAATGCAGCCGTTCTTACTCTAGCGCCGTCCAAACAGCCGTAAAGTAGCAGACGAACAGGTTATAGGTAGCGCCTCCAACGGTGAGAAGTTGAACCGAAGCGGGGACACTCGCTCCCATAGGAACCCGGCTATCTGGGCTGGTCACTTGTACAGTAGGTCATGGTATGGACACTTACAACGATCTGTATTTCTTGTCTGCAGCACACTTTTTGAAGTTTATATGTGTACTAAGAACTTGCCCGATTTGACGCAC
The DNA here is from genome assembly GCF_043290135.1 of Rhipicephalus microplus. Lineage (NCBI taxonomy): Eukaryota > Metazoa > Arthropoda > Arachnida > Ixodida > Ixodidae > Rhipicephalus > Rhipicephalus microplus. The sequence continues at coordinate 5,766,030 of NC_134707.1, forward strand.
TGTTCAGCCTGAGGCACATAGACTCCGTTTGGGGGCATCTTTGTTCACACGTGTTGCAAGGTTCGTTGTCAATGTTGTCTCAAGAGGTTGAGAGGCGTGTTCTGCGCGCGTCTTGACCATTGGCTGTTGAGAAAATTGGAGTACTTTATCGTTATCATTTTCAGCCAGCGCTATTTGTTCCTTTAGCTGAAAATGATTGTGGAGGATGTGAAACTCCGGGGGAAGGTGACATGATGTGGCCAACTCTTGTAAGCCACCTTGCCTGGTTCCTGTTACCGTTTTGGTGTCACCAGCATATTGCTAATTATATGATAACTTCAGTAGTTGGATTCAACATTGTTAAGAGAGGATCTGTCTTGTTTTTTTTTCTCCGCGGTTGGTATTGATTCAGGTGGACCAAGAAGGGGTTGGTAATGGAGGAAGCAGTCTTAACAGTTGCTTAAGATGAGAACAGTGCAAAGAAGTGAGAGTGTCAAAGCACTGCTTTCACCCTAACCTGCTCATATCTACGAGCCGACCCACAAACTAAACACAATTTCACAAGCGAGCTTTCCTTCTTTAGGCCCATGTTGGCTCGATTTAAGGTTGTTAGTTTTCTCACTTTCAGTTCATTGTGTGAAGTGCATATTCCAAAGATACAACTCTGGTCTTTTTACTACTCATTTTAGTGTTTGTGTCACAGTTTGTTCTCGGGCGAAATGATGAAAGGTTGTTCACACATTTTTTTTGACATTGTCACTGCATCTGCCAAAATTCACATGTGCGTCACAGCCAGAAGCCGTGCACCTTATCTCATTTTGGTAGTGGTGGTGGTTGTGCTGTGCTGGAAAAAAAAGTGTGGCAGACTTGACTGTTGCTATCTGGGTTGTGAAAAAGATGTACATTAATTTATTTCCCCAATGTCGTTCATTTTCCACCGCCGATGTTCATTTATAGTGCAGAACCCGCATAAGTTCACATAGCAGGTATGTTTTACAACTCTCCATGTTTTTTTGCATTTGTTGGCATTTAGTTTGCATGCACATTGAAACATGCACAGCCATTTTCTGAATGATGTCTTGAGGATGCAACGCCTTCTTGTGCATCCTTATTAAAGTTTATACACAAGAAAGAAAGCTGTGTTGTGGTTTGTTGCAGACATCCTTCAAGGCAGTGTTGATGTCTTTCCTCGTACCCTGCACACCTAACATATTTGAGATGTCGTATTGCTTATGACACGAATGTTGGACAAGTGGACATTAACCTCAAGAGCTAATTCAATATGTTGCAGTTCAAGAATGAGATTGTTTACCACAGCTTCCGAAAATGCTCTGTAGACCAAGCTGATGTAGTGTTTTGTGGTCCACTAAACTTCTGTGAATAGCATGTTCTCATTAGTACAAATCACTCTTACAATTTGGCTCATTATCGAGAATCGGCAATCAAGGTTAAAAGTAAGCTTCTCCACTTTCAAGTGGAGCCTTGGGTACTTAAGCCAACCTTTGACTACTTTGATAAACTGCTTCGTAAGCTAGAGTAGACTAAGCGAGAAATAATCACCAAATCAAGGGATGCCATAAGTATATGTGCATGCAAACTGAAGCATTGGAAAGATCAGTCCACTGCTGTTGAGATAATGTGCTCAAAATTGTGCCATTGATATCAAAAAGCACCTGCATAAATTGGAATGTGGCAGAACACATTACAACTGTTGTTGTAATTTTTACTGCACGCATAAGAAAGTGTTTGCAGGTTTGCTTCCTAGATGTTCCTACCATCCTTAAACCATAAACAATTTATTCTCTCTCCACCTCGCAACATTCCAGCTCGGCATCGATCTAGCATTCACCCGAAGCCGACTATCGTTCCATCAAGGGGGCTGTGCCGGTAAAGGTACAACCTTAGAGCTAACATTTGCTGTTAAATAGTTTGTTGTATTAACTTTATCGTTATGACCACATGACATAGTCAATATACAGACAGCAGAGGAAAAACTCCCCATGCTCGGGTGCCGCCTCGATGAAACAATTCTAGCTTTCGGGTGACGTCCACTTGCACTGGCCACTGCATGCTGCAATAAGCCCTGGCATCTTTTTCTGTTTTATGGATCTCTGTTGCATCGCAGTAAGAGATGGTCAAATCACGTCGAGTTGTTGGATCATGGCAACAGAAAACACGGACCACAAAGCCAGGAAGAACGAAGAAGAAACATATCTCGTGGGTTGAAAAAAAGCTGGCTCGCGATATGGTGTAGATGTGGTACCATCAGCACCGTGCAAAGTAGGCCAGATTTGCAGGTTGACAGATGAACGCCTTACTGAAATAACCATGAAGAGTTGGACATGCGCCGTAAAACACGTAAATTTATAGAATGCGCCGTGGGTGTGGTACACATACTTCCTTTCAACGTGCAGTGGCAGTTGTATAGGTCAAACTGAAAGTTGCAAAAATGAATTTCGGGAGAGCGTAAGAACTATTTGTGCAAAGGGGATAAGTTGAACCTTGTTATGTGCACTGTAAAAGTTGCGAGTGCCAGCTTAGATTTCAGGCTGTGAGTGTACTGGACCGCCATATGGACAAATTAACACGCGAAATCACTGAGGCATATCATAACAGAAAATTTGGTGACGAATGCGTGAGCCAGCCTTCGGTGGCTTTGTATAAAAAAGAAACCGCGCTTTTAGATAGGGGTTTGCCCTTTTATCATTGTGCCTTCGTTTTTATTGGACACTCCCCCAGAACTATGTCACGTTTGCCTGCTGAAAGATTTTGCCTGTTTGTATATATTAACATGCGCGCTGCAAGAAATAAGTTCATTTGGTCAGCGCTCGTGTGGTCCTTCTTCGCCTTCCGTAGGCTTTTCTTCCTGCACTGTCGTGCGTGCGCTGCAACTCGTATTAACATGGTATTCAACCAACCAGCCCAAAAAGCCGTTCTTCTCCCCCGGCGAGCAAACAAGCCGCCACAATCGGTCGCACTGGTCACTGTCCCACCAGAGAACACCCGGCCGCGCCACAGGAGGAAAAGCTCTCCATAGGGCCAATCGTAGAGGAAGAAGAGAAATAAACGCTCATTTTCGAAGCGGTGTAGGTTTCGCGTCCACCTTAGGTGGGACGTCTCATTCCAGGAACCCTCTGGCCACAGAACACCTACCAGGCCCTGACGACGAGACGTCATTAGGGTGGCTAGAACTTGCCGAGGATTCTAGCCACCTTGACGTCGTTGCTGGCCTAGCACCTCCCGTCATAGAGCTAATATAATAACTCCATGAAGCCCATAAACCTGTAACCACCCAGGTGCCGCCATGATGGAACACAATACTCGGCTTTCGGGTTACGTTTTCCTTCCTCCATGGGTACAGTGGCTAGAATACTATACCATGGGTTAGATAAACTCGCCGGCGGAATCGCCACTGCATGCTACCATAACCCTTGGAATTATTTCCTTGTTTCCTAGACAAAAACACAGCTCGCAACCGCCGCAAGCAGCACGACCACGCTCTTAAATGTTGATACACAAATGGTGGCGCTATCTAGTAAAGAAACCTGCAAATACTTCTTTTCGCGCGCAGTAAATTGCATAAACAGCCATTAGAAAGAAGCTTTCCAAAAAATAGTAAGTTAATTAAACATGACAAAATTTTTGTTGTTTTACAACACGTGAACACACTTGTTTATAATTTATATTGCAAACATTTGAGTGTTTTAAATTGATATATTTAGCACTTCTTTCATGTACTGTAATGGCAACAACGACAACGTTCCAAGATGTCAGCGTTCTGGTAGTTATGGTCATAGAGTCGTTACTCTAGGGAAAAAGTTATAACAACCAAAACGCTAACATCTTGAAACATTGTCAATGTTGCCATTATAATACCTTAAAAGTACGTCAAATATAAACGTTTTAAACACGCAAACTTTAGCAACAAAAATTTTACACAAGCGTGTTCACGTATTACCAACGAACTAAAATTGCATGAAGTTTATTCTAAGTAATTTTAGAATCAACGCAATGACTATTTATGTAGTTCTGTCATGGCGGAGCCCTAGTGGTTATAGGCATAGAGTGTATATTAACTCTATCATTATAGGTTTTAAGGGCCCATGGAGAAAAGAATGCAAGGGCATGGAGGAAGCAAATTTTTTTCCTTCCTCCATGGCCTGCTCCTGCTGCTGCAGAGCTAAGGAATCTTCGATTTGGCTTGCACTAGTTCAGAAAAGTGCAGGTGCAGAAAAAGCGGTGCCAAGCGGTGCAGTGAGCGTGCAGCGCCGGTCGAGCAAGTGCAGGTGCAGCCTCAACCACGCCTCGGCACTAGCCGACACTAGCGCGCGACGGCTACAGCCAAAACGAAGGCGTGAGTTGACGTGAGTGCAGGCCGGAGAACACCTTGTAGTGTAAGCCTAAAATAGCCGCCTCCGCCGCCTTGTCCGATCAATACACGGCCGTGATGGCACTTCTTGTGACTGCGATGGAATTGCTGGACTCGAGCAGCGACGACGATTCCGTCAGCGGTGCCGTTTGCAGTGACTGCGACGATGAGTACGACGATGCGTGCATCTTGGTCGCGTGCGCGTTGGTGCGCGACGATGCCAACCGTGTACCCGGGTACGAAAGCATTATCGGCAGGTACCATGAGTATGAATTCAAGCGCCTCTTCAGGCTGTCCAGGGAGACTTTTGATAGTTTCAGGGCCAAGTTCAAGACTTCAGCCTTCTACCCAAGGGCAGTGCAAGGCCGCCAACAAATCAGTGCCGAAAAAACATGCCTCATAGCGCTTGTGTACCTAGGCTCACAAATATCTATGTACGCCATAGGCGACAAATTCGATGTTACCGAGTCGTCTGTTCATGTTTGTGTGACACGGGTCGTTCACTTCTTACACGCTATTAGCGATGAGATAATTTGCTGGCCTAGTAGCGCGGAAGTGACCCGCATAAAGAACGGCTTCCTCGCCAAAAGTAAAGGCAAGGGCCCAAGAAACACCATCGGCTGTATCGATGGATCACACATCGGGATACTCACTCCAAGCGAATCTACGCAGTCTTACTTCAACCGGAAAAAGTGGCCTTCGATAATCCTGCAAGGAATCTGCGACGACAGGAACAAGTTGCTGAACGTGTTTATTGGGTTTCCAGGTTCGGTTCACGACGCCCGTGTCCTGAGGGAGAGCCCCTTCTTTGCACGCGCAATTCAGGAATGTGAAGACAATTATATACTGGGTGACAGTGCATATCCACTGATGCCATGGCTCATGACCCCATTCAAGGACAATGGAAGTTCTTTTCCTACGTGGAAAAAGAGCTTCAATAAACGACACAGTCAACAACGAGTGCTTATTGAGAACACCTTCGGCCTGCTTAAACAGCGTTTTAGGAGGCTCTACCTTGTTGATGCAAAAAGTGTGCAACAGTGCTGCTATATAGTTATGGCTGCGTGTGTGCTACACAACATGTGCAACGATGAAAGGGACTTCCTTGAGGAACTTGCAACGCTTCCCCAAGAAGAAGATGTGGGCAATGATGAAAGTGAAGGAGATTTTGATTGCAGTCTGCCAGGCTACAGTCAGTCTCTGCGAGAGTTCATTGCAAAGGAACAGTGCTAGAAGTTCATCTTTGCTTCGCGATTTATTCAGTGTGCAAATGTTTTGCGAAGTGGGGTGCCGCGTCTAGAAGCAATGTTTTTTTTTAACAAATTAGATGGAGTAGACACTGCTAGTGTTATAAAAGTTTATTGCCCATATAATAACCCGTCCTTATTTGAGAGTACGTCGATCAACCGATCGAATCGCTGCATGCGCTCATCATGCCGCTTTGCCTTTGCCTCTTCCCATTTTTTTCTTTCCTCCAGTTGTTTCACTGCTGCCTCCTCTTGCTTAGCTCTCGAAGCTTGCATTTTTTCTAATGCCTCCAAGAGCGGCGTGACTTGGGACCTACTCTGGCGCTTCCTTTTTGGCGTTGTGCTGCTCCGAACTTTGGATGCTGTGTTGCACTCGACTGGGACTGCTGCATCTTGAGGTGCTTCAGTGATGCTGGTGCTGTTGAAAGTAATTGTACAGGTGCCATGTCATTTCCAGGCTACAGCACAAATTAAGTAATTTTTACTTACTCTGGACTTGCACTAGGCAGGATTGTTTTTCCAGGCTCCAAGAGCAGCCTTGGATTTACACTATGTTCTTTTTCCAAGACTTCTGCCAGCTCTCTGTAATAGACACTATGAGAATCACTGAAGATATGAAGACACAATCGTAACTTACTCTTCATATTCACAGTTCACACGGTGGTGACCTGAAGAATTGTTGTCTTTTTTTGACTTTTTATATGCTCTGTCCAGCGACTTCCATTTGTTTTCCACTTGTGTGGCAGTCACGTTGCACAAGAACTCCGTATTGATGGCCTCAGCCAACTTCTTCCACAGAAGCCTTCTTGTGCTAAACAAAAAAGCAAAGCACAGTTAGTAGGAAAGAAGGAAGCGACGTAACGTGACCCAAGTCTTGCAGTAGCACATGAACCTTTCCTTAGTACTTCATATGTGTAGCTTTCAGGGATAATTGCTAGGGATGTTCGATTATTCGAAAATTTTGGATAATGAATCAAACAGCACTGTATTCGGTTCCTAAGTCGAATCGAATTGCACATATTCTAAGTAACAAATATTCTTTTAATAATCGGCACTGGCGGGAGAACCCCAAAACAACGAAACAGCTACAAGTCATTCTTTCAATCCCTAATGTGACCTGTACGCAGCCCAAGCTTTTGCAAGACTACCTACACTATATTGATTGTCGAATGAATGCGCTTCTGAAAGCTCCATTCTTGCTCAATTTTTACTGCACTTTAGCTGTATCGCATTTATCAGCTCCTGTCTTCGTCTTGTAATAACCAAAGGTGGGAACTACGAGTGCTTGCAGCTTCACGACTAGCAACAGATACAAGTTTTGCGTTTGCGTAAATTGTTCTTGCAGATGTAAATTTCAACGCCCATTGTTATCCGCTTTTAGTGCGCAGGCCATGTTGTGATGACGGGTTGATCTGCTCCGTTACATATTTAGTTGTATCTGCAATGTTTGGTTGTAAATTGTTTTGTTTTTGTGTCCCAATTTTATTTAAAGTGAGGTGACAAAGTCTCACGTTGATAACGCTAGTCAATGCCGTAGTTGAACCTACAATTACAAAATGTTACGAATATTCTAGTTCCTGCTGCATACGAGATTACCTTAGTTTTCGTAATTGTGGTATTTTGAGTAGATTCAAACTGACTGTAATGGCCTTTGTCGAAAGTTTGTGACTATTTGTTTCAAATAAAATGTTCTGTTCTAAGGCTGTTTTGAAAATGGTCTACTTACTATTCAAACAGTATTCAATTACTATTTGTATTCTATTTGGTGCCATTACTATTTGACTCTTACTTGATTAGGTTCCGAAATTCACTATTCACACACTTCTGATAACTGCGAACGTTCTTTTTGTGCGGGAAGCATTATGTTGGAGAAGTTGAACATTGTGTAAATCACTCTTTTGGATCATAAAGCTTCACTAAGGAGACAGCCATATTCTAACCTGTCTTTGCATTGTAAAACATGCAGCTGCGCAACCTTGTTTGCTGACACGACGGCGCAGTCTAGGTTCAAAGATAGGGTAGCACGTGTCAAGAAGCATATCTCTTTTAACAATGAGCTGCACCATCTTGAAAAGTGGCAGTGCGAGAGAAATGCGGACAGACAGTGAAGACACAAGGACTGCAGGGCGAGACTTGCTAGAGATGTGCCTCAGAATAACAACATGCAATTCCCTCTAGTGCAAATTCTCAAGGCAGCACTACACTTGCAACATGGCTTGAGCTTGGAGGTGCTGCACCTTTTCGGCAAGACAGCGGTTGTGCAATGCCCAACACAAAAGCACCGTCGCTGTTTTTGAAGATCACTTGACTTAATGAAACATTACGAATGCCTTCGTTGTGTATATATGTGCGTGACTATACATACTGTTTGTGTGTATATGTAAACGTATATGTCACAGTCAGGCGCATAGCCAAAATTTTTTTTCAGTGGGGGGGGGCAGTAAAATGTAAATTGCTGGCAGTAAAATGTAGGCAACAATAACCATCGCCATTGTGAACTTCATGCGCCCTTATCTTGTTGGTGCTTGCCTAGAGTGAAACGGAATAATAAAAAGCTGCAAATAATTTTGGACATAGGATGACATACCGAAGTGCCCTGGTTTTTCCCACCAAGTCCTTCATTTCCGAGTATTTGGCGATGAAGAACCTTGTTTTTCGGGCGCTCCAAAGCTCTTCCACATCTTCAGCCGACGCGGCTGCTGCTGGAAATGCGGCTAAAGCCCCATCGCTGTCAACGTCGCCGTCGCAGGCAGGAGAAGGCGTCGGCGGTTGTGCCGGAGGGGGGTCATTTTCACGATTCCCTGCCATGAACCGCAACGTAACGCGCTTGCCGTCTGCAAGGGCGAAAACCAAGATTAAAAATACCGACATAGCATAAGCAATGCTACGAGGCTGTTTGCTGACCGACTACGACTCCTGGCCGCTAACCACGTTTTTTGGCAATGCATGCAGCCTGACTTACCTGATGCCTCATAGACGTAACCGTTGGCGTCCGTCATAAATGACCCGTCGGGATTGTGAAGTGCCTTAACTTCCTTTTGAACGCCCTGAACAACTATTTGCAACGTCGTCTGCTCTGGCCTTGGGGGGACGCCCGCCATGCTGCACTACTCTGCACCTGCTTTGGAGTGCGTGCACGCCGGTACAGAACTCGTCAGGAACTAGGCTTACACCTAGACAAAACGAGGGAGCCAGTGCAGAGGGTGCGACAGAGGGCGCGCGCTGCTCCGGCAAAACGAGGACGAAGGTGCTGCACCCTTTGAACTGGTTCAGCCGGTGCAGCCAAAACGAAGAGACCACTAGAGTGTACTAGAAGTTATGAGTGGGACGAGCAGCCGGCTCTGCACCTGCATCGTAGCGAAGCGCGGTTCGTTGACAGTTGGCGTGGCGGCGCTGCGGTCGCAGTGGATTGTTGGTGTTCGCACCGGCGGCACTGGTTTGAACGTGTTCCAAGTGTGTTCGTCGTCGCATTTACGTATTAGCTGCGGTGGCTCGTAATGTGTGCGTGAGCTCTGCTGCTGTTTCGTCTCTGTGTGCTACTGTGCTGTGGTGGGAGCCTTGAATGCCCAAATGAGTGAGTGCCAACGACTTCGGCATGACTAAAGCTAGGCTTCGCCATTGCTACGCGCCGGGATGCCGCACAGGCTATGCCGGCGTCAAAGCAGATAGGAAGCTGTCGCTTTTTAGCGTTCCAAAAGATGAACGTAGAAGAAAAATCTGGGAACGGAACCTCCATCGCAGCGACAAAGCTCTCGAGGAAAACTGTGCAGTGTGCGAGCTCCACTTCGAGGACCGCTACATACTGCGTGACTACGTTCACATCATTGACGGCAAAGAAGTGAGAATCGCCCGTGGTGTTCCCGCGCTAACGCCAGACGCAGTGCCTACAATCTTGCCCAACGCTCCGAAATATTTGAGCACGAAACTGCCTCCTAAACGCGCCCCTTGTAAACGGGAAGCGCCTACCGTGCCGGGACCCCAGAATAGCAAAAAAGCTTGCACGAGTACGCCTGTCGACGATGACTTTGAAAGTCAAGACGACGTGCACGACGTGTCGACAGCGTCGCTGAAACTAGAAAACTTGCGAGAACTGAGGACTCCGTCTAAATATTGGTCGGTGCACCAATTCCCTGGCTATGAAGGCGCTGTTTATACACTGTCGCAGTTGGATACGTGCTCTGGCACTGTCACTTCAGAGAGGGCAGTCCTTTTTCACATGAGCGTGATTGAGCAGGCCAGTTACAAAACATTTCTGAACGGAAGGCCAGTCTCTGAAGGACTTGTGAGAACTGTATTGCAGGCAGAGGAAGCCCTTCTTCGAGCATCTAAATTTCTGAAATGTCCAGGTGCACTCAGCACTTCGTCTATCACCGAAGAGGATTTAACGACGAAGCTGCTGGGCCAGACAACTGTGTTAGACGGCTCATTCTACAACTAGAAGTGCACAGGAACGATGGCTGCCGAAGCTAACCTGGAATCAAAGTCGCATGCAAAGTAGTGTTCTTTTGAATGCATCAACCGTTGCACGCTTCCCGAAATGTGTATGCTTCATGTAGCTTAATAGATGATTTAATTTCAGCACAAATATTGATAGAAAAATATTTGTGTTCGCCTTTTTGTACAGCCTCGTAACATATGGTCAGCAACATGTAAATCAGGCCGACCCCTGCAACACGTACATGCTAACATAGTTTTTACTGCATACTTATGCAGTGGGATGGCTACCCATCACTCTAAAGGGACTTATTTGTGATGGAAGAGCAGTACTTATTTGCTTCGATGCATCTGGGATACTACATGTCTTGCTGTTATAGAGCCTGCATGCAACTTGATGGTCTAGTCTAGGTTTTGCTGCATTGCGTATGGAATGATATCCTGCTTTGTAATGACCGTATCCCCATACATAAAAATTTAGATGTTCTAGATATGCATGGTGACAAGGGATTTTCGGCCATTTCTCTAAGGTTGTCCACTGCAAAAAGAAGGTAATTTGTGACACGTTGCTTTTTTGTTGTTTAGGAGCACCATGCCTACCATGTCGCTACCTAATCAAATCAAATCAAATCAAAGTTTATTTACATCCTGAAGATGTGGGCAAGCTTGGGCGAAAAGCGAAACAATTCGCTTGAGGAAAGCCCAAGCCCCCATATACGAGGCATAACAGTAAGGCTACGAAAGTCCCTGCTGACACGACTATCTCGTCTGAGGAATCATCGTCACAAACAAGCCATCACAGCAGCCCAAAAGCTTAGATGCGCATTACAAAGGCAAAGGCGCTTGTATAAGAAACTGTTGAGTTTACATGGCCAAATAGAAAGAATGAAGGCTCAAAATGCCAAAATAAAAATGGAAGCGCTAGAAGAGAAGATAGCCATGCTACCAGAAAAGCAGCAAGAGAGCGTGCGTCACTGCTTTGCAGCCTCAAAACGCAAGAGTACAAGAGGCATGCAGTTTACGAAGGAACGGATGCTTGAATGCATACTCATGAAGATGAAGAGCCCCAAGCTTTATAGGCATATCAGGAAACAAAATATCCTTGTACCTCCCAGCAACACTACACTAAAGAAGTACACAGCAGCGTACAAGACAGGCTTTGGTTTCTGCAGAAAAATGTTGGATACCTTAAAAGCAAAAACCAGCTCAATGGACTCCTTCAAACGTCATGGTGGACTTCTCATTGACGAGATGAAATTGTCGGAACACTTGTCTGTTGAGAAAACTGGTAAGCTGCGTGGATTTGTGGATTTAGGACCATTCACACCTGCCAAAGACGCTGGCCTTCCATGCGACCATGGAATGGTTGTGATGTTTGTACCGTTTGCCGGAAAGTTTTCCCAAATCCTGGGAGTTGTTGCCGCAAATGGAAATGTAAAAGGGGAACTTCTGTGCAAAATTCTTGTTGAGGCGACAATTCTGGCAGAACAAGCGGGACTCTTTGTACACTTTGTGACATGTGATGGGGCCACATGGAACAGGAATATGTGGACGCTAATGGGTGTTCAAGGATCTGCCAGCAAGATTACATGTAAAGTCAAGCACCCTGTTGATGGAAAAAGGGAACTTCATTTCCTTTCAGACTTCCCGCATCTGATGAAGTGCCTACGTAACTCCCTGCTGAAGGGCGGCTTCAACACACCAGATGGACGGGTAAGGCTCTTTTTTCCTCTTGTGGAGTTAACCTTAAAAAGTCTGGGAAGTGACTCACCATGGCTTTCTTAATGCAGGTCTCTACATACTTCGTCAAAGAAGCCTTCAATCATGACAAGGATAATGTGTCGCTGAAGGCAATGCCAGGGTTGACCGCTAGCCATCTGGAGCCAAATGGATTTGAAAAGATGCGAGTCTCCCTAGCTTTTCAGCTCTTTGGTGACCATGTGTTGCGTGGTCTGCACCACTACAAAGGCACTATAGAGTCAAGTTATGGAAAAGGAGCCATAGATGCGACAGAAGCATTCTTCAGGTATTTTGGTTGATTCAGTCACAAAAATTATGACCTGCTCAGGCTGTTGTTGTTACCTTGTCTTCCTAACCCACGTACTTATGATAATCTCATGTTTCTGTGATCTATTTGTTTCAGAATGATGAATGAACTGATTAAGGTGATGACGTCCCGCTTCAAATCCGAAGCACTGTGGCCCAACTCAAGAGGAGTTGCCTCGCTGTCAAACTTCCTTAAGTACATAACAAAGTGGGAGCAGCACGTTGGCAACGGTGTTGGATTTATTAGCAAATCAACAGCTGTTGGCTTCCGGGTGACGCTGTCTAGCGTACTGCCATTGCTGCAGTATGTCACGAAGGAGCTTCACTACCAGTACCTGATGACTGCAAAGCTAAGTCAAGATCCAGTGGAGAACCTGTTCGGGATTGTGCGGCAGTATCAGGCTGCAATGATCATCCAACACCAGACCAGTTCCTGATTACGGTCAATTGTCTCAGCTTTTATAGTTTGGCAAGACCAGTGAGTGATAGCAGTGTGGAGCCAGTGGTGTTGACAGCACTTCTGGACACAGGGGATGCACAACTGCAACAAGCAAGCTTGCAAGAAACAATTGAAAAGCATGTTGCACTAGGCGACCTCGACAGTCTGGACGATGCTGCCTGCCAGGAGCCAACTTTCCCCATTGAACATCACAGCCTCGTGCAAAGAAACAGCAACTCTCGTCTAGTTTACCACATGGCAGGGTATGTGGCCAAGAAGTGTGTGGAGAAGACTGGGTGTGATACATGCCGCACCCTCCTGCTTGTTCCGGCGTCAGAAGGCAGAGCCGATACACAGGCTGCATTTACAAGTTTTTTGCGACAAATGTGGATTGCTTTATCCGTCAAAAGAGCTCTTTGAATTCGTCAACTACCTAGAGGGCGTCTTCACGGGCTGCTTCAGCATGAACCGCCTGCATGCCGACAGCTTTTTGGACGTACTGTCACTTGTGAAAGGCAAAGACAAAATTATTGGCTGTGCTGCGCATGAAGCCGAAGTGAAAGCAAAGATTTTGCGATTCTACATTGTCACTCGTCTGCACTTCCTAATAAAGGGTGTCAACAAGGCAAAAGAAGAAAGGCGCAAAATGGCAAAGCTTTTGAAAGTGCGCAGGTGCACATGACATCACAGGATTAGTCATAGCATCAGTTTTTGAGTGGAATGACATTTGGCTCTTGTGAATAAACACGTTGACCGGCATTTGCTTGTTCTGTTGACTCAAATGGCCGAAAATTTTGTACATTCGGTCCAAAATCAATAAGGGTCCAGATTTGCAACAGAAGGCCCACTAGACCATAGTCAAGTGGGCCTTCTGTTGCAAATCTGGACACTTATTTTCTCCCAATTGATTCAATTACAGCAATCTTAGAAACCCTTGTTATCGGCCTTTAATTCTGTCAAAGCATTATTCTCGGTTATTCACTCTCACTCTGCACTCCCCACTTCGGTAGCCTACACCATAGCGTTTATTATAACATTTAAGCTCCACTTTTTTTTTTTGAGACCGTGGTTAAAAGCAATAAATTGTTTACAAGGTTAGCGCTGGTAGTTTATTTCTGTGTAGCACATTATCGGCATATCTGAGTAATCTTGCGTGCTGTCGCAGCATGCTGAAAATATTTTAAGTGATTGCAATAATTAAAAAGGATACTAAAGTATCACGACAGTTTCGAGGGGTGTGCGAAAAGCTGTGCAAAAGTAGTACGTCAACGGCAGCTATCACTCTCGGGCGTTCAGACAAGCGAACGACTGCCGCTGAAAATTTCCATGATAGAAAATTAGCGCACTGACACCGCATTCACTTCTAAGTTATACAGTTGCCACCACGACACTTTTTAGTGGGCCATTTCTTAGAGAAATATGACCCGATCAGTCAATTGGTATCATTGACGCATCGCTGTCCGTGTTCTAGAGGGAACACGGAAAAGAATACACGGCACGCTTTCGTTGGAAAGCCTTATAAGTCACTTTGAATTCATTCTCAGTTGTTTTCTTCTACTCTAATGTCTGTATGTAGATCCTGTAAATAGAAAAACAGGGCGAAACGCGAGAAAGCGTAGCCGGCGCACCCCGCCACGCTCGGTCGCGACCAATCCACTTCGCCCGCAGCGTTCTCTACTCCGTCAACGAGTGCCGCCTCGCCAAGAGCGCTCCGTCCGTCCCACTCAGATCCTTCTAGTACACTCTAGCTAGGGTGGCTAGAATATGAGGTGTGAAAAGCGGCCGCAGAAACCGGTCCCCAAGGCGCGCCGATGCCGCTTGGGGCGCTGCACGCACCGGCGCGGGTAGCCTTTCGCAGGCGATGTACGAATGAGCGCGCGCTGCTCGCCGCAGCGCGCTGCTCGCCGCAGAAAAACGAAGCAGTTTTAGCTGCCTATAGGCAGCTAAAACTCATCTGAGTTAATGTATACATTAACTCAGATGAGTCACGCATTAAGAGCGCCAAAATTTACCTATACCGCTAAGCGTGTGACTTGAGAATTGTTCCCAGCAGCATAAATTTAGCAGACACTTTTTCACAAAAACACAACTTTATTTCCACGCATGCCATTCATGCACTGCCACTAGAGTACGCATGGCTTTACTCTCCGCCCTTTCTTTTCGTCTTCCTTTTGGTTCATCCCTTTCAAAAAAAAGTGGACACGAGTGAGGCAATAAAATCGCACCACACTTTTCGTCAAAAAAGCAGCATGCTTTGCGCAACCAATTTGTTGCGTCTCGCCTATCCCCTTCATCATCTCAACGGCCGATTTGGCATGAAGACGTGATGTGCTCAAGAAGCGAGTGATTTTGTTCTCAAGGGATAATATCAGGTTATAGAAGGAATTCGACGGATACAAAAGTCCTCCGAGATCCCACAGCTTGCTTGCCTGGGCTGGGAGATTTCCTGGCACATTTTCTTTAGAAGCAAGGCAGGCGTTCTTGCAATCATCACAATTACTACGAAGTACACGCTTTCTTGCGACATAACCTGCGACATAATACACAAGGCGGGCGTCACTTCGCTCAACAGTGTATGACGCATGATCTACAGACACTTCTAGCACGTCAGATGAAAGTCTTTCGTTGTCTTCGTTGTGATCTTCCACCTCGTGCAGCATTTCTTCCAGAGAGAGAAGAGATTCCACCACTCCGTCAGCTACATTGCCACCCTTCGGACTCTTTGCCAGGCTATAGAAGCTGAGGCATCTATAAATAAACAATGCATATTTTACTCACAACAGCAGTCAAACATAATCAGATGCGTAACAAGTTTATACGACATGCAACATAAGGCGTAAAATTTGATAATAAAATACCTCGTGATAACAACAAACTGTGCAGGGGTTGGGTGATCATTGCCACCACCTGCCTGCCGCACGATTCCGAAACAGCGCTCAAGGCAGTCTTGGCTTAGGCGAGCCGTCATGAGATACTTGAAATGTACTTCCTCACACAGGTACTCCAGGAGGTGCTTCGTACTTTTCAACGTCACACGCAAACCCACTGCGGTACTTTTGCTTAGAAAGCCAAGTCCTCTTGCGTGAGCTTCCCACAAATCGAGGAACTTTAGTGCCTGGTCAAGCACAGCTTCCTTTCGGCTGTGAAGCCTGAAATAATGTTTATGTATGAAGCGTAGAAACTTTGTCTGGACTAATTATCGACAGGGTAAATATTTCACTCTTACCGTAAAGCTTCTGCTGGAAACCTGGATGTCATCACCTCGATTAGTTCCGCCATGAGACCAATAACGAGTCTTGTTGGCTCAACATTTGTGTATTGCTCCTCGATCTGATCTTTGTAAAAATCTAAGCACCGAGTCACTTGGGCACTGAAAACATGAAATGTTAAGTCCACACGCATTTTCTCGAATCCATTTGGAAAGATATGTGATCGAGTCAGCTTTGGTGCCACTTTCAAGGTGATGGCACTGCTGTCAAGTTTCCACATGGTTGACACATGATCCCAGTGGGCCTGTAAAATTTCCACATTGCATCAGGAACTGTTAAGGATTCAAATTAGCATTGAGAAGTACGCATTATGCATAAAAATTCCACAGAAATATTAGAGCCAACTTGCCCTTCCGTTGTGGGTGTTGAAGCCCTGCTTCATCATTGTGTTTCTCACGCACTTCATGAGGTGAGGGAAGTCCGATATAAAGTACAAAAATCGGTGTTTGTTGCACGGATGAACAACTCTGCACTGAATGTCATTGAGGGTGGCGCGTATCCCCAGGATGTTCCACATAGATCTGTTCCAGGGCGCACCATCACAGCAAATGTAATCCACGTAGAGGCCGGCTTGCTCACACAAAATTGTAGCTTCTACCAAAAGTTTTGTCAACAGCCTGGCTTTTACGTTCCCGCTGGATGAAAACACACCTGAAGAGAAATAGAGCATTACAAAACGCTTCGGCATATGTGCCTTAACAGTGCAAAAAATATATTACCAATGATTTGTGTCCATTTCCCCACAAATGGTTGGAACATTATGACAAGCCCATGGTCAGCTTTGCGGTGTCTTTCATTGGCATCGGTAAACTTGCCGAGGTCGACAAAGCCTTCAATATTGCTGGACGACTGCAAGTCCAGATGAGCAGAGAGTTTCATTTCATCCACTACTATGCCCCCATGCCTCTCCATTTCATCCATGTCTTTAACTTTTTTCTTCAGACAGCTCAGGAGTTTGGTATTAAACCCATAAGCAGCAGCGAATCCCTGTAGATAAAAACATTAGGAACCATCTCTATACTGCACACCATATGCAATCACATACCTTGATGTATTTTTGAAGGCAAGCACGGCTTGGCAGGACAAGAATTCTGTGTGCTCTAAGATGCTCATACAGTCGTGCACTTTTCATTCTGAGGATGATGCACTCAAGGAGCCATTCTTTATTGTAGTTATATCCGCGCAAGGACCTTCGTTTGGCAGCGTCAAAACAAGCCTGCACCGCAGCCCGTTGCTTTTTTGGAAGAAGTTTCAGCTGAAATAATTAAGAAGCTATTAGTAATGAATCTATAACAACTTAATGGGACAGTGTACCTTTTCCTCTAACACAGATGCAATGATTTGTGAAGTCTTTTCTCGCATCTTCTTCAGGGCATCCTGCAAGGTAAGCAGCTTCATTTTCTTTTTCTTCAACGTACGAACAGCCCATTTCAGTCGTTGTGCAGCTGTTCTTGCAAGTGGCCGCTTAGTCTTTTTTTTTTTTAGACGGAGCAGACGAGCCTTCAGAAGGTTTCTGCATTTTCTGCAGGCAGTACAACGTCCAGATGAGCCATCTGTAAAGTGTACCATAATCGGTGGATAAGTCTAACCAAAGCAGGGACAGGTATCTACAGGCTCAAATAAAATATTTTAGGCAGGGTTTGCGCAACTGCGATATCTCATAATACCTTGTAGCGAAATCGATGAGGAACCATCGCAAGAAAGGGAGAAGACACGATTTTGAGATAGCTTCGCCTTGCTTTCCAAATTCAGTGGTTGGAACTCTTCCATTGTCCCAATTCCTACGCAGGGTGTCAATGTGTCTGCATACTTGAGAAGATCCTGTGCTTGGCTCACTGTCTGACAGCCACTTTTTTTGAATAGGAACCCGTTCAGAAAGATGCTGCACTGAGCAGCTGCTCCTTCCTCAGCTTCAAACAACACTATCTTGTTGTGAATAACAGGAGGTGTTAAATCTCTGTCCAATTTAGCGGTCTGGTAGCATAATGCATTCGTTTGCTCGAACTTCTGCATCGACCACAACTCGCTAGGACGGTGAAGCATAGCACTTAAGGAATGCAGCTGTTCGGTCAACATGACGTTCTGTTCTGAAACGATCACGTCATGGTCAATCGCTGAGCCTTCTTCGACATTGTCGTGGTTCACACTAATTCTTTTACTCGAAACAGCACTTTCAGCCACGCTTTTCCGTCTCTTTCTCTCCTTGGGCAGAGCTTTCGTCAAGTATTTAGGCAAATTAGGAAAAATCGTCGGCACGGCGTCATTTGTTAAGGTCGGCACAGCGCGCGGCATGTATACATCTTCACCATTAATCCTATGTTTGAACGTACGCACGACAAATCTGTGAAAAAGAAAAGAGAAAAGGACAGCCAATTGGTTATGTTGCAATGCAGCATGTGACACGTGGAACGCAAGTAAGCAAAATTGGTCTCTTGCTCGGGTGTGCGAACACCGTGCCTTCTATTTTTTGTACATACCTTGGGTCGAAGTGCTTCTCGCACACTGCGGAGTTCTCGTCAAGCTGTTTGTCCGCTCTTGGAATAGCACGAATCCATTTGTCGAACAGCACACTACACGTGGGAGCTCGGAAAAGGGAAACTTTCTCTCCTGAAGAATTATAATATCCAGTGTTGCAGCCAGGCACAAAGCACCAACGTTGCGTCTTCTTTTTTGTCGTTGACATCTTCGGACATTTCAGAGAGACTCAACGCAATCACCGATCGACGACATACTTGTAAGACAGTGCGACTGCTAACGAAAAAAATTATGGCGCGACTGAAGCAAACCCAGCGAAGTGCGCCGCTCACTACCCGCGCCGCTGCCATCAGCGCCCCTAGCGGCATCGGCGCGCCGAAGGACCCTCTCCGCCAAGCGAAAGGCGCCCCGCTCATCACACCTCCCCATTCTAGCCACCCTACTCTAGCAGAGCGATGCGTGTGGCGGAAGTAGAGTGTACTAAAAGGCTAGAGTGGCGTGACCGCGCCTCGCCGCCTGATCTCTTTCGCGTTGCCCGTAGCAGCGGCGCTGTAGTCGAATAGTACTGAAGGAGCCGCGTGCCACGTGCAAGAACTGCTATGCGCTTCGGCTCCTCCGTCGCGCTTTCTTGATGAAGATTTGCACCTGCCCATCATCTTTGTACCTGCCCATCATTCATGTCTAGCAGATGATGCCATTACCCTTATAGCCCCATAGTAGCTATGCTAAAGGCATTGTATGGATATTGTTAATGGTGCGATCACGTGTGCCTTAAATGCGTGCACTTGCGTGTATTTTGTGAAATTTAATTTGTATATGTACACAGTAAAAACACACACACACACAGATATATATATATATATATATATATATATATATATATATATATATATATTCAGTGTGGGCATTTAGTATACCAATCCTCTTCATCTGTACATTATCATCATTATCATGTATTGCTCATGCATCCTCATCGTTGTCACGTATCATCATCATCTTGGTTCGTGCATCTCCGCTCTCCGCTGTCGGCTGCCGGTTCCTCGGGCCTAATAAAGGTCTTCCAAACCAAGACTTCATAATATATATATATATATATATATATATATATATATATATATATATATATATATATATTTGTGTGTGTGTTTACTGTGTACATATACAAATTAAGTTTCCCAAAACAAGATGCACCATTGCCTGCCTACATTTTTGACACCTAATAGTAGAACTACACTTATATTACAAAACTTTGTCATAAATTTGCTGGCTTGAAATGACGTTAAGCCAATAGATTATTTGGAAAGCAGCACAATTTAAGCTGGGCTCTGGGGTCCTACCTGTATAATAATAACCAGCCATTATAAGTATGATACACAATAAAACTGATTGATTGATTGATAGAAAACGAGAATTGGTTACAATAAATTTACGCAGATTAACAGACGGGCTATACATACAATTGGCACTTTTTAATATATTTGTGTGTTGTTTTTAAAATGTTCAATATGTAATACGCCTTTCAGAAAAAATAATTATTATCTTCAGCAAAATTGGCATGATAAAACTGAGTCGTCACTGATATAAATGTTGTAACAACGTTACTTATACTCGGGTTTCTCGTGGAATGGTCAAGCGCATATAAGCTCGTATGAGGAACACTGTGCTCTGCACATCGTAGACACTGCCGACAAAACGAGCGTATGATTGAATCGCAGTTTTGATACTTCTCCTCTCTTTGCAGTTCGCAAGTAGCCACTTATGATGTAACGCAACTCAAAGCGCTGCTTGAGTGAGAAGCTAGGCGGATCCGTGCAAATTCCGATTGATATCTTTTTTTTGGGGGGAGGGGGGGTCAGCAGGCTTTTGAAACAGTGAATGTATCAATGCAATTTCGGCGTGCCTGCATATTCACTCACGTACCATAGCGTGTAGCAGGTGAGTCCACTTATAAAGGCTCAAAAACGCATTAAACGCGCTAAAAACTAGCAATTACACGCTTTCGCAGGCTACAGCGTGCGCGCTCCTAATTCAGATGCTCCTGGGACAATAGCGCCGCCGCTAATGTCACCCGCCGTAGAATCAGCCGAGATGCGGCGCTGCCACCTCGTTCACTTCACTGCCCCCTTCTAGTACACTGTAGCGGAAGTCCCTTTTTCAGGGGGCTTGTGGGAATAGTTGGGCATGCTGGCGTCTCGTGTCGTCTTCGTCACCACTCGTATGACCGCATTTCTGATGGCCGGCCCGAGTTCTGAATGTGCATTTTTATGCAGCCATTGCACTTCAAAGATGATGCAAGGTGTTAGAAGCCCACAGTGAGTGTTGGTATTCAGGGTTGCGACTTAAGTTTATATCGCTTGATGTCGAAAGTGGTCGTTTTCGAAGCTTCTCCGAAAATGGTTTCGAGAAGCTTAATTACTTCTCGAAAACTTCTCCGAAAATGGTTGGCGCCTCAGCTTTGTTGTTTTTCCTTCGACACTATGCTCTTGTGTGCCTCAGCGAAGGTAGCCTGGAATTTCTAGACGAGAACGGCAGCGCCTACGGCTCTTAACGCGAGAGGTGGCGGTGATCCGTTTCGTGTACGGTGGTCACAACTATCGGAAAGCAGTACGTGGCCCAGGTGCAAATGTGTAAAGTTTAATCCAACTGGTATCAGCTGGTTCCAGCTGCAACTGGTACAAGTTACAACTTAACTGATCCCAGTTGGGAACTTGATGGTTCTAGTTGATTCCAGTTGCAACTGGTTCCAGTTAGCAGTTTGTCCCAGACTACCAGTTGCAACTCAACTGGCCACCAACAAGATGACCAGTTGAACCAGGGGCAGCTATCTGTTCTCGTTCAGACATCATCTAATTTGCTTAATTATAATAATATAAACAGTATCCCCTGGCCTGATATGTATTTATTATCGTGGAATATTTCATTGTGCAAGTGCACTATACACAATGCACTCAAACATTCAAATACGTTTAGTACATTCAACCAATAATAAATAGCTGTTGTCAATCTTTTACGTCCGTCGTGGCCCAATTGCAGCAGTGGCCACGCCTGTACAGCCCGTGCGCTACGTCGAGCCTCTTCATGTAGCCGCTATACGTTGCTCAAAACACATCCTAAGGTATGCGCCAGAAATAATAGAGCAGCAACCATGAAAACACCACCAAAACCATTGAAAGATCATTACCGAAAGTTGCGCACCGAAAATCTTGGGTAGGCTGTTCGGCGTGAGCCAGTTTGTTTAAAAACACCAAAACAATCTATAGAACAGAGCACGCCTATCTGGCACCCATGCAGGTGCTCCTGGCGGCATACTCTCGCACGCAGACGCCACCTTGCATTGAACTGCTAAGGCATGTATCTGGGACAGGGTGTCAAGTTAACCCGGAAAGGGGCGTCTCTGGAACTTTAAAATAAGAGCAAGTGCCTGTTCGCGCCGCTGCCGTTTGCAAGTCGTCTTGGCAACACTGCGCCGCCTTTGAATGTGAAAACAATCAACAAAAGAAGAAAATATTACTCAGCACTGTCTGTGAAGATCTCAACACCACGCTGGAATGGGGCCGCGGTGTGGTGTTTTCAGATTGCGCAGATTTCCATCCGCAACAAAAAACGCCACGCTACGCCGCCGGTGGATAACTAAAATCAACAGGGAAAAGGACGAGCCTAGTAAAGGTGCACGAGTAAGTACACTTACTACGATTACTCAAGCGTGACGCCAGCTGCTTCGCTCAATGATTTGCGTGCAGTATGCCTGCAGCGCGGCACCAAAGCATTGCCGCACTACATTGCAGGCTGCATGCCAATAATAAAATATACTACCACTGAGACGTGCATGCGCGAACTGCGCACGTCTACTGAAGTTGTAAAAACGTGATATCGTGATGCAACGTAATGTGAACAGCGGGAAGCGTGGCTTTTGACTGAGTTGAACTGCGACGTGACTTTACTGTCGCTGTAGGCTGTGCTTTCAGCTGGCGTCACTGTAGCACTATAAAATCTTGCCCTGGCTGGTACTTTCGCACAGCGTGTGTGTTCCGACTCCCGAGTGCCAGGTATGATTGGCGAATGATAAACACAAGCGGTGCATGAGCGCAAGCCGGAGCGTGATCGTAGCGCTATGGCGACGCCGGCTTGCAACAAAAGTTTTCCGCTGTTCGCGTTTCTTTCTATCGCGATAGTACGTACAGTCGACGACAAAAGTTTACGGACCACGCGAGCGCGTGCCTAACTGCCTGTCCGCGCCACCTAGCGGCACAACAGCTACCAATGACCGCTGTTCTGGGCCGGAAACAGGTCGTCTTCTTATTCACCGGCCTTTAAGTTTTCTACTGCCGTGCAGCGCATTGTTAGTTCGCGGTTTTCAAACGAAGCGCTTATGTGCAGTGAGACCATCACATTGCTGTTTTCACCGGAGGACCGAAACTATCACGGCGTGCCTCGAACGGCGTTCCGTTGGCTAGGTGTCACTTTGTCATAAAGGTTGCGACTGATAACAGTTACGCTCATAGACTGCTTTCCAGGAAGAAGCTCGTCGACGCAGATGCCAAAAGCGCACCACGTTGAAAAGCGAAAGGTGAAAAATATTTGAACCCAGTCAGAAAAATAGACAGGCCATCAATTAGGGGAGGGATGCTTTCAGGGCATTGCGGTGCTGTCGAGCGCCGCTGGCATAGCGGAGTGTCACGAAGAGGCATTTGGCCATGCGCTCGCGTGGTCCATAAACCTTTATGGTCGACTGTACCTGATTAAGTTGCTTCCTCAGTCTGCAATACACGTGTTGTGGACATTCCAGACTGTTGAGGAAGCACATCGCGCCGTTTCACACGAAAAGAGCCCCAAATTACAAGAGTGGAAAAGCGCAAAGCATGCTTACGGCTGTACTCGGGGTGAAAAGTTTCGCATTTGATTTGCGGAGCGTCAGCTCGCATGGCAGTTCAAGGTATTACTTCGCCGCGCTTGCAACAGATGGCGCGACGTGCTGCCTAATTATGGCGGCACACACTGCCCTCTCTGTGCTCTGGTGTATTGATTGCGAACAAGTATAGTGCGGTGTATCGAGCGGTGCAGCCGTCGTCTACCAACAAAGTTTTAGCCGCTGCAAATCGTCCAGTTTCAGCGCCAAAACGAAGAACGACAAGAGACCTACATCTTACGCGCAGCTGAGCGTGGAACAATGCCCCTTCTCTGGGGCTTGCGTCACAAAAGTGGGCGGTCCACAGCTTCCTCTAGCTCAGAATAAGCAAAGAGCAGCTGTTGTTGGTCACGCTTACCAGTTATACGATAACCTCTGAAAATACGAAGAACGAGCGTGTTTTTATCTCCCAGCGTTTCTTGTCCTTGCGGCACGATTCGTGACGCCAGCAGTTCGTTTACGCGATGGCAGGATGAAATAAGCTCTCGAACGGTCGATATTCGAGAGATATCTGTTATCAATTGTCTCCAATCCTGCACGCCTTGCAGTCGCACGCCCTTTCTGCCTTGTCTCGCATGGCTCTCGTGCACGATAAACTTACTTCGTTTACTGAGTTTGCGTCTAGCTGCGCAAGTGGCCGAGTCATACCACGCGTTTTGGGAAGAAGTAAGTGGCGAGGAGGGGCAAGCGATTGTAGGATGGCGAAGAAGGAACTATCTCGCCTTCGAACTCGGTGTGGTTCTTGCGCATGCGCAAATGGTGCCGCTTAGAGCGAGGCGAGCGCCTGGCCATCGCCAGTTGCCAGAACAACTTGAAAATTTGTACGGCGCACGTGTTGCGATGATCCCTTGTAGCGTGGCTGTGTGCTATCCGCACCCTCATTACGGCCCGTACTGGGCCTCTCCGATGAGCTTCGAGCTTTCCAGTTCGGGTTTAATCAGCTGAATGCAAGAAAGCAACGCTGCCATTCAGCAGGATAATCGCCGTGGGCAACTCGGTTTCTTCTGCAGGAACGGTAAGTACGAGTGTACGCAACATATAATGTAACAGTGTCATTTACAATTGTCATGCTCTTCAGGGAGACGATGCGCCTTCGAATTGTCTTTTGCCCGCATGTGTCATTGTGGGACCACGCAAATGTCGTTGCACATGGCACCCGAAGCAAGCTACACCAGCACGGATCGGTCAAGTGCGACCGTATTGGAGAAAACTTGGCCGCGCTGCAGATAAGATTACAGAGCACAAAACGGAACAAGGGTGCCAATGATTCAAACAGCTTCAGCCTCAAAGGTACACTAAAGAGAAACAGTGACTTGACTTGGTTTAGATTGACGAACTGCACTCTGAGAAAGCTAATGTCATATGTTTCATCATCATAAGTTTATTATTAGCAGAAAAAATTTAGGTTAAAGCTTCATTTTTAAATTTATCGCCAAAATCTGCGCGCGTGACGTCGAAAATTTCACAATATATTTTCGCAATGCATGCTCGATGTTGTGAACCATGGTTAGGCATAACGGCAGTTGAAACTGTCCCTGTGACACGGGTATTCTGTGTGAAATACTGTTGGATGTCTTTAGAAGCGCACATGCGAAAATAGAGCTCGTATTTACAAGCGCTCCTGGACTCGATACTCGCCCTCAAGGGGTCTTTGAGACTTCGCGTTGCAGAAATTGCAACACCAAACAGTCTTCAAAGATTCATTGAGGTCGAGTTTCGAGCCGAGGAGCGTTTGTGAATATGGGCCTATAGGTCTCCAAGTTAGATGCTTGGTCAGAGTTGATAAGAACAGCTTTCTTTCTTTTGTGTTTCTACTAACCTTTCAGTGCTCGCACAGCGTTTGTCGTGTACACTTTTCATTTCTTCTGTCCTATTTTTTGCGCTGACTGTCATGAGTGTGTTCCAACTAGCCCACCTTGCTACATTATTTCAGAAAGAGAACACAGCGCTGAGCTACCATTTATTAGAGAATTTTTTTTCGCACATATATAAGGAAATCAGCCACTGCAAGGCGCATTTCAAAAACAGATAACCACTTGCCATCATTTTGGAAAATTAAATAAAAGAAACTGCAACGTTAGTTCAATATAATGACGGTGAACTGAAGCCTTTATCACCTAATATCTGAATCATCTTTGCCTCTATTATTTCACGCACACGCCTGTTCTTACTTTTGCTTATTACGTTAGCTTCTTGAAAAAAAAATTGGTTTAATCGTGCAGTCCTTACAATGCAGGAAAAGCGTAGCGTTGTCTGGTTTTTGCCATAACCATGTGTACTTTGTCTTTTTGCCTTGCTCTTAGCACGCCCTGCATGTCTGCTGCCGCATAAATAAACTAAGGCTGTCATATAGGTCTATTGAACAGGAAGAGAGTGTGTTAAACATTCGGACACTTTCTGGCTAGTTCCTTGAAGCTCATTGCACGTGAAGTAATTGTAGTATACTCGAGCGTGTATTACGAGCGCCATTTCGCCTTGTGAATAGGCTTAGAGCGAAGGTGTACACTGAGCGAGGAACAGAGCAAAAAGATTAGATCTCTGTGCGCTGTTTCAAGCTCAGTATGTATCATGGGGCCCTACAACAACCAGTTTTGCAGGGTAGACTTTGGGCCCACTGTTTCACGCTTAGTATGTGTCTGGGGGCCCTACAACAACCAGTTTTGCAGGGTAGACTTTGTCACACAACCACATAAGGGCATCGAATCAAGAGACAAACAAACAAAAACCTAGTAAAGACACTTGTATGGCCATATGCTCACTGAAACAAACATTTATTGAACAATTCGGAGGTTCCACGAAGTATACACTTATATCGCAGTGTGCCGATTCATAAAGGCTGCATTGCTATCAAGCGCCCGAAATAAATGGATCGATCGTTATGCAAGCAAAAGTGATCGTGCCGTCATACGCAGATGGTATTCTTGCAAACCTGCAGTGCAAGATGAATAAGATCGTTAAATTACACGTGCTTTTCGGGACCAAATGAGCACTGTCCATGCAAAAACGGTGTTCGCATCCCTGTATTCGGGGTTTTAGCATTAAGGTCACGGTTACTCGTCGTGACCTGTACACCTTATCGGCCGTGCAGACCGCCCGAATTGGGAGGTACGAGGCACGCCCGAAACTAAACACCTCTTGTGCCTCTTCCCGTGACACATCACGCAAGCAGTTTTGATGGTCACCGTCTTGCTGAACTCTACGAAGCAGCAAGATTCCGCAACAGTTCCGTTGGGACCACCATTTAATCAATCAATGCGATATTCTGGAAGCATTGAACAAGTTGTTGCGTTAGACAGAACTGAACGAGACTGTAAATAATTTTTGCACTTTCGAGATCGCTCTTCATCGCCACCTTCTTCTTTATCATCACCATGAACGACTTCTCTCTTATTTCTGTACCACCCCTTCCCATTTCCTAACGCTGACTGACAGGTCAGAAAACTTGTTTAGGCTGACTTCTCGGCTTTTATGCTACAGTAAACTTTTCTCTTTCTCTCCTGAGATACCAATTGACGAATGAGGCACATAATTCCGCGGTGGTATCTAGTATTATTGTGAGGGGGACTCGAAGGCGAAACCCTTCGCGCCTTTGCCCTAAAGATTGACGCCTGAAATGCAGACACATTTAGCTTTGTCTTTTACTGCACATGTGTCTTACTCCGTTTTCTACTGTACACACGGCTAAACTTTCCACTATCCATAGAGCATTTGCTAAAGGTCCTCTGCATACGCTAAAAGCTGTCGCCTTAGATCTAAGGCAAAATCCTTTAGCGTCTCATACTCGCGTTTTTGGTCCGTCTGTCCGTGTCCTGAAACGGTGCCAGCTGCAGCCACTTCGCCTTACACTCTCATCAATCACGGGAGAGCTGAGAGAGTATAAAAAAAAGACATCGCATAGTATGACGAATGATCACAGGCTTTTGCCGAACACACTTTGATACTATCGATGCACATGCCGGTGCCGCCTCCGTTGGGAGAGTTCTCCATGACGCATGCCACGCCGCCCTCACTTGACTCATTCGCCTTTACGCCGTCACGTATATATCACGTCGTGGCGTCAGACGTAGAATCTTTTTTGCCTTATGCGTCATAAAAGGCCCTCGCGGTGCTCTTCAGTAAGTGCGAATTTCCGTTGTACAGCCGGTAATCTGAGACTGCTGCTCTGGCTCAAAGAGCGAAGTAGCCCTCTCACAATGCTCTGCCGCTAGGTGGTGCCAGGAAGTGTATTGCCATAGCCGTGGTAGTTCAGTGATTCGGCATATGATAAACTGATGTCTGGTGGTGCGGCGCCTCAGTACGACATCTTCTTTAAGAAAATATCATAACAACACGTTCCGTCAAAAACTGTGGTTGTTGTACTACAGTGACGTCCGCGTGCGAGACCACAAATATGACGACTGCCTCGTTAGTGCCCCTATACGAATGACGTCACGCGAATACCTTTATGCTTTGTTTGTGAAGATGAAATCATTGCGCTTACTTTATTTTTATTTCAGTACAGCTGACATTACGAATTATTTGTAACTTATTAAAACCTATTCATATCAACTAAATGCATCTGCTCCATTCGAAGGCCGAAAAAATAGCCGAATTAAAACTAACTGAATGAACGGATGAAACAAAATGGGGAACTATTTTTTATTACATACTAGAAGTTTTCGAATATTCGCGCACCCCTTTTGAATGTTACGGCACGTGTCTCTCTTTCTCCAAGGTCACGAGTGTTAGCTTTCTTTTGCTAAGCTACTAAATTGCAATTTAACGTGTCTTACTGATAGCTCTCAGAAGCGTCCTGTTATACGGCAACTAATTCAAAGAATCTGCGCGCATTAAACGCAATGGCGTGCTGCCCGCTAATATAACGAATCTGTTTTAGTTAACTAGCAGCATGTTTATTTCACTTGCAGTATAAGGTGGTAAGACGGGCGAGCTGTAATCGATGCGTACGTGGGAAACTGAGCGAGAAAACGGCGGAGACACAAGACGAGAAGGACGAGTGTTGTCGAACGAATGAAATACATTGAAACAAACCTGAACGCGCGAAAAACTCAAAAAGTGCGTGCGCATGCCGGATTGTAGATCTCGTTAAGAAGTTTACCCAGCACCTCGCAACATAGAGTTCCCTAAAATTAACTACAGGAGACTCTGGCGCTGCGATCGTTCAGCAACCATGGGAATGATGGGTAGTCATGTGGGTAGTAGTGCACACATTTGCCTAGTCTTCGTACTTGCGGGCGGCGAATCGTACTTGCGGCTTCGTTTATTGCTGGTTACGGTTTTGCTTTGAAAGAAAAAAAAAAAACGAACCCTCTTGAATTTTGTGACCTGATTCGAAATGGTAAGCCTAATAAAATAAGGTTGCGAAGCGCAAACGCTTAACATTCGCTCATTTTTTTTTTCGTAAAAAAAACAGCACCAAGTCACACGAACACACACGGAGTCAGAAGCAGGCCAGAAGTACGAAAATTAGACAAATGTGTGTACTGCCCGTCATTCCCATGCTCGCTGAATCGCCGTGCGTTGCAGCTCCCATAGAGAGTAGCGCCAGAGTTCTCTCTAGTGTACATTAGGAAACTCTATGCCTCGCAATATAGCAAACAAACTGAATGTCTTGAGTTCGGCAATAGAACGTGGAGCTCACTCAGATTCTCTCAAAAAATATATCTGGCACACTTTGTTCAAACGGACTCAGTCACCGAAACATTACTCAACCCGACTCGCTTAAACCACAGGTCAATTCTGAGTGATTAAACGAGTGAGTCGACTCGGGAGTCAGTTTGCCGGCATCTGGTATACGTAGCCATCGTTTTGCGAAAAGCACCTCCGTAAGTTCACAAGCCCTTTCGTGTTTGTGCTGTCATTTGCACGCACACGAAGTGAACTACGTAGCAGGGGTCGATTGACTTCATGTTTCACTGATGAGGCAGAAATAATGCTATTTTCGCTGCTCGCGTTGATAGATTCGATACAAGCAGCACGACAAGTGCTTTGGGTTTCATGTCGCTGAGGTCGCTTCGAAGAGAAACGCTGTCTTACTTACCCTGCGTCGATAGCGTTTGTCGCAACGCGTACCGTCCGGTGCTAGCGTCGTCAGAAACCTGAGCTTATTCGTATTTTTCTCCACTACCAGGCAAGGAATTCTGCACTTCTTGAGGAAGGCGAACAGCTGCGGAGGGAATGTAGAAGAAGTAAAAAAAAAAGGCGGAATGAATATTGATAAAAATAGCCTGTAGGAGTAAGTGAGAAGACGTTTTTGCGTATAATGGAGTGTTAAAAAAGAAAAAGAAGTGAAAAAAATATCAAATGGTCCTTGGCCTCAAATTACTTGAAAGGCCTATATTATTATCACCATCATAACGAGAACTTGAGAGGTCACGTGATCTTTTGTGGCTTTTTTGTGGACCGCTCGACTGCCTCACTAAATAGCTGAGATCAATTCTGACTACAACCGTGACTTTCATTAGATTTGCACTATATGTACGTCACGTGATTTTTTTTTCCCTATCACATGCCGAGTTTTTCGAGTCACATGTAGGATCAGGCACTTAGGGCTTTCGCCTTAAAAAAGATTAAATGGTTGGAAATCGTTGTGGAGACAAGGACAAACGTTTTCTCACCTCAAGAAAAAAAGCATGCTTCTTTGCTGGGTAGAGCGCTTTGCAATAGGCATCGAAGCTCATTGCGTGCCCTGGAAGTTTTAATGCCTTGTTGGGGAAGGACAAAATGGGACAGCTGACTTTCTTGCGCAGGCAGTTGGATGTTTCTGATCTGTTGACAGAACGAAAGACGAGGCTGAATGAGCTGAGCAGGAACAGAGAGGACAAGGCTTAGCGCTTGAGTCGTGTTTCACAGTATCCGTTTTTTTTTTTTTCATGCAAAATATGCTACGTCGTTTCGCAAGTTGCAATAGATCAGCGTTGTCATATACACATCAGCGCTACTGTGTCTGTCTATACACTATAGTTCTCCTGCGTGCTTAGTAAGGAATAAGTGCCGACTAGGCCAAACAGCAGCTTTCGTCAGCACTTTGGCGGCACCGAGGTTGAGGATTTTTTCATATTAGTCACGTAACAGGGCTTACTTCAAGAACTCGGCGATGGCCTTCTTACTGCAATTCGAAAACGTGAAGGCCTGTTTTCCGTGCGCATATTTGCTCATTAGGTACCCATCTTTCGTTTCGCAGTTACCCCACGTCCCTGGGCTGTCGTCAGGAGAGCCCAATCTGGAAGAGAAAGTAAACCTTTGTATGAATAAGGAATTTAACTGCACAACATACTCTGTATGTACATGCTCGATAGTGTGCACTTTTGTTTAGTATACCAATTGCCGTCATCGTATACAATACATTTTCTTTTCGGCTTGCGCAAAACGTATATAGAAATGAGTGAGTGAAACAACTTCACTTGGCCTGTGAAACACGCGAGTAAACTCAATTAAAAAAAAAAAAGATTGGCGATGCTTGCAACTGAGTCGCGCAGGGCTTGACACAGCGAAACTGTACGATTCTGAATACTATATATATAGTCTGGTTGCCGCCGTAGCTTAGCACGTCGAGTCCTGCGCTGCTAAGCTCGTTGGCGTGGTTTCGATTCAAGATCACGGAGGCGGCATTCCCATGGGGGAAAGAACACTTGTGTACTTAGTTTTAGGTGCACGTTAGCGAACACCTGGTGGTGGTGGTCGAAATTCGATTCAGAATTCCCTATACTGTGGCGTGCCTCATAATAATACGGTGGTGATGACGCGTGAAAACCCGACAATTATTATTATTATTATTATTATTATTATTATTATTATTATTATTATTATTATTATTATTATTATTATTATTATTAGAGTGACGTTAGGTCAAACGATGAGTAGTACCTCTTTACACCAGTGCTGGAATTATTTGAGGCTATCTCACATACTTGTGGTCGTCATCCCTGCACCGTAATCAGAAAATGCATACCACTCGTTAACTTGGCGGCTTGATTATAGTTTGCTCCATTACGCCTCGGTAACCCGTTTCCTTCTGCGTGGCACCCGTTCACTCGGCGTCGCAACTCTACCGAAGAGTAATGCATTTGTCGGGGTTTTAAAGTTCTAAAAGCAGAGAAGATTATGAGGGACGCCGAAGTAGAGGGCAGCGGTGATTTCGACCACCTGGGGTTCTATAGCGCGCACCTAAATCTCGGCACGCGGGTCTCAAACATGTTTGCCTCAGTCCAAAATTCTGTATACGCCATGGAGTGTGACTTTCGGATCACCAAAGCGAGTGTTCGTCTCACTGGCAAATGAGGCGTGTTGCGGTGCGAGTTCGTAGCACAGCGCAGGTCAGCACATGTGTCTAAAACACTGAAAAGATGCCATCCGGACTGCGCCGACGACGTTTTCTGATTGTAACCCCTTTGAATGAGCCCATAATCCCGCATTCAAATGCCGGCGAACATACCTGTTTCTTGCGGCACGCTACCGCGTTGCCTGGCGTGCATAGCGCCACACAACTATCGAGTCAACATGACCGGCCGTTCATGGAGGCTACCTAATGAAAATTAACGCGCTTGACCCTGCCTCGACAGCGCTCGTCATATCCACGCAACGACTCGCGACACGTCCATGAACGGCACAACGGAGAGATACGGTTAGGCGGGCTTCCTTCGCTGGGCGGCCAAGCCAGGGCTCGCAGCGTGGAAGCGTAATGTCACGTTTTTGTCACGTGACCACTTAAGCCGATCGCTTCACCAATGACGTCACGTGTGACGTTTAACTTGGGTCACGCCACCCAGAGATGTTAGGTGCAAATAGACTCTCCCGCCTTCACCGGTGACGACTCGAAGGCGAAAACCACCTTCTTTTTCCTTCTCAGCATATATGGGAGTAGGGAACACTAGCCGTGGCTTCACGGGCCAAGCGCCGTCTTTACATTCTTCTCGTGAGATGGCGCGCCCTCCCGTTTTGTTCGCCCCCCAAAGGAGGGTGCCAAAACAGCATCGCGTGGCATTACACTACGATCAGGATGATGTGACAAGTTTTTTTTCGGTGCGAAGTCATGATGACGACACTACGTGATGAATTTTTTTGGACCACTCGTCTTCGAAGCCACGGGATGTGACGTCAAATTTTCCCCTTGATGAAGCGTCCAGGGCTTTCGCCTGAGAACACGTCCTTCAGAAACGCCACCGAGGTGTTGTCCAATTGTGAAAGTAGATTGAATGCACACTTTTGGTTTAAGAAATGATTTTTTTTTATCGATGGGAGGGAAGAGCCTCCTGGATGCATACTCACAGGTGTCCAATTTCGTGAGCAGCGGTGTTCACACCCGAAAACACGCCTGGCTTGTCCTCGCCAACTGCCGCCTTTTCAGTGGAACACGCTTTGGCGTTTCCTGCCGTTCCTGTAAGCCACGAGATGCCCATAAAGCTCTGTACGCGTTCGAGTCTGACAATCTACGATTAAAACTAAGACAGACTTGCGCAGTTCATACCAGATATGTATGAGCTCTTCCCTCCGGGTATCAGAGTAATCATTTCTCGGCTGAAAGTATAAGAAAACAAGCATTTATGCACTCGGGCACTTCAGAACACATGCTGGTGCTGCGTCAATATCTGACGCAGCTCCCCTCCCCCCCCCAAAAAAAAAAAACGACGCACAAGCTGTATCACTGTATACACGGTATACGTGTTTTGCAGTGAAAGATTCTGTCATGAGATCACAGCAACGTCTAGTCTTTTTTGGCGCCGTAGATGTTTTGGCGTCCGTAGCCGCTATTGCGAGAAATAAGAAATTACAAAGTTTACAAATAAGAAATTACAAAGAAATTACAACCCAAGCCCTCAACGTAGCAGCCCCCTACTCTTCCCCTGAGCCACACCTGACCCCGAAAATTCTTTGCAAACCTACGAAACCTATGCAGGATTCATGTCAAAGATGGAATCGCCTTAACATGTGTAATAGAGCGTTTTAGAATTCAAATAAGAAGCAGGTGTAACGCCATGCAAATTGCGTGACCAGAAGATCATTGACCCATCACAGAAGGCTCAGCCATAATTCTTCACCGTTATCAGTCACAGTATCGACAAAGTGTACAAAATGACTTGCAGTCGTGTAGCACTTTCACATAAAAATTCATTTATGACCCATTTGAGTGTAGCGGTATAGTATTTGCCAGACGAGTGTTAAAAAAAGCTAAAAAAAAACCACCCTGAAAGCTTTTGCTGTGACTGCACGGCGCGTTCTCCGCAGCCGTGGCGTTTTTTTTTTTCTTCTATTGGGATATTTAAACATAGTGCCAAAGTGAGGCACACCAAGAAGGTTAGCCATCTGCGCTCAATTTCTCTCTACTCACAGTTTCCCATTTCTAACAGCGGCTACACCAGGCTGTTGTTGTTGTTGTTCTCCTATTGTTAGTGGCGCATACCCACTGTGGGGGATTGGTCAAGAATCGAGTGGTTTCAAAATTTACTGTTCAGATTTGGAATGATGGAGATTTAACATAAAGATTACCGATAGCCTAGGAAAGTGTGGTGCTTAATGTAATGCATACAAATATTTACATACACGAATTTATTCTTAGAATAGAGCAATAATCTGATTTTATACGTATATAATTATGTGGACCCGTTAGGATAACTAAAATGGTTAATTAGTCAACCTATTAGTTTCATCAATATAGTCCCGGACGGCCGCGCATACTGTCGCATTAGAGAAACCAGAAATGGAAGCTCCAAAAGACAAAATGACAGGCAGAGATAAGTCCATACCAATACCACGTAAAGGTATTTATAATAGGGTTTTTCGTAATGTGTTAAACCGCCTGCAGGTCAAAAAGAAATGGTCTATTGTTTTCAGTTCATCACAGAATGCACACAGTAGCGAAGGTGCCTGAGCAGACCTGTGTTTATAGAATTTTAGATTTGGTACCCGGCAACGCAGCCTTGTGATAGCTACTTCTTGTTTTCGAGTGCGGCAAAAGTCTCTTCGCTGCTTTGGGGAACTCGAATCAACGTGAAGTTCAGTTTTGCTTACCCGGTCGCCATGTACACTGCGTCTGCTTCTTGGTAGGCCTTGTCTTTCTGCACTACTTCGTTAAGTATTTTAAGCGTCTCGTTGCCGATCAGGTCGCCGTTCTCCCACAGCTTAACATAGCTTTCGGGATTCTGTAATGGCAAAATTAGGATTTAGGAAGGATGAAACATGTCTCGATTTTAGCCTTACCGTTGACGTCGTCTGAATTTTTGTGATACTGATGGGAACTGGAGGAGTAAGCTGGTCCATGCGGAGGCTGACCTGAGAAATAAGCGATGTCATTTGCACATTGCCCTGCAAGCAAGCATTTTGTTTCTGTGGCACATTCTATGCTATGAAAAAAAAAAAAACATCTACAGCTAAAGTTGAAAGTCGAGTTGAATGTTTTTGGTGTGGGTAGATGCTACTTACGAGCGAAAATGAATCGGCAACAAGAAAAGATGAACGCAGGACGACCATTAATACTCACAAAAAATAGAGAGATTAGTGTTTTGGAAAGGTGCTTAAGTGACACATGTCTTGGCTCGCGTAGATGTTGACGGAATAGTAACGCTACAATTAGTAGATATGTTTTTTTTGTAGTTATCATCACTCTAAGTGTTGTTCGCTGGAAGTAAAAAGTCACTTGAAGCTAGTGGTCGACATGTGTGCATCTTTCTTTGTCCATTTCATTATCGCTAGTAATACGAACTCACAAGCAAAAAGAAAAGACAATTTGTTAGATCACGTGCCTACATGCTATTTGCTAACGTTAGTGTTAACGAGAACAAACGCGATATAATGAACGCGTGACGTGATTAAGAGACGCACGCACGTAATAAATAATGCTAATAATCTCCTAGTGAACTGACGAGAGCTGAGCGGGTGTAGACGTGATTGAAGCACACGAACAGTGATAATTATATCTACGGTTTTACGCCCCAAAACCACGATATCATAATGAGAGACGCCGTAGATAAGCGGCTCCGGAAAGTTCGACCACCTGGTGCACATACATCGCACAGTTCACAGGCCTCTACCGCTTCGCCTCAGTCGAAACACGATTACCACGGCCGGAATCGAACCTGCGACCTTTGGGTCAGCAGTCGAGCCCCGTAGCCACTGTTTTACCGAGACGTGTATCGTATCGCGCCTCACTCGTGCGCTACGCACGACAAGCTCAAGGGGCTTCGTCCCATCTTGATGCTATCGCGTGTTGATCAAAGGGGCGTTGCCCCTTTGATCAACCCCTTCAAAATTTACAATCAAAGTTTTCAAAATTTCAAAATTTATAATCAAAGGGGCGTTGCCCCTTTGATTATAAATGTGACGGACTGAATAAACGGGGCAGCACTAGCTGCCTGTCGCACCTGCTGTCACGCTGATCCCTGGTCCCTTACACGGACGCGAGAAACGGCAATGGGGTCATTCTGATGCTCATGACGCAACGTTCAGGCACCCTCCTAGTTCCTTTGTGCATCTTAACACACGCAATGTTTGCTGACTGCGACTGTGCGTGGGCATGTAACCATTTCTAGAAGCCACATGCCATTCGGGTGATGGCGCCGGGACAAATGCAGCAAGCATGTTTAGATTGGTGTTGAGTTGATCCGGCACGTGTTCGTGACAGGGACTTCCGCCGGCAGAATCTCGACATCATCGAAATCGGTATGGATGTTTTACAGCGCTGTCTTCGTAAGTATCTACGCAAAAATGACGTATCGTGTTTGCGAGCTCGCTTCATTCTGTCTTTTCATCATCTACTTGCAGGAACATATAGTATCCACGATCTGTAAGCGACACAGTGAAAAAGCCTTTTCGACGTAATTTGTGCAGTTTCCTTTTTCGAAGTGAAATTTGACCTCATGGTAAAGTGTCATCGCAAAATTGTTTTTCGCATAAAATGGCACCAGCGAGTCTAATGGAATTTAACGCCCGAAAACCACGATGTGATTATGAGGGACGCCGATGCGGAGATCCTCGGAAAATTTCTACCTTCCCCACGGGGGTCTTTAACGCGCACACAAATCTAGGCACACGTGCCTCAAGCGTTCTCGTTTCCATCGAAACTGCGGTCGCCGCGGCCGGGATTCGATTCCGCGACCTTCGGGTAAGCAGCCGAGCATCGTAACGTCTTGGCCAATATGGCGGGTGGTCACGATTTACTTGAACTTGTTTACGGAGACGCACCATTACCCAAGGAACACATCAAACTGATCAAGATGAGTCACTGCTCACCGAATGCAGGAACAGCGTGACGTAGTAGATGTGAGCGTCCTTATTCCCTCTGAAGTGCTCGGTGTGATTGTAGTCACTGATGAAGTGCAACTCGACGCCGAACTCCTGAGCAATCGCTGCTCTCATTTCTTGAAAAAAAAAGAGAAAAAGATCACGAGCGTGCAAAACAAATATGTTTGAACAGACACGGAAAGCAAACGCTGTAGGCCATACCATACAACCTTTAATCGCCATGTCATGTTTTCAAGGAGAGTAACTGCTTATTACGGGACAGTTGAAACACCAGCTAATTTCAACTTTGTTTTTCTTTTAGTGTCAGGCATACGCGCTTCGATGTAGGATATCGCTTGATGATATGGTGAAACTAGCGCTGCTGAATTGGGCAAGCACATACACAGACATGCAAACGCTATATGGCTACAGTTGTCAGCAAGCGTAACGCGAATTAACATTCCACAACATGTCCTGAAACAGTTACCTTGATGCTAGCGCCGCTAAGCTATGGGTTGTAGTTGCCGAGGTGTTACCTATGCATGCCCGCATATCGAAATATTATATTGACAACAGCGCCCAGCGCTTCGCAGCAGGCATCAGTCAAAGTAGGCCAGGTGACCTGTCGGAGCGTACATTGTGAGCTAGCAACCATTTTTTAATTTTCCAGTTGCTCGTTATACCTGTATAAATTTTAAACAGTAAAGTAACATGAACTCAATGGGGCAGCTGTAAAACATGTGTCGGCAGAAAAACTTAATGACATAAGCCTTAAACGAAAATGTATGATTCACAAAACACTCACCATAAAGTACAAATACAGATAAGTAAGAGATTCAAGGCCAGGTGGATACTAGAAGCGATGAAAAATTGTTGAACAGGGAATATCGCTGGGGCCAACGTGGACGCCAAAGCAGTAACTGCCTTAAGGGAGACAAGTCCGCTAGTCGAAACGTTGGGATCACAGATTTCTCATTACTACTGTAATGTAATGCACCCCCCTTTCCCTCTAGTACCCCGCCCCCAATCGTTATCCTGTCCAGACGATCAGCAGCGAATTTGGAATTCGGCTGCATGCTTTTTATTAAAGCTTCCGAATGTGCATTGGTACATTGGTAGGCCATCTTCTCATACGCGAGAAATGCTTTCAATTATATGTTACACCGTGAACTACTTTTTTCCTCGTTCAATTGAGTGTGAGTGGCATTTACAACAATGTATACGTCAGCTGCCAAACTGGATAAAAGGGGTCATTACAGAAAAGCGTGGGTCATATATAGTGATAACGCCAAGTTGGTCCCCAAGTTTGCTCTACCAGCACAGCGATTTTCCACGTTAATGATCTGTTGACGGCAGAGATTATGGCATACTCTCGACGAATCCGTATATATTAGTTTGCAGAAGAAAAAAATTTTGAATATCAAAGCCGGAATATCGCAACTTGCATACATTTCAGGCTCAAATATAGAAAAACGCAAAGCGATCTTTAAGAATATCGTAACAGGTGCTACGGCGTTAGCCTAGAGTTCAAGAAAAATAAACAGAAGCCTCATTTTCCCTAATAGTGAGCAGTAGCTGTCACGTTTTTTATCAATAAATAACAAAAATGTAGGAAGTTATTAATTTATCCCGTGTGGCTGCCATTTTTAAACGTATTTAGATTTCCCCCAGATTCCACCGCTTTTTTTTTTAGCAACCCCCTCCTTGTAAGTACATTGAGCACTACAGAGTCCGAATTCCACAAGACGTACCAACTTCCGGAAGTGCTGCTTCTCGGGATTCCCTTTCTGTAAAAAAAAAAAGGGCAAACAGCGTATACATGCAGACATTATGAAGCATCGGTTGTTCAGAGTTAGTGTGTCACACTTGTAAAGCAATTATTTAAGACATAATCTCGGCATTTGCGTTCTACCCATCTCGTCTCCAGTTACTTTGTAAAGTTGATCATCTGGAATAAAACACGTGAGTTCACTGCTGCTGTTCTTTTTACCGCCTGCGTTAATAGGTGACATTTTCAATTGCACTCGCTAATATCGGGAAGTAAACTTACATGAAGAATGATATCAACTGTTTTTTATGGTACAGTTAACTGAATCGAGAACTTAATTTACCAAAGTACCTTGATAAGAAAACGTTACGTTTCATAACATTTTGCTAACGTGACAGATCTAAGCTTGTGAAAGCGTTTGTGAAATTTCTACTGCTGTTTTAGAGACACAAAGAACCTCTGTATAAGATTGCATGATTGATTGACGTACTGATAACAGTGGATCAGCAATTTGCGTGCAACCTGTAAATGTCACTCGCAAAAAAAGAAAAGAAAACACATGCATTATAATAGGGCACCTGCGAAGATTACGAGTAGCTCAAACCTCTTTTAATAGAACGGTTAGGAGCGAAGCTCCTTATGGTCTGTCCATCCCTCCGGTGTAGCCAGCACAGCATATACACAGACAGACGGACGGAAGAATGGGCGGAAGCTTCACCTCACTCATCATCATTCACTCCGAGAATATGCTGTGATTTTTTTCGTCAAGGTATCATACGATGAATCTGCACTTGTCATTCATAGGGAGTAAGCATGCGAGAATGTTGATAATTTTGCAAAAATAAAGTAAGGAGCTGTAGGATTCCTTAGCATACTTGCCAATTACTTCGTCACTCTCATACCATCCTTGTATGCTGTGAATTTGCACTATCTTGTGTGCTGCTCTTCTAGTTGAGGACCTTTCCCGAAGCTTTGCTGGCTCAATGCGATGGGTGAAATTTACAAGGCCTGTCTGAACGAAAAGGATGTCGGTCGGCACATTGCGCATGACAGGAGCTTACGCACGCGCGCGGAAACATTTATGTTTGTGAAAACAACACTTACAATGAAGTAGTCGCCGTGTTCTGTAGGCTTCAACAGCAGGGATGCCTTCTTTTTTGTGTCTTCGTAGAGATGTCTTTCGTAGTGGGCGCCGTTAACCTAGGTGAGTTGGAAAAGGGAAGAGTTGTGTTCAAGCCGTATTGCAATAAACTTTGCTGTATCATTTCTTTGTTCCCCTATGGACAATTTTCCTATGTAGTGGAAATCAAGTGGAAATCATTCCAGAAACTAAAGGGAAGGACGCTGTGGTTAATATATGTAATGCTCACTCACTCACTCACTCACTCACTCACTCACTCACTCACTCACTCACTCACTCACGCACTTACGCACCATGCATCACACACGCCATCTGGCCCAAACAACAAGCTCTACCAACTGGCCCAACAACAAGCTCTACCAACTGGCCCAACAACAAGCTCTACCAACTGGCCCAACAACAAGCTCTACCAACTACCCAACAACAAGCTCTACCAACTAGCCCAACAACAAGTTATACCAACTAGCCCAACAAGAAGTTCTACCAACTAGCCCAACAACAAGTTCTTTTACAATGAGTCTGATTAGACTTCTAATTTCCATACCGCGAAAAATCAAGGTCAATGTAATGATAGCGCCAAATAGCTAATTTTTCAGAAGCTGCTTAATACCGAATTATATATTGCAGTACAAAAAAAAAAAACACAAAAGACGAATGGTGCTCACGGTGTCAAGTTTTGTGCTTTTTGGGTTCGTTTTATTCGGAGTAAAATTTCCCGTCCATCCGCGAATAGCTTGATGATAGAAAGCGCTTAAAAAAATCACACCATCTCCCACAAAAGGGGACCATGTGGGGACGCGAAGCAGCGCTGTTGTTTGCTTGTGTTTCCATTTGTCGTGCCAATTTGTATGTTTCCGTGTATGTTTGATTTGTGTGTGGAGTTGTGTATATATTGTGCAAAGCTTATATTACCCCTTCCCATTTGTGCATAATTGTGTGTGCGCGCAGCTGGGAGCGTGCAACGGTGCGAGCGCGCAGCATTATATACGAGCGTACAGCTGTGGCAGAGAGATACACGGGAGAGGAGATACACGGGAAATTCGGTGCCATAATAATGTTCAACCTCATTATTTTCAGTCTTAAATCATCATTGTCTAAAGTGAACATGAGACCCTACAGGATAAAATAGCGTTCAAATGTCGAGTAGCATTAAATACCAAATGTTGATCTTCTAGTTAATGTTAATAGTGTCAAGTTGTTCCCCGTCTTTACTGCCACTTGTAAGAATATTGATACAGTTGTCTTAGGCAATAATCGTCATTCGTGCAAAAAAGAAAACTTTACTTCAGATTTCTATGACCTGGTATGACAACTTTTAAATATTTAAGATACCAGGAATGGAAGAGGTGTTAACGAGAAAATAAAGGAAGAAAAAAAAAAGGTATGAAGTAGATGACCAAGGTACAGAAGACATCGAAGGACATGCAGTAAATGCGTGAACGAGCGCAGACAGCGCAGTGCCATCATACGTGCTCGCAGAGGTTGACTTTTCTAAAAAAAAAATATCATCTCATGGTATTTGCTTATTTCCACAGACAGTGAGTGAAGTCTAAGTTTTGACGGAAGGGCATCTGTGAGTTAGACAGTGAGTGAATTAGAGAGAGAGAGAGAGAGAGGATAACTGAAATACTTGGAGATAATCAGGATTGAGTATTGCTGGCTGTACTTCGCTATGGAAGGGGCAATTTGATTAAAAAATTTAAATATGAATACCAATCTTGATGTCACAGACGAGGTGACGTCTTTGCTCCGTATGTCACAGACACAGAATAATTTCGGTGTATAGTCCTGAGAGGAGGAAGAGATGAGGAAAAGACGCTATTACCCTATAGCATCAGCTCCTTGTACTCTGAATGTCGTATTGCAAAAGTGGTATTGCGGCCTTCTGCAGCTACTCCCAAGATCCCGAGGTCTTTGACGTCACGGACAGGGTTGGTCAAAAGTTCCTAGGCTGTGCAGCCATAGGAAGACATTGGTCTGGCAACAGTGGCCTGACAACTCCTGACCAACCCTGTACTGCGTGCCTCCAGGCGAATATGTTGTCATCTTAACTTGCACCACTCACGTATTGTTCGACGACGCCATCTCTTGTCACATCCCGCAGTAAAAGACTCCTTGCGAGTATAGATGCCTTCCTCAAGTGTAGGCTGTAGCCTTCGTGAACGATGAGTACTTTTTCCGAGCCGTCTTCTCGAGACTCCAGCACTCGAGGGAAAACAGTAATGCTCTTTTCTGTAAACTCATTGTGGCCGTGAGTAACTGCAAATGAGCCAGAACATAAAGATACACTCCGACTGTTGTCGCACTGAAAGGCTTCGAAATACGAAGGTTATTTTTGTGAGTACGTAGCGTAAATATAGGTGTCAATATGGGTACTGCCTTTAGGTTCTTGACAAATCGAATCGTGATGCTTGAAATTCTGCTTGGGACGGAGGAAATAGACTGTCAGCAGCGACTTCATGTCACGGGTAGGTTCATTAAAGATGATTTTGAGATGAGCCTTGAGTTGGCCGTCATGCAGCCTTTCATAGCCCAATGCTGATGGCCGTTGACACGTCTTGACTAACCAACGAGACATTCCCCGGATAAGTAAACAATGTTCGAATTCATCGATTCATCTCCCAGCACTAGCAAGATAAATGCTTTCATGGTTCCTGCTTCGAGATCGATACTTAGAGTTTGTTGCACGCTAAAAAAAATCCTATGTGGTCCCACTATGGCCTACTTTATGCAGCGTGCCTGATAATCATATCCTGGTTTTGAGTCTGACTCGTATAATGCCAGAAATCATTAAGATAGAAACTGTTGGACAAATATTTTCCTTAGAATATAGGGCAGTCCAAACATTTATTTAAACTCATTGCTCCAAGGTTTAGCTTCTAACAAAGCTGCATATTACAAAGGTAATCAATAAATATGCTTAGTGTTCCGGGAGAGCATCCATTCCTTAAATGGCGT
The DNA here is from genome assembly GCF_043290135.1 of Rhipicephalus microplus. Lineage (NCBI taxonomy): Eukaryota > Metazoa > Arthropoda > Arachnida > Ixodida > Ixodidae > Rhipicephalus > Rhipicephalus microplus. Next base: position 5,808,276 of record NC_134707.1, read on the forward strand.
CGGTAATAAACGTATATTTACTTAATTTATATTAGAAATTTTATTTGATCCGTGTTCATTGCGTTGACGTACTTCGGGTGAATGAGACTTACAAAGCTCGCTAGATTCGTGGTAAACCATGTTTAGAAACCTAAGTAGTAATAAATGTCTCGGGAACGTACCTGGAGCTTAAAACCAGGCGAACAACTACTAGGTAAACACAGCAGCCCCGAAAGACGCGTTGTCTGAAAACGACAGCCAAACTGTCTTTTCTTCTGCCCCTTTTTATTTAAGCGCTGCAAGTTACTCGTCTGTTGTGCCAATGAAGCCAAATTAGCGATAAACCTGACTAACAGCTTCACCTTATTAAAAGAATTTTCTCGTCTCTCTCTGTCTCGGGATTTGCAGTGAACTGCCGTTAACAAGTAAATGGAACATTTAGAAGCTTGCTCAAAGTGACACTAAAGGGAAGCAATACATTGGTTTTGGACTTATCGATTATACTATGAAAACTCCAGTGTCGTTATTTCACCACTGCAGTTTTACTTGTAGACAAAAAAAAAATCAGTTGATAGTTTTCCTTCGAAATGTCCCCCTGAAAACTACAATGGTGACGTCGCGTATTTCGAATTGTATCCGTATGTTGACCACATCGGCTCAACAAAATTTCCTGAAACGTTGTATTCAGGCTCTGTAAGAATTCAACGTACTTCATTTGCACTGATTAAGAACTATGTATATTCTAACAGACGCCGTCAAAATATGATTACGTTACAGTGAATAGTGCGGGAGTTTCGAAGTGGTGCCGCCACCTGCATTGTTCTTTCGCGCATCTTGTCGATCACCAAGCTTCTTCTCGCAGCAAGCACGGTGGTATTTGAATCGTGTTAGAGGAATTTACCAATACGAGACGAATCGTTTTTTATGTTATGCAAAAACATTCACTAAGAACGTGAAACAGAAGAAGCGGGGATGACTGACTGAGTTTATTTCTGTGTTTTTATCTAGACCCAACAATCATGTCCTGTGGAACCACTGCTTAACTCGGGCACGTCGATCTTTGATCACAAAAGCGCTCACAACGTAAGTAACGGTCTCGCCTTTCTGTTAGTTAAACCTAGCCTCCTGATTACAGGAGCCACTTGTAACGCCTTTCGTTATGTGCTATGAATTGGTGTTTTCCGAGATGCCAAGAACGAAAACCAAGGTTCTTCCCCGGGGAAATTGGTAACTGGGTCCTTTCGGACATTCTGTCACAGAAAAGCGGTGACAAAATAAAACAAAAATGGCTGGGGCTTAGCTCAGTTACGTCTGAGTCTACTTAGTGAGAGGTATGGTCAATATTACTGTTGAGCTTGGTTTTTTCTACGATAACGCTTCTCGAGGCATGCGGCTCGTTCTTCCTCCGTGTTTTCGGCTCACTGCCTCCTCCTGGTTTTGTACTGACGACAAAGCTTTTTTTATTTCACTCTCTCTGACTTTTCGTATCTTCCGACGAATCCCACCAAGCTACCGCTTCCACATATACGATGCAACGACGGCTCCTTCGTTGTTGCAACGCGGTTTCACTGGCTCCTCCTCCGATGTAATGCCAGATGGCGCGGTGAGCGGCGTTGTCAGCAACGGCGGTTGCTAGGCAACGGGTCATTTCACGGTGGGGACCGTGGCCACAGGCCACAGCGAAACGGCGAAAATACGACCAATGTAGCTCTCGCTACAAAAGAATACCACGCTTCCACTGCTAAGTTACCTCTCACTTTGCTACCGAGTGCTTTTTTTCAAATTAAGACCTCGCCAGGAAATTATAGAAGCGCGCTACCTCCGATTTGGAAGTGCGCAATTTCTGACTCCTACTGCAACCCTTACAAAGCATTCCTTCCTCATCTCACCTACCAGCTTCACCTACCAGCTTCTAACCCGTCTCCACTTTTGTTCCTTTTCCCATTTTATAAACGTTTTTCCGTTTAATTTCATCGAGTTCTTGGGTGGCGATTGAGTGCGAGCCGGTTAATGATGATGATGATGATTGTCTATCTGCGACACGCGACGAACCTCGCTTTTAACAGCTCTGCTGTTAAAAAATTAGAGAAAGAAAAGAGTTTCTAAAAGACCGCACGCTACTGCAAGATGGAATTGTCTATTACAATGCTATTGGATATCGCTGAAAGAATCTTACAGCCAATGCATCGATAAATCTTGGCTTTAGCCATCGCCACATTCCCGCCCTTGTAACGGGCAAAAAACGTCCGGTTAGCTCACCTGTAGAAGCTGCGGCCACTTGCAAGGACACCAATAACGTCAAGGAAGCCATTTTAGGCATACAGTTTTCTGCGAACGGAATTTCTCGCTTAGCTCCATAAAAGCTAGCCATTCCAGCTTCCTCTGCGAAGCAGCAAAGTCGGAACATCTCTTCGCGCTCCCGTGACACGCGTCCTTTATTCCGCGTATAGCGTACGCGACCCGGGAAAAGATCAAGTACGTTAAGCTCTCGCTGCACTTTTCAGCGCGCCGTCCGCGAGTGACTTTCCGAGGCGATGCCAAGTCAAACTGGCGGTCCTGTGCTTGCTTCCTGTGGATACACCGAATTTCTTTCAGGCTGATGACTTCAACGTAAGTTCACATCGAGGCGGGATTATGTAGATGTAAATCCGGAGCGTTAAACTTCGGCTAGAACGCTGAAGGCGAAGATGACATTATTATAGGAGGGATACATTATCATAAGATGATCTACGTATATTCCGAATGTATCCTAGACGCATGCTGTACGTATATTCTGTGGGGGCATTGTTATAAGACGATTTTCGTATGTTCCGATTCCCGAAATAGCAGCGGAATGCTTAAATGGTAATGAACACAGTTTCCGTCTTGTTCCAGGGTGTTTCTTAAGGTCTGACCACACGCGTGGGTTGCAGCGCGCGAGCTTTGGGCTTGTTGATTCGGCTCGCGTCCTCTCTCTATGGACGTATATAGAGGGCGCGCACATCTTCGTGTAGTCTCGCCCCCTTCCCTTAATTGGGGGAGGGCGCGGCGCCGTGTCTACACGCTACACTCTGACACGCAGCTGCACGTACGTGAGGCCAGGCCTTTACAGTCTTTTTGCTTCTTCTGCCATATTGGTTCCTTAATAAATACATATTAAGGCCAAAGCCATCGATGCATCATCAAACGCGAAAATTCACCGTCGTTGGCGGTGTCAGCGTCGACGCGAATGATGCAAGAAATCATCACGGGAAGATGCAACTGTATGACGTCATAGTGACTTCACGAATCGCCAATCGTGACGTCAGAAGACGGAATGTCACGTGATGACGTCATCGCAGTGTATCGTCGCTTGGTGAAAAAGTTGTGCCGATCGCGGGGGCACAGTGCAGAACTCCTCCTGTCCAGGGGGAAGTGCAAGAGCACGTTTGGGGAACACGAAGCTCTAGGAAAGGAGGGAGGAGGATCAGTACATCGACCGAGAAGGAGTGCATGGCTTCCGTCTTCGGGTAATTTTAGGTGAATGTGTCAGGGACCCTGCAAGTCTTTTTCTACCGTCATATTTGTCCTTTATCATTATACTACTTTGATCGCAACAATCCGTTGTGTTCCTTTTTCTTATCTCACTTGCCGCTTTAATGTCGTCCTTTTCTGTGTTTGTACGAATTACTCCTTCTTGGAAAGCAGGCCCGACAACACCGAGTCCGGCTAAGAGTTGGCATTGATATACACAAGGACGTGTTGACCAGTGAGCATACGATGCACTTTCGTGGTAAAAACAAATTGGGATTTTAGTTAGACAGCCTTTTTGATCGTCGTACCAAGCAATTCCAAATGAGCAAGATGCTTGTTAAATGTGTCCGCTCTAATCGCACTGAGGCATTCAGATAGATCGTACGGAGGTGTAGAGAGAAATATTAAGTTGAGAGAAAGGCAGGAAAGTCAACCAGAGTTGTAGCATTCGGTTACCTACCCCGCATTAAGGGGAGAGGAAAAAAGGAGGAAGTTGAAAAGAAAAGTAAAGAGAAAAGAAGGCGCCCGAAAACAAAAAAAAAAAAAAAAGCAAGTGCGGGAGTCCTAAGGCCTATTCAATAGGCCGCTGCCACGCAAAAAGGTCAATGAACCCTTGACTAATTTTCTGTGCGAAGACAGATCGCGTCGGCATTCGAGAACTGACTGTTCCGCCGAGGGTCTGTCGTCAAGGCAGGCTAACGCAGCAGCTAGCGGCAGTCTGTGCGAGCTCTAGCGAGGTCGGTGACGAAGAATGTGCATATATCGTTTCAACACTGCCGCAATGATCACAAGCAGCGCCGAGGCATATTGAACATGACACCGAGAATTCTTGTTAGAATTTTTCGGAGCTGAAACCTGGACACTGTGCCTCTGAAAAGCAAAACTATGCGTAACTTCGACCTTATTGTAAACGCTTTTTTTTGTCTAGCGAATTGAAACCACCTTTACATTCGTGGATTGTACATCATTCCATATGTACAAAACCAATTTCTTTCTTGGCCAATCTTGTGTGTTGCTAACTTTTATTTATTTTCTCTATTGGACCAACTATATACTAGCCCGGTAGGCTATTAATTCAACTATTATGTACGTATATTTTGTATGCAGGTCTTAATAAACTCATTTTGATTTGATTTGATTTGAAAAGCGTTAACAAATGCTGCTCATTTAGGTGCTCGTTTTAGTTAAAGTTCAACTACAGGTGGTCAGTGAGTTATACGTCACCGCCCTGCTTAAGACTGTGCCCTTCGGTACAGTGTGCGGAATTATACTGACTTGCTAAGGACAAAGTCATGCGCGCAATACCCTTCGTGACTGATTGGTAAAACTCCACACGGAGAGGCGGAATTGACGTTGACATAAGTGGTGCCACTGAACGCGACGTTTTTATTTCTAGAAAGGTTGAGTCCTGAAGTATGCACCAACTCAGGTGGGGTAATCTTCCGACAAGGAAGATGACCACCATTGGGGTCAGGTGACCCCCTTCAATGCCAATGTCGCTCACGTCTTCGGGAGAAAGAAGCGAGCTTGCGCATTTTAGTCAATTTAGCCCTCACGAGCAAGAGGCTGTTATGAGTCATTATCGAGCATATGGCATCTGCACAAACGTTTATGGGAGTGATGGTCAGCACCACGTTTGTAGCCATGGTGGCACGTGTGGAACACACTTTTCGAGGTGACCCCACAGAACACATGAACCATAGCGGTCGCCATGCGGGCCTTTATTCGTGCGATGTCATCGACTTAAGGAACAAAAAAAAAAACACATTCATGCTGGTAAAGCACGTGGGTCATGTGTCGGGCCTAGAGGGGTGAAAAAACACAGCGCATTATATCAGTCTTCCGTGCATTACTTCAACACTTACTTACGACCCAAACATGTGACCGTTTTTTTTTTTTAAAAACCGAACGTGCTGTCTTCTCACCCACGACTCAGCAAAAAGGGATGTAGGAAAATATTTTTTTGATGCATTGCATAGAATTCATGTTGCAGTGCAGTTGAGTAGCCAGGAATAATGTATGTTGCAGCAATCATCAAGCAATAATATTACGCTTAAAAATATGGTCGGTCAAATCTATAAATTTGAATTTTATTTAGAAAATGTCTGTCGAATTCGCGGAACGTGGCTGCGGTGTTTTACACCGCAACTACCGTAGTCACGCGCAACGTGGAAGTGCACGCACCCTTTTCTCTTATGTGGTAGGAAGGATGCTGAAGCCGCCTTTGTTGTAGCTCTTAATTGTAGTACACTACATCGAAGCTTCCAGGAAGGAGGGGGGGTGCCATGGATAGTTTATTCCTCACGCAACTCCGGAGATTTCGCAATTTTGCATGTGTACATAAATACACATGCATACTAAAATTAACACACTTATAAACGCCCCCCTCCACCCCCACCTCCTGCCTTACTTTGGAGTGGACAAACCATCTTCGCACGCTTGTGCAAAATCTTCATCGATGAGCCGTGCTCGCTATGAGAGCTAGAGAAGCATAATATTTTTCCGTCAACATGTCTCCTCCGCTCAACGTTCTGCTCTTTCATTCGAACAATCCCTCTCTATAAGCACTAAGCCGTGCTCTCTTACTCGGCTGCATCAGATTGTGCCATATTTTGTTGATCACGTATCCACTCGTCCCTCCGATATTGCAATAGCGCACGAGCAAAACGTTTTCTGTTCTACGGAGGGCTTGTCCGACTGAAGTTCAGAAACGTTGCCCGAGGTGAAAAGGGACGTGGCTAGCTTCGGCAACTGCACTTTTTTTTTGGCACTTCTTTTGAAAGGTCCGCGCGTGGTTGTTCTATAAAATACCATAGCGATTTCCTTCTCATCCTGTTACAGAGAGCGACATTACGTTCTAATAGGCCCGCACAGGAAGAGGACTCTTTTAGTTCATCTCATACGATCGTTTAATGTAGCGGAAAGGGTTTTTAGTCCATTTGACTTCCCGTGTCGTTGACACTCGTAAATCGGAGGGACGCGAGAAAACTCGATTTATCGTAAAGGAAATCGAGCTGCACGCCACGTGCGCAAACGTTTGCGTTTACTAGAAAAGCCTCGAAACGTTCGTACCGTTCCGCGTTCTCGAAGACAGCCGAAGCATGGCTCGCGCGCTGCCGAAAGTTCTGATCGTGACCCTGGCCTTCTTGGCGCGGCAAGGGAAAGTGCTTGGCAACAAGCAGATCACTTACCCAGAAGTTCGAAGCGATCTGCAAAAGTACCAGGATGTGAGCAAGGTAAATCCCATTGCGTCCTTCACATTATGCGTACGATACACGCAGAGTACGCCGCCCCATGCATCATGCCATATTTTTACAAAACTTCTTTTCAATTTCGTGTATTTTCAAATAAAAGAACTGAATTTTTCACAATTTTTTGCGCGTATGTAAGTATGCCTCTTGCTCTAAATATTTTATCCACGAAGTCGCTATCTTTAACATAGGTAATAAGAGACACCAGTTTTCGAACAAGCACTAATCCGTAATATAATCGGATATGCTTCAGCGTGATTTAGACGAAGACCAAAGAGACATACAGAACACGCACGAGCGTGTGTGTTTGTGTGTCTCCTTGATCTTCGTCTAAATCGCGCTGAAGCCTATGTACCGACTCGCCGAAGTCAAAGTGCTACCATAATATTGCTCTAAAAAGGAAAGGTAAATCTTTGGCACTCCTATACTCATGCAACCTTTGCGTGGCCACGCAGAGCGCATGAACAGATGACACTAAGTGGTCAATGCCACTGAATGTGCTCAGAATTGTACACAAACTGCTCAATGAGCGGGCCTGGCTGAGCTTCTTGAAAGTAGACCAGGCACTTGCAGATCAGAAAGACGCAGGCTTAAATAACGTGTTCCCATAGACCGACAGGCTGTGGAAATTTTCGGATGGGAATCAGCATTTTCTGAAGCTTGGCAGTCGCTTAGGAAATAAGAAACAGCATTAAAATTGAGCGGTAAATTGAATGAGAGGTATATAATCACAATACCTTGTTTATATGGCTGCAGTATAACGCTACTATATTTCATAAATTTTTACCCCAAATAATGACCCATTACTCATCAATAATTGACACAAGCGCGCTTAAGATTATTCGAAAAAGGAAACAAAATAGCAGGACTAAAGTTACGCACCTTGCCGTGTGCATATTAATTAGTCGTGTTAACCATAGCCAAGAGGCTGATATAGTTTGCCACTCAGCTTCACGCCACTTCTGCTTACGAGTAAGCAAGGGCTTGTCTTGAGAAAAACTGAAGAATAAGTGACATATTGTAAGATGGTTTCATTTTTGTGACATGCATAAATATGCAAATGCTCATGCATGACTATGTATTTGTTAAAAAGAATGCGCCTGCAGTTGGCAAATACTGCAGTCTTGAATATGTGACAATTACTTGCTTTCGGACTGCGTTAGTATTTCACACTAAGCACTTCAAGAAGCGCCATGAGTTTTTTTTCGGCTTTTGCTAGTTGTTACAAACGTGAAAACAATCGACATTTGCGTGCGCTACTTTTTCACAGCAATACAAGGCCTCGTATGGGAAGCTATGCAAGCAGACAAGCAGGCTTTGTAATCGCGTAGAAAGTATTAATGTATATACCTTTTGAGGAATCCTAAAAAAAAAAAATGAATACTTTACGAAATATGATGTGGTCTTGATTGTTCAAGCCTACTGTGGATAAAAATGCATGCAAATTCAGTGAATTTGTTAAAAAGGCGGCCCCAAGAACGTCTATTTCACCACTGCATTTTTAAAAGCGCTACAAATGCAAACACGCATAACAATTATTTAGGCTCGCACACTCCACTAATGATTTCACTGAGCATAACTGTGCTGCTGAGGACGCCTAGAAATGCGACGAACGCATGAGTGGAACTGAGATCAACCTATCAGAATTAATTTAGAGGGACACTAAAGAGGAATAATGACTTGGTTTAGATTTACAAACTGCCCTCTGAGAACTCTATAATGCTGTATGTTTCACTGTATAACAAGTTCATTTTTAGCGGAAAGAATCAAGGCTGAACTTTCATTTGTAAATTTAGTTCCAAAACCTCCATGTGTGACGTAAAAATGAAAAGAGTATTTTGGCTATTTTCGAGGCATCGGCTCAATGAAATTTTCCGAAACATCAAATGCTAAGTTATGGCATCAACAAATGACAATTGTACTTCGTTTTTGCCGTTTAGAAACTACGCAATATCCAGTAGACGGCTTTGAATTCTGTGACGTCATGTTGTTTGGTGCGGGAATCTCAATGCGGCGTCGCCACCAGCACTTTCTTTTCGCGCGTTTTCTCATTTACGAAGCGTCATGTCCCGGTAAGAGTGCTGTTTACGGGATTGTGAAATTGTACTTTACTAATACGCAAAAAAATGGTTTTGCTCTTTAGGGTCTCTTTAAGCTCAGTGACACATTTAACAGATAGCGTACACTACTGGATACATTAGAAATCTACAGCTAGCCAATTTGGGTGATTGTGTTCAGCTGATGCTGCTTCCGGAACAAGTGCCAACTATATAATCGCTTAATTACTTCAATCAAGCGAAGCGGGATGACTTCGACAACTTGTTTCACTATTACATAAACAAAAAATGCGATCAATCGTATACATAAAAGTGTAACATTAACGAAAATTATGTGTTTCATATTCCGCTCCCGTAATAGCTATATAACAAAGCTGACAATATTGTTGAATGAATGGATGACTGGAGTAGAAGGGCTGGTACTTTGTTCCTCCAGTGCTTTCAATTGCTTCTGCCCAGTGCTACCCGGATGTTGGAGAATGGATCTGCTTGTTCAGGAACTATTACGAAGATCCAGATTTCGGAGGCAATGCCAACTGCCTCAGTTTTAAGAGATTCGGTGCTTACCAAAATTTCACCACGAACGTCGTGTTTACTTTCGGGGAGCACGGAAAAGCGAACACGTGAGCGTCTTCGTTTTTTTTTTTCTGCGAAATGAACACCACACTATAACGGGGTTGACTCGATGATAACTAGAGTGATTGATATAAATTGAAATATTTGTTTATCTAATTATAAGCCTTTCAAGCGCGAACTATTATGCATTGTGTGCGAATCAGTCAAATTCCCATACTATAACTCAGAGGCACTCAATATATTAGAATCCAAGAAAGAAAATGACGTAATGTACTGTTTTGTGTAAGATTGTGCAATAATAGTACTTATTATGAAAAAAGTGTGTCCTTTTTCTTCTCTCCGTCATGTTGCATTTCGCCATAGAAAGAATGAAATTATAGCCTCTAAATGTATTCGCAAATAGTTTCTAGTTTCATTCACTTGAAGGAAAGAAAAGTAACACCCTTTATTTGGTTGCGGAGCACGGAAAGTTGAACACAGTAGTGCTTTCGATAAAGTGGTCGGCTACACTCATACGCAGCACACACTGAGTTAAGGTGCGAACATATAGATCATGCTGAAGTTTAAATTCATTCAATGACCAATGTACCTTGCTGTGATTTGGCCACAAGTTGACACAGCTCTAGCACAATTAGGTTGCATGCACAGACGTAGCCACTGCCGCTCAAGAGGACAATGTAAAGATATGGCGTGGATGTGAAGGCAGAAAGCCGCACGCAGTGACTTGGCAACGCCCCGTTACGCCACACATGGCAGTATATACAGTTTACGAATATGGTACACAGATTATTTGTGTCTCCAAACAAACAGCATCAAGGCCATCGTGCATGCGCGAGAATGAAACAGCGTGTGGCTTTCGCGTTGCAAACACTATTTCTCAATTCAGCTGGGGCTTCAACGTCTGTCTAGAATGATGGCCAGAAACATTTTGTCGAACATGGCTTCACACCCTGAAGTGACGGTTCCCGGCGAATTCAAATCAAGCTGACCTGATTTCTTAGCTATGGATGACGTCATGAAAAAAAAAAACAAATGCTCGCATAGGCTCTCGCTTTCTCAGAAGCCACGCATACAACAAAGATTGGTCGAAAGATAGCCTGTGTTATTTTTCCAGCAGTTGTGGATTTTCTAGCTCGTAGCCTAAGACAGCTACGGTGGCTAGAATTTGGATTGTTCTAGCTGATGACGGCAAGAACGTGGGCTCACAGGATAGACGGAGGTGACCAGCCAGTTCGTTACCACTACGTGTTGGAAACAAAAATATTAGAGAACACGTGCACGACAGATACTTTTCTGTGAAAGCTTCTAATTATTATGCATATTAGGTTGCCTTTTTGAGTATGATGGCCCTTCACGCGCAAGACTCTATTCGAAAACGCCTATCTCCCTTTGATCTAAGGTCAGCGCATGTGAATCAGTTTGGGTCCCTAATGTCCGAAACTCCCTGTGTGGCGAAAAAATAGCATACACTTGACAAGCTTAGTACAAACACATCCTCAACATCTCAAACGTGTGAACTAGAAACACACAAAATAGGAATGACTGCTAACTGAGAGCGACATGAACAAAACTGAAGTTTTAGTGCATTTCTTACTATTTATTTTTAGGATTTCGTGATTATTTATTTATTTATTTATTCATTTTACCTGCAGCGCCAACAAGGCATTACAGCAGGGGGGTATATGAAATTACATGAATACGATTCATCATATGGGAAAAAAAGAAAAGGAAAAAGAGAACTGACATGAGAATAAGTGGTACAAATCTGCACAATAGCGCGTCAAATGTACAAGCAGTGCCACAATGAAAAATTTACATGTGCGACAAAAACGTGTGAAACAGAGCATCAGATGTACAATTAACAATATTACCTGGTAGTTTATTCCAGGCTTCAATGGAATGGGGAAAGAAAGAACCCTGTACGCATCAGTACGGCAATCAATTTCACGAATTTTCCATTCATGGTCGCGTCGCTTAGATGCAAAGTGCGGGGTTAGTAAGAAAATTTTAGGATCAGGACCAGTCTCATTGAAATAAATACGATATAGTAGTTCAAGTTTGTGATGCAACCGACGTTTACTTAGTGTTTCCCCGCCAAACTCTGATTTAAGTAATGTAATGCTAGTGCGAAAACTATAATTTTAGTTACAAATCGGGCGGCGCGGTTCTGGACGCGTTCTAGCAGTGTACATAAATTTTCAAATTGTGGGTCCCACACGGCGCAGGCGTACTCCGTAATGGATCTTACGTTGGTGAAATATAAAAGTTCTTAATCTTTTGGAGGAGCATCACTGAAGTTGCGTTTTAGAAAGTTGAGCATGCGGGAAGCAGAAAAAGACACGTGTTCAATCTGACGTTTCCAGGTTAGATTAGATGAAAAATAGACGCCGAGGTATTTATAATCTAGCACTGTATCAAGATGCGTACTTCCCAAAGTGTATTTTGATAAAACAGGGCTGCGACTGCGTGTGAAGGAAACGTGCTTACATTTCGCAATATTCAAAGTCATTTTCCATTTTGCACACCACGTTTGGATATGGTCGAGATCGCTTTGAAGATAATCCATGTCAAGTGGGCTTTTGATACTGCGATAAACAACGCAGTCGTCTGCGTAAAGGCGTACTTTGCAGGACAAATTACTTACAATATCATTAATATATACAAGGAAAAGCAGGGGCCCTAAAACAGACCCCTGCGGAACACCAGAACTAACATTCACAGCACCTGATTTACAGCCGTTTATCAGGACACATTGGGTACGATTATGCAAATAACCTGCTATCCACTGGACAACATCATGATGTAGGCCAAGAAAAGACAACTTATGGAGCAGCAACGAGTGCGAGACAGAATCAAATGCTTTTTTAAAATCCAAAAATACACAGTCAGTCTGTTCTTTTACGTCAAATGATGAGAAGAGGTCATGGCTAAATTATATTAATTGCGTTGTACAGGAAAAACCTGCCCGAAAGCCGTATTGGCAGTTAGTAAAATATCTATTAGATTCCAGGTGTTTTATTATGGCGCTATATATTATATGCTCCAGGATTTTACTACGGACACTTGTGAGGGATATGGGCCTATTGTTTCCAGGATTGCTTTTCGGGCCACTTTTGTGAATGGGTGCAACGTTAGCGATTTTCCAATCCCCAGGCAGGTCACCAGAAGCGATCGACTTGGAGAACAGAGTAACGAGAAAGTGGGCAATAGTCTCACGGCAGGCATGAAGGACGTAATTGGGTATGCCGTCAGGTCCGCCTGAAGAATCAACTTTAACATTCTGGAGTAGTTTGAGTACACCATTATAGGTCACAGTGACGGGATCCATTTGTTCATTTATTTGTTCTGAGACACTCGGAGCATTTTCACAATACGTTGGAGAGAAAACAGACTGAAAGTAATGATTGAAACAATTAGCCTTTTCATGGTCCTCAGAGAAAGTTGTGCCGTTAACGTGAAGACAGGGTATTTCTGTATGTTCCTTGCCCTGGGATTTCAAAAATTTCCACATTTCTTTGGAATTTTCTTTTAACCTAGTTTCCAAAGAGCAGAAATATTTGTCTTAGCAATTTTGTTCCGTATTTTTATGTCTTTGCCGAGGAGCCTTACGGCATCCATTACGCTCTGGTCTTTCTTTTTTCTATACGTTTGCAAAAGACGGCGCCTTTTGTTGATAAGTAGACGTACGCCACGGGACACCCACGGCTTGTCGGCACGCCTTTTGCGGGATATTAGTTTGCTAGGAACACATTTTGCTATTAATTGCTGTAGTTTGTTCTTGAAAGCTTCCCATGGAGTGTTGCAATTAGAGCATCGACTCATTTCGTTAACATCATTCAACATAAACAATATTAAAAAAGGACAAAAACATAATTAAGCACCATTTGTTACTACAGTAATGACAAAATACTAATCAATTTATTTTTTTATATTTACTTTATCACGATGTAATTTTTTACAGGTTAACTGCGAAGTTTGTTTGCACGTGCCTGAAATCAGTGTACAGTACGGCAATACGGTGTAGGCAGAGAAACGATGGACTGCAGAGATAGAATGCATAGATGTGCTCCTAATCAGGGTTATCGTTTTAAAAATGTTTCCCAGCAGAGCTGGATGGGACTGGAGTTCATGTTCACCGGAAAACCCAAACTTAGAAACTGTTGACCGTTGCTGAGCTTGTTGATTCTGCAAGGCACCGTCAACCTTTCGTTAATCGATTTATTACAGCACCGGCAAATTCCAGTTGACATCATCGCCGTGTTACCAAGGAAGGGACATACAAAGCTTCACTCCCGACAGTCGTAAGCATTGCTGAGGAATACCGAGATATAGCATTCTATAGGACGCTGCACTTACTATTGAAGCCGTGGGCACTGATGGTGGTGGACGCAAATAAAGCTTAAAATGCACGATTAGGCTTATCTCGTAATAGTCTTAACGATCTTTTTAAGCAAAACTAGATGATGATGAGGACAAGGACTGCTAATGGTCTGATAATTTCTAAACACATTTCTATTTAACTTTGTCGGCGACAAAGGTGGAACTGATTTGCATGAGCAAATTAGGTATTGCTATATATGTAGCGTCTAACATTGTCAACTATCTTACCTTCAGATTTTATATTTTCATTATAACCTTGTTGTTGAGATACCCATGAATGTAATCAGGCCTCCATCACAGAACTCTTTATCGTTTTCACCAGTACTTCTAGGTACCTTGCCCGTAGTGACTGCTGACTATAGTAGCGCCTTTATAACCTAAACATACAGTGGTTGCTCTTTGCATTTATGAATGACATTTTTCATCGTGGTTCAGGGCATTTACTACCTGTTAAATGGAAGCGTTTGCTACATCTCTAAACGCATGATTTTATACATTAAAAACGATGTAAGTCTGTTGGTACACACGACAAAACTTAACACATGAAAGAAGTACATGCAATTCCTAAGTGAATAATGGGCCTGAGCTTATTACATAGCCGCAAGCATAAGGACGTGCATTGCACGGTTATTACAAATTTAATTGGTGAAAAAATTCTGTGCTTAAAAGTAACACTCCTAATAGAGCAACACGTGTCACTATGAATACGGAACACAACATAGGCATGCAGAGAGTTCTTCCCCCAAATGGGAGGGTTGGGCAAGTGTTACCGTAGAACACACCCTCCCCTGTTTATGGAGCCCCCCCCCCCCCAAAAAAAAATGAAAAAAAAACGAGCCCGTAAATGGAAGAAAACAATAAATGAAGCGATGGCGTCTTGCTCACAACAACCTGGCCCACGTCCCACCTCTCCGATGGTAAACGTCGGAATGGTTCTTTGAATTTCCCACCAAGGGTCATCGGTCGCCACTCAAAGAACACGCTCAGCCATAATCCTGCGCAAAGAAACTGCTGCGAATGGACTGAGTAGGGCAGATATGGCGGCCCCCTTCAAATGACTTAAATGAATAATGGTTTCCTGCCCTGCCTCCCTCCTGAATAGCGGATTTGAAACATAGCGTTTATTACGCTGTAAAGGGTATCTATCGTTCGGTAGGCACTTTCTCGAGGCTTCCTTGCTCTTTCCTTATTTTGCAGCTGACGTTCCGCTGGAAGACTTCTATGTCATTTATGTGGACTGCGCAAGTTGTGTAGTAATTCGTCACCGCTACGCTAACGATGGTGTGTATGCCCTATATTTGATGGTGTACATATTTATTTACATAAAGTGTTATAAAAGCGGGAAATTAACGAAAGAAAGCAACAATGCAGAATGTATAGAAAACCAATCTCGGTGATTTACGTGCCGTAACCACGATATCGTTGGGAGGCGTGCCGTAGTATGGAATTCCGGGTAGACTTTGAGCGCACAAATGTATTTAGCGTGAACAGGCAGCACAGAATAGAACAGTAGAACCATCAGCACCTTTAACACGAATGCTCCGCCACGTGTTTTGCAGCAGTTTGATTGACGCTGACACCACGTACGTTTGGGTTCTGCTGCCAAGATACTAACTAACCATACATGCCGACATACTATCCAAGCCTACCGAGGTATTATGTCGGCAAAAGTACCCAGCACTTCGCGGCTGGCATGAATCAAACTAGCCCTGGCCAAGCATCGAAGTGTTCATGTTAAAGGTGCTGACGGCTGTACATAGGCCTGTGGCAATCTGCCTCCAGAGAAATGCGACCGGCGTGGCCGTGATTGTAAAAACCTCATAGGGTTCCTTATGTGATCACCTAATTAAGGTTCCTAATTAAGATTCCTAATTAAGACTACTCAGATGTGAAAGTTATTTTCTTTGTCCTTCAATGTATTGATATCGCCCCTCCACCCTCCATTAGCTTACAAGAAAATTAGACGACGCGAACCAGCGTAGAAAAATGCGAAAGGAAAGAGTAGTCGATGCGTAAACAATAACCGAGTGAGGGAGCCTGATGTTCATCAAGAACAAACTTTCGGCGCATTTGCTTATGCACTGCAGCGCATATAGGCAAATTGTGAGGCAGGTTTCGCCAATACCACCATTCTAGGTGAAAGCAAGGAGGTGATTGAGCTAGAGATGTTACAAGCACACCTCATCAAAAAGAAAAAAAAAGGAAGATATTTGTACTAACGATAAGCCACTGGTACTGCGTTCAGCTAAACTTGAATTTTTTTCAAACAGGTTTTCCAACTGGCACTTGCACTGAGGGTGTCCGAGTGTGCTATGTGACGGATGGTGTGTTATTGCGCATGTGTGGAATGGTGGATATACTGTGGTGCTTTGGTAAAAAGAAAGCTGGTTTCGAGTTGACGATCTTTTATATCAGCTGTTCATTTCCAGTAGTTTGCGTCGCAAAATTTTCTTCATCATGTCCCAACTAGCCCAACAACAAATTTCACTCCATTAGCTTACTGTACCTAATGTGGTTTTACCCTGACTGCATGATCAGAGGTACCTCATCAAGTTTTGCACTGCCTACGTGTCTAGCTTACTACAACAATGCTGTGATGTCATCTGTTGACGTCATAATGCGACGTTATATCATGTGACATAACAACGACGTAATGGTAACACCGTACTGACGTCACATCTTTAGGTGGTCTGTGGCGTTATGATGCAGTAATTGGGGACGTTGCCATGGGATACTGAATTTCTGGCATAACTCAAACCGTAGTGCCGTTGGACGCCGGCAGTGAATCTTCGCGTTTAATGAGGCACATAAGGTTCTAGCATTAATTAGCCTTCCGGTTAAATAGCCGAGCAACTTAATCAATAGGACATCGCCACCACTTATTACTAAAGTTGAAATAGCTGTTTAGCTTGAGCGATGGTTATAACGGGCCGATTTTTAATGCAATGCCGTTCAATCACGTTAGAACTTCATCGAAGCTCTTTACGTAAAAAAATATAGAAAAAGTATGCATCAGGATCGATATAGATATACGAAGCGATGATAACTCTATGAAAACACATGATAAACGATTACACGTGTTATATAAGACCTGGTTATACTTCGATTTCTGCGCACTTCAAGGTGTAGAATTATAAACGAGTGCCACTGTAGACATGCATGGCAGCTTACTCTAACAAAGACTTTGTATTGAGCTCTCTTGTGAGAAGCAGCTCATAAATCGAAAAATGATACGCACAGGCTTTTGTATACAGTGCATGGTTTCAATTTTTTTCTCGCTTTTCTTTTGCTTTCGAACTTTCTAGGCTACGGATGTTCCTTGTGGCGACGCAAAGGCACTCTCAGTGAGCCGAACGATTGCTGCGAGTTCATCTACGACGAGAACTGTGGCTCAACGCCGAAGTACTCGATCTACGGGCAGTCGTGCGATTTCTAGCTGACCATGCGGTGGCCTTCAACTATAAGTATAGCTCAATGATGCGTGGTAAATCCTTAGATTAGTAAATCCACAAAGAAACGAATGAATACAAGGGAGGTTAGGCGAATGTTACTGTAGTCTATCTGGTCACTCCGTACTGGCGAAAGGAGGCAGCGGAAGTAATGATACTATGATGTTCTACCAAATATAATGAATCGATGAAGAAATAAATAAATAAAAAAAGCCGCTTTTCCAAGTTTGTCATTAAGGTCAATAGTCAGCAGGGAGCTGGGCAACGCCCTCAACGCCTTCCGCATTGAGGGCGTCCTCGGCTCCTCCAAAGCCCGAGAACTCGGTATTTTCCCCCCAAAAGGCGATTGCAAAGTCTGTTCAAGACTTCTATGAGCGAATATAGCCCGAATGCAAGCAGGTGACACACCACTGAGGTACAGACATATTCCTTATATTTTGAAGACGTCGTATTGCAGTGCCTTGGGGTCCCTCAAGATGCATATTGCACGTGCTACATATATACCCTGCATGTTCTGCATTCAAAGCCAGTAGAAGCTGAGGAGCAGCCGGCGCTGATCCCCGCACCAAGATATCCTTATACGATGTCAACAACAAAGACGTCTTCTACGTTAATTCTCGCAACTTTCGTGTGCATATAATGTTTTCAGTCATAGATAATAAAGATTCAATTATATTATGCCACTCCTTAAATGTGCTCATGCCCTATACACGAACACGAATTCATAACGCACGCGCGTCTTTTGCTTAATGTTCAAGGTGCAAGATTTGGCACTCACTTTCGCGCTGTTTCTCGAATTTCGCGCATTGATTACTTTTCGAGCGCAGCTCTTAAGGTCAGACCACATGTACACGTCACAGCGCGTCAGCGTGGATATTTTTGACGCGGTGTCGTGCCCTCTCTCTGTAGGGGGCGCGTGGCTGCAGTTTCCCTCTCCTTGGCATAGAAATTCACAGAAAGGACTCTTCCAGGAATACCTCGCGTAGCCGTACTTGAGGAGCCTTTTCCTTTTCTTTCTGTTCATTGCTCCATTTACCTTGTAACCCTGCTGCTTCCGCCTTCGTATGGTCTCTCTCATTCGCCGCTGTTGCGCTGTGTCGGCATTTATCAACTTTGCGGAAACAAGACGTGCCATGCCCACTCTCTTTAACATTGGCTTCTGTAGCTTTCTCGAAGAACCTAAGCTCTCAGCAGCGCAACGGGCTGGCTTTTGTGTCGTCGTGGCTTTTGTTTCTTTCTTCTGTTTCTTGTCGCTTTGAGAGAGGGCCTTGATTTCCCTCCATCCGGCACTGGACGCAGGGTGATGAGGACCTTACAACGACTGAGTCTGCCAGCCCTGGCTTGGACGCATCCTCAACATCTAGTGGGTGGCCCTTTGGGTCTACAAAGTCTTCCTCCTTTTCAATCACGGGAATACCTTCCACATCGAACACCGGAGTTGTAGATGTCTTGACAACAGGTTCGTGGGTATGGCACGCTGATGACAGTTCTGCAAGCGTGGGCCATGTCCTTGTAAGTAGAGGTTTGTTCTGCGCAGGCTCCTTCGATGGTGTTACTTCAGTCAAAGTCAAATGTGTGCGGATAACTTCGTGGGTCACGTTATCAAAGGCCCGCTTCAGATTCAAAGCGAGCACGTTAGGGGATTGGCCAGGAACCGGGTAGCTCTAAAAAATAATTTTATTTATTTAGCTTACGTCTTCTCAAATAAACAGGTATGTAGCCGCGTCACATTGGTCACCATCCATCGGTTTTTTTTGTCATGATATTTCAATTCACTATCTTCTAAAGCATTTTATAGGCGTCCACTCTACGACATAGACGGTAAATACTTACCGTGGTACAGGAAGACACTTGCCCCGCTGTGGGGGTCTAGTGGTTAAGGTACTCGGCTGCTGACCCGCAGGTCACGGGTTCGAATCCCGGCTGCATTTCCGATGGAGGCGGAAATGTTGCAAGCCCGTGTGCTCAGATTTAGGTGCACGTTAAAGAACCCCAGGTGGTCTAAATTTCCGGAGCCCTCCACTACGGCGTCTCTCATATTCATCTGGTGGTTTTGGGACGTTAAACCCCACAAATCAATCAATCAAGCAGGAAGACGCTTACACTACTAGTCAAAAAGTTTATAAGACCTTGAATGTAAACATTCGACAGAAGTCTGGTTGGGTCACCAAACATGCCGAGATGTTGGATCACCGGAAAATTTCGAAGCGATGGCCATCCTTGAAAGCAAGTTTAACTGGATGATAAGGCTATTACTCAAGTCGTGGCACGCACAGAGGACAGCCCATAACATCAACCGCTCTTTCGGAACCCTTCCTCTAGTGTATACACATGGACTGCGCTCCACGGCAAAACGAGAGAGAGAGGCGGGGTCATTATCTGCCCCACGAGTGCTTTGAAGACGCCGCTGCTACGTAGTCTCCGCAGTCACACCTGAGGATGGAACCAAGTCGCTTTCGAAACATCGAGTTTCTTCGAAACTCTTGGTGGGAGTCTGAATCATCTCCCAGTTTTTAAGATCCCTTGGAATAGAGCACGTATGAACAACAAAGATGTGTCCAATGAACGCCCACAATATGTATATAATCGTTTGTGTAGGAGATGAACTGTATACATCTTACGTTTGTATGCGCTAAAATGCCCCTGGCCCGGTGAATTCAGACGGCAAGAAAAGCTTTTTATACACAAAGTATTGCGGTTTTCTAAGTGCAGCCTATTAAGGCCGTTGATTGACGCGTAACTCTAATCGCGAGTAGTTTTATACTAGCTATTAGTCTTGCTGATTAGCTCAATGTGTTGTTCTTGTATCTCCATTAGGGTCATGTCACTCAAGGAGAGCAGTGTTACAATAAATGACGTATACACGCAAAAGACTTGACATGTCATCTGTTGTTCAACAATAAACTTTTCGCGATTACTGCCGCCATGAGGTTTTCTAACAATATGGCGACTGTACTCGTCACATGTCGAACCTCGGTGGCCTGCCAGCGCCCACGAGTGGCCCGAACCGGCCGCTACGGGCTTCCAGGGTGCCATTTTTTAAATATGCGAGTTTTAAATATGTTTAAATAGGGGAACCGTGCAGGATCGTGAAGCTCTTTCAATAAGAGTCAACCAAAGCACGCAGATGATAAGTGTATGAGCGTTGTTGGACGCTGTGAAACACGAGAGAATATGTATGCCGGAGCGGTGCTGAAACACAGCAAGAGCCGCGGGCATCCGCGAACACTTTCTGGGCCAAGTGGTTCTCCTTGAGTCGCATATAGAAGTCTGATTACGCTGCCGAGGAAGGCCCGCTATTATTGTGTCTGTGGCGCTTGAATGCTTTACTTGCAGATTTTGATTGTAGCGTTCTTCACTCTCACCGAATAATATAGCTGTATCATTCCAGCCTAGATATCTTTGTGTTATCTGGTATTCCTAGCTTATAGCAGTAAATATTCTTTTGTTATTGCCGTTTTTTTTATTTTTTATTTTTGAATATCTAGTGTTAGAAATTTCAATAAATTCCGTATAGACCACCAAGTCATCGTTCTTTTTGCTATTTTTGTTAGTGTTTACGTTTTAATAAATTCTGCTTTCACCACATGTTGTAAATTTTTATTCGAATAGATAGTTATATAAGCCGGCCAAGTCAATTGATAGCATTCGCGCCATTTTACATTTTAGTTTACATGCCTATATGCGTTTTCCATGAGTAAATCACTCCATAGTCATCGCTAGTGGTGTGCCGTATTTTCTTAACAATATTCGTGAACCAACTATAGGCCACTGTTGTGAGTAAACGTTATTCAGCGAAGCACATGGGCGTGCATGAATACAATCCCCGGAGGGTAGCAGCGTCTGGGTTCCTTGAGTTAGACTTTGCCGGGTCCGCCGGAGACAGCCTTCTCCAACAGCGCAGGGCATGAAGGGTTGTACATGTAAAACTTGGGAGCACCTCCGCAGAATGCATCAAAGATGAAGTCACAGTAGTCCGTACTTCCCTTGGTTACATGTGTCGCAGGAAGCCACATCGTGCAACCGTATCCTGCGGCGAAATCATGCGAAACAAGTGCAAAGTCCTGTTTCAAAAGACTGTATAGTACTGGGCGTGTTGGTACATGATTATAAGTGCAAATCAGCGCAACCATCAGGAGGGTACAGAAGAGAGATCACAGAGCACTTCACTTTCAACAATTTATTTCACGTGCGGAACGCAATGATGTTGCCAGAACACATCACGTGGACAAATCTAAGCACATATTCTCTTTGTAAGTTAGCGTGACAGAAATCGTTCGAAGTTCAGCACTCTGTGTCCTCTCTTTTGTCCCCTCCTGTCATTTGCATTCATTTGTATTCACAATCCTCTCTTAAAAAGGCAGACATTTGTCTAACGAAACAACAGAAGAATTTAGGTTGACGCGCTAAGCGAAACTTTAAAAGCCATCTAGGACATGTTGTCAGCATCTGTGATGCAATTGTGATAGCCGCAGACAGCTGTTCTCTTAAGTTAGAAAAAAAAAAAAACTGACCTGGGCAGTAGCTGCCGCCGGAACAATGAACAGTTGTTCCTCTTCATAAACAATGGTGGTTAAACTTATCGAGGTTGTGTAAACTTGCCCCGGTTCACTTTGCTTAGCGCCAGCAGAGTATTTACAAAGCCCATGTCCACTGAAAATTCACTGAAACTCAGCTCTCCGTAGTCACGAAATGATCCAACGCTATAATTTGTGTCTACAGACGGATGGATATAACGCCCAGTTGATTGCGAGGTCTGTTAAGTTTCGAGCGTCTAGAGATACACTGCGGTTTGTTTTAACACAGTGTGCTGTTTTCGGTGGTACTGTAGTGCACGCTGTATTGTTTACAGCGGTTTAACAGCTGATAACGCATGGGCACCGCCAATGAAAAAAAAAAAATCCGTAACTGTTTGGCAATACTCTATGGGTTGCAATAGGCGATAATGTATAACTCGAATACAACAATGCCAGTTGAATGCTTTGTTAAATAAAAGTGCGTGTTAGACAACTTTGTAGATTTTAAGGAGCCGTTTGAACTCTGTTTGAACTCGGTAAATGGTGGTGACATATACGTAAGCCGAATCGAAAAAGCTCAATATTTACTCTAAAAGACAGGGCGTCGAAACACAGACGCAAGAAATATCAAAGAATATACCTTATCAGTAATGTTTCACGTCGACTTCCATGCATGCCATGCAAATTGACCGGTCCGCAGATTGCAGGGACATGCGCAGATACCTTTTTCTACCTTCTTTCCTTTCCGCCATTGTGCGCATGTTCAGCAGGCATTTGTGATGTCCTGAAAATCTTGTTCCTTGTGTCCGTGCTTACGCGCCCTTTTCAGCCATCTGCTATTTTGAATGATATCCACCCACCGTAGATTGTGGTCCTTCCACACACGCAGTGCCTAAATATTCCATAGTGGTGAATTGCTGACAAGCCGAGGAGTGTGGCACAGACGTGATGCAAATCCACTGATACAATGTTCCGGAAATGCTATACATACAAAGGAAGTCATGAGCCGGTTTTTGCGACGGCCATTGTAAAGAAGCTCAAGCAAAATATTTCTTCTGAACAGCTGCTTGCCATGCGATTAGAGGCCAAGTTTAGAGTACGGAGAATGCGCAAATGACTTTTGTTTGTAGGCAGGTGTGGTCCCTTATAAACAAATAAAGTGACTATAGCCTGACATGTTGAACCTCGAGTGAACAATTACGCATGCTATAAAAAAGTAGCAGTATTGATTTGAGTGGGTTGGTGCATTGCCCTCCGAAAGATTTGTGGTGTGAACGGAAAAAGAAAAGATGGCTCGCCTAAAAATTGATTTTCGTTGCTGCCGTTTGCGCCGCAAACATTTCGTCGATATTATTCATCAAGCATGCGAGTGAATGCGGTATGATTACTGAATGCGCTGCTTGCTACTGACGTCAATAGTTGAGCTTACCGTTACGGGCGTAACGATGGCGTCCGATGTAGCAGGTTTCGCAGTCCACATAGATGGCGTGATGGTCCCAAACCATCGCCTCTGAAAATTGATGAAGAGTATTTCCACGTATGAGCTTTACTTGAGCCTGTGATCATTTTTAAGCCGGTTACTCCTTTAGTCGGGCCATCCCTCAGCAGGCAGATTCGCCCTTTTTAGGCGTGCCAAGTGCCGAGCTGGGCAGCCTCCTCTGATTCTTTTCAGCTTTCTATCTCTTTGTTTTTTTCAGGTCTTTGTTATTTATCTTTAATTCTGTTTGTTTCTACTTCCCTTACTACTGTTTTCTCTCCTTTTCTGCAACCTCTTTTCTCCCCTTTATCCCTTCCCCAGTGCAGGGTAGCAAACCGGATGTGCGTCTGGTTAACCTCCCTGCATTTCCTTGCATCTTTATATCTCTCTCTTTTTTGTCACTTGCTTTAAATTTCAATTTTCATACTTCGTTTGTGTTGTCGTGTTTCCATACCAGTAATGTCCCCACTTAATAACATAACCAAGACGCTCGAAGAACAGGAGTAGACTGTACTAGAACAACAGAGGAGTGTGCCACGATCAATAGGTGAACAAGAACAAGAATGAGTGCCCAGAACAACCGCATTACCAGTGTACAGAAAGTGATAACACATGACAATGTATGGTATAGCGCAGACAAGGGACATGGACAAGAGAAGGCACATTCAAGACAACACAGCGCTAACCTTCAACAGGAGAAGAGACTACCGTGACAAACTGCGTGTGGACTAAGCATTCTCATTCCACAGCATAAGGCAGACTATGTATGGCAATATCTTCGCAGACGTCTACACCGCCATAATAATTCTTATGGCTTGCACTGCTCGCGTTTCTGGGCCAACTTACGTTCTTTTGCGCTAAAGCTGTGCAGGTTTCTTGCCGCGTATCCTGGCGTAGAGAGAAGGGAGTAATGCACGTCGCTGCAAAAGATAGCAATCAGACAGTTCACGGAACATATACGTAGTTTTGTTTTGTCTGTGAAAACATAGTCAAATCAAATAAATACGTCACTTTGGGCTGCGGATACTGGGTGAGTGGAAACCGTTAGGTGCCAATAGAATTTCTTCAGCCTGTATCAGGCTCATGATTGGCGGACAGATTGGGTCAAATTTCATTACTCTTTAATAATTACCACAGGCCACCTTTCAGTTATGTTTCAAAGAAGCCGGGGGCCCTTCGAAGAAAAGACATCGATCACATACCATTCGATTCGAGTGTCCGTCCCCCGCGATTAACGAACTAATTAACTTAAGTTCCTAAGTGAACGGCGTAGTTAATGTTTTCGGCCATCTTAACATATCCACCACACAAAAATAATACTTAAAAAAGCAGTGAGCAAAAATATATTTAATAAGATTTTGGAGATTTCCAGAAACATTTAGGCTTTTAAAAAGCACTAGTAGCGCGCACGGTAACTGGCCTAGTCAGGGAGAGGGGGTATACGTCGGGGCGTTCAACCTCTCTCTCCCTCCCTCGAAATCACCCAATTTCGCATGGGCACATATACATAGAAACTCACGCGTGGCCAGGTATGAAGAATCGTTAATGCCTCCCCACCTTCACTCCGAAAACCATTTCTGGCCTCCGGCGAAGTTGGAGCGGCTCGCTGCGGGCTAGTTCACGCCCCGACGGACTTGAATGAAGTTTTTTGCATACCATAGCGTACACCCGTTAAAACGATACTATAGACAAACACAGTCACAGGTAACCTGCTTGTCCTTTCCCATTTGCTGGTTTTGTACGCGTGGTCAACACCTTATAGTTGCATCTTTACAAACTCGCCCTCGCTTGAGCTGTTACCAGGTATAACTATAACTCTTGATGCCTTCGTACACGTGCCTCTTGCTTGTCCTAACATCACTGGCAGAGCCAATAGTTTTTCTTAAGTAATTATTGTCGCGTCTTTGTTGGCTATACGTGATATTGATTGTAGAGTGTCTTATTTTTCATGTTGAGACGCATAAGCACGCGTGACATAACTACTCGATCGTAAATATTTTATAGAGAAAGGACCTTGGCTGGAGAGCACTAACATGGTCATCATCATTCTATGTGAAGTTGAGGATGTCTTTAATCGTAGTGAATAGCTAGGACCTCGGAGACAAGAAAATGGCCTTGCGTACCAAGTGCTACATGTAAAGTGAGATTCGCTGAAATACATTCAAGGGTGTGTATACTCGTAAACAGGTGGCTCTGTACAAGTGCCCACGAAAAAATTCGGAGTGCTAAAGTGGCGGCTGCTCGTCGGTGGAGCACACCCGTGGAAAGATGCTGTCGTCACCTGCGCGTGCGCAGCATCCCTAAAGCAACCGAAGCACGTTCCCATGTGTATTCAAATAAGCGCTGCCTCGCGTTAAAAACCACGTTGTTTGTCCCTCTTGGCGATGCGACGTGACATCCAGGGAGATCGGGGACTCTAGGCTATACAGCGTGATCACACTTTATGCAGCAAAATCGCTCAAGGCGAACTTGGTGTTTGTGGCGCAACCTTAATTAACTGTTACGTAATATTAATTAGCTCTCAAAATTCTTGAACTTAAATGAAATAGTAATTAGCCTTAACTCAATACAACCGGCCTAATTGCGGTGTATCTATATCTAATAGTCTCTATTACCGTCCGCACCACCTAACTACTCTGAAGTACAATTGCATGTGTTCAATTATTTAGTAACAGGCTTTAGCATTCTTTTAATAAATGAGTCATCTGGTATCCGTATTTTGGTCTTGCTAATTACAATGCCTTTATTTAACTTGGTTTGGGAGTCTTGAATTACTCTGAGGTATTCGGTGCTTAAAGGGGCCGTGAAAAGGTTGCTCCTAAAACGACAATACGGAAACGCCGGCACCCACACGCATTATTTAGGTGACATTTGAGGTGACGTCAGCGTAAAGAGAGTACACCCCCGTGAATGATTATCGTGGCAAAGCTTCCGTGCTCGATAAGCTTATCGAGCCCTTGATAAGCGTCCATGCATGCAGGGCCCCTTTTCTCACGTTTGACGTCTCCTTAAATGTCTCCTCGTTAGTGCGTGTGGCTGCCAGCGGCATCCGCATTGTCGTTTCAGGAGCGACATTTTTCGACTGCCTTAGCTTTCACACGATTTATTTAACTGTATTTAGAGCTGTAGTGAAACGCCGCTTTCTAATTTTGCTACTGCAACTGTTATCGGTGACTGGTAACCAGATGGGCAAATTTCGCGAATAATGAACCAGTTAATCCTTCAGCTTCCAAAGGCGTCAACGCCGAATAACGCACATGGACGTGCGCTTATTCTTCACGGCATGCACACACGCGCACATCGTTTTGACTACCGCATCCACGTTGCTCCGCTGTAAAACTCTAAAAGGCACACAACGGAATTCTTTTGGAGCAAGGCAACACCTAGACAGATGCACTGGGGAGCAAGGCGAGCTTGCTAGGAACACGGCGCATGCGCAGATCCTAGCATCACTTTTTCAACAACACGCTGCGCCGACGAGCGGCCACTCCTCCGGCACTCCGAATTATTTTGTGGGCAATTTTACATGTGGTCATTGTCTCACTTTTCTGCGCTGATTTCCACGATGACGCACCGCCAACTAGTCCAGCAAGCCGGTGGTCTAATCTATATTCTCAGCATGAAGAGGTTATTGAAGTGAACAATGGCTTACATTGATCCGCATCCCGATGACCCGCACCATGAGTATTTTGCTGGCATGGTGAAATTTTTCGGTGGAGCAGTCCGCTGGAACTTCACGCAGTGTGCCGTGCCACCGTAAAATGGATCGTACCAGTAGTTTCTGTACGCCATGTACCACTGGGGTCTCTGGGCGGTGCACTGCGGGCGTCAAAGCAATTATGACGCGACTTGAACATTATGTACGGGAGAGATTGTGTACAGATCATCTTACATAATACACTAGGGCGGCCCCTTCTAGGGCTGTTAAACGAATACCTTAATATTTTTTGTGTCTCGACAGGTAAATTGACAAGGCGAGAAATAACGAATGCACCAAACGAACCATTTTAGGGCGTATATAGCAATGTTTAACCGTTAAAGATACAAAAGGGCAAGGCCAACAGCCCCAGTATAGTCACACCCAAACCCATACATTATACAGAAATGCGAGCTAGTAAACATATTGAGTCCATGCAGAATGCATAGTTTGCCGCTAAAAAAACACGCTCACAAACAGAAGGCGAGCACCACGACATGGGTGACTATTTCAAATGAATTTATCTGTGCACAGGGTGGCCGATCCCCCTGCTGGGTTTAAACCAAGATTTTTTAGGCAAAAAAAAACAACGAAACAAAACACTTTATCTGTGTCAAACTATATGCATTCGGTATGTCACCAATTCGACCAAAAACAAGTTCTTTCTCTGAAATTGCATGTGGCTTGCAGACCCGAAAGTTGTGGGTTCGATTCATACCGCGGCGTTTGAATTTCGATGGCAGTGAAATGCTGGAGACCCGCATGATGCGGTGTGAGTTCACGTTAAAGAACAACAGGTGGTCAGACTTGACGGAGCCCTACACTATGGCGTGCTACGCTACGTTCATGGATGACCAACTCACCCGATCAGCAACCCTTCTGAACTTCATAATCATATCGTGGTTTTAAAACGTACAGCCCAATGTACTCTTCTTATGGTATGTTATGGCTGTTTGCTAAGTACGATTTGGATCTTGTCGCGTGTGCCACTCCAGCTTTCGTTCTGGCCTAATGTCAGCCCAGTGTGCACCTGTGTGCCCTGTTTTTTTTGTTGCAGAGTGAAATACGATCACGTGTGTCATCCTCAATTAAAATCAACAACGCTTACAAGACGCCCCACATAGAAAAGAAACGACCCACCCGAGTGCTGACTACCAACTGCTCTATTACTTGGGTTGTCAATTCATATTTACGTCCATTGACAACAGAAGGATGAAAGCATTTGGTAGTCGGCACTCGCATGGGTCGTTTCTTTTCTATGTGGGATGTCTTGCGTGTTGGCGTGCTAAATTTAGTTCAGGAATATGCACCGACTATGCGCGAATGAAGATTTACTGTGTATCCTCCACCGGCCGCCGATTTCTATGGTGTGCGGCTGCACACTCGACTCGGACACATTTTCTCTGGCTCGCATCAAGAGCACGCTCTGCGCTGTTGCAGTCCGAGCGCGATTGCGATAGCATACAGCCAAGTTAGTCAATAATTAGCACAGTGAATTCACCAATAAATATTAGCTAGTCATTTATTTTTTAATACGTATGCCAATAAGGGTTATGACCCAGAGAAAAGTGGGGGAGTAACTATGCTCTGTTTCACAACTCGAGGGGTCTAATGAACACACTTATAGTTTTAAAAACACGGATGAAAAAGCTGTTTTATGTCACAGTAGAGTAGCCAGAAAAAAAGAAAGTAATGGAGAAAGCTGCTGTGTTATTGCAAATATACTAGCTTTTATGCGAAGAAAGACGTGAACACCCAAGGATGTTCATTTTCGTAAAAAGAATCATGACCCGCGGACGCCCACAAGGAGTTTGTTTGAATGAGAAAGCAGATTTGGATTTTATATACACGCTTGGATTTAGTAAACACTTAACACGTTTACTTGACGCGTAGCATATGTCAGACAAATTTCAAGGTTATAATGTATGCGTGTCTGGTATATGTAAGGTTGTTAGACATATCCTATACATATGTCTGTCAAACCACGACAACGTTAATTTGGACGCACTGCTTCTAATTAGCACCATTTGTAATTGAGCACCTTTACTGCGTTCTCGATCGTTATTGTAAGCTTCCGTGCTAGCTCAAGCATTCCGAGTTTATGTAATTATAGTCTTTCCTCCGGAAGCTTGGGAACACTAAAACGTACCTCAAAATGTGTTTGCGTCTAAAAAGGTCGAAAAATAGCCGTTATCTATTCGAAGCAAGCAAAGCTTCACGCCTACATGTCTTAGGTTTGTGTATATTTAGCGCAATATTCTGCTATGACAGTCGTTACTGTGTGATGTATACCTTCTTTTTCTGTTACGCCTCTAATTGTCTGATGGATGTTGCTGGCAGACCAGACTCTTTAGAGGCTGAATTCGACGCGGCGAGATGAACACCTTTTATCAAGCGTTTATGTATTAAAGCAGGTCAGTCAGTGGTCGTTTAACAACAAAACTTGCTGCTGGGCAAGTTAGTTCATACTTGCTGGGTAAATACGGTTGCGCACTGACAGCGCAAGAACACAGCCAACGTGGACGGGAGTGCTTTGTCCCTGTTTGCCGCGCCCTTGTGTTTTTAGTGGGCAACAGTATTTACCTACCACGTCCTTGAACAGCTTTCTCGATTAGCGCAATAATTTCGATGCTAACTCGAGCATTCTTCGCGTTGCCGATGAGTGAGTCCATGGCATGGCTAAATAACAAAAAAAAAAGCAAGTGGGACGCTTACCCTGTGGGGATCATGATACCTTTCAAGGTCCTTTCGCAATTCAGGATAATACATTCCCGCCACGAAAAGTATCTTGCAGTACAAACTGAATATGGCAATTACCGCAACGTTCATTTTAGCGCGTTGGTGCATTGTGGTTTTTAGGTTGCGCGCACTGACGTGAAATCGTTCTTGAAAAAGGTGTTTCCAAAATCCTACGAATACACTTATATATAAAGCACCGCAAGAACAAACGAACGGACACAAAATAAGTACATTGCGTAAAGTACAGCAATTTGCTTTTGCAGTTAAAAGACAGGGTGAATAACAATGGAAGTCTTCGGTTGTATTCGCATCAGAAGCAAAGAAAGACAAAATACTATTTTAAACATGCATGCTTATCTAAGTACAGTTGAACTTCCTTCACCTTCTTTGTTCGGGCAATCAACTCTACAAATGCAATGAAAGACCCTTGGCCTGACGAAACTTGAAAGGCTGCATTGCGACAAACAAGGCACTGCATGGACGGCCTTACTAGCAGAGATGGCTTGAAAGCTTGTCCATCTGGCTTCCGCATTGACTTGAAGGTCAAGTTGGAAGTTCTCCAAGCTGAGAGCCACTTGTCAACCTTTCTTGCTGACGAAGGCCAACTGAGGCTACATTGTTAACGGTGAGGTAGAGAAATGTTGAGAGAAAGGCAGGGAGGTTAACCAGAAGAAAATTTTTCGGTTCGCTACCCTGCATTCGGGAAGGGGTAAAAGATAGAATGGTAAAGGAAAGAAAAAAGAGAAACGAATAAAAATAGAAAAGGAGCGTGCACACCAAAGTAATTTAGTGAGTCCGGTTGACCTCAAAAGCTTCAGCAGCGTGTTTGTCACTTTCTGGCTAGTCAATAGAACGTTCCGGCACTCCAAAATTGACTGCTCGGAAAGCGACCAAGTATCTAACCATGCTAACGTTTCTGAAATGTGCTGTCTCTGGGAGCTTTAATGGGGAGAATCGCAAAGAATGTGTGCTAGATGTGTGCATGGGCTTCGAATAGCCTGAAATCCCGAGCCCGGCCTGACCCGTGGGCCGGACACCGGCGGGCCAACGTCTTATCACCTTGGGCCCAGACCCTGCCCGGGCTGCATTGTGTTATAGCGGGTGGGTAGTGCCAGATGCAAAGCTCGCATCAAGCCCGAAATATAGACGGGGCGGACCGGCTGTCCACCCCACAGCACCTTCTCCGCGAATGCTCCCCACCCTTATCTCGGTTCTCCCATTTCTTAACCAGATTAAACGTCAGGGAAGAGCAGGAAGTCACACAAGGCGAGACTCGTGATTATCTATACACAAAATAATCTCATCGCCTACATCTGACGTACAACAGTTCTGAACGAATAAACAACAATACTACCAAGCTCGTGCAGCACTGCACAAGGCTCATCAGTCGTCCTAACTCCACTGCGCCACATTACATCCCATTTAGCACCTTCTAGTCACTCGAATAGCTGAGCTAGACTTGCCTTGCTAGATAAGGTTCTAGCGTTAAAAGTTGCCAAGTACACGTTCCAATGGCAGCCTGTCCGGACCCAGAGATTAATTCACGATACATGAGGTGAGCTAAGTCCTTGAAAACATCGCCACGCATATTCACGCCCGTCCCGAGTAACAGTGCATGTCATTTTCCAGACGAAGTGTAATTAGCAAAACTACTTCACTCCGAAACCATCGCGATATGGAAATTACGTGCACGGTTGCATGCAGGGCTGGGCCCTATCGCAGATGCATGTATCTTAGATACTATTTTAGATACTCTTTGGGCATCTTGCATCTGTATCAAGATACGTCTCAGAAGACGAATATCTGTATCTGTATTGCTGATTCATTCGATAATGTATCGTGTATGTTGAGATGCAAGATATTGCTATCGGGACACTGCCATACGAAACAATAAGCGCTACTGAAGTCCACTAGTAAAGCTCGCTTTAGAAGATCAATTTCAGGACCCAATTCTTAAAATTAGACTGAATACCTTGGCTGCAAAGGTTTTGTTCAGTATCTTTTTCTTTCTCACGTTTCCCTTTAGAGCCGGTGGCCAAACACAGGTCATTGGGAGAAGAGCGTTTTCGCTTCATTTTTATTTTTGCAACCATTGCAGAGCTTGCTTTTTTAGGAATTGACCAAAAAAGGGGAGGGGAGTGTGCTGCTTTGAAACTTGGCCCCCTCTAATGGAGAACTGCACCAACGCCAATCAGGATAATGGTGATGTTTGTGGTGATGGTGATGATAAAATTAGGCACACGTACGATGTGTTCCTGCTCATATGCACTGAAATACTTGAATTAACTCCACAACTTTATTTGGATCTGGATCAGGATTATTACGAATGCCAACTATGGTTGTCCGGAGTCACTCTGACCATGGCGCCTTCTTGGTGACAATCGTCTCTGGGACGTCTTCGCATGCTGGGTCATAGATGTAGTACTTCGGAGAAGAACCGCAGACGGCGTCGAAGATGAAATCACAATAATCGGTGCGGTTCTGAGAAATTATTGAAGCAGCGCGCCACAGCGTGCAACCATATCCTGTCAAAACAGAAAGACCAGTAAAATTAATGACTGGCTGAGCGTAGTGTACCACAGTAATTTCTTACAATATCATTTGGCACAGCATTAAGTAGTAACGGGAGAGTCAGTCCTAAGCGTTGGGTATTATTTAATCATCAGGTAAAGGGACTAGGAGTAGTGTGAACATACATTTAACATAGTTGGGTTCATGATCAAATTTATGAACTATTGATCACAAACATTTACACAGGAATCGGAAAGAAATGCAGCACTAAATTGAGCTGCCATTTGATGCACTACACCATTTTTTGATTTCCCGTTAATTAAACATACGAATGAACAACGATAGTACGCCCTGCAAAGACGCCTTACGCACAACAAGTAAACTAACACTAAACAATGTTGCTTTGTAAGGGTTCCAGACAAGCCATTAAGACATGGAAGTGGTGGTCCTCCCATAAATGGCGTACCATTTGCTATTCATGCAGTGATTGAATTGTTTGCGCAGTTATATATGGCATAGAGTGCAGCGGCTGGCTTTTATTGTGCAAAATAATGCCTTCTTGCTTTTGTAAAGCGGATCTTTGGTGAGATTTGAATTTCGACATAAAGAAAGGAGGGTTAGCACACGAGAAACAACCCCTCGACTAAATGGTAGTCTCCAGTTGCTTGTGTGTTACTCAGCAACGTCCATAGACGAGTGTGAACAATGTGATCGGGCAGATGAAGCCAGAAGTAGGTTATTCGTCCATAGTTATACTTCACAGACATCACATGACATGGTTATCTGAATGTTCTGAATTTGAATAGAAGTAAAACAGCCACCGTGAATTAGGGATTTCAAGCATAAATTGCCAAAACATGTGTTCAGTTTCTCGGCGGAGCAGCTTGAATTTTGGCAGCTCGCATGTTGATGTGCCAAATCTAAATTTCGTGTCATAGTCCGATGTAATACGTAGATAGTTATTTAAAAAAACTTGAACTACTATATTAAAAATAATGCCAGCGATATCGTTACGGGGACCACGGTATCTTTGAAATTGTATTTTCTCAAGTCAGTGCATGCTGTGAAGACAGTGGCAGACAGTTTGTTTAGAAGTAAAGGCCCGAAGTTACCATTGCGGGCGTAATGATGACGTCCGATGTAGCAAGTGGTGCAGTCACTATAGATGGTATGGTGGTTCCACGCCGCAGGTTCTGAAATAACGCGAGATAAGGATTTATGTCTCGGCACATCCACAACATACCTTGCGTACTTTGTGGATCAGGCGAGACCAATTGTTCATGGAGGATCTTTGAAGTCCACACACGAAGACTCCACCCGTGAGTGATAATCAAGCACATTATGAGCGCTTCCGTCTATTAACTTACATATTAAGACGAATTAACACACGATGATGTCAGGGTAATTATAGGGGAAGTTATTAGACGTGAAATAAAAGTGGACGAGAAGATAAGTTTTTTCCAGTAGAGACCGAACCTGCGACTCTCGAACAACGCGTCGGATGGTCTTCCACTCAGCCACATCGATGGTCATACCTCCGTCCACTTCATAGGGTGTGCACCTAAATGCACATATAATCCCTATAAAGTGGTCAGGATGATGACTACCACCGTAGCTCAATGGTATAGAGCGTACTCTTGACAATGAGGATGGCGCCACCAATCGGGTGATGTCATTCGAAACTCCGAGAAGAGTTATACGAAATGAGAGCTTGTGACGTCATCACGACGCATCATGGCGTAATCGAATGACATCGTCACCTGCTCATGCGTGGGTCGTTCCCGAATTCAGTGCAGTGCCAAGTGAGGTGTGGAAAGTGTTGATATAGGGAGGAGTAGTATTGCAGTCAACGAACAAATAACAAATTAAAAAGAAAAGGAAAGAAGAGAAGACTTCCGCCTTCAAGCCACCTTAGCCAGCTGTACCATGCAACTTCCTTGTGAGTTTTACACAAGAGAACAGAAACTCAAGGCACTTGTTTCTACAAGCACTAAGATTATAAGAAGCTTCGTCTTTATTGGATCAAAACTGAGCAATTAGGTTCCGATGAAAGCACCAAAAATATGAGACATGTGTTACTTGATTAAGAATTCGGTAACT